>NW_027361890.1:5177500-5837500 GCF_039654945.1 Dendrobates tinctorius
ACATCCCTCCAGTCACGCACAAACCCTGTACCTGACCTTGGCACTCCCACATGTTCTCTTGCCCCCTGAGAAGCATCCGACTCCCCAAAATAATCATCCCCCTCATCCTTCTCCTCCTCTTCTTCCTCCACCTCGTCCACGCCAGTTCCCTGACCAGACAATGGCTGACTGTCATCAAGGCGCCCCTCCTCCTCCTCCTGTTGCTCCTCAGCTGCAGACGCCTGATCCTTCATGTGCGTCAAAGTTTGCATGAGCAGACGCATAAGTGGTATGCTCATGCTTATGATGGAGTCATCTGCGCTTGCCAGCCATGTGCATTCCTCAAAACACTGAAGGACTTTACAGAGGTCTTTCAGCTTTGACCACTGCACAACCGACAATTCCATGTCTGTCCTCAAACTGCCTGCCCGTGTATCCTCCCACAAATGCATTACAGCCTGCCTCTGTTCGCACAGCCTCTCAATCATGTGCATGGTGGAGTTCCATCTTGTAGCAACGTCTATGATTAGGCGGTGCTTGGGGAGGTTGAGTGATCGCTGCAGCTTCTGCATACGACTGGAGTGGACGTTTGAGCGACGGATGTGCGAACACAGTCTTCGCACCTTATGGAGCAGGGCTGTTAACTCCGGATAATTATTTAGGAAGCACTGCATCACCAGGTTCAAGGTGTGAGCCAGGCAAGGTATGTGTGTGAGTTTTGAAAGGGCTATGGCTGCCACAAAATTCCGCATATTTTCACTGACTACCTTGCCTGACTCAAGATGTAGACTGCCCAGCCATGACTCAGTTTGTCGATGCAAGTAGTCGGCCAGTACCTCCGCGGTGTGTCTACTGTCGCCCAAAGACATCATTTTTAAAACAGCCTGCTGCCGCTTACCACTAGCTGTTCGATAGTGGGACACCTCGTGTGCAACACTGACAGATGTGGAAGGAGTGCTCGTGCGACTGCACTGTTTACTATACCGTGGGCTAGCCAGCACTGTTCCACCGCCGCTGTCCCCTGTGGAGCCTGCATCCACCACATTAACCCAGTGCGCAGTGATGGACACGTAACGGCCCTGGCCATGCCTACTGGTCCATGCATCTGTTGTGAAGTGCACCTTTCACTTACTGATTGTCCATGCACTAAAACAAAGTGGTCTTTCACATGCCGGTGGAGGGCAGGGATGGCTTTTCGAGAAAAGAAGTGCCAACTGGGTAGGTCATAGCGTGGGACAGCGTAGGCCATGAGCTCTCGGAAAGCTTCGCTTTCTACCAAACGGAAGGGCAATGTAACGTCCGTCTGCGGTTCTGGGCTGCAGCCAGGCAACACCCCGAGAAACACTGATACCCTTTACCCCTATACAGGGATCTGGATTTACAACAGAGCCCAGGAGGTAGCTGTCTGAATAAGAGCAGCGACCAGAGCAGGACGGTCGTCAGAGTGAAGTACAAAAACGGCAGGCAATAGCAGAGTCAATTTCACGCCAAGGTCAGAGTCAAAAACCAGGAGGGCGGCAGAGGTACAGAATCGTTAGGAAGTAGCAGAGTCAGAATATCCAGGCCAAGGTCACAAACCAGGAGAGTAGCAGAAGTACAGAATCGTCAGGCAAAAGAGGGGTCAGAAATCCAGGCTGAGGTCAGAGTCAAACAGAAATCAATCACTAAGTAACACAGGGGAACCAAGAATATATCCGGCGGCTTGCAAAACCAGTCCCAAGGTATTTGAGGGATCAGGTCATCTCTCACAGGTTCCTGGACTGGTGATGTCATTAGGGCCGCCCCCAGGACCAGGCCAGACGGTGATGCAGTAACCCCCCCGATGACTGACAGAGGGGCGGAGCCTGTGCCCACCAGATGCCTGAGCAGGAGCCACTTCTCTGTCACCACCATAACTCACGGGTGGACCACGGCGCCTCCCAGTGGCCGAGGCAGGAACAGCCGTCCCCGAGTCTGACGGTGAAGTGGCGGTCCGGCGGCTCCTAGTGGCCGTGACCGGAACAGCAGGCCTCGAATCCAACAGTGACGTGACAGACCGGCGCCTCCTAGTGGCTAAAGCTGGGACCATAGGCCCTGAGTCTGACGGTGACGTAATAGAACCACGGCGCCTCCCAGTGGCCGAGGCAGGAACAGCCGTCCCCGAGTCTGACGGCGAAGTGGCGGTCCGGCGCCTCCTAGTGGCTGCGACCGGAACAGCAGGCCCCAAATCTGACGGAGACGTGACAGTACCCTCCCTTCCAAGAGGGGCCTCCGGACCCTCAAAACCTGGTTTGTCAGGGTGAAGGAGGTGAAACCTTCTAATTAGTGCTTTTGCATGGATGTCCCTCGCAGGGACCCAGGACCTCTCCTCCGGGCCGTAGCCCTTCCAGTGTACCAGATACTGTAGGACCCTCTTACAAGGCGGGAGTCAAGGACACCCTGGACTTCATACTCCAAGGACCCTCCGACCGAAACGGGAGGAGGAGGGGACAGGACAGGGTGAATTGGGGAGCGATACAACTTGAGGAGAGACTTGTGGAAGACATTGGGTAATTTGAAAGACTGAGGGAGTTTTAAACGGAAGGCAACCGGGTTAATCACCTCTATAATCTCGAATGGACCAATAAATCTGGGACCCAGTTTGGCAGAGGGTACTTTAAGCTTGATGTTTTTGGTGGAGAGACAAACCTTGTCTCCAACTCCCAGGTGTGGTCCTATGGATCGCCGTTTGTTCGCTGCCGAGGTCTGTCTAACCTGAGCCCCTTTCAAGTTCGAGTTTACCTCAGACCAAATGGTTTTTAAACGATGTATATTTTTCTCTACCCCAGGAAGCTCCGACATTCTGGCCGAGAATGAGCCAAAGCGCGGATGCAGCCCGTGGTTGCAGAAAAAGGGGGTAGACTTAATGGAGTCCTGATACTGATTATTTAGGGCAAACTCGGGTCGTGGCAGATGTTCTGCCCAATTGGACTGGTGTTCTGAGACGTAGCAACGAAGGTATTGCTCCAGAGCCTGGTTGACACGTTCGGTTTGACAATTGGTTTCAGGGTGGTAAGCCGAGGAAAAAGATAGCTCAATACCAATGCGTTTACAGAACGCCCTCCAGAACTTTGACAGGAATTGGGTACCCCTGTCAGACACAATATTGACCGGGGCACCGTGTAAACGTACCACATGTACAATAAACAGTTTACTCAACGTTTCCGAGTTAGGTAACCCCAACAGGGGGACAAAATGACATTGTTTACTGAACCTGTCCACCACCACCCAGATACACGTCTTTCCATCTGAGGACGGTAGGTCCGTAATGAAGTCCATGGAGTTGTGGGTCCATGGACTCTCGGGGGTGGGCAAGGACTGGAGCCAGCCGGCAGGGCGATTATGGGAGGACTTGGCGCGGGCACAGACCTCACATGCTAAGACATATTCTTTGCAGTCCTTAACCACCGTCGGCCACCAAAAATTCCTAGTTATCAATCTGGCGGTATTATTGAGACCAGGATGGCCTGCCAAGACAGAGTCATGTGATTCTCTAAGCATTTGTAGGCGAAACGCAGGCGGAACGAACAATTTGTTGGGTGGCGTAGTGTCAGGGGCTTGTTCTGGGGATTTACGGATCTCCTCCAGAAGGTCCAATGACACTGCAGACACAACGATCCCAGTGGCCAATATCGGAACTGGTTCACAGTCCTCAGCTTGTGAGGGGCAGAAACTGCGAGAGAGGGCATCGGCCCTCACATTTCTTGTACCAGGGCGGAAGGTGATTATAAAATTAAACCTAGAGAAAAACAATGCCCACCTTGCTTGTCTAGGATTTAACCTTTTTGCTGATTCTAGGTATGTCAGGTTCTTATGATCGGTAATTACCGTGATCTTGTGTTTGGCGCCCTCGAGGAAGTGACGCCACTCCTCAAAGGCCCATTTAATTGCCAATAGTTCCCGATTCCCTATATCATAGTTTTTCTCCGTGGAATAGAATTTGCGGGAAAAAAACGCACATGGACGAAGCTGGGTGAGGGATGTAGTGCCTTGTGATAGCACTGCTCCCACTCCGACTTCAGAGGCATCCACCTCCACAATAAATGGACGGTCCAGATCCGGCTGAACCAAAACTGGGTTGGCCACAAAGCACTCTTTTAACGTAAGAAACGCCTTAATTGCCTCAGGATTCCAGTTGGCCACGTCCGCCCCTTTCCGGGTCAGATCCGTGAGTGGCTTGGCAATCTCTGAGAAACCTCTAATAAACTTGCGGCAATAATTAGCGAACCCCAAAAATCGCTGCAGCGCTTTCAGCAATTTGGGTTGCACCCAAGCCTTAACCCCTTAGCGACAGAGCCAGTTTGCAGCTTAATGACCAGGCCAATTTTTACAATTCTGACCACTGTCCCTTTATGAGGTTATAACTCTGGAACGCTTTAATGGATCCTGCTGATTCTGAGATTGTTTTTTCATGACATATTGTACTTCATGTTAGTGGTAAAATTTCTTCGATAAGTCTTGTGTTTATTTATGAAAAAAACAGAAATATGGCAAAAAAATTTAAAATTTTGCAATTTTAAAACTTTTAATTTTTATGCCCTTAAATCAGAGAGATATGTCACATAAATTTCTTAATAAATAACATTTCCCACATGTCTACTTTACATCAGCACAATTTTGGATGCAAAATTTTTTTTTGTTAGGAAGTTATAAGGGTTAAAAGTTGACCAGCGATTTCTCATTTTTACAACAAAATTTACAAAGCCATTTTTTTTAGGGACCACATCATATTTAAAGTCATTTTGAGGGGTGTACATGACAGAAAATACCCAAAAGTGGCACCATTCTAAAAACTAGACCCCTCAAGGTGCTCAAAACCACATTCAAGAAGTTTATTAACCCTTTAAGTGCTTCACAGGAACGAAAGCAATGTGGATGGAAAAAATTAACATTTAACTTTTTTTTGGAAAAAAATTACTTCAGAACCAATTTTTTTTATTTTCACAAGTGTTAAAAGAGAAAATCAACCACAAAATTTGTTGTACAATTTCTCCTGAATACGCCGATACCCCATATGTGGGGGTAAACCCCTTTTTCAGCACACGGCAGAGCTCGCAAGGGATGGAGCACCGTTTGACTTTTTCAACGCAGAATTGGCTGGAATTAAGATCGGATGCCATGTTGCGTTCGGAGAGCCCTTAATGTGCCTAAACAGTGGAAAACTCCAACAAGTGACCCCATTTTGGAAACTAGACCCATTAAGGAACTTATCTAGATGTGTGGTGAGCACTTTGAACCTTCAAGTGCTTCACAGAAGTTTATAACGTAGAGCCGTGAAAATAAGAAATCCATTTTTTTTTCCACAAAAATGATCTTTTCGCCCCCAAATTTTTATTTTTACAAGGGTAACAGGAGAAATCATACCCCCACAGTTATTATGCGATTTGTTCTGAGTACGCTGATACCCCATATGTGGGGAGGAACCACTGTTTGGGTGCATGGGAGAGCTTGGAAGGGAAGGAGTGCCATTTTGGAATGCAGACTTTGATGGAATGGTCTGCGGGCATCATGTTGCGTTTGCAGAGCCCCTGAGGAGCCTAAACAGTGGAAACCCCCAACAAGTGACTCCATTTTGGAAACTAGACCCATGAAGGAGCTTATCTAGATGTGTGGTGAGCACTTTGAACCTTCAAGTTCTTCACAGAAGTTTATAACGTAGAGCCATGAAAATAACAAATCCATTTTTTTTTCCACAAAAATGATCTTTTCGCCCCCAAATTTTTATTTTTACAAGGGTAACAGGAGAAATCATACCCCCACAGTTATTATGCGATTTGTTCTGAGTACGCTGATACCCCATATGTGGGGAGGAACCACTGTTTGGGTGCATGGGAGAGCTTGGAAGGGAAGGAGTGCCATTTTGGAATGCAGACTTTGATGGAATGGTCTGCGGGCATCATGTTGCGTTTGCAGAGCCCCTGAGGAGCCTAAACAGTGGAAACCCCCAACAAGTGACTCCATTTTGGAAACTAGACCCATGAAGGAGCTTATCTAGATGTGTGGTGAGCACTTTGAACCTTCAAGTTCTTCACAGAAGTTTATAACTTAGAGCCATGAAAATAACAAATCCATTTTTTTTTCCACAAAAATGATCTTTTCGCCCCAAAATTTTTATTTTTACAAGGGTAACAGGAGAAATCATACCCCCACAGTTATTATGCGATTTGTCCTGAGTACACTGATACCCCATATGTGGGGGGGAACCACTGTTTGGGCGCATGGGAGAGCTCGGAAGGGAAGGAGTGCCATTTTGGAATGCAGACTTTGATGGAATGGTCTGCGGGCATCATGTTGCGTTTGCAGAGCCCCTGATGGGCCTAAACAGTGGAAACCCCCCACAAGTGACCCCATTTTGGAAATTAGACCCCCTAAGGAACTTATCTAGATGTGTGGTGAGCACTTTGAACCCCCAAGCGCGTCACAGAAGTTTATAAACGCAGAGCCGTGAAAATAAAAAGTCTTTTTTATTTCCACAAAAGTGATTTTTTAGACCCCAATTTTTAGACCCCCAAAGTTGGTAAATAGTGGAAACCCCTCAATTCTTGCTCCAACCCTAACCCCAACACACCCCTAACCCTAATCCCAACCCTAATCCCTAATCCTAACCCTAATCCTAGTTCGCCCTAACCCTAGCCCAACCCTAGCCCAACCCTAGCCCTAACCCTAGCCCAACCCTAACCCTTAACCCTAGCCCAACCCTAACCCTTAACCCTAGCCCAACCCTAACCCTTCACCCTAGCCCAACCCTAACCCTTCACCCTAGCCCAACCCTAACCCTTAACCCTAGCCCAACCCTAGCCCTAACCCTAGCCTAGCCCTAACCCTAGCCTAACCCTAGCCTAACCCTAGCCTAACCCTAACCCTAGCCTAACCCGAACCCTAGCCTAACCCTAACCCTAACCCTAGCCTAACCCTAACCCTAACCTAACCCTAACCCTAGCCTAACCCTAACCCTAGCCTAACCCTAGCCTAACCCTAACCCTAGCCTAACCCTAGCCTAACCCTAGCCTAACCCTAACCCTACCCTAACCCTAACCCTAGCCTAACCCTAACCCTAACCCTAGCCTAACCCTAGCCTAACCCTAACCCTAGCCTAACCCTAGCCTAACCCTAACCCTAGCCTAACCCTAACCCTAACCCTAACCCTAGCCTAACCCTAACCCTAACCCTAGCCTAACCCTAACCCTAACCCTAGCCTAACCCTAACCCTAACCCTTATGGAAAACTGAAAAAAAAATATTTTTTTTATTTCATTATGTGTGCCTATATAAGGGGGTGATAAACGGGGGGGTTATGTACTATTTTTATTATTTTGATCACTATGATCGTTTATCATAGTGATCAAAATAATGAATGGAATCTGCCAGCCGGAGCCAGCAGATTCCCGGCGGGCGCACTGCGCATGCGCCCGCCATTTTCAAGATGGCGGCGCCCATCGGATGACGCCGGCGGGCGCGGGACCACCGGGAGGAGACGGAGGACAAGGGAGAGGTACCGGGAGGGGACCGGGGGGATCGGGGACCCTATTTCTCTATCCTCTGATGTGCGATCACATCAGAGGAAAGAGAAATTAAATGTAAAATCGCGGCTTTTTTTTCTTTGCGGTCGCCGTTATAGGGTTAATAACGGCGATCGCAAAAGCGGGGTCGGTAAAAACCGACCGATTCATGTTCTCTGGGGTCTTGGCTACCCCTGGCAGCCGAGACCCCGGAGAAAATCCGACACTGGGGGGCGCTATTCACTTAAATCACAGCGCCGTGAATTAATGGCGCTGTGGTTTAAGTACCCTTAATTACCGCCGTTAAAAGGCGTATCGGCGGTCGTTAAGGGGTTAATAGGCTGGACCTTGGCAGGATCCATGCGGAAGCCTTTACCTGAAACCATGTATCCTAAAAACTGTACCTCCTCAGCAAAAAAGACACATTTCTCCAGTTTAGCAAACAAGGAGTGTTCACGTAGTCTTTGTAGCACAGAACAGACGTGTTGAGAGTGTGTCACAGGATCAGCAGAGTAAATCAGAATGTCATCTAAATACACCACGACATACACCCCACAAATGTCTCTAAAAATATCATTAACAAAGTGCTGAAATACGGCAGGTGCGTTGCTGAGTCCGAACGGCATTACCAGGTACTCAAAATGGCCAAGGGGTGTATTGAAGGCCGTTTTCCACTCATCTCCCTTTCTTATGCGGACCAGATTATATGCCCCCCGGTGGTCAAGTTTAGTAAACCAACGAGCTCCTGTTAGCTGATTAAAAAGATCAGGGATGAGTGGATGCGGATACTGTTTTTTTATAGTGATTGCATTCAACTCCCGATAATCAATGCAGGGTCTGAGACCACCACCTTTCTTCTCCACAAAGAAGAACCTGGACCAACTGGAGAAATGGACGGTCTGATAAACCCTTTTCTTAGGCTATCTGCAATATAGTCATTCATGGCCTGACGCTCTGGGCCAGAGAGATTAAATATTCTTCCCTTAGGGAGATGGGCATCCGGAATTAGATCAATAGGGCAATCATACTCTCTGTGAGGGGGTAGCTTTTCAGATTCTACAATAGAAAAGACATCCTCAAAATCTCTGAAAGCAAACGGTATAGGGGGGGTTTTAACCTTAACTTGGTTTACTGCCAAGGATATGCAATTTTTCTGACACTGTGGGCTCCAGCGTACAACGTCACCCAAGTGCCAGTCGATGACAGGATTGTGCTGGCGTAACCATGGCAGTAACAAACTTAACCCCCTCCTGAATAATGGAGGTGCCATTAATAGCCGTGGTTTTAATAGGGGCATTAAGTTTTAGTAGTGTTACACCCAGATTCCTAGCAGTCAAAGAATCCATAAAATTTCCTTCAGAGCCACTATCCACATACGCGTTTAAATACAGCGTTTTCTGACCACATGAAACTGAAATGGGTAATAAAACTTTAGCCGCATCTGCGGGCAATACCTGAACCTCTGGGCAACCATAGCCAGAGTAGTTGCCCAGAGGTCGACGTGCCCGGAGCATGGATCTCTGAGGTGCAGCTCTCTCCCTGAAGACTCCAGACTGCCACATAGTTGTCCAGGAAAATGAGAGTGATCTTCCAGGCTGGGCAATGCAACAGGTGTTCAGGCTAAAAATCAGCTCAGTCAGAAGAAGGGAAAAAAAAAGTTCAGGGAGACTGCTTTTGTACAGTGGGGAAAAAAAGTATTTAGTCAGTCAGCAATAGTGCAAGTTCCACCACTTAAAAAGATGAGAGGCGTCTGTAATTTACATCATAGGTAGACCTCAACTATGGGAGACAAACTGAGAAAAAAAAATCCAGAAAATCACATTGTCTGTTTTTTTTTCATTTTATTTGCATATTATGGTGGAAAATAAGTATTTGGTCAGAAACAAGCAATCAAGATTTCTGGCTCTCACAGACCTGTAACTTCTTCTTTAAGAGTCTCCTCTTTCCTCCACTCATTACCTGTAGTAATGGCACCTGTTTAAACTTGTTATCAGTATAAAAAGACACCTGTGCACACCCTCAAACAGTCTGACTCCAAACTCCACTATGGTGAAGACCAAAGAGCTGTCAAAGGACACCAGAAACAAAATTGTAGCCCTGCACCAGGCTGGGAAGACTGAATCTGCAATAGCCAACCAGCTTGGAGTGAAGAAATCAACTGTGGGAGCAATAATTAGAAAATGGAAGACATACAAGACCACTGATAATCTCCCTCGATCTGGTGCTCCACGCAAAATCCCACCCCGTGGGGTCAGAATGATCACAAGAACGGTGAGCAAAAATCCCAGAACCACGCGGGGGGACCTAGTGAATGAACTGCAGAGAGCTGGGACCAATGTAACAAGGCCTACCATAAGTAACACACTACGCCACCATGGACTCAGATCCTGCAGTGCCAGACGTGTCCCACTGCTTAAGCCTGTACATGTCCGGGCCCGTCTGAAGTTTGCTAGAGAGCATTTGGATGATCCAGAGGAGTTTTGGGAGAATGTCCTATGGTCTGATGAAACCAAACTGGAACTGTTTGGTAGAAACACAACTTGTCGTGTTTGGAGGAAAAAGAATACTGAGTTGCATCCATCAAACACCATACCTACTTTAAAGCATGGTGGTGGAAACATCATGCTTTGGGGCTGTTTCTCTGCAAAGGGGCCAGGACGACTGATCCGGGTACATGAAAGAATGAATGGGGCCATGTATCGTGAGATTTTGAGTGCAAACCTCCTTCCATCAGCAAGGGCATTGAAGATGAAACGTGGCTGGGTCTTTCAACATGACAATGATCCAAAGCACACCGCCAGGGCAACGAAGGAGTGGCTTCGTAAGAAGCATTTCAAGGTCCTGGAGTGGCCTAGCCAGTCTCCAGATCTCAACCCTATAGAAAACCTTTGGAGGGTGTTGAAAGTCCGTGTTGCCAAGCGAAAAGCCAAAAACATCACTGCTCTAGAGGAGATCTGCATGGAGGAATGGGCCAACATACCAACAACAGTGTGTGGCAACCTTGTGAAGACTTACAGAAAACGTTTGACCTCTGTCATTGCCAACAAAGTATATATCACAAAGTATTGAGATGAAATTTTGTTTCTGACCAAATACTTATTTTCCATCATAATATGCAAATAAAATGAAAAAAAAAACAGACAATGTGATTTTCTGGATTTTTTTTTCTCAGTTTGTCTCCCATAGTTGAGGTCTACCTATGATGTAAATTACAGACGCCTCTCATCTTTTTAAGTGGTGGAACTTGCACTATTGCTGACTGACTAAATACTTTTTTCCCCACTGTATATGTTGGGTATATACATAAGAAGCAGTTAATTTTAGGGCCGGATATAATGTAACGTCCGTCTGCGGTTCTGGGCTGCAGCCAGGCAACACCCCGAGAAACACTGATACCCTTTACCCCTATACAGGGATCTGGATTTACAACAGAGCCCAGGAGGTAGCTGTCTGAATAAGAGCAGCGGCCAGAGCAGGACGGTCGTCAGAGTGAAGTACAAAAACGGCAGACAATAGCAGAGTCAATTTCAGGCCAAGGTCAGAGTCAAAAACCAGGAGGGCGGCAGAGGTACAGAATCGTTAGGAAGTAGCAGAGTCAGAATATCCAGGCCAAGGTCACAAACCAGGAGAGTAGCAGAAGTACAGAATCGTCAGGCAAAAGAGGGGTCAGAAATCCAGGCTGAGGTCAGAGTCAAACAGAAATCAATCACTAAGTAACACACAAGGGAACCAAGAATATATCCGGAGGCTTGCAAGACCAGTCCCAAGGTATTTGAGGGATCAGGTCATCCCTCACAGGTTCCTGGACTGGTGATGTCATTAGGGCCGCCCCCAGGACCAGGCCAGACGGTGATGCAGTAACCCCCTGATGACTGACAGAGGGGCGGAGCCTGCGCCCACTAGATGCCTGAGCAGGAGCCACTTCTCTGTCACCACCATAACTCACGGGTGGACCACGGCGCCTCCCAGTGGCCGAGGCAGGAACAGCCGTCCCCGAGTCTGACGGTGAAGTGGCGGTCCGGCGGCTCCTAGTGGCCGTGACTGGAACAGCAGGCCTCGAATCCAACAGTGACGTGACAGACCGGCGCCTCCTAGTGGCTAAAGCTGGGACCATAGGCCCTGAGTCTGATGGTGACGTAATAGAACCACGGCGCCTCCCAGTGGCCGAGGCAGGAACAGCCGTCCCCGAGTCTGACGGCGAAGTGGCGGTCCGGCGCCTCCTAGTGGCTGCGACCGGAACAGCAGGCCCCAAATCTGACGGAGACGTGACAGGCAAGATCTCTAATGAGATCAGTTTGGCAATGTAGGCGTTCAAAGCCAGTGTACGCGGATGAGAGGATGAGTACTTTCTTGTCCTACTCAGAGTGTCTGGTAGGGTGAACTGGACTTGAGAGCTGCATATGGGGGAACTAGCATTGGACATGATGGACTGAGAAGGGGTTGGTGATGGTGAGGGTGTTGATGGTCTAGATTCAGTGTTTCCTCGCAAAAATATTGTGATTGCCTGACTGGTTTGGCCTAGCGATGACACCTCAACATTTCTGATGGTGGTGTGCTTATCGGTGGCCTTACAGTGGGGGAAGCGATGGAGCGTTGCCGGCTAACTTCAGTCGGAGCAGGTGCACATGTGCTACCTGAGCTTTTGTAGTCCGTCCACGCTTGCAAGTGCATGTTGGTTGAATGTCTAAGCATGCAACTGATATTCAAATTTCTCAGATTTTTCCCTCTGCTAAAGGTCCTTCGGCACTTCTTACAGATAACCTTTGCGTCATCAGTAGGATTTGTTCAAAAAAGTGCCACACTGCACTCTTCCTACTATGGTACAAATTTTCAGGGCTTGCACACTGTGCTAATTTGACCATCTGGCCAAGCTTTCTTGCAACTCTTTTAGTTTTCTTGCCAAGTTATTCGACAGCTACGGGCCTGCCGGATAACCGCTGCTGCGATGACGATGCCTGCTGTGGATTCTTCTCCTGTTCTGACCTATTGTCACCAGCACCCTCTTCCCCCAATGGATGCCAATCCGGGTCAACAACTGGGTCATCCATGACCTCGTCTTCAATTTCATCTGCACCTTCCTCTGTACCTTCCTATGTGTCACCGTATAAGGTGGCATAGTATGCGGGAAGGGGCACCTGAGTTTCATCAGGGTCTGATTTGGGCTCAGTAGACTGCAAGGGCAATGTAGTGCTGTGGGTGACTGTACCAGCAGATTCATCCAGCAGTGGCTGTGCATCAGTGCACTCCATGTCCGATTTATCTTTGACTGGGGAATTCAGGATTTGACTTGATAACCCAGGAATGGTATGTGAAAAGAGCTCCATGGAGTAATCTGAAGTATGTGCTGCAGCATCCTTCACTTTTGGTGTGGGTGAAGGACACAATGAAAGGTGTTGTTCCTGACCAGAGGCCTGCACTGATGACTTTGTGCTTGCAGTTTTTGTAACTTCAGAAGAGGAGGCAATAGAGCTGGAGGCTGTTTCGGCTATCGGCAATGCAAGCCAAAACCTGTTCATGATGCTCCGGCTTTAAAAGCAGTTTACCTACTCCCAGAAAAGGGAACCTTAAAGGCCTTCTTGTGACACGATGACACAGGCTCAACACCTCCTGCCTTAGCTGCTATTGTGCTTTTGCCAGAACCAGCCGATGCACCACCACCACCATCATCAGTACCAGCTGCGCCCCCCCGCCCACGTCCGCGGCCTCTTTCACCAGACTTCCTCATATTTGGGAGAATGTACCAAAAATACCAGCAGAGAAATGGTACTGTATGAGTAGCGTACAGCTGTGTAAAGTGTATGTAAGAAGTGAAATCTCCGTATATATTTTGTGAGTCACAGACGCTCACCTAGTATGTATTTCACCGTAATCCAGCAAGCAGATATACAGTACTGTATCAGAGGTGTACAGCTGTATACGTTGTTGGTGAAACTGTCAATCTCCGTATATGTATTTCCGGAATGTCACACACACACACGCTGACTCTGTGTAGATGTGACCGTAATAAGAACACCAGATATCTGATACTGTTTCAGAATCGGACAGCTCAATACGGTGTATAGAGAAATGGAAATGTCCGTATATGTATTTATAGAGTGTCACGCACACACGCTGACTCTGTGTAGATGTGACCGTAATAAGGACACCAGATATCCGATACTGTTCGATAATCGGACAGCTCAATACGGTGTATGGAGAAATGGAAATGTCCGTATTTGTATTTACAGAGTCTCACAGACACATGCTGACTCTGTGTAGATGTTACCGTAATAAGAACACCAGATATCCGATACTGTTTGAGAATCGGACTGCTCAATACGGTGTATAAAGAAATGGAAATGTCCGTATATGTATTTATGGAGTGTTACACACACACGCTGACTCTGTGTAGATGTGACCGTAATAAGGACACCAGATATCCGATACTGTTCAATAATCAGACAGCTTAATACGGTGTATGGAGAAATGGAAATGTCCGTATATGTATTTACAGAGTCTCACAGACACACGCTGACTCTGTGTAGATGTTACCGTAATAAGAACACCAGATATCCGATACTGTTTGAGAATCGGACTGCTCAATATGGTGTATAAAGAAATGGAAATGTCCGTATATGCATTTATGGAATGTTACACACACACGCTGTCTCTGTGTAGATGTGAAAGTTATAAGAACACCAGATATACAATACTGTTTGAGAATCGGACTGCTCAATATGGTGTATAAAGAAATGGAAGTGTCCGTATATGTATTTATGGAGTGTCACACACACACGCTGACTCTGTATAGATGTGACCGTAATAAGAACACCAGATATCTGATACTGTTTGATAATCGGACAGCTCAATACGGTGTATGGAGAAATGGAAATGTCCGTATATGTATTTACAGAGTCTCACAGACACACGCTGACTCTGTGTAGATGTTACCGTAATAAGAACACCAGATATCCGATACTGTTTGAGAATCGGACTGCTCAATATGGTGTATAAAGAAATGGAAATGTCCGTATATGTATTTATGGAATGTTACACACACACGCTGTCTCTGTGTAGATGTGAAAGTTATAAGAACACCAGATATACAATACTGTTTGAGAATCGGACTGCTCAATATGGTGTATAAAGAAATGGAAATGTCCGTATATGTATTTATGGAGTGTCACACACACACGCTGACTCTGTATAGATGTGACCGTAATAAGAACACCAGATATCTGATACTGTTTGATAATCGGACAGCTCAATACGGTGTATGGAGAAATGGAAATGTCCGTATATGTATTTACAGAGTCTCACAGACACACGCTGACTCTGTGTAGATGTGACCGTAATAAGAACACCAGATATCCGATACTGTTTGAGAATCGGACTGCTCAATACGATGTATAAAGAAATGGAAATATCCGTATATGTATCTTATGTATTTACGGAATGTCACACACATGCTGACTCTGTGTAGATGTGACCGTAATAAGAACACCAGATATCAGATACTGTTTGAGAATCGTACAGCTCAATATGGTGTATAAAGAAATGGAAATGTCCGTATATGTATTTATGGAGTGTCACACACACACGCTGACTCTGTGTAGATGTGACAGTAATAAGAACACCAGATATCTGATACTGTTTGATAATCGGGCACCTCTATACGGTGTATGTATGGAAAAATGTTAATCTCCGTGTATTTTTTTTACGGAGTCACACACATATAGCATGTATTTGTCCGTGATACCAGCCGGTACACGGTAGTGTGTGAGGAGCGTACACCTCTATACGGTGTGTGAAAAAATTTACGCTCAGTATCTACTGTGCAGAAAAAAGGAATAAAAGGATTTTTGCTTTTAAAAAAGCAGCCTGCACAGCAGTGTGCAAACAGCAATGCAGCTCTCAGGGAGTCTTATAACCTTATAAGGCAGCCTAATCACCAACAGAGCTGCTGCACAAAAAAAGTGTGAAAAAATGAAGGATTGGTAACTGTGCAGAAAAAAGGAATAAAAATATTTTTTGCTTTTAAAAAGCACTCTGCACAACAGTGTGCAAACAGCAATACAGCTATCAGGGAGCCTTATAAGGCAGCCTAATAACCAACAGAGCTGCTGCACACAAATATATCCTCCCCTGTCACTGAACACTATACAGTTGTGTTGTACAGTGACATTCGCTATCAGCAGAAGCAATTTTTTTTTGGCCTGCCTAAACACTCTCCCTATTGAGAACAAGCAGCAGCAACCTCTCCCTATGCTAAGATCGGCAGAAGTAAGATGGCGGTAGGCGGTCACGGACTTTTATAGGCACTGTGACAACACAAAGCCAGCCAATCACTTCAATGCCCTTCTCTAACATGGTGGGGGCTGCTGCCTATGTAATCGCGTTGCCCACAGTGTGCGTCCTTGATGATTGGATGAGAAAAGGCCCTGGAAGCATTGTGGGTAACGCGACTTTGGCGCGGGTCGGCGACCTCATGGCCGACCTCACGCTATGGTCGGGTTTCGATCAGCGAAACCCGACTTTAGCCAAAGTCGGCAGATTCTGAATTTGGCCGACCCGTTTCGCTCAACTCTAACTAAGAGCACAGAAATGGGTCTGGGTATGCAGCCCCCAGAGAGGAGGAAACAAGACAGGACCTGGCAACTCAGCAGCAAAGTAAAGACTGACAGAGTTTGTTGCTCAGGCATGGGTGAAGATGCCTTAAGTATCCGATGCCTCTTGGCAATAGGCTGGGACCAAATTAGGGGTGTGCACTCTGTCTCTAGAAGACTCAGGAAGTGCCAGCACCACCGCCGCCCTAAGCATTCAGCAAGGAAGTATGCAGCAAGCAAGGACATGAAGCCCACAGCATGGAGCAGGCAGAGGACAGAACTCACAGCATGGCCCGGAGTGGTGAGTAAGATAGGAGATGGAGAAGCCATGCAGTGCTGTTGGCAGGGATATTACACCTTCCCACTAACATGTAAATATCACTTACAAGAGCTTGTATAATACAGGGGCATATTGTAGCCTGGAAGGTTATAGTTTGGTCTAGGCATTTATACACCTCGCATATAGTTAAGACAGTGTATACTCTGGCCTGGGCCAATTTGGGTTAATTTGGCCTGTTACACTGATACCACCCCTATAATTGGAAGCCGAATGTTGCTGGTAGGAATAAAGTTAGTTTCCTCCTGGTAGCATAGTCACATGGTCTCAGAATGCTATCACCCTGCAGATTTACCCCCATATCTGTAGGTTAAATAGCGTTATGTAACATGACAGATTTCCAATACAAACACTGCAACATGGTGCTAAGGAGAGAATGAGGCAAAAAAGGTATAGATGTATATTAAAATATTCATAACTTTGCAAAAGCTGACCAATAATCCAATAAATAAAAAAAATAAAACAGACAGTAACCAGTTAAATAGTGTAACACAGAACCAAAACAGTGTCCCTCCCACCCAGATAAATAATACACCAAGGTAAATTGTGCATTCAATGCCCAGGTAGTGCACCATATGTCCAGATAATGCACAACAATAATAGAATCATAGAATGTTAGCGTTTGAAGAGACCTCCAGGGTCATTATGTCCAACCCCCTGCTCAATGCAGGATTCACTAAACCATCTCAGACAGATGTCTATCCAGCTTCTGTTTGAAGACTTCCATTAAAGGAGAACTCACACTTCAATAAATCAATACTTTGTGCTATGTAAATATAATGCTACCATACAATGCCTAAATTGTGGCTCCTATTTCTAAGAAAAATAGTGCAATAAAGTACCTTTAGTACATTTTGTAGCCAGATAATCTATAATATAACGCTGTAAGCGTCACTCTGTCCGAAGCCTGTATAGACTGCACAAGTGCGACATGCCTGCGCAGTCTGGCTCCAGACAGAATGAGGCAGCCAGCGGTGAGGAGTGTGTATGGCGCCGCAGATGGCGGTACCGTACACACTGCATACCGCCATCTCCGACGCCATACTTACATACTTACCTGACCGGGAGGAGCATTGCCACGACGCTTCTCTTCTTGCAGTGTGTCTTCAGCAATATGGCGCCGGACAGCGCTATGGGCATGCGCGATTCTGGCCGCACTCCTGCCCTGGCCTCCAGCAGAACGTGACAGCGCTGGAGCACAGGAAGGGTGAGTATGTTTTTTTTTAATGTGTAGTATTAATAGGAGTGAGGGGACCATGCATACCAGGATAGGGGAGGTGAGAGGACCATGCATACCAGGATAGGGGGGTGAGGGGGCCATGCATACCAGGATAGGGATGAGGGAGTACCATGCATACCAGGATTGGGGGGTGAGAGGACCATGCATACCAGGATTGGGGGATGAGGGGTACCATGCATACCAGGATTGGGGGTGAGGGGACCATGCATACCAGGATAGGGATGAGGGAGTACCATGCATACCAGGATTGGGGGGGGTGAGGGGACCATGCATACCAGTATGAAGAATGGGGTGCCATGCATACCAGGATTGGGGGGGTGAGGGTACCATGCATACCAGGGTAGGAATGAGGGGTGCCATGCGTACCAGGATAGGAGGGTGGCAGCACATACCAGGATTGGAGACCATATACCAATAAAAATGCTCGCCACCCGGGCGTAGAACGGGTTCATAGCTAGTACCATATAATGAAACTAGAAACAGGGCTAAGCTGTAGCAAGTACATGGACTGAAAGAGAATGCATTCTGCGTACATCACTGTGGAATATGTCAGCTCTATATAATATATTGTGAATTATATTGAATGACAGTATTGTGAACGACTCTTACAGGCAAACAATCAACTTTGTACAAATGATTTCAAATGACTAGATATACATTATTTCTACTGTTCTTATAAACCATGACTTCATCTATCACTCTGCAAACCTTCATATTTGATCTGCATGGTAAAAGTAATATTCCTAATTTCCAGCCATTGTCTTCATCATTTAGGTTTCTTTCTAAGATGAAATGAAAAAAAATCTAGAACAGAAGATATTTACAGAAACTCGCCAGTTGTGTTAAGTGCCACGTTGCCACTTTTAAAACATCAAAGTATTTTATCTGCTACATAACATCAATGGCTTTCAGATGATACATCCTAAGGGAATGTACTAAACTATCCATTATTTATGAAGACAGAAAGCAGTTACGTGTATTATTACTCCAGAATATCAATGCATTGTCTGTTATTTTCCTACCGATACAATTTATTTATTTATTTTTTTGCAAAATTCACTTTTCATATCAGATATTGAAGAAGAATTTTATAATTTTATTGATTATTAATATCTTTATGAATATGATTTACACTTTATTGTCATTTTACTGTGAAGGTTATTGAGGAAAACTGAAATGATCTTTGTAGTTTTGAAAAAATGATAATATCAAGAAAAATTAGAAGTCATGCTTATTCTTTTAGCATCAACTTGGCAGCCTAAATTCGTTGTCCTACCTTTTAAAACCTCCAAATTTCCTAAACAGTAGAGTTTAATTATTAAAAACCTTGCTGCCTGAAGACACCACAGGGGGGAGATAAGGTGCTGTCAAATACTACTTATACATTAACCACTGCTTGATCAGGCAATTTTTAATATTCACATTTATTTTTTTCTTCCATTCTCTTCCAAGAGCAATAACTTTTTTATTTTTCCAACAGCACTCGAGGGTTTGTTTTTGTGGGACAACTTGTAGAGTTTAATGATGCCATTTGCTTTTCTATTCAATGCCCTGAGAAACAGAAATAAAATTCCAAGTGCGGTGAACTGGTCAAAATTAGTGTTGAGCGATACCTTCCGATATTGGGAAACATCGGATCGGATTGGATCGGACTGATACCCTAAAAATATCGTGTATCGCCGATTCCGATACCGGAAACCAATGCAAGTCAATGGGACACAAATATCGGAATGAAAATAAACCCTTTCTTTCCTTGCACATCCAGTTCGGGAGGGGGGAAGAGTGTGAGCGGTGCATGGGCAGAGACTGTGAGTGTCTGTGTGTGCGGGCGGGGTCTGTACGGGCCTCGGGGGTCTGTGCGGGCCTGCCGGGGGTCTGTGCAGGCCTGCCGGGGGTCTGTACGGGCCTGCCGGGGGTCTGTGCGGGCTGCCGGGGGTCTGTGCGGGCCTGCCGGGTGTCTGTGCGGGCCTGCCGGGGGTCTGTACGGGCCTGCCGGGGGTCTGTGCGGGCCTGCCGGGGGTCTGTGCGGGCCTGCGGCTATGCCTGCTACAATGACAGGCCCGCACATGTAGTATGTATGTATGTTGTATGAATGTAGTATATATGTAGTATGTATGTAGTATGTATGTATGTTGTATGAATGTAGTATATATGTAGTATGTATGTATGTTGTATGAATGTAGTATATATGTAGTATGCATGTTGTATGAATGTAGTATATATGTAGTATGTATGCCGGGAGTCTGTACGGGCCTGCCGGGGGTCTGTGCGGACTGCCGTGGGTCTGTGCGGGCCTGCCGGGGATCTGTGCGGGCCTCTCGGGGGTCTGTGCGGGCCTCTCGGGGGTCTGTGCGGGCCTCTCGGGGGTCTTTGTGTCTGTGCGCAGGCATCTTTCGATGGGACTACAAGTCCCATCGGGCTATGCCTGCTACAATGACAGTGATTGACACATTAGCCAATGATGGGACAGTAGTAGTCCCATCATCTGGCTAATGTGTTGAATGTAAAAAAAAAAAACACAAACATACATGCTACATACATACATACATACTACATACAACATACATACTACATACAACATACATACTACATGCAACATACATACATACTACATACATACTACATACATGCTACATACATACTACATACATACTACATACATACTACATACAATACATTGCATACAATACATACATATAACATACAGTACATATAACATAGATTACATACTCACCATCACTTGTCACTTTGTTCCCCGAAGCCAGTGTCATCTGTAAAAAATATTAAAATAACAAACAAACAATATACTCCCTGATCCGCAGAAATCCACGAGTGTCCCATGACGATCTCCTGTGGAGAACAGCAGCATCAGCTAATGCAACCGCTCTCTAGGGGCTTCAGGAATGCAATGACGGGAGGAAGGTATCCTTCCGCACTGTATTCCTCCACTGTAAAAAAATAGTCCCTAGTCTCACTTTTGGCATTGCTGTGTGAGAAAGTTCCCACGCAGCTTTTGCCATAAAGTGAGACCAGTGAACTATAGTAACCTCTCAGTGATGCACTGCAGGAGCCATTGTCTCCTGTCAGTGTGTCACTGAAGTGTCATGACTGCAGCCGCAGACGCGGCCCAGCAGGCGCCTCCACGCCGATGGCGAGGGGCAGGCATCCCCCGGGGACGCAATATGGACCCTCTATACCACAGAGGGGGACCCGAGCCTACCCGAACTAGGGAAGGGCAGTGACCGGGATTCTGAGGCAGCTGAGCATGTGGACAAAGAAGACACGTAGGACTAGATAACACCGCACAACTTCAGGTATAAATAAAGTAAAGTTTACTTAAAGTAAAGTCACAGTACATAGAGAAAACAGGGTTAAACCAGGCTCCCGATTCCACACCTCCCAGAAGGGTTCCACACTGTGGACCCCAAAGCACCATCGGATCACCGTGGCACTCATAAGCGGGACATCGGGACAGGGACATCAGGACACCCGAGGTCATCAGGACACATGAGGTCATCATGACATCAGGACACACGAGGTCATCAGGACACACGAGGTCATCAGGACATCAGGACACACGAGGTCATCAGGACATCAGGACACACGAGGTCATCAGGACATCAGGGTCCACGAGGTCATCAGGACATACGAGGTCATCAGGACACACGAGGACATCTGGACACACAAGGTCATCAGGGTCACCCTCAGGACATCAGAATCACCGGCAGACATCAGACAGGAGTCGTTTGGTTCTGGACATCCAACACGACCTACAGGCACCACTGCAGTCATCCAGGCTTCAGGCAGCAGTCATCAGGTTCCAGACTGCAGTCGACAGGCTCCGGGCATTGGACCTAGGAAGGAACTCAAGCGTGATGGTGCTAACACCGCAGGATTGCTGGGCCTGCATGGAGCTAGCACCGCATGGTAGTCAGAGCACAGCATAGTAGATGCTCAGCAGGAACACCGGTTACAAGAGTCTCAGAGTCACTGGGTGCGGGGCTACAAACACAGAGGGATTCCAGGAACAAAACACAGCAGACAGTTCAGACATAGTCAGGTAAGGGATAGGTACAGGATCAAGGATTCAAGCCTGGATACACCACCTCCAGGCCAGGGCGAACTTAGACGGGGTCAGGTACATGACAGGTACAGGATCAGGGATTCAGGCCCGGATATACCGCCTCCGGGGCAGGGCGAGGGTACAGGAGAACGCAGGAATCAAGGCAGGGACTTTGGTACCATAACCGAGACAGACGAGGTCCAGAGACACAGACACGAGACACACATGGCAAAGTCCAGGAGCTTTGTGAGTAGCTCTGCCCCCGCCCATAGGGCAGGGTAAGTTTATAAAGGGGCTGCCCCTCAGCAATTGGCTTGGGACAGCATTTCAAGTACACACACTAACCCTGATAAAAGCAGGGAAGGTGTGGCTGCGCACGCCCTAAGCACACACAGAAACCATTGCAGCACAATCAGTGCAGGAACTGCAGCTTAGAGCATCTGGCATTGTCTGCAAGCTTAGACACACGTGGAAAGTCATGCACCAGCTGCAAATGACCTCACAACCCGCCGACAGCTTCCACAGCGGCGACCAGGGACCGCACATGTGAATGGTCAAGCAACAGAGTAAAGACCTAACAACACATGTGCAGCTACGCAGCAGAGCAGGGAACTGAGCAGGCTCCACACAGGTAAAAGCCAGCAGTATCCTAGCTCAATTAGGGGGAAAGGAGTAAAGGGTTAAAGCACAAAGCATGCATTGTCACGCCGACAATCAAATAGAAACAGAACGGCGTGACATGAAGGTCCTATAGATGTCACTGTTCTATAGGGGAGATCGTCGTGGGACACTCGTGGATTTCTGCGGATCAGGGAGTATATTGGTTGCTATTTTAATATTTTTGACAGATGACACTGACTTCGGGGATCAAAGTGACAAGTGATGGTGAGTATGTACTCTATGTTATATGTACTGTATGTCTATATGTATGTATTGTATGAATGCATGAATGTATTGTATGTAGTACTGTATGTATTTAGTATGTAGTATGTATGTTGTATGTAGTATGTTGTATGCATGTTGTATGTATGTAGTATGTATGTGGTATGTATGTTTGTGTTTTTTTTTTTACATTCAACACATTAGCTGGATGATGGGACTACCACTGTCCCATCATTGGCTAATGTGTCAATCACTGTCATTGTAGCAGGCATAGCCCGATGGGACTTGTAGTCCCATCAGACGATGCCTGCACACACACACAACCCCCGCACAGACCCCCAGCAGGCCCGCACAGACCCCCAGCAGCCCACACAGACCCCCGGCAGGCCCGCACAGACCCCCGGCAAGCCCGTACAGACCCCCCACGGTCACGCACAGACCCCGCCCGCACACACAGACATACAGTCTCCGCCCAAACTCTATTATAACACATCATGATGACATCATTTTAGCAGCCAATCACAGCCATGCCATTAGTTAACATGGTTAACATGCCTAACAGGATGTGCCCACACTTCTTAGGATCCTCAACTGGCTCATTGCATTATGGGAACTTCCGATTCCGGTATTCGATATTGTAAAAATATCGGAACTCGGTATCGGAACTCGGATACAGCGAATATCGGCCGATACCCGATATTTGCAGTATCGGAATGCTCAACACTAGTCAAAATATTCTACTCCAACATGCCTTTTTGGTTTTGTGCTGACATCTGTACAATTATGACAATACCAAACGAGTATAGTCATTTTTTAATATATTTTAGTAGTTTAAAAAAATGTGGAACCCTGTCAAAATCAAGTGTTTTTGGTTTATTACAACATGTTTGGAGATAGGTACCGAATTCAGCTTCCCGAGGGGTGATCGGGAGCGCTTATGGAGCGGGGTCATAGGAGGTGTTCAGTGGTCTGGCGATGATCTGACTCTCATCCCAGGCTAGTGCGGCAGGTTCGGCGGTGCTCGGTGGAGCGTGGTACATCAAAACTATAAACCATCGGGGGGAAAAAGTGCATCTTGTAGTCCAAAAAATACGGTAACTTTTTTATTTTTCCATACGTGGACCTGTATGAGGGCATTTTTTGTGTGTTGCGCTGTTACCATTTTGTGGCTCATATGACATTTAAATTGCTTTTTATAACATTTTTGTTGGAAAAGTGGTAACTAATGATGAGCGAGTATACTCCTTGCTCAGGTTTTCCCGAGCATGTTTGGGTGTTCTCCGAGTATTTTGGCGTGCTTGGAGATTTAGTTTGTGTCGACCAGCTGCATCATTTGCAGCTTCTGGACAGGCTGAATACATGTGAGCAATGCCTGTTTGTTAGGGAATAAGTATTTGGTCATTAGCAAAAGTTCATCTCAATATATTGTTACATATCCTTTGTTGGCAATGACAGAGGTCAAACATTTTCTGTAAGTCTTCACAAGGTTGGCACAGACTGTTGGTAGTATGTTGGTCCATTCCTCCATGCAGATCTCCTCTAGAGCAGTGATGTTTTGAGCCTGTCGCTGGGCAACGCAGATTTTCAAATATGTCAAAAGGTTTTCTTTGGGGTTGAGATCTGGAGGTTTGCACTCGCAATCTCACAATACATGGCCCCATTCATTCTTTCATGTACACGGATCAGTCGTCCTGGTCCCTTTGCAGAGAAACAGCCCTAAAGCATGATGTTGCCACACCCATGCTTCACAGAATGTATGGTGTTGGCAGGCGATTACTCATGGTACTCCCCAAGCGTGTGACAACAGAACTTGTTTATTTAGAAGCAATCTGGAACAATATATGATAAACTTAATAGATCAGGAATAAATCATTTGTGTGTCTCTATCTGTGCATCATCTACAGCAGGCTGTTTCTCTCATACACAGACATAGGAAAAACAGGAAATACAGTCACATGCTCTCCCTGTGTAAGCCTCTGGGAGCTTTTTTTGTCCTAGCTTTGCAAACATCATACAAATCTAGCAACTAAACACTCATAGACAGGAATGGAGTTGTTGCACCAAACATATTCCAACATATGGTGTTCTTTGGATGCAACTCAGCATTCTGTCTCCTCCAAATACAACAAGTTTTGTTTCTACCAAACAGTTCTACTTTGGTTTCATCAGACCATATGACAATCTCTCAATACTCTTCTGGATAATCCAAATGCTCTCTAGCAAACTTAATATGGGCCTAGACATGTACTGGCTTAAGCAGGGGGACACATCTGGCACTGCAGGATCTGAGTCCCTGGCGGCGTAGTAGGTTACTGATAGTAGCTTTTGTTACGGTGATCCCAGCTCTATGCAGGCCATTCACTAGGTCCCCCTGTGTGACTGTGGGTTTTTTGTTCACCATTCTTGAGATAATTTTAACCCCACGGGGGTGATCTTGCGTGGAGCTCCAGATCGAGGGAGATCATCAGTGGTCTTTTATGTCTTCCATTTTCTTCCACTCCAGAACCTTCATTTTTTTCTGCTGTAGCCATTAACAGGTCGACTTAGCCTTGTGTTTTGGATCATTTTCATGGTGGAAAGTTACAACTACATCCCATGCGCAGCTTCCGGGCTGATGATTGCAAATTTGCCCCCAGTATTTGCTGATAACATGCTGCAGTCATCTTTCCTTCAACTTTGACCAAGTTTCCTGTGCCTTTGTAGCTCACACATTCCCAAAACATCAGTGTTCCACCTCTATGCTTTACAGTAGGATTGGTGTTCCTATAATCATAGGCCTTGTTGCCCTCTCTCTAAATGTAACATTTATGGTTGTGGCCAAAAAGGTCAATTTTGGTCTCATCACTCCAAATTACCTTGTTCCAGAAGTTTTGAGGCTTGTCCCTGTGCTGTTTTGCATATTATAGGCAAGATACTTTGTGGCAATTGCGCAGTAATGGCTTTCTTCTGGTGACTCGACCATGCAGCCCATTTTACTTCAAGTGCCTCCTTATTGTGCATCTTGAAACAGCCACACCACTAGTTTTCAGAGAGTCCAGTATTTCAGCTGATGATATTTGTGGGTTTTTCTTTGCATCCTGAACAATTTTCTTGGCAGTTGTGGACGAAATTTTTGTTGGCCTACCTTACCGTGGTTTTGTTTTTACTTAGCCCCTGATTTCCCATTTGATAATCACAGTTTAAATGCATTATCAATTCCTTGGATATCTTTTTGCATCCCTTTCCTGTTTTATACAGTTCAACTACCTTTTCCCGTAGATCCGTTGACAATTCTTTTGCTTACCCAATGACTCAAAATCCAGAAACGTCAGTGGCTGGATGAAAGATGCAAGAGTATGTCTGGATTCCAGAAACTCACTCAGCTTTTATGCACACACACTGATTACAAGCAAACAGGTCACAGGTGAGGAAGTTACCTTTAGTAGCCATTCAAACCCATTTGTGTCAACTTCTGTGCATGTTATCAGACCAAAATCACCAAGGTATGTGAAATTTTGTTCAGGGTCATTTGGATGTTTTGGGTTGTCATTATGATTTAAAAAAGAGAAAACACAGTAGTCTGACAATAAATGGCTTCACCCAACCATTTACCATGAGTGGAGAAAAAGTTTTGGTGTTATCATTCATATTCTCTGAAAAAAGGCCAAGAAAGCAAAAATTCTGCCAGGGTATGTAAACTTTTGAGCGCAACTGTACAAAGAATCAACAAAAAGATTTGTTAACAGAAGCTAATCCTTTCAAGATGGTTGATGATTTCATAATATTTTCAACACTGAAAAACATTTCAGATTTTATATTTGACCCCCATATACAAAAGGTAAGAGGTGGATTTGCTTTTAGCAACAATGTTACTACAGTAGATTTTATATTTGACCCCTCTATACAAAAGGTGAGAGGTAGATTTGCTTTTACCAACAGCGCTTCTACAGTGACTTAATAAAACTTTTTAGTATTTTATAGAAATGTAATAAGCAAAATCAGAGCTGTTCTAAAGTTCAGTTCTGCTTTTTTCATGTTTTCTGTCTCCATAAAACTGGGAAGAAAATATTTAAATGTGTAGAAGAAGGGGAAAGAGCCATTGATCTTCTCTAAGATGTTGAAATTCAGACACATTGCTCGCTAGTTCTCACAATGTGATTATTGAACGCATGGAGTTCACCTACAGTCCTGAATACAATTGAGGTAGTTTTCTACAAATCAGTTGCTTTCCCAGAAATTCATGCCGCCAATGATAACAAGAATCTGAGAGTGCTGTATTTTGGAAAAAGGCTTCAAAAAGAGAATATACAAGTAGAAGAACTAAATATAAGCGGCAGTGATGACCAATGAAGATCGTCAGGCAGAAAACTAGTCCTACGAGACTCAGACGAAAAACACACATAAGGCTAATCACAAGAGGGTACTTAAATCAAGAATATTAACCATGTGTATATGCACAAAGGACTAGTATGGACCTATTATCATGATACATAAATGAGCAAAGGGGAAAAGGACGATAGATTAGTCAAAGATAGGTGAACAAAATATACTTTATTATTAAAAAATTAACAACTGGCGAGGGGGAGAGGGATATGTATTATATATCACAAATTACATGCTGCAACAACTTGAGCGCATTCACCTGCGCAGGTGACAGAGTGTAATGTAACACATCATCCTATGTATAATACACCAAAAAAAAAAAATATACGTCCCAATTGACAGGAAATATCAACACAGGGTGAGTGACTGAAGGTAAAGTCCCTGCATTGCGTAGAGGTGCTCACCACTGTTGCAATAGACATAGTGTCCAAACAATCTTAGTTAACATATGTTGGCCAAGTGGAAAAAAATATCGGAACAGTTATTAGCTATGCGAGATGCAGCCCACTGCCCAGAGAGATGCGCGTCAGTAGTAAGGGGGCTGTATTACTCGTCAAAAATAAATCTGACAGGTGCCACGCCCCTATCAAAGTGTATCAAACACGCCCCTTTTATACAATTTGATATCAAATTGTTATAAAAGAGATGGGTTTGATACACTTTTATATCAATTTGATATAAATTTGATATAAAAGGTATCATAGGACAAAATATTTATATGTCCATTTATTTTCTCTTTTATAGGCCTTTTAATAAAGTAGAATAATAGTAGAATAAAAGGATCGTGATTGAATCACTTTTATATCAATCGCTATTGTTTGATATAAAAGATTGTGTTTGATACGCTTTTATATGACCAGTAAAGGTTCCCTTTTACAGCCTTTTTATACTTTAATTAGTATTGATTCATTGGGCTTATTATGTATATGGCCAATATTTTAATTAAGGAAGCAAATGGTTACCTTTTATAGACATTTTATACTTTAATTAGTATCGATTCATTGGGCATATTATTTATATGGCCAATATTTTAATAAAGGAAACATTTTATTCGAATTGTAAATAAAAATGAGACGCCATTTTTATGAAAAATATAATAGTGTTTATTGAACAACAATCAAATACATTTTTATAGTGTTTATTGAACAACAATTAAATACATTTTTATAAAGCATTACATTTGACAATTAAAAGTGTTACAATCATATATAACAATTTGTATATTTAATATTATAAATATATACATCATATTTCTTACATAATAATTTAATGCATTACAATTGAATAGAACCAATGTTACATAGTGAGCCACATGGATTGTAGTAATGGAACAGTACTTTTTTTAGGCATCAGTGGACCTTGTGTGATACCTAATGGTGAGAAGTATAAAGGACGGATCGCCCGACTAGGGGTGGATAGGGCTTGAGGATTATACGCACCATCAGTTTCATTCATGGGCATTTTTAATTTATCTAAATGTGCTCTAGTAGTGGAATTACCCACAACTGTGGATGGTATATTTAACTCGGCCATAGCGTGCATAAATGTATTCCAGCCCCTTGGTAAATTCCTGCCGGTTAGGGCATGGCTCTGAGTTGTGTTACGCACCAAATCCAGCATATTAGAGCCAGGTATTACAGTTCCTTTGAAAATAAACTCGCTTTTATCATTCCACGATGTAATATTTGCGTTTTGCAATATCTTGTTTAGTAGAAGTTCTGCATTCTTTTTATATCGTGGATTTACATGACTTACAATTTCATTGACAGCGGGACTTTTATCAACGGGTGAATTTGTCAATTGTTGGTGAGCAGATTCTGGAGTGTTAATGATCTTTAAAGTTGATAGTTCCTTAGCATCTTGTTTAGCATGAACCAAGTATCTCTGCAGTACATCACTATATTTTTTAATTTTCACGTCATCCGGCATGTCACGACACTGTAAAATCTCACTAATTTCACCATCAAGACGTTGGATATCGCTTTGGCGAATGTCTGTAATAGGGGGCCAAAGTTTGATTAGCTCCTGCTTGGGAACAAGATACATTTTCTCGGTATGTTCCATTATTTGCCGGTAAGCAGGCTTGTTATTATTGGGATTGCAAAGCCTAAAAGAGGACCTATAAAGCCACCAGTCTGCTTTAGTAGCTGCTTCTTTTTCTTTATGCTGTGACTCATGGTTTTTATAGCTTTTCGCCATTTTTTTAGTATATTTTTTTGTCGCTCTTTCAGAGGGATTCGACCTTTTAAGATGTTTAACGCAATCTCCCCTATGGCAGTAATTAAATCATGACTCGCATTGCACAAAATAGATTTTCTGATAGCAGGCGGGGCCTTCACTAGTGTTTTTAAGAGCTTCCAGTTACGCCGTATTCTCTCCGACATCTTTACAACACTATGGTCGCAGTGTAGAATGTCTGATTTTGTTTAAAATTCACTTTTTAGAAGTATTTTTCTTTTGAACATACACAGCCGGTAACGCTGGAGGAAACAGACCCGTCCTCAAGCGAAGATCCTCAGGGGTATTGGCTCTTAAGTCTAGCAACAAATACCCATAAGGCACCCGCGTGGCATCCTCAAAAGCTTCTAAGAAATAGCGTGTTTTTCCTGGATACATTTGTCGCACTAGTGTTATAATTTGCAATTTATCCCGAGGGTTATTAAATAGGACCATGTACTTTGTGTTTAAATTTATAGTGCAGCTTTTCTTTCCTTGACAAAATATGTTTTGTACCAGGTAGAAAATGCTGAGGTTTCTGTGGTGGACATACTTGGTAAATGCTTTTTCTATTTCGCAGTTATCACTAGCACTCTCCATGAGATCATCAACAATAGTCAAATTTACCTTTTCAGGAGGGAATAATTCATCATCTACGAATGTTTGCGGCAGACCCTCCACAAATCTGATGAAGGGAAAAGAAAGAGATTTCATCATATAGTTTCTGCCAGCAGGAATAAAACCAAACAATATTATCAGGTTTATGAGAAAAATGAGTGTCAATATTATGTAACAATTGTTTTACAAAGTAACTTTTTCCAGAACTAGACGGGCCTGCTAGAATACACGAGAATGGATGTTGTAGACGTGGGTCCATCACGAGTCACAATTAATATCCAAATGGTACGCTGGTAAAATCGTCTAATAGTCTGCGCTTTGTGTAAACACACTTTTGGGTTTTTCGAAGAAGTCTTGTTTCAACGGATCAGAACTTTTTATTTTTCACAATGCCGGGCTGCTCGACGACAATACGTTTCTGCGTTTCAGAATCAGAATTACGCGGGCAGTCCAGAACAAGATCTTTTAGACTGCTGAAATTAATAGATTGAGCATTACCAACATTTAATGTTACTCCCTTCACTTTTAAGACAGTTTTACCGGTGTTGAGTTTGTATCCGTAGGTCTTTGGGCCAGCAGATACAAACTCAGTGATGTAAAGGGGGTTTTACACATAGCGATATCGCTAGCAATATCGCTAAAACGTCACTGATTTTGTGACGTTATAGCGATATTGCTAGCGATATCGCTATGTGTGATACTTACCTCCAACCGGCTCCCCCACTGGTTATCGCTGATCGCACAAGATCGGGCTGCTCCATTTCTCGTCGTCTGCTTCCTGCTGGGCTTCCTGCTGTGTGAGACGAGTGACGCGTGGAGGTGGGCGGGAGGATGTCAGAATCGCTGTGTGTGAAAGGTGAGTATCATGTGCTGTGTCGCTGCTGCATCGCTGTGAGATCTTCCTGTGTGGAAGCTCACTAGCGATCATTTAGCGATGCACCAGCGATCCTGACCGGGTCGTATCGCTGGTCGGATCGCTGGTGCATCGCTAAATGTGAAAGGGCCTTGTGTCATCAGGTATCTCACTGGTCAATTCCCCCAGGTAATCACCTAAAGGAGGACTCCACTCACCTTCTCTCTGCACAAAGATAACAGAATCAGTATCGTGATAAAGGCACCTTTCCTGCAGCCTGTCCAGCAGAGAGTAAAGCTCTAGTCTAGCATATGCTGTTGTAAAACAGGCTATAAAAATGTTTGTGTTCTTGCTGATGGTGTGGTGCCCTTCTGTATATTTCCAATCAATTGTTGCGGTTTCATCATCAATAAAATGCAACATCAAAACGTCGTAATACGGTAAAAAAACATGTTGAAACAGTTCATCAGGATCGCTAATAATGCTGGTACATGCTAAATTAGATTTCTGGGCAAACTTTCCCCATAAAGAATTTAAGAAAAGTTTGGAGATCTGTCTCTTAGCAGGATTCTCTCCTATATTTTCAGAGCGTAATTGAACCCCTTCTTTGTCAAGAAAGGAATCAATGTACTGTTGTTTCTTACTGTCATCAGTGCATCAGCTAGGATAGCCTGAGGTCTCCTGCTTATCCCTAAGATGTAATTTAAGGTACCGAGAAAACAGGCGATCACTGGTTTTAGGAAAATCCCAAATTTCATAGATGTGGGCTATCCTATAGCCTTTCTCTATGGCCATCTCAAGCTCTTTAGTGCACCATGTACCTGTCAGAGCCCGCTCTTCATCACTATGTGTACATTCCTCTGTCTGTGAATTTACAGAGCATGTGTAGCAAAGAGGAAACAATAAATTTTTGTTGAGTTTTACCGGTAGAACAGGAAAAAATAAATCTCTCGGAGGGTAGACCTTGATTTTGGCAATACCAAAGTAATTTTTAATTAACATTAACCCAAAATCCTCATAGATAATGTGTGGATGACCAACGGGGTATGTTTTAGTTTTGTTTACAAAGGGATACAGGCTGGTGAAATCATAGTAAAGTAGTGTCTCGCCAGGTTTCAGTTGGTGATAAAGTTTAATGGCGTTAGCACGTCCCCCATAAAGAGCAAAAGAGCATCGCGGGGATCTAAAGGGGTAGGGAATTCCATTTGGAGAAGAAATGATTGAAGATTAGAATCTTTTGTAATGATATAGCCTATCCTCTGTATTCGATTTTGTGCATTCTTGAAATCCTACGGGAAAGCTCCCAGGATGCAGTAACATCTGCCCTAGTCCCTTCTGCATTCCTGAAGTGCAAGCAATCCAGAAAATACACACAGGTTTATATTGACCTGTATTATATATATATATATATATATATATATATATATATATATATATATATATGTATATATTGATTTGATTAACTGCAGCGCTGTGTGATAAATACAATGTAATTGAATGTACTTCTAAAAATGACAGTGTAAATGTCAAATGTAATGCTTTATAAAAATGTATTTGATTGTTGTTCAATAAACACTATTATCCTTTTTATAAAAATAGCGTCTCTCATTTTTATGTACAATTCGAATAAAATGTTTCCTTTATTAAAATAATTGTCATATAAATAATATAGCCAATGGCTATAAAAGGGACCCATTATTGGTCATATAAAAGCGTATCAAACACAGTCTTTTGCATTAAACAATAGCGATTGATATAAAAGTGATTCAATCACGATCCTTTTATTCTACTTTTACTCTACTTTATTAAAAGGCCTATAAAAGAGAAAATAATGGACATATAAATATTTTGTCCTAGGATACCTTTTATATCAAATTTATATCAAATTGATATAAAAGTGTATCAAACTCATCCCTTTTATAACAATTTGATATCAAATTGTATAAAAGGGCGTGCTTGATACACTTTGATAGGGGCGTGGTACCTGTCAGATTTCTTTTTGACGAGTAATACAGCCCCCTTACTACTAACGTATATTTATGAAAGCATATGAACAATCATATACCGATGAAATATCATATCCAAAATTAACACAAAATTCCAATTCCCCCTCTACAAAATCGTGGATTTGTACGGAGAACCTGTGATTGGGTCATTTTATAAGGAGGAACTACAAAAAGTCACATCGGATGAGAATCGCATCTACAAAATAGAAAAAGTATTAAGAAAAAAGCACGTCAGAGGGTCCACCCTGTATCTCGTTAAATGGAAGGGATATCCAGAAAAATTTAATACTTGGATTAAAGAAAACCAGCTGACGGACCTCTAATCATGGATTCTGGATCATTTTATATTACCCTAGCGTGTAATGCGTCAAGTAAGCTATTCCCAGACAACACGATTTCGACTTTTACCACTAAACTGGCAAAGCCTGTACATCTTGTAGGTCCATATGAAGTTGCCCTCACACCTAGTTTACTTTCAAAAATAGCGAAGGCACGTTTTTTCTTGGAAAACGAGGGGATGTTCTAAGAGAATATTTCGTAAAAGCAGGCTATTATTTAAATATTTCGGAACTTATAAGGGCCATTAATGAGCGCATCGATAGCTTGAAGATCGCCTCCGAAGGAATTAAACTTCGTTACGATGAAGTGAAGAGAAGTGTTACTCTATCGGATTCACCCACGATACATTTTGCTCCAGGCCCAAAATTGTCTCATATTTTAGGGCTACCACCTTATATTGAGGCCTATGATAATAGTGTGATTAGACCAACGGAGAAGAGCTACGCAGATATCATGAACGGATTTTACACCTTATTTGTTTACTCGGACATTATTAACCATCAGCTAGTCGGAGATTCTGACGTCCAGCTTTTGAGAACTGCGCAGGTGACTGGTAAAAGTGGAGAGATCATCACACTTCAATACACAAGACCTGATTATGTACCTCTATGCAATCAGCACTTTGATTCTGTAAGCATCTCTATCTTGACTGATCAGGGTACGCCTGTAAAATTCAAGTACGGAAAAACTATTTTGCGATTACATTTCAGGCCGCATCGTGATTGACACGTCAAAATGGTGTCGCAGCGTGTTTACGGAGACCCGACCATTTATGCCCACTACTATATTGCTCAGATGGGCCACGGTTTAGAGGTTTTTAGCGGCGATGAGTACATGTATGGGGCTGGGCTTGCAGGTATATTTAGAGGCTTATTTAGAAAAGCGGTTCCTCTATTGAGAAAAGGACTCGAATTAGTAAAGCCCCATGTAAAGACAGCTGTTTCAAATATTGCTAAGGATGCCATTGCCTCTTTCTCAGCATCCGCTATGAATAGGCTAAACACACCTCCTCAGGAAGGCTCCGGTATTGTTTATCTTGCTAAAAAACAGAAAAAAAGAAAAAGGTGTGTTCGCTATTCGCCCCCACCAATGCTCATGAATAAAATCACACCCGCAAGACGCAAACGCCAGAAAAGAGTAAGACGCAGTGTTGAAGACATCTTTTAGGAAAATATATAAAATAAATATATTATATATAAAATGGCCTTCATACATGATGCTTCGGTGGAGTGCATGAAATCAGAACTGGATATTTTTCAAATACCTCCTTACGTAGGTTTCTGTTGAGAACTCAATATTTATAAAAGTTCAGCCTATTGCAGCTCTGGCGGACAATGCCCCACTGGAATTTTTCATATCGGGAAGTGGTGAATATTATTATGATTTAAATAATACCCTACTTTACATAAGTTGCCAGGTCGTAAAACAAGATAATTCTGCCATCGCGGATGGAGCCCGTGTAGCTCTCATTAACTATCCATTAACGATTCTTTTTAATCAAGTTGATGTCACCCTGGGTGATCGCCTCATCTCACCATCAGACAATCTATATAGCTATAGGGCCTACATTGAAACTCTGCTAAAATACAGCGCACAGACTTTAGCCTCCCAATTCACATCAGGATTATTCTATAAAGATACCGCTGGACATCATGATGTACGAATCCTGGATGGTGCCAATGTGGGCTTCAACAAGCGGGCCCATGCAGTCGGTCAACGAAGCCCGTCGATTTGCTCGGCCCAATTTTTAGCGATATTTTTAATCAGCCAAAGCTTATATTGAATGCACTTGACCTTAAAATCAAGCTGACGCGAAATAAAGACACTTTTTCTTTAATATCTGCTGAGGTTGACCCACTCAAAGTACAGATACTGAACGCGTGTCTCTATGTAAAAAGAGTCCAGGTGGCTCCCGCTGTGAGGATTGGTCACTCTCAGGCCTTACTATCTGCTACAGCAAAATATGCTATTGATAGGGCCTGTATGAAAGTGTACAGCATTCCTGCTGGCAGCCGAATTTCTAATATAGAGAACCTATTTTTAGGGAGCATACCACAAGTAATTTTATTGGGTTTTGTAGATAATGAGGCCTTGAGCGGAACGTATAATAAAAATCCACTGTACTTTCATCATTATAATGTAAACCATGCGGCTTTATATTTGGATGGTCAGCAGATTCCCTCCCAGCCATTCCAACCTAATTTCAATATTGAATTAGCTGTAAGAGAGTATATGGCTCTCGCCCATATTTCTGGAAAGCAGAAGGCCGATTGTGCACTGGCAATTGACCGAGAAGAATTTATGGACGGCTATACATTTTTTGCATTTGATTTATCAGCCGACCAAGAACCTGGAGGTCACTTCTCTCTCATTAAACCTGGGAACTTGCGTTCTGAAGTCCCATTTGCTCTAGCCACACCTCATACGATAAATATGGTGGTATACGGCGTGAATTCGTCTATTCTAGAAATTAATAACTGCCGTGAAGTATTGTATGATTTCTACTGATGATGGATTCCCTTCAGCTCACTACGTTATTGAAAGCCGATCACTATACAGAGTCCATATTTTATGGGGTGTATCCGTGTGACTTGCTACCGTCAAATAGAGTAACTCAGAGGCCTGCGGCGTACATCGTAAATACAGATCGCTCCAATCAGAGCGGCAAACATAGGATATTAATTTTACTTTGCAACGAAAAAAATGCGATATTCTTTGACAGGTATGGACTCTCGCCAGACAGCGTGCTTTTTCCGGATGAATTTATAATCTTCCTAAAGAGAAATAGCAAATTATTCAGCTATCAAGACAGGCAAATTCAGAATAATTATAGCACTGTGTGCGGACATTATTGCGTGTATATCCTAAAGAAACTTGCAAGGGGCCTTTCATTCCGTGAGATTTTGCAACATTTTACTGATGACTTAAATCATAATGATAATTTAGTATATAAATCTGTAAAGCAAGATTTACTTGAATCAAACTATTCCCCCTGCAAACATTCTTTTATACTTAAGCAGCGTTGCTTATCTCTGTGTAATATGTAGGATTCACCATAACCATGAAGCCTACATATTACAATAAGTGTATGATTCCTTTATTATTATAAATGCCAATGAATCAATACTAATTGAAGTTAGCCACGGGAAAGTGTCTACGATGCAGTGACATCTGTTTATCAGTTGTTTTTGTTGAGTTAGTTGTGTAAATAGTGTTTTGCTCAATTGAAATGATAGTATCTATTCTATTGTAATGTTATACTCTGACATCTTTATCCTTTCTACTATTTCCTATTTCCTAGAATCTATTGTATTGTAATGATATACTCTGACATCTTTTTCCTTTCTACTATTTCCTATTTCCTAGAACCTATTGTATTGTAATGATATAGCCTATCCTCTGTATTCGATTTTGTGCATTCTTGAAATCCTACGGGAAAGCTCCCAGGATGCAGTAACATCTGCCCTAGTCCCTTCTGCATTCCTGAAGTGCAAGCAATCCAGAAAATACACACAGGTTTATATTGACCTGTATTATATATATATATATATATATATGTATATATTGATTTGATTAACTGCAGCGCTGTGTGATAAATACAATGTAATTGAATGTACTTCTAAAAATGACAGTGTAAATGTCAAATGTAATGCTTTATAAAAATGTATTTGAGTGTTGTTCAATAAACACTATTATCCTTTTTATAAAAATAGCGTCTCTCATTTTTATTTACAATTCGAATAAAATGTTTCCTTTATTAAAATAATTGTCATATAAATAATATAGCCAATGGCTATAAAAGGGACCCATTATTGGTCATATAAAAGCGTATCAAACACAGTCTTTTATATTAAACAATAGCGATTGATATAAAAGTGATTCAATCACGATCCTTTTATTCTACTTTATTAAAAGGCCTATAAAAGAGAAAATAATGGACATATAAATATTTTGTCCTATGATACACGTTTATATCAATTTGATATCAATTTGATATAAAAGGTATCAAACACAACCCTTTTATAACAATTGCTATCAAATTGTATAAAAGGGGCGTGTTTGATACACTTTGATAGGGGCGTGGTACCTGTCAGATTTCTTTTTGATGAGTAATACAGCCCCCTTACTACTCGCGTCTACCCTGACGTGCATTTTGGTCCTGCCTTCGTCAGGTTGCCTCACTGGCCTGCACATCCGAAGGCGTGCAAAATATTTGTAATACTGCGGTGTGTTAGTGTGATCCAGAAGTGACGCTATGTAATAACAAAGTATATTTTGTTCACCTATCTTTGACTAATCTATCGTCCTTTGCTCAGAAAATCCTGCCTAGAACAAGTTGTTGTCAATGCCATATTTTCTGGCACTTCTCAGCTTTCCATGACCAGTAAAGGGGCATTGAAATTCTGTTGTGTTTGACATGTTATTAACATTTAATTGGGGTGTGTCTGGGATGCCGACCTCAGAGGATACATGTGAGAGGAGCTCCCGCCAGGCTCTGCTAAAATAATGGCTTTCCCACCAAAGCACCAGCCAGCAGATCTACCTGAATGGATTGCTGGAAGGCCAAGACTCCTATAACTGTAAGCAGGTTGTGGGATGCAGTGACAGACACAAGGCAGAGCAAGGGATAACAAATTTAACAGTTTTAATTTAACAGGGGGTTAAATCCTCACAGGGAGATAAATGGTTAAATGAGGGTTAAACAGTTCAATGGCAAGCAATAGGCAAAGTTAATGAGAAATAAACAAGATAACAGCAGTTCTTTAAATCACTTATTATGTCAGAGGCTTCCCAGTCCACAACTGAAGCTTTGAAGGCAGTGGCACCAACAGCAGCTGGCGCGGTGCTGTTCCAGCGGGGATCTGCAAACAACGGTACATCTTCTGTCGGCAGCGGTGGGTCTCCGGCACCTTCCGCTGGGCCCCTAGACCAAAAGTTGCTGCGGCCAAAACAAACAGGGTCTCAGCACTGATAGAGTCCAACGTGGACTGGCAAGTGTCAACTTGCAAGGTAGGCCCCAAATGTCTGTCCAGTACTCGGCTTTCTCTATGCGACATGTGCGCTTTACTCACAGTCACGGAGCCACGTGTCTCTCTCTGAGAAGCTGCCGTCACCTGAATGGCTGCTCTGCATGGCTCTGCTCGGTTTGCGCTGATCTGCGCGTCCACCGATACCAGTAAATCTCTCACACCATAAGTCACTCACACAGCTGTCCCAGATCTGTGCACTGTGGCCGGGGGCTTTTCCAAACCAACTCTCGCTCGGAGTACTCTGACCAACACGGTGCTGCTGCGCGTCTATCAGTCTTGGGTAACACACCTCAGTATCCTGCGCCTGGCCTCCGATCCTCCGCACGAGCACCGCATTCTGCATAGCCAGGCACCCAACGCTCTGCACACACACTGTCTCACCAGAGCACCTGGTGAAGTTATGCTGGAGCATGGCTCCGCACTGCTTCTCTTGCTGCGGAGCACGCCGCACATCTGCCTCCGCTTTCACTGCCGGCGGGGAACTGACACTTCTTCGCGCGCTTTCTCCTCACTGCCTGGCTTAGCCACACACCCTCTTCCTGGGTCATGTGGCCTGTCCTGTCCCCTATTCTTTCCCCCAGGCAACATGGGATGCAGCCTCAGCAGTTCTGGACCCAGCATGGCAGGCACCTGCAGCCTAGTCTTCCTCCTTACATAACCGCCGTCACCACCGCAGCCAGAGGCGTATCTAGGCTTTCTGGCACCCGGGGCAAGAATTCGATTTGGCGCCCCCCCCCCCGCCCAAGTACATATGCGACTTGCACACTTAGCCATGTACCTGCGAGCTGCTCTTCCTAATCCTCTCAATGTTCAGTAAAAAACTGAGAGAAGCAGGAAGAGAAGCTCGTTGTCACAGGACCATACCTATGAAAATCGCATATGAGTGAAGTGTCCATGTGATGACTACTGGAACCTGCAGAGCTGAGTCCTGACATTGCAGCTTCTGAATTCTCACAACGAATGCACTGCACACTTTTAGGATTCTCCCTTGCCGATGTACAGTCATGTCAGCACAAGTATGTGATTTATATACTTCTGGCCACATTCCGACTAGACGTGCCCGGCCTTGCTCCGTTCATTTTCATTGAGTGAGGCCACACATGTCTAGTCAGCATGTGACCGCATGTATGTAAATTACAGGCACGAGAGAATCCTAACAGCGTTCAGTGAGCACTGTGAGAATTCAGAAGTCTGCAGTCACATAGAATGACTGCAGACTCAGCACAAACCTGGACAAACCCTTTAATGTTCCTAACAAATAAAAACATGAGAATTAGTCAGTAGCACAAATAACATTTACATCCAGGTACCTTATAGATGACGTCATCTCTGCAGTCAGTCACCTTTTCTTCTAGACCCCATGATGAGTTTTCTCATCCACATCTCGTCTCTGTAGACGTCCATCTTCTCCGGTCTTCTGCAGCAAATCTCCACACGACACCCTTAAAGATAGAAGTGTCATTATAATGCCCCTAAATAAAAATATCTGCAATATACTGTCGCCTCACACTATTCCCCTCTAGCATCCCACCTGTTCTCCATCCTGTCTCCTCATATATTTACCCCCTCACTCTCTATACTGTCTGCTCACACATATCCCTAACTCCCCATACTGTGTCCACTTACATTAACCCATTCGCTCCCCATACTGTCTGCACCAATCCCCCATACTGTTTCCTCATACATACTCTGTGTCCTCCCCACACATTAAATCCCCCCATCCCCAATCCCCCATACTGTTTCCTCATACATACTCTTTATTTTGTGTCCTCAAATCTCCCCACACATTAAATCCCCCCATCCCCAATCCCCCACACACATTAAGTACCCCCCATCCCCACTCCAAATCCCCCCCACACATTAAATAACCCCCCATCCCCACTCCAATTCCCCCCACACATTAACCCAATCCCCACTCATTAACCCCCATCAGCACTCCAAATCCCCCCACCCCCACTCCAAATACCCCCACACATTAACCCCCATCCCCATTCATTAACCCCCGCACACATTAACCCAATCCCCACTCATTAACCCCATCACCACTCCAAATCCCCCCACACATTAAATAACCATCTCCACTCCAAATACCCCCACACATTAACCCTCATCCCCATTCATTAACCCCCACACACATTAACCCTCATCCCCACTCATTAACTCCCATCCCCACTCATTAACCCCCATCCCCACTCATTAACGCCCCCACACATTAACCCCCATCCCCATTCATTAACCCCCGCACACATTAACCCAATCCCAACTCATTAACCCCATCACATTAAATAACCCCCATCTCCACTCCAAATCCCCCCACACATTAACCCCATGGCATCCCCACTCATTAACCCCCACACACATTAACCCCCATCCCCAGTCTAAATACCCCCACACATTAACCGCCATCCCCTCTACAAATCCCCTCCATCTCCACTCATTAACTCCCCCTCATCTCCCATCTTCGGTGGTTCTTCAGCTCCACAGAGGAGCATACTTACCACCAGCGTTTGCTTTGGGCGCCGGGGAGTGACGTCAGCAGCGTGATCACATGACCTGATCACGCTGTTGACGTCGCTCTGGCCCGGCGGTCAGAGCTTCATTGTACTGGCGTCTGTATAGACGCCAGTACAATGGTTCCCTGGGAGCCGGCACGCGCTCCTTCTCTGCGCCGGCTGTCAGCTTTACAGCTGACACAGAGAACCGCCGACTCTCAGGCCGGGGGGGCGGCAGAACGCAGCCGCCAAGGAGGACACTGCGGACCGCTGTATTAGGCGGCCCGACTGCGCCCCCCTGCTGGCTGCGCCCGGGGCAACTGCCCCGGCTGCCCCCCCCTAGATACGCCCCTGACCGCAGCTATACCCGCTTTTACCATGTTCACTTAATGCTAAAACTGACCTGACATTATAATTCTCCAGGTCATTATGAGTTCATAGACACCAAACATGTCTAGGTTCCTTTTTATTTAAGTGGTGAAAAAAAAATCCAAAATTTGTTTAAAAAATTGCGACATTTTCTGATACCCATAGCGTCGATTTTTTTGTGATCTGGGGTTGGATGAGGGCTTATTTTTGGGTGCTGACCTGACATTTTTAATGTTACTATTTTGGTGCAGATATGATCTTTTGATCGCCCTTTATTGCAATTTAATGTAAAAAGATGTAATTCTGGTATTTTGACTTTTATTTTCGTTATGCTGGTTAATTCTCTTTTTATATTGATAGATCCGATGATTCTGAATGCGGCGAAATATGTGTATATTTTTTTTTTTATTGGCGAAAGGGGGGTGATATGAACCTTTTTTTTTTTAAATGTTTTTTAAAACTTTTTTTTTACTTTTTGCATGCTACAATAGTCTCCATGGGCGACTAGAAGCTGCACTACTTTTATCGCCTCTGTTACACACAAGCAATGATGAGATCACCGGTGTGTAGCAGAAATGCTCACTTGCTATGTGCGCCGACCACCGGGTGGCGTTCATAACTATCTGGCTATGACAACCTCTGGTTATCATGCCGACCCATCAGTGACCCGCGATCATGTGACAGGGTCACCGATGGGCGGGATAAAGGATGCGCTGTCGGTAAGCGTGAGTTAAATGCCATTGTCAGAAATTGACAGAGTCATTAAGCTAGTTAACAGCCACGGGTGGATCAGGATTCCACCCACAGCTGTTGCAGGCACATGTCAGCTGTATAGATCAGCTGACATGTGCCCGGAAAGGTGCGTGCTCAACGCCGGAGCCCGCATCAAACAGGGGGAGTCCGATATGGGTGTATTATTACGACCAGCATCAGAAAGAGGTTAAAACTTTAGTTATAGAAATGTCAGGAACACCGCACTGCACTTATGCTCACTGTGCCAGTGCGCGTGTCCTGAGTAAAACAAACTGTGCTCAGAGATACCTGTGGAGTGGGGCAGCAGCGGTGAAGATGCGTGCTTCAGACTTGCAGGACCTAAAGCACGTGACTGCTGGGGGCGTGGCCTAAACTCCAGAGAGCTAGGAGCCGAGGAAAACTCCTAGAAAGGTAACTACAGGACAAAGCTACCAAGGGGCAAAAGCCAGATCAAGCCGGGGTCAAAACACGAGATAGCACGACAGTACCAAAGGGTAGGACAGAACGGATAGTCAGGACGTAGCAATAGATCAGAAAACCAGAACGGGCAATAGACGGTACAATAGGGACAAACTGTAACGGCGTAACAATAGCCAAGCCAGGAGGTCAGAACCAGAGAAGACAATAGTACCAAAACGTGAGACAGAGAACAGAGTGAGGGGACAGACCGAGTCATTCACGGGAAGCAAATAAGCAAAGCATGGGTGGACCTACCGCCCGTGCTGCCCTTTCATTGAACGGGGGGCCCCGGGGGAGAGGGGGCCCCTCCAGCACCGCATGGCTAATTCATGGCTCCCAACCTCCCGATTCCCACGGGACAGTTCCGTTTTTGACACCCCCCTCCTTGACACCCCCTCCCGTGTCCTGCCCAGATGCTATTTTTCCAGCATTGCACTGAGCCGATAGACCCATTGCAGCCTGCCCTGCAATGATGTGGCTGGGCTGTGTATTTTGCGTGCACAGGACCTGTGAGAGGAGAGGAATCAGGGGTCACATGATCAGGGGCCTCCATGTCTATGTGGCTGGGCTATGTGTTCTGTGCGCACAGGACCTGTGAGAGGGGAGGAGTCAGGGGTTACATGATCAGGGGCCTGAGGCTCCGTGTCTGTCTGTACTCTGCAGGACTCTGCTGCGCTGGTTGTCATGGTGCTGGTCTGGATGAGGTAAAGTTTCTGTGTGGGGTCAGGAAGGTTTTACAGTGTGGATGTAGCAGAGCCGTGTGTGTTTGAGGTGTACGGAGCGGAGACACGCATGTACGAGGTTGACAGAGCGGAGCTGTGTGTGTACGAGGTGTATGGAGCAGAGCCGCATGTGTACGAGGTGTACGGAGCGGAGCCGCGTGTGTACGAGGTGTACGGAGTGGAGCCGCGTGTGTACGAGGTGTATGGAGTGGAGCCGCATGTGTACATGCTGTACGGAGCAGAGCCGCAAGTACACGATGTGTACAGAGCGGAGCCGCGTGTGTACGAGGTGCACGGAGTGGAGCCGCGTGTGTACGAGGTGTATGGAGCGGGTCTGCGTGTGTATGAGATGTAGGAGCGGAGCCACGTGTGTACGAGGTGTAGAAGCAGAGCAGCGAGTGTACGAGGTGTACGGAGCGGAGCCGCGTGTGCACGAGGTGTACGGAGCGGAGCCGCGTGTGTACGAGGTGTACGGAGCGGAGCTGCGTATGTACGAGGTGTATGGAGAGGAGCCACATGTGTACGAGGTGTACGGAGCGGAGCCACGTGTATATGATGTGTACGGAGCGGAATCGCGTGTGTATGAGGTGTGGGGAGCGGAGCCGCGTGTGTACGGAGCGGAGTCGTGTGTGTACTTGGTGTAAGGAGCGGAGCCGTGTGTGTATGGGGTATGCGGAGCCGTGTGTGTACGGAGTGGAGCCATATGTGTACTGGATGTAAGGAGCAGAGCCAAGTGTGTACGAGGCATACAAACTGGGCTTTTCCCATGGACACAGGAGTACATGTCGGAGCCCCGAAGAGCACTTTAAAACTCGCACATGATGTTCCACCAGAAGTGATGTGCTGGAAGCTGACCTGAAATGAGGTAATTTCATGAGGCGATTGTGACGTATCCAGGAATGCTTCAGATCCATCACCATGTCCTTCTCCGACAGCGCGGACAGCAGGATCGCCTTGGAATCAGGGATGCCGGCCATGTGTGCGGATCATGATATGTCCTGCACCGGGAGGCTCAGATGGGCATTACAATGGGAGCCGAGCTGCTATGGTATCTTTATAGAATCTTTCTTTGTTTCTTTCTTTCTCTCTGTTTCTTTCTTTCTCTCTGTATCTTTCTCAGTCTCTGTTCTGTCTTTACCTCTCTTTTTCTTTCTCTCTGTAATCTTTCTTTTTTTTCTCTCTCTCTCTGTTCTTTATTTCTCTGTTCATTCTTTCCCCTCTCTTTCTTTCTTTCCTCTTTCTTTCTTTATCTCTGTTCTTTCTTTCTTTACTTCTTCTTTCTCTCTCTCTGTTCTCTCTTTCCCATCTTTCTATCTCTCTGTTCTTTCTTTCTTCTCCCGCTTTCTCTCTGTTCTTTCTTTCATTTTTCACTTTCTTTCTCTCTCTCTGTTCTTTCTTCCTCTCTTTCTTTTTCTCTCTGTTCTTTCTTTCATTCTTTTTTCCTCTTTCTTTTTCTTTCTCTCTCTCTATTCTTTCTTTCTTTCTTTCTTTCCCCTCTTTCTTTCTTTCGTTTTCCCTCTGTTCGTTTTTTCTGTCCCCTATTTCTTTCTCTCTCTGTTCTTTCTTTCCCCTCTTTCTTTCTCTCTCTCTGTTCTTTCCTTCTCTCTCTGTTCTTTCTTTTTTTTCTTTCCCCTCTTTCTTTCTCTCTGTTCTTTCTTTCCCCTTTTTTGCCTCTTTCTGTTCTTTCTTTCTATCTGTTCTCTCTCTGTTCTTTCTTTCCCCTCTTTCTTTCTCTCTCTCTGTTCTTTTTTTCTGTCCCCGCTTTCTTTCTCTGTGTTCTTTCTTTCCCGTCTTTCTTTCTCTCTCTGTTCTTTTTTCTTTCTCTTCTTTCTCTCTCTTTCTGTTCTTTTTTCTTTCCCCTCTTTCTTTCTCTCTCTCTCTGTTCTTTTTTCAGTCCACGCTTTCTTTCTCTGTGTTCTTTCTTTCACTTTCTTTCTTTTTCTCTGTTCTTTCTTTATTTCCCCTCTTTATTTTTCTTTTCTTTCCCTTTCTTTCTCTCTCTGTTCTTTCTTTTGCTCTCTGTTCTTTCTTTCCCCTCTTTCTTTCTCTCTCTGTTCTTTCTTCTTTCTCTGTTCTTCTCTCTGTTCTTTCTCTCTCGCTCTCCTTTCTTTCTTTCTTTCTTTCTTTCTCTCTCAATTTTCTTTTTTCTCTCTCTCTTTTCTGTCTTGCTTTTCCTTAGTACCAGTCAGTGTGCCCACAGTACCAGCCACTGTGCCCATAATGCCAGCCACTATGCCCCCAGTACCAGTCAGTGTGATCAGCAGTGTTAATGGGTACGGTCAGGCGTGGACATGGGTGTAACTAGTCAAAAAATGAGTGTGGTCGGGGGCATGGCCTAAAATTTGCGGCGGCACACTGCAGCCTTTGTCCCTCTTTCCCTTCTTCAAAAGTTGGGAGGTATGGCTAATTATTTACCTATTCAAATTTACCATGTGGAGCGCCGCGGGGACCCTGGCCTGGAGAGAAGCATGGCCTGGCTGCTCATGAATGGGGGGGCCATTGGCCTAGGGAGAAGCATGGCTTTGCCTGCTCATGAATGCTGGGGCCCCTGGGGAGAAGCATGGCTGCTCATGAAAGAGGGGGGCCCCTGGGGGAGATGCTGGGCTGCTCATGAATGGGGCGGCTCATGGGGGGAGAAAAAACATGAATGGGGTGGCCCACAAAGGGGGAGATGCAGCATAAACTGGGGGTGACCGCATGGTGAGAAGCAGCATAAACTGGGGGGCTACATAGGGTGAGAAGCACTATGCCAAAAGTAGACCGCATATGGGGGAGAGCATTATGAAACAAGGGGAAATGGGGGGTGCTTATATATTACCTGGAGGCTGTTTTGGGCTACATATGTTATTCAGAGGCTATGCTGGGCTGTATATATTACCTGGAGGCTGTTTTGGGCCGTATATATTACCTGAAGGCTATGCTGGACTGTATCTATTACCTTCAAGCTATTCTGGACTGTATATACAGTGGGGCAAAAAAGTATTTAGTCAGTCAGCAATAGTGCAAGTTCCACCACTTAAAAAGATGAGAGGCGTCTGTAATTTACATCATAGGTAGACCTCAACTATGGGAGACAAACTGAGAAAAAAAAATCCAGAAAATCACATTGTCTGTTTTTTTTTCATTTTATTGCATATTATGGTGGAAAATAAGTATTTGGTCAGAAACAAAATTTCATCTCAATACTTTGTGATATATCCTTTGTTGGCAATGACAGAGGTCAAACGTTTTCTGTAAGTCTTCACAAGGTTGCCACACACTGTTGTTGGTATGTTGGCCCATTCCTCCATGCAGATCTCCTCTAGAGCAGTGATGTTTTTGACTTTTCGCTTGGCAACACGGACTTTCAACTCCCTCCAAAGGTTTTCTATAGGGTTGAGATCTGGAGACTGGCTAGGCCACTCCAGGACCTTGAAATGCTTCTTACGAAGCCACTCCTTCGTTGCCCTGGCGGTGTGCTTTGGATCATTGTCATGTTGAAAGACCCAGCCACGTTTCATCTTCAATGCCCTTGCTGATGGAAGGAGGTTTGCACTCAAAATCTCACGATACATGGCCCCATTCATTCTTTCATGTACCCGGATCAGTCGTCCTGGCCCCTTTGCAGAGAAACAGCCCCAAAGCATGATGTTTCCACCACCATGCTTTACAGTAGGTATGGTGTTTGATGGATGCAACTCAGTATTCTTTTTCCTCCAAACACGACAAGTTGTGTTTCTACCAAACAGTTCCAGTTTGGTTTCATCAGACCATAGGACATTCTCCCAAAACTCCTCTGGATCATCCAAATGCTCTCTAGCAAACTTCAGACGGGCCCGGACATGTACAGGCTTAAGCAGTGGGACACGTCTGGCACTGCAGGATCTGAGTCCATGGTGGCGTAGTGTGTTACTTATGGTAGGCCTTGTTACATTGGTCCCAGCTCTCTGCAGTTCATTCACTAGGTCCCCCCGCGTGGTTCTGGGATTTTTGCTCACCGTTCTTGTGATCATTCTGACCCCACGGGGTGGGATTTTGCGTGGAGTACCAGATCGAGGGAGATTATCAGTGGTCTTGTATGTCTTCCATTTTCTAATTATTGCTCTCACAGTTGATTTCTTCACTCCAAGCTGGTTGGCTATTGCAGATTCAGTCTTCCCAGCCTGGTGCAGGGCTACAATTTTGTTTCTGGTGTCCTTTGACAGCTCTTTGGTCTTCACCATAGTGTAGTTTGGAGTCAGACTGTTTGAGGGTGTGCACAGGTGTCTTTTTATACTGATAACAAGTTTAAACAGGTGCCATTACTACAGGTAATGAGTGGAGGAAAGAGGAGACTCTTAAAGAAGAAGTTACAGGTCTGTGAGAGCCAGAAATCTTGATTGCTTGTTTCTGACCAAATACTTATTTTCCACCATAATATGCAAATAAAATGAAAAAAAAACCAGACAATGTGATTTTCTGGATTTTTTTTTCTCAGTTTGTCTCCCATAGTTGAGGTCTACCTATGATGTACATTACAGACGCCTCTCATCTTTTTAAGTGGTGGAACTTGCACTATTGCTGACTGACTAAATACTTTTTTTCCCCACTGTATTACCTGGAGTGAAGGCTATGCTGGGCTGTATATATCACCTGGAGGCTGTGGTGGGCTCTATATATTACCTGAAGGCTGTGCTGGGCTGTATATATTAATTGGAGGCTGTGCTGGGCTGTATATATTAACTGGAGGCTGTGCTGGGCTGTATATATTAACTGGAGGCTGTGCTAGGCTGTATATATTACCTGGAGTCTGTGCCGGGCGCTCTATACATTACCTAAAGGCTGTTGCTGGACTGTATATATTAACTGGAGGCTATGCTGGGCTGTATATGTTATTTGGATGCTGTGCTGGGCTGTATATATTAACTGAAGGCTATGCTGGGCTGTATACCATATTTTATTTGGAGGCTGTGCTGGGCTGTATATATTAACAACTAGAGGCAATGCTGGGCTACTGGGCTTTATATGTTATTTGGAAGCTGTGCTGGCCTGTATATATAATTTGGAGGCTGCAACTGGCAAATAATAAATACAGCCCAGCAGCACCCTACAGATATTATATCCAGCCCTGCATAGCCTCAATATTAGATAACAGCAAATAACAAATAACTTTGTTGCCCTATGAAGGGCGGGGGGGCCCGAAAAATTTCTTGCACAGGGGCCCACTACAGTCTGTGTCCGCCCCTGGAGCAAAGCAGTGTACACGCACACCAGGTGGGTCAGACACACAGCCAGAACAGTATAGCTGACAGGGAATCCTAGTCTGGAGTGAGTATAAATACCTCTCCCAAATCCAAAGGGAGGCCAGCAAAATTAACCCTGAGAAAGCAGGACATTAACCATGTCCTAACCATGACAGTACCCCCCTCTTAATGGGGGGCCAATGGATCCCCAGGTTTCTCAGGGTATCTGGCATGAAAAGCCCGCACCAGTCGATCAGCGTGCACCGAACTGGCCGGAACCCATGACCGATCCTCAACGGAATACCCCTTTCAATGAATAAGGTACTGAAGTCTCCGGCGCACCCACCGTGAATCAATGATGCGCCATACCTCTTACTCCAGTTTACCCTCTACCAATATTTTTCCCCGAAGGGTGTTGACAGCTCCACATGGTTGGGCACTCAGCTAAAAGGTTGCTTCAAATGTGGTTGCTGTAAATAATGTATCTCAAATGAAAAAAGCAAAGAATTTTGTAGCAACGTCACAGGAAAAACTTACCTCATTCAACAGTTTATCAACTGTAGATCAGTAGGGATAGTCTACAAGATGACATGCAGATGCGGTCTAGAATACGTTGGCAAGACCAAGAGAGAGTTTAGGGTAAGGGTAGGAGAGCATCATACAGATACCATCAACAAACGCGATACCCCAATAGCCAATCATATTAATCAGGTCCATAAGGGGGATCTCAAGGCGGCCAGCTTCGTAGGTATTGAAAAAGTCCCTAGGAATCAGAGAGGAGGGGATTGGGATAAGAATATCCTCCAAAGAGAAACTTTTTGGATATTCTGTTTACAAACAGTGCATCCTAAGGGACTAAATGATGTACTTTCCTTTTCTTCCCTCTTATAGGGAGAGGAAAATAGGGTTTGTCAATATAGGGAGAGCCGTCGACGAGTGGGGGTGCCACTTGCGCAGATTTTTAGGGTGCCAACCTCCGCGTGAGGTAGGAAACAGATAGTGAGGGAATAACAGGGAGAGACCTAGTGAGCACTAGTGTTGAGCATTCCGATACCGCAAGTATCGGGTATCGGCCGATACTTGCTGTATCGGAATTCCGATACCGACTTCCGATATTTTTTCAATATCGGAAGTCGGCATCGGAATCGGAAGTTCAAAGTTGATTGACAGCCTGATGTCATCATGATGCGCGGTGTGTGCGCATCATGATGCGCCGTCATTTCGGGCCTTCCGGGGGTCTCTGCCGGCCTGCCGGGGGGCTGTGCCGGCCTGCCGGGGGGCTGTGTGGACTGCCCGGGGTCTGTACCGGCCTGCCGGGGGGCTGTGCCGGCCTGCCGGTGGTCTGTGCACCCTGTGGGGGTCTGTACCGGCCTGCCGGGGGGCTGTGCCGGCCTGCCGGGGGGCTGTGCACCCTGTGGGGGTCTGTACCGGCCTGCCGGGGGGCTGTGCCGGCCTGTCGGGGGGCTGTGCTGATGTCCGGGGGTCTGTGCAAGCATCGTCCGATGGGACTACAAGTCCCATCTGGCGATGCCTGCTACCATGACAGTGATTGACACATTAGCCAATGATGGGACAGTAGTAGTCCCATCATCCGGCTAATGTGTTAAATGTTAAAAAAAAAAAAAAAAAATACTACATACATACTACATGCATGCTACATACATACTACATGCTACATACATACTACATACATACCACATATATACTACATACATACTACATACATAACACATATATACTACATACATACTACATACATACTACATACATACTACATACATACTACATATATACTACATGCATGCTACATACATACTACATGCTACATACATACTACATACATACTACATGCATGCTACATACATACTACATGCTACATACATACTACATATATACTACATGCATGCTACATACATACTACATGCTACATACATACCACATATATACTACATACATACTACATACATACTACATGCATGCTACATACATACTACATGCTACATACATACTACATATATACTACATGCATGCTACATACATACTACATGCTACATACATACTACATATATACTACATGCATGCTACATACATACTACATGCTACATACATACTACATATATACTACATACATACTACATACATACTACATGCATGCTACATACATACTACATAATTGCTACATACATACTACATACATACTACATGCTACATACATACTACATATATACTACATACATACTACATACATACTACATGCATGCTACATACATACTACATGCTACATACATACTACATATATACTACATGCATGCTACATACATACTACATGCTACATACATACTACATATATACTACATACATACTACATACATACTACATGACAGAAATTGTTGCTTGCATGATTGCAAAACTAAAGAAAGAATAATGTTGAAGGCTAGCTCTCAGAAGAACATAACTTACTTAGGCACTGAATTACAGCTATTCCCTGACATCTCCCGCATAACCCTTCAGATGAGAAGGCACCTCAAACAATTATTGATGATTGTGCTGGACAAGCGGATCCCTTACAGGTGGAGTGTCCCATCGATTTACTTCCATAACATTACCTTTAGAGGGATGGGAAAAACCTCTTCTAAACTGCTCCTACACTTATTAACTGCTGTCTGGTACTTGATAGCTTTCCACTGGAAACAGATCAACGCTTCCTCCTACCAGGACATGCTTAGTATAATTTCTGATATACATCGAATGAAATATATGACGGATATCCTAAATGCAGGTGTGGACCTATGTGAGACTATTTGAACCCCTTGGAATTATTTCTGGGCTTAAGATAATAGCTAACTCCTTCATAACCCTTCCCCCCTTTACCTTCCTTTTGTGCCCATGTCCTCTGTCCTTACTGTGTTCACTGTCTTGCCTCAAATTTTTGTTGGTTATGGTGGTCTATGTCAAGTATAGAATATTTCTCATTGCAATCTTCATGGGTGTATTGCCCTGGTGTCCTTTAGGACCACTTCTGCTTTGTTTTTCAGTCTACTTGAAACTAAGTTATGGATGTCACACATATACCTCTGTATTATTCTACTTTACTATTTCTATGTGAATGTTTTCTTTGCATCATGTTTGTTATCATTTATTAACCTCAATAAAAATTACAGTTTAAAAAAAATAACATTTAACTAATTTACAAACAGAGATCAAATAATTGGAAAAAACATGCAGCCCTTGAGATGGTTGGTTTTGAACCCACATGACCTTAGACAGCAGCTGTAACAATTGAGTTATCCAATTAATCTCTCAAAAAGATAATGATGTTAACTTGCAATAGAAACTCAAATGATTTTAATATTGTGCAATTTTGATTACATAAAGTTTAGGGCTTAGTAGTGTAAATGAAAGATAATATGTACCGTGCCCATAACTGAAAAAGCACCTTTCACCGGCTTTAGCATGCTAAAGGGAGTTTGTCGGTAGGATCAACCCTTCTAAGTCATCTATATGGGCAAGTAGGTAATAGAAAGCTGAATTAAATGATACCTTTATGTCTGCAATCTGATGTCTTAGTCCAGAGCAATCCATGTAAATGAGTTGTTATATAGAACCTGTCAGCACAATTTTGTAATGTAATGTAAAGACTTGGCTGTAATGGCACTGTAACCAAGATTAAATTGATACCTTTGGTGAATAAATTTGCATTGTGGTTCTTCTTTAATCACCTTTTGAAGCTTTCTCCTAATTAGGTTTTGGTGCCAAAGGGCTGGATTATGCTCTGGGTCTTCTCCTCCCTGTCTGTGTTTCTCTAGCCTCTATGACTGCCTCCAGTCTTTAAATGACAGGTCACTGCTGAAATTTCAAACAGAGGAGGCAGGTTATTCATAGAGAGGAGGCAGGTGGAGGGGCTGATTAATTGCAGACAGGGAGGAGAAGACCCAGTGCACAGTCCAGCCCCCATGCACCAAAACCTAATTAACAGAAAACTTCAAGTGGGGATTAAAGAAAAAACACAAAGCGGATTTCTTCACCAAAGGAATCATTTCAATATGTGTTCTAGCACCATTACAGCCATGTCTTTACTTTATGCACTTTACATTACAAAATTGTGCTGACATGATCTCTCTTTAAAGACTATGGGCAGAAAACTAATCTGCATATGAATCTGCCTCCAGAGCTTGTTTTATGTGAAAAGGGGAGTTAACAGTGTGAGACAAGTAACTATCACAAACCAGAAGAGCTGGATTTTGTCCCATAACAAACAGTTTAACAGCAGCAGCTTTCACAACTATACTGTATAGTAACAATATTGCAAGCAAGCAGAATGGACTGCACAGCTCAAAAACTCCAGGATTAGTCTCTGGTACTGGTTCAGGGGTTTCGGGTGCCACACCAAAAAACTTCAGAGAAAAAGTCCATATCCAAAAATAAAGTGGCGTGAGGCTCTCACCATCCCAATATTATCCTTTAATCAGTTGTTACATATAAAACAGCATGGAGACACAGAGTGGATATGTACTAGATGACTGCCGTTTCAAGCATACAGTACAATATTACCACAATAGTTGCCAGTGAGATGGAAGCTGAAGCACTGAGAGGACACCTGTAGCTGTGTCAGTTATAACCACACACAGCTCTGCATTGAGATCAGGAGAGTAGAGAGCAGCCATTACATATCACACTGGTAACTCCCCCTTTTATTTATAGTAATCTCTGGAGGCAGATTATCATACAGGTCAGTGTCTGGCCCATAGTCTTGAACAGCTCAGTCACCTATAAGAAAAACATGGAATTCTCTGGAATAAGATATCATATTGCAGATATTAAAGTATCATTTGATTCAGCTTCATATGACCTACATACACATATAGATGGCTTAGGAGGGATGATCTTTTTGACAAATTTCCATTAAACTGCTTACAGAGCTAAATAAAACAGTCTTTATTTTTTAATTTCTCCTCTCTTTTGTAAAGTTTAGTTTATAATTTATATAAAGCTCAACTGGGTGTGACCAGATATTTGTAAATGCAGGTGTCTACTTTTTACGCTGCATGATCTCTGTACTTTTTCACCTGCATGAGGTTGACCAATCATAGGCAGGCAGCAACACACAGGGGAAAAAACACACCCTCCTAACCTCACTAATCTCTGCAATTACTGTGTAGAGAAAAAGCAGAGCTAAGTTATGTATCATTACAAACACTTCCACATCTCATCTCAAAGCAGTCGATGTGGGGGTGGGTGAGAGCTGACAGCACTGTGACTTTTATTGCAACCTCATAATCATGTCACTAGAGACCAAAAGAATCAAAATAGAAAACTCAGGACACCTACATATACAGTTGTGTAAAAAAGTGGTTTACCCCTTCTTGATTTCCTATTCTTTTGCATGCTTGTCACATCTAAATGTTTCAGATCACCAAACAAATTTAAATATTATACAAAGATAACACAAGTAAACACAAAATGCAGTATTTAACTGAAGGTCTTTATTAGTAAGGGAAAATAAATTCAAATCTAAAGGACCCTGTGTGAAAAACTGATTACCCCTGTGACAAACCCGCACCTCCCCACTCCACCTTATGTCACTATTATATTAGAAGGATAATGTAATGCGGTCTCCCCACTATCACCAACATCACTTTCCACACCCCTTGGGGACATGTCAGGCCAGATTGGTATGGTTTTACACAGACACCCCCATCCATACGAGCCCAGACAGGCATGAAGAGTGAGAGAATATGGCCCACGCAGTCACTGACATGGCACCACACTCACTCACAACCCAGACAGGCTGAGAGGCACCTTTAAGTGGCCCCAGTGAAATAGCGACTGGTCAGTCTGGTAGGACCCTCGTTAGATATAAGATGGGTCCATTAATGCAATTATATCGGGCCAGAAACCAGCCGTGGTAGCATGGAAAGTTAAACCAAGAAACGGAAGTGTTGATTCGTGGATCGAGATAAAAGAGCAGCCCAAGGTTAAATTATATATTTAATCGCTTTAAGGGCACACTAGACAATACACTATATACACAATGGTTATACATATAAAATGGTCAGATATGCAAATACAAATAGTGGTAGGACAAAATATATAACCAGATGGATCATGTCAATTACCAGGTTGATGTTTGACCGTATGTGCCGGGCCGCACAGCTTGTTACTCGTTGTGACCCCCATTTTCGAGGCGAACAGCATGCATAACAGAGAGAGAGACAACATAGCTTTACACTACCCTTTATCCTCTTTCAATCACTTCCCTTCCTGGCCTCTGGGCTGAACCTAAATCCTCACCCCTTGCCTCCAACTGCTAAAAACCCCAAAGCCTAAGATGGGTTATAACTCCTTAATGGACGGTCCTAGGGAAGTGGTTTTGGCTTCATCGGATCCTGCCAGGCCCTTGCTTTGCATTGAGACCTAACACAGCTTTGATACCTGGCTCCTACTAGCCATTCTACATATCTCCCCACCCTCTAGTGCTAGAACAGATCAAGACCCTGTAAGACATTTGACCCATTCCAGAGATCTCGAAAATGTAACCGGTCTCTGGCTAAGATATACGGTAGGTCCACATTCTCCTTATAAAATCCTAGCTGTCTGAACAAAGCAGTTACACCACATGGTATAGATCCACAGGGGTCTTCCTGTACTAGCTAAAGTAGTTGGTGGGGATGTGAATTCCTTCTTTGAAGCTGAAAAGCTGTGCCCACATGTTGAGCCACGTGTCTTGTTACAGTTGCACATTTTCAGGAGGATTGTAAGCTATCAATAAATTTCTCCATCCTTCACCTTCCCCAATAAAACATAAATTAACTGTGGTTTATCACATCTTTGGGAAGCCGAGATCAAATTCCCTTGCCACACCCAGGCCTGATTACTGCCACAACTGTTCTCAATCAAGAAATCACTTTAATAGGACCTGCCCGACAAAGTGAAATAGACCAAATGATCCTCAAAAGCTAAACATCATGCTGTGATCCAAAGAAATTCTGGAACAAATGAGAAACAAAATAATTGAGATCTATCAGTCTGGAAAATGTTATAAAGCAATTTATAAAGCTTTGGGACTCCAGTGAGCCACAGTAAGAGCAATTATCCACAAATGTTGAAAACATGGAAAAGTGGTGAACCTTCCCAGGAGGGGCCGGACAGCCAAAATTACACAAAGGGTGCAGCATCGACTCATCCACAAGGTCACAAAAGACCCAAAAGCAACATCTAATGAACTGCAGGCCTCACTTGCTTCAGTTAAGGTCAGTGTTCATAACTACACCATAAGAAAGAGACTGGGCAAAAATGGCCTGCATGGCAGAGTTCTAAGATGAAAACCACTACTGAGAAATAAAAGCATAAAGGCTCCTCTCAGTTTTGCCAGAAAACATTTTGATGATCCCCAAAATTTTTGGAGAATACTTTGTTGACTGACGAGACAAAAGTTGAACTTTTTGGAAGATGTACGGTATGTCCCATTACATCTGGTGTAGAAGTAACACAACATTTCAGAAAATGAACATCATACCAACAGTAAAATATGGTGGTGGTGATGGTAATGTGATGGTCTGGGGCTGTGTTGCTGATTCAGGACCTGAAAGACTTGCTGTGGTAAATGGAACCATGAATTCTGCTGTCTACAAAAAAATACTGAAGGAGAATGTCCAGCCATCTGTTCGTGATCTCAAGCTGAAATGCACTTGGGTTATGCAGCAGGACAATGATCCAAAACACACAAATGTGGCGCCCCCAGGAGTATGGTCACCACAGTGGCATTGCCTTCCTCCTAGGGAGGGTGATGTCATGCTTGGAAGCAATGAAGGGTCTCTCTATCAGTTAAATACAGCACACAGCACAGTTCCCAATTCAGGCCAGCAGGGGGAGCTCTGAACCAAACTGGGGGAGGAGCTGCTCTCTGGGACCGGGAAGGGGAAGTTAAGTCAGTTCTGTGAGGGGGGAAAAGTGTGTGGATGTGGAAAAGAGGAGCTGGAGGATTGAGGGGAATTCAGGCCCACTTCTGGCTTCAAGCGCATGGTTCGAAGTCCGGTATCCGAAGTTGTATGGATGCTGATGGTCGTGCAGCAGAAGCCGGAGGAACAGAAGGCTGTAAATGCTCTGTTCCCAACTAAGACTCGGAGGCACAGCAGTAACGTGTGAGCCAGAAGAGATAGAAGGCCACAGCTGCCTGCCATACGAGGGGTGTTCTAAAGAGAGCAAGCAAGGGGAACTTCAGTGTAACTCAATACTGCATGTACCTCAGATAAGCACTAGGAAGGAGACTACACAACCCATCTGGATAGAGAGATTCTTAAGTTGCTTCCAGGCAAAGCAACTCCTGTTCCATCTGTGATCTGGATCCTGGACTGCACTGACAAAGCACAGTGCAGGTAAAGGAAACTGCACCATGTTGTGTCATTGCCTTCTTCCTGCAACCCCTTCAGCACTCCTACATCTCTGTGCCTAACACTGCACCCTCTCCCTCAACACCTATTACTACTGCCCTGGGACTACAGCTCCACCTGTGGGGAGCTCCAACATCATTGCTGCACCACATCATCTGTCCTAGAGAAGCTACCCTGCAGCGCTGGTCAAACTGACCAGAAACTACAGGTGGCGTCACGAGTCATCTGAATAACTTTATCTCCATCACTCTACCCCTTTTACATTGACTGCCTGAGGCCACGGACCGGGTCTCTGCCACTGTGACATCTCTCATTGAAATCAACGGGCCCGGCACCGAGTACCCTACTGCCTCCGGGGCGGGTCAACTTTGGCGTCACGAACAGGATGTGAAGCCCGGTGCTACCGGGTCCTGTGTGCCAGAGACTGTGTTGTGTGCCGTGGACTTATTGTGCATTTGCCGCCATTACCCCGCCACTTGGCGCACACGGGAAGCCAAAGGGGCGTGCTGTCGCCGGAGGAGCCTGCCAGAAAGCACGAAAAGTGAGGTGCTGCGCAGGAAGAGACCAGCAGGCGGGAAGTGAGGAGCAGAGGCCTGCAGTCCCGGCATCCCCCGATCATCCAGCCTGTGGAGCGGCGACCGGTAAGCCAATGAGACAGAGCCTGGCCAAAGTTAACTAGGGGGAAGAGAATGTCTGAGGCAAGAGAAGATGCAGTGGTGAACTCCACTGCACCCCCCACATTGCCGCAAAATACAGGGGCAAGCTCAGCTGCGGCTCCAATGGCACCGCAAGAACCAGCACCCACTGCAGCAGTCCCCATAATGCCGCTATCCTTGCCCTATATACCAGGAGCGACCTGGTTACCGCAGTACTCAGGGGAGTCACATACCCTGAGTAAATTCAAAGAGAGACAGTGCAGTTTGTTTGAAGTGTATCCTCTGTCTGAAAGCCAAAAAGTGAACATCTTTATTGGGTAGCTAACTGGTGGAGCACAAAGAGAAGTAAAGTCCTGGCAGGACACTGATAAAGAGACTTTTAAAATGATTCTGGCTAAGCTAAAAAGCACCTTTGATACTCACACTGCAGCTGAAATAAAAATGAGATTCTTTGGGTGTAAGCAAAGAGTGCAGGACAGTATAAGGGACTATGCTCTTAACCTGCAGGAGGCGCTGCAAGGCATAAAGCAGATTGACCCAGACAGTGTGAAATATGGAGACAGACTGTTAAAGGAGCAATTTATTGAGGGACTCCTATCCAGTACCCACAGAGCACAGCTGCGCATCATAGCCCTACAGAACCCTGATCTAGACTTTGCAGACTTTAAAGACAGAGCTATCCGGGTGCTGCATGAACCAAATATCAGCCGTCCAGCGCCCCCTAGGCGCCCAGAGATCACATACCACCAAGAAGCAGCATCTTTCCCTCAGAGCCCTGTGGAGGCTGATGTTGTGAATTCGCTTTCTGGCCTCCCTCTGGTTATTACTGAAGGTAGTGGAGCTGGTCAGATTGACAAAGGGGTTGCGAGTTCTGTTTCTGGGCTCCCTCTGGTGGTTACTGGAGGTAATGGAGCTGATCTGATTAACAGAGGCTTGCCACCTGATAATGAGGATGACGATTTGAGATCTGGGGTTTCAGATTGGGATTTAAGACAGCCAACTCCCTCTATCCCTGCTGGTGATTTTCTTCTGCCTCCTGAGGTCTGATGTTTCCTGCTCAGTCCGTGCATGTTCAGCTAAGGGTTCATCTGCTGTTCTGTTTTCATTTGATCTGGTTTTGTCTATCTCAGTTTTGTGTGGGTCAGCCAGCTCCGGCTGGGGCTGTGCTGAATCACCATCCATATGTTACTGCTTGTGCCAGTTTGTTTTTGTCCCTTATTAGATTGGCCTCTTTTTGCTCTGCTTCAAGAATATACCAGAGTGCTGATATAGTGGGCGAAGTTGTGCGACTTCAGTGTTTTTTGTATCAGACGTGTTGGACTTTTTGCAGGGTTTTTTGCGTGATTGCAGACAGTGTCTTTCCTTTCCTGTCCTGTCTAGTCAGTGTGGGCCCTATCATTTTCTCAGTCTATTTTCCTGCCTGCGTTTGTGTTTTCACCTTGTCTCACCGATAATATATGTTTGGGGCTATCTATTCCTTTGGGGTCTGCTCTGGGGCAGTTTAGATTTCCCCTTTCTTGCTTTAGGCTTAGTTAGCTCTCCGGCTGTGCCGAGGCGTCTAGGATCATCGTAGGTACGCTCCACGGCTACTGCTTGTTGTGTGAATAGGATCAGGGGTCTGCAATCTGCTTAGTTACCAACTTCTCTGGCTTTCTGTGGCTTAGCTTGGGCTTACTCTCGTCCTCGGTGACCCATTCATAACAGAATCACCAGCCTAACTGTAGACTCTAGGGTACTCTAAAGTAGGAAAGAATTTAAAAAAAAAAAAAGGGTGTCAGAATTTTTTTTTTCTTGTATATTTTTTCCTCTTTTTTTTCTGGGGCTGCAGGAGGAGATTTTTTTTTCTTTTTCTAAATGGAGACTAAGCAATTGTCTGATCGTGTTGAGCAGCTCGCAGCTGAAGTGCCGGGAATTTCTGCCTATCTCACTCAATCATCTGCTGTTGAACCAAATATCCCTACTCCTGATGTGTTTTCTGGGGATCGGTCTAAATTTTTGAATTTTAAGATTAATTGTAAACTATTTTTTCCTTTGAAACCTAACTCATCGGGGAGCTCTCTGCAGCAGGTTAAAATTGTCATCTCCCTGCTGCGCGGTGATCCCCAGGATTGGGTCTTCTCTTTGACACCCGGAGATCCTATTCTGGCTAATGTGGATGCATTTTTTCAAGCTTTGGGGTTGTTGTATGATCAACCTAATGCTATTGATCAAGCTGGGAAAACCTTATTGGCATTGAACCTAGGTCAGGATTCTGCAGCGTTATATTGTCAAAAATTCCAAAAGTGGGCGGTCCTTACTAAATGGAATGATGATGCACTAGCAGCTCTCTTTCGGAAGGGTTTGGCAGAAACCATAAAAGATGTTATGGTGGGAGTTCCTATTCCCTCTGGTCTAGACGACTCTATGTCATTGACCATTCAAGTTGATCGGCGTTTACGTGAACGTAAAACTACACGAGAGGCGTTGCCGCCTTTCGAACGAACATCTGAACCCATGCAGTGTGATAGGGTTTTTTCTAGGGCGCAACGTCAGGAGTTTAGAAGGTGTAATAAGCTGTGTTTTTTCTGTGGGGACGCCTCTCATACTATTTCTGTCTTCCCTAAACGAGAAAAGCGTTTTGCTCACACATTTGCTGTGGGCAGTGTACAGCCTAAGTTCCTTTTGGCAATTACCCTGATCTGCTCCTTGTCTACATTTTCCGCTAAGGCTTTTGTAGGTTCAGGAGCAACTTTGAATCTGATGGATTTAGACTTTGCTAAATGCTGTGGTTTTCCTATGATACCCCTGCAGACTCCCATCCTTTTGAGGGGTATTGATGCTACTCCTTTGGCAGAGAGTAAACCCCAGTTTTGGACCCAGGTGATAATGCGGGTCGCTCAGGACCACCAAGAAAATTTGTAAATTTTTGGTGTTGCACAATTTGCATGATACTATTGTTCTGGGTTTTCCTTGGTTGCAGACTCATAATACTGATTTGGATTGGAAATCTGTGTCTGTGGTGAGTTGGGGTTGTCAATGTGTTCTTAGTGACACTCCTGTTTTCTCCACCTCTCCCCAGTCTCATGATATTCCTGACTATTTCACTGATTTCTCTGATGTATTTAGTGAGAGTAAGTCTGCGTCTTTGCCTCCTCATAGGAGTTATGACTGTGCAGTTGAGTTAATGCCCGGGTGTAAATTTCCCAAGGATCGGCTTTTCAACTTATCGGTACCCGAACATGATGCTATGCGATCTTATATCGAGGAGTCGTTGGAGAAGGATCATATTAGGCTGGTTTCACACTTGCGTTTTTTTGGGCTGTATTTTAGCACTAAAAAACGCATGAGTTTTTTTCCCTATATTTTGCATGGGATGCGCTTATGTGCGTAAAACACATGCGTTTGTATGCGTTTTTCGCGCATGCGTTTTTTTGTGGTGTGCGCTCGGGCGCACAAAATGCATCCTGTTGCATTTTTTGGGCGTCCGACTTGCCTCAAAAAAACGCATGTGCACGCAATGCGTTTTTTTACAGCAAGACACCCATTATAAGTCTATGGGTGCACATAAGTGCGCATTGCCATGCTCATGTATGCTTTTTTTGTGCATGCGTTTTTTTGTTGACCATTAGTTAGACAATAGAATTTAGGGGTTTGGGTTAGAGTTAGGGTTAGTTAAGGGGGTTTAGGGTTAGGGTTAGGGTTAGGGTTTGGGTTAGGGTTAGTATGGTTTGGTTAAGGGTTAGGGTTTAGGGTTAGTTAGGGTTTAGGGTTAGGGTTAGGGTTTGGGTAGGGTTTGGTTAAGGGTTAGGGTTAGGGTTAGTATGGTTTGGCTATGGGTTAGGGTTAGGGTCAGGGTTAGGGTTAGGGCCAGGGTTAGGGTTAGGGTTAGGGTTAGTAAAGTCATGGTTTGGGTTAGTGTGAGGGGCCAACTAATGTTGGAAAAAAATGCAAACACGGTAAAAACACACTAAAAACGCATACAGGAAAGATGTATATCTTTGTACCGTGTTAGCCAGTGGATAGAAAAATATTCAGGATTGAGAGTCCTCAGTAGTTGATACCTTTTAATGGCTAACTGAAAAGATGGTAATACATTGCAAGCTTTCGAGACTACTCAGGTCTCTTCATCAGGCTAGACTAATACAAAATCTGAAGTCACATATTTATGCACAATACAGCCTAGAAAAAATGCAATAGATAAGACAAGTGACGTGAAGCAGAACTATCAATATGGGAGAGGGAGAAACATAAGTATAAACATTGGACCAGTTCATAGATAAGGAGTCTGGATGTTTTATGGTCCTCTGATTGGGGTCTAGTTCTGTGTTGCCCCGCAAGGTTTTAAAAGGAAATTCCTTAATTGATGTAAAAAGACATAAATCCATGCGACACATTCATTCCAGCACTGAGAGTGTCAAAGGTCGTCATAAATTTGTACTCCCAAACTCGTCTCTCTCTCTGAGATGTGAAGTTACCTTTCAATACCAGTAATTTCATATCCATGCTGCTGTGATCGGGGATACAGAAATGTTTTGCCACAGGTAGATCCATTCTTTTTTCTCTTATTGTGTGACGATGCATAGATAAGGAGTCTGGATGTTTTACATCGTCACACAATAAGAGAAAAAAGAATGGATCTACCTGTGGCAAAACATTTCTGTATCCCCGATCACAGCAGCATGGATATGAAATTACTGGTATTGAAAGGTAACTTCACATCTCAGAGAGAGAGACGAGTTTGGGAGTACAAATTTATGACGACCTTTGACACTCTCAGTGCTGGAATGAATGTGTCGCATGGATTTATGTCTTTTTACATCAATTAAGGAATTTCCTTTTAAAACCTTGCGGGGCAACACAGAACTAGACCCCAATCAGAGGACCATAAAACATCCAGACTCCTTATCTATGAACTGGTCCAATGTTTATATTTATGTTTCTCCCTCTCCCATATTGATAGTTCTGCTTCACGTCACTTGTCTTATCTATTGCATTTTTTCTAGGCTGTATTGTGCATAAATATGTGACTTCAGATTTTGTATTAGTCTAGCCTGATGAAGAGACCTGAGTAGTCTCGAAAGCTTGCAATGTATTACCATCTTTTCAGTTAGCCATTAAAAGGTATCAACTACTGAGGACTCTCAATCCTGAATATTTTAAAAACGCAAACAAACGCAAAAAAACGCTGCATTTTTTTCATGCATGCTCATAAAAATGCTTGAAAAAAACGCATTTGTATGCGTTTGTATGCGTTTTTTCCATGCGTTTTTTTGCGGGAAAAACGCGCTGCAAAAAAAAGCAAGTGTGAAAGTAGCCTTAGACCATCCTCTTCACCTTTAGGTGCTGGGGGTTTTTTTGTGGCCAAGAAAGATGGTTCATTAAGGCCATGTATTGACTATCATTAACTTAACAAAATCACTGTTAAATATCAGTATCCGTTACCCCTGATTTCTGGTTTATTTTCCAGAGTTAAAAGTGCCTGTTGGTTTACCAAGCTTGACCTCAGGGGGGCGTATAATCTTACTTGCATCAAGCACAGGGATGAATGGAAAACAGCGTTTAATACTCCAGAGAGACATTTTGAGTACCTGGTGATGCCTTTTGGGCTCACTAATGCCTTTTCTGTCTTCCAATCTTTTATGAACGATATTTTCTGGGACTTTGTGGATAAGTTTTTGATCATTTATCTGGATGATATTTTGATTTTTTCCAGTGATTGGGATTCTCATGTGGAACATGTCCGGACTGTGTTCTGGATTTTGAGGGAAAATTCTCTGTATGTTAAGGGATCGAAGTGCCTCTTTGGTGTACAGAGGATTTCATTTTTTGGATTTATTTCGTCCCCGTCTGCTATTGAAATGGACCCGGCCAAGATACAGGCTGTCAGGTTCCTGCAGCGGTTCAACAGGAATCCAGAGCCTCACATTCTGCAGTCTCCCATTATCTTTCAACCGCAGAGGACATTGCTCAGCAAACCCGGCTTCCCAGACGCTCTGCCCAGACCTGCTCTGTGGGGTTGGTTATTGCTTCCACCTTTGGGTCAGCAATGGCAATGCAGGCTGCTCAGCAGCAAATCACTCCAGACGCTAAGTTCAGCTGTAGCTCTACTGAGCATGCTCACGAGACGATCTTCCATTGGAGATCAGGAGCCACATGTCCAGGTCCTTCTCCAGATCTGGTTGGTCCATCTCAGGGATCTGGAAGCTTCCGGCGCTAGTATAGTCTCTAGTTGCTACTGTGTGAATGATGATGGATGCATGAACCTGCAAATGACTCATTAAGATCCCCTCCCTCTGATATTACGAGTGTGTATAGGGACTTAGATTTAGAGTCAGCGCCAGCCAGTGGAAAGCTATAGCCACAACAAGCATCTACACAGTACTAGCGTCCGACAGTGCACCCCCTCTTGGGCATTGTCGACTAGCGTAAGTGTCTGTCGCTGCGCTGCAGTCTGCAGCTCCTTTTGGCATCCACAGTTGCGACGCCGCACGCACGGTAGGTCTAGACGGACGCTGACCCTCGCCTAGGGCCCAGCTCCTGTGATCATATACCGTGCGTGCACTCCTTTGAGACCTGTGACACTAACAGGCTCAGCCCTTTTGTGTTTTGCACTTAAGGCATCTCTGTGAGTAAAACAGAGATCGCTCAGTGCACCTGGGTGACGTTCAACCCGCGTGCGTTATACCGCCATATTGTACGTCCGCCATCAGCTAGCAGCAGTGTTAACACCTTCTGCACGGTGGACCCTGGGCAGTCAACGCACTTTACGTTATTTTATATTTAGTGCGCTCCGCCGTCCCTTACACAGGCCATATATGATTGGGTTCAGCCCACTTCTTTGAAGGCTCTCCAGAAGTTTTTGGGTTTTCCTAATTTCTATCGTAAATTTATAAGTAATTTATCTGGTATTGTTAAACCACTTACTGATCTGACCAAAAAGGGCGCTGATGTGGTGAATTGGTCTCCAGAGGCAGTCTCGGCATTTCAGGAGCTTAAGCGGGGATTCACTTCTGCTCCGGTTCTATGGCAACCTGATGTCTCACTCCCATTTCAGGTGGAGGTAGCTGCTTCTGAGATTCGTGCAGGAGCCGATTTGTCCCCAAAAGATCCTGTGACTTCTAAAATGAATCCATGTGCCTTCTTTTCTCGAAAATTCTCCCCATCTGAACGTAACTATGACGTGGGGAATCGGGAATTGTTGACCATAAAATGGGCATTTGAAGAGTTGGACATTGGTTGGAGGGAGCTAGACATCAAGTTGTGGTCCTCACCGACCACAAGAATTTGATTTATCTTGACTCAGCCAAACAATTGAATCCTAGACAGGCTAGGTGGGCCTTGTTTTTCACGCGTTTTAATTTTGTGGTCTCTTTTCTTCCCAGCACTAAGAATGTTAAGGCGGACGCCCTTTCTAGGAGTTTCTTTGCGGATTCTCTTAATATGACCGAGCCTACTACCATTCCAAATGAGGGCGTAATTCTTTCCGCCATCTCACCCGATTTGAGATGTGCCCTGGAGGAATTTCAGGAGGACAAACCTGAATGTTGCCCTATGGGAAAATTGTATGTCCCCGACCAGTGGAGGAAGAGAGTAATGTCTGAAATTCATTGCTCCGCATTAGCTGGTCATCCAGGTATTTTTGGTACCAGAGATTTGGTGAGTCAGTCTTTTTGGTGGCCTGCCTTATCTCGTGATGTCAGGAATTTTGTGCAGTCCTGTGGGACTTGTTCTCAGTCCAAGCCCTGTTCTCGTTCTAGTGGGTTGTTGATGCCCCTGCCGGTGCCCAGGAGGCCATGGACCCATATCTCAATGGATTTTATTTCCGATCTTCCTGTCTCTCAGAGAATGACTGTTATCTGGGTGATTTGTGATAGATTTTCTAAGATGATCCATCTTGTACCACTCCCAAAGTTGCCATCTTCTTCTGAGTAGGTGCCCTTGTTTTTACAACAGGTGGTTCGGTTGCACGGGATTCCTGAGAACATTGTGTCGAACAGAGGAGTTCAGTTTGTTTCCAGATTTTGGAGAGCTTTTTGTTCCAAACTGGGAATTCAGTTATCTTTCTCCTCTGCAGTTCATCCTCAGACCAATGGGCAGACTGAGAGAACAAACTAGACTTTGGAGTCCTATTTGAGATGTTTCATATCTGCTGATCAGGATGTCTGGGTCTCATTTTTGCCCTTGGCTGAATTCACGCTAAACAATAGAGCTAGTTCTGCCACTTTGATGTCGCCCCTTTTCTGTAACTTTGGGTTTCATCCTCGATTTTCTTCAGGGCAGGTGGAATCTTCGACCTGCCCAAGTGTGGACACTGTGGTAGGGAGAATGCAGCAGATTTGGGACCAAGTGGTGGATAAGTTGTCCCACTCTCGAAAAAGCCCAACGGTTTTCCAACCGGCATAGGACCATTGGTCCCCGGTTTAAAGTGGGTGATATGGTTTGGTTGTCTTCAAAGAATATTTCTATGAAGGTTGCGTCTCCAAAATTGAAGCCAAGATTCATTGGACCTTATAAGATTTTGGAGATCCTTAATCCTGTTTCTTTCCGATTGGCTCTTCCAGTTCTGTTTAAGATCCATAACGTGTTTCATAAATCTTTGTTGAAGAGGTTTGTGGAGCCAGTAGTTCCTATGGTGGCAACTCCTGACCCAGTATTGGTTAAAGGCAATTTGGAATATGAGGTAGAGAAAATATTGGATTCTCGTTTGGCTAGACGGAGATTCCAGTACTTGGTCAAATGGAAGGGTTATGGCCAGGAGGATAATTCTTGGGTCTCTGCTTCTGACATTCATGCTTCAAGATTGGTTCATGCTTTTCACCGGGCCCATTCTGATCGGCCTGGTGGCGTGGAAGAGGGTTCGGTGACCCCTCCTCAAGGGGGGGTAATGTTGTGAATTCGCTTTCTGGCCTCCCTCTGGTTATTACTGAAGGTAGTGGAGCTGGTCAGATTGACAGAGGGGTTGCGAGTTCTCTTTCTGGGCTCCCTCTGGTGGTTACTGGAGGTAATGGAGCTGATCTGATTAACAGAGGCTTGCCACCTGATAATGTGGATGACGATTGGAGATCTGGGATTTCAGATTGGGATTTAAGACAGCCGACTCCCTCTATCCCTGCTGGTGATTTTCTTCTGCCTCCTGAGGTCTGATGTTTCCTGCTCAGTCCCTGCATGTTCAGCTAAGTGTTCATTTGCTAATCTGTTTGCATTTGATCTGGTTTTGCCTATCTCAGTTTTGTGTGGGTCAGCCAGCTCCGGCTGGGGCTGTGCTGAATCACCGTCCATATGTTACTGCTTGTGCCAGTTTGTTTTTGTCCCTTATTAGATTGGCCTCTTTTTGCTCTGCTTTGAGAATATACCAGAGTGCTGATATAGTGGGCAAAGTCATGCGACTTCAGTGTTTTTTGCATCAGACATGTTGGACTTTTTGCAGGGTTTTTTGCGTGATGGCAGACAGTGTATTTCCTTTCCTGTCCTGTCTAGTCAGTGTGGGCCCCATCATTTTCTCAGTCTATTTTCCTGCCTGCGTTTGTGTTTTCACCTTGTCTCACCGACAATATATGTTTGGGGGCTATCTATTCCTTTGGGGTCTGCTCTGGGGCAGTTTAGATTTCCCCTTTCTTGCTTTAGGCTTAGTTAGCTCTCCGGCTGTGACGAGGTGCCTAGGATCATTGTAGGTACGCTCCACGGTTACTGCTAGTTGTGTGGATAGGATCAGGGGTCTGCAATCGGCTTAGTTACCAACCTCTCTGGTTTTCTATGGCTTAGCTGGGGCTTGCTCTCCTCCTTTGTGACCCATTCATAACAGGCTAACGCCCAGACTCTAGATGGTGATTCATCTGCAGAACTACGCCTTCAGGTCCAAGAGCTGACCAAAAATATGGCTGCACTTGCCAAAACTGTGCAGTCCATGCAAGTGTCCTTAAAGGAGAAGATCCAGCTGGCCTCCAGTCCAGAGGATGTCCCGTGGCTACGGAAGAAGGGGATCCCACCACTCCGAGGGAGAGACAACGATCGCTATGACCAGGACTGACGTCCCATCTGTCGTCACTGCCGCAAGGCAGGCCACATTGCAAGATTGTGTTATTTAAGCGAGCAAACCCTGGGGCAGAGGGCCAACCCCGAGGAGTAGGACCACAAGGCCCAAAGAACTGGCGAGCCAAGTATGTTGGAGGGCGACCGGTCCTCCCAGTGGTGATTGATGGCATCCCCATGAACGCTTTGCTGGACACTGGCTCTCAGGTGACAACTATGCCATATATCCTTTGCAAATGGTATTGGGCTGGCTCTAAACTTACTCGCGGCCCAAGTGATGAGCTGACAGTAGTTGCCAGCAATAGTCAGTCTTTGCCGCAAGTAGGATGTAAAGAGATTACCATTATAGTGGGGCGAGTAGAGTTAAAATCTCAAGGTCTGATAGTTGTAGACATTGATTGACGAGCATGTTACCCAAAGATCACCTTAGGTACTAATGTGATTGAAAATTGTCTTGCCGAGGTTATTGTTTTGTTGCAACAGGCAGCCGAGATTGCTGGTTCCAGTGAACGAGTCCTGCAGAATGAGATCAAGGCCCTGATGCAAAGACATCAGGTAGAACTGTCTGGCGGAGAAATTAGCAGTGTCAGAGTGAGTGATTCTTTCGCCATTGCGATACCCCCCCAGATGTGAAATGTTAGTTTGGTGTTGGGCAGCCATAGGCCTCAGAGGAAAAGATTACCAAGCATTGGTAGAGCCAGTGTACTCTGATAGCCGGCCCACTGTCCTGACAGCCAGAGCGGTAGTCAATGTCCGCAAAGGGAGAGTACCTGTTCGCCTCTTGAATTGTGGGGAGGAGGAGGCCACAATACCTCGGTATGCCACAGCTGCTAAGCTGTTTACTGTCAGTAACAATGCAATACAGGCAGCAGAGCCCTTGGTCTCATCCGACCAGGCAGGGGACAAAGGCTCTGTAAAGCAGCTGTCAGCAGCTGCATGTGGGAACTGACTCCACCCCTTCATACCAAAAGAATGGGGTTTACCGAGTGGCTCAGGAGTATGAGCGGGTATTCAGCAAACACCCTCTATATTTTGGGAAGGGAAAAGGGGTCCAACACCATATCCCACTGGAGATCATCCACCCATTAAAGAAAGGTACCGGCCTATACCCTCAACACAATATCAATATGCCAAAAGTATGTTGCAGGAAATGAAGGAAGCTGGGGTAATCAAAGATAGTTGTAGCCCCTGGGCATCCCCAATAGTCTTTGTGAAAAAGAAAGATGGTACCATGAAAATGTGTGTTGATTTGAGTTGAGCGAAACGGGTTGGTCAATTTCAAAAGTCGCCGACTTTCGCAAAAGTCGGGTTTCATGAAACGAAACCCGACCATAGCGTGAGGTCGGCCACGAGGTCGGCGACCATGGCGCCAAAGTCACGTTTCAAAAGATGCTTCCAGCGCTCTTTTTCAGCCAATGATGGCGGACGCACACTGTGGGCAACGCGATGACATGGGCAGCGGTCACCACCATCTTTGAGAAGGGCATGCAAGTGATTGGCTTGCTTTGTGTGGCCTCACAGGGGCTATAAAAGGGCATGCACGCCGACTGCCATCTTACTTCTGCTGATCTCAGAATAGGGAGAGCTGCTGCTGCTGATTCTGTAGGGAGAGCATTAGGCAGGGAAGAAGATGCAAAAAACTGCTTCTGCTGCTAGCGATTTTGCCTGTACAACACACCAGTTAGTGTGCAGTGCAAGGGGAGGCTATATTTTGGTGCATTCAGCTCTGTTTGTTATTAGGCCGCCTTATAAGGCTCCCTGATAGCTGCATTGCTGTTTTCACACTGCTGTGCAAACTGCTTTTTTAAAAGCAAAAATACTTTTCATCCTCTTTTTTTGCCCAGTTACCAAGTGTTCATTTTTCCACACTTTTGTGTGCAGCAGTCCTGCTTATTAGGCTGCCTTCTGCCATACTTGGGACTGAGAGCATCATTGTCAGCTTGCTAAAATCTCTAGGGAGATTCAAATTCTCCTCAGTCCTATATAGACATTTTATACACCATCCAATTTCAGCCTGTTTTATTGAGGTGTAATCTACACTGGGCCTGAGATAATAGTTCAGTGTCCTCAAGTCTGTAGGGAGATTCAAATTCTCCCCAGTCCTATATAGACATTTTATACACCATCCAATTTCAGCCTGCTATATTGAGGTGTAATCTACACTGGGCCTGAGATATTAGTTCAGTGTCCTCAAGTCTGTAGGGAGATTCAAATTCTCCCCAGTCCTATATAGACATTTTATACACCATCCAATTTCAGCCTGTTATATTGAGGTGTAATCTACACTGGGCCTGAGAGATTAGTTCCGTGTCCTCAAGTCTGTATGGATATTCAAATTCTCCCCAGTCCTATATAGACATTTTATACACCATCCAATTTCAGCATGTTATATTGAGGTGTAATCTACACTGGGCCTGAGATAATAATTCAGTGTCCTCAAGTCTGTAGGGAGATTCAAATTCTCCCCAATACTATATACACCTTGTACCTTGTTTTACAGTACCATATTGCTGGTGGTATTTTGGGTATATTTTCCCAAAAATGAGGAAGTGTGTTGGAAGAGGCCGTGGAAGAGAGCGGGGGTTGCCAGCTGGTAATGATGGTGTTGGTGGTGGTTCTGCTGGTAGTGGCAAAAGTACAATAGCACCTAATGCAGGAGGTGTTGAGCCTGCAACAACGTCTGGCTCCACAAGGCCTCGAAGGCTCCTTTTTCTGGGAGTAGGTAAACCGCTTTTAAAGCCAGAGCTTCAGGAACAAGTTTTGGCTTACATTGCTGAAACAGCCTCCAGCTCTATCGCCTCCTCTTCTGAAGTTTCAAAAAATAAAAGCACTGAGTTGTCATTGGAGGCTCATGGTCAGGAACCACACCTTTCCTTGTGTCCTTCACCCCTACCAAAAGTAAAGAATGCGAAAGGCCACACTGCAGATTACTCCATGGAGCTCTTTTCACATACCATACCTGGGTTATGAAGTCAAATCGTGAATTACCCAGTCCAAGAAGAATCTGACATGGAGTGAACTGATGCACAGCCACTGCTAGATTTATCTGCTGGTACATTCACTCAGAGCAATACATTGTCCTCGCAGTGTACTGAGCCAGAATCTGACCCTGATGAAACTCAGGTGCCCCTTCCGGCATACTATACCACCTTACATAGTGACACAGAGGATGGTGCACATGACATTGAAGAGGAGGTGATGGATGACCCAGTTGTTGACCCAGATTGGCATCCACTGGGGGAAGAGGGTGCCGCTGCCAATAGCTCAGAAGAGGAGGAGGAGCATCCGCATCAGGCATCGACATCGCAACAGCTGTTATCTGGCAGGCCTGGAGCAGTCCAAAAACGGGTTACAAAATACAAAAGAGTTGCAGGACAGCTAGGCCAGACGGTCAAATTAGCACAGCGTGCAAGGCCTCAAAATGTCTTCCATAGTAGGAAGAGTGCAGTGTGGCACTTTTTTGAGCAAAATCCTAATGATCAGGCAAAGGTTATCTGTAAGAAGTGCGCAAAGACCTTTAGCCGAGGGAAAAATCTGAGAAATTTGAATACCAGTTGCATGCTTAGACATTTAACCACCATGCACTTGCAAGCGTGGACGGACTACCAAACCTCACGTACCACATGTGCAACTGCTCCCAATGAAGGTGGTCAGCAATGCTACATTGTTTCCCCCATTGTAAGCCCACCGGTTAGCACACAACCAGCAGCAAATGTAGAGGTGTCGTTGCAAGGCCAAAACAGTCAGGGAATCACAATGTTATTGCTACAAAAGACTGAATCTAGGCCATCAGAAAGAACACCAACTCCATCACCATCATCAACCCTCTCTCAGTCCGCCAAGTCCACCGCTAGTTCCACCATATGCAGCTCTCAAGTCCAGCTCACCCTACCAGAGACTATGAGTAGGACAAGAAAGTACTCATCCTCTCATCCGCGTATACTGGGTTTGAACGCCCACATTGCCAAACTAATCTCATTAGAGATGATGCCCTACCGGTTGGTTGAAAGCGAAGCTTTCCGCGAACTCATGGCCTACGCAGTACCACGCTATGACGTACCCAGTCAGCACTTCTTTTCTCGCAAAGCCATCCCAGCCCTCCACCTTCATGTGAAAACCCGCATTGTCCATGCACTCAAGCAATCAGTGAGTGGAAAGGTGCACCTCACAACAGATGCATGGTCCAGTAGGCATGGCCAGGGCCGTTACGTGTCCATCACTGCGCACTGGGTTAATGTGGTGGATGCAGGGTCCACAGGGGACAGTGGCGGTGGGACAGTGCTGCCTAGCCCACGGTATAGGAAACAGTTGGGTGTAGGCGTTCGACCCTCCTCCTCCTCCAGAAGCGAAAGTTCGTCCAGAGAGTGCAGTCGGACGAGCACTCCATCCGCAGCTGCCAGTGTTGCACACTCGGTGTCCCACTATCGAACAAATAGTGGTAAGCGTCAGCAGGCTGTGTTGAAGATGATATGTTTGGGCAACAACAGACACACCGCGGAGGTACTGGCCGACTACTTGCAGTGACAAACTGAGTCATGGCTGGGCAGTCTACATCTTGAGGCAGGCAAGGTAGTTAGTGATAACGGCCGTAATTTTGTGGCAGCGATAGCCCTTTCAAAACTCTGACACATACCTTGCCTGGCTCACACCTTGAATCTGGTGGTGCAGTGCTTCCTCAATAATTATGCGGAGTTAACAGGCCTGCTCCAGAAGGTCCGAAGACTTTGTTCGCACATCCGCCGGTCGCCAATACACTCCAGTCGTATGCAGAAGCTGCAGCGATTGCTCTAACTTCCCAAGCACCGCCTAATTATTGACATTGCAACAAGGTGGAACTCCACCCTGCACATGGTTGAGAGGCTGTGCGAACAGAGGCAGGCTGTAATGCATTTGTGGGAGAATACACGGCCAGGCACTTTGAGGGCAGACATGGAGTTGTCCAGTGTGCAGTGGTCGAAGCTGAAAGACCTCTGTAAAGTCCTTTAGTGTTTTGAGGAATGCACACGACTGGTAAGCGCAGACGACGCCATCATAAGCATGAGCATCCCACTTATGCGTCTTCTCATGCAAACTTTGACGCACATTAAGGAGCAGGCGTCTGCAGCCGAGGAGGATGAGGAAGAGGAGGAGGGAAGCCTTGATGACAGTCAGCCATTGTCTGCTCCGGGACCTCTCCTGGACGAGGTGGAGGAAGAAGAGGAAAAGGAGGAGGAGGATGATGGGGATGATTATTTAGGGGAGGAGGATGCTTCTCGTGGGGCAAGAGAAAATGTTGGCGTGGCAAGGTCAGGTACAGGGTTTGTGCGTGACTTGAGGGATGTGGATTTGCCAGAAAGTGCTCCTCCACCCAGCACTCACAGTGCATCATTGACACCTGGAACATTGTCCCACATGTGTGATTATGCCTTGCAGATCCTAAAAAGGGACCCCCGCATTGCCAAAATGATGAACGATGATGACTACTGGTTGGCCAGCATCCTGGATCCACGCTATAAAGGCAAATTCCAAAACATCATGCCACAGGAAAACCTTGACCTAATATTGGCTAACAAACAAGCAACTCTGGTAAACCATTTGTTTGAGGCATTCCCAGCACACAGCAGCGGTGATGGTTCTCCAACGAGCCGTAGGGGGCAACATGGAAGAGGTGTTCGTGGTGCACACATCAGAAGTGGCGTTGGAGACGGGGGTTTCATGACCATGTTGTGGACTGATTCTTCAAGTACCGCTCACACGACTGGTAATACTGCATCGATTGAAATTGACAGGAGACAGCAGCTGTCAACTATGGTTACAAACTACTTCTCGTCCCATATCGATGTTCTCCCTCACAGGTTATTCCCCTTTGACTATTGGGCCTCTAAACTGGATACCTGGCCTGAATTGGCACAATATGCCTTACAGGAGCTTGCTTGCCCTGCTGCTAGTGTGCTATCGGAAAGAGTCTTCAGTGCTGCTGGCTCAATCCTGACAGAAAAGGACCCGTCTGTCGACCCAAAATGTTGATGATCTAACTTTCATTAAAATGAACTATGCATGGGTTTCAAAGGATTTTGTCCCACCTTCCCCTGATGACACATAGGTTGCCAGAAAAATGGCTCGCTTTTGTCCTCCTTTTCCTTGGACTTCTCCAATTCCTCCATTTGCAGCTGCTGAATGTCCAACATCAACATATGCCATTTTTTCCACCTCCCTAACTGGGCTGCCTCCCCCCACAGGGCCGGGGTCACCACCTGGCGCACGCACCAGTGCGAGTGCCGTTGCCCTGGACAGGTGGGTAGGCACACTCTTTGGCAACGGCACTGGCACAAGGTCCCTCATAGTAGAATCAAGTGTCCTGCTGGCCAGGCTCTAGCTTCAGATGATCAATGGCTTCCATTACTTATGGACGTCGACTCACAATAAGATGCAGTGGTGGTTTATCTTCAGCTTTCACAGTTTTCCTACTCACAGACGTGTGACATTCCTGCCAACATTTTTAAATGTGCTCTCTCATGCCAATCCAATAGAATCGCCTACAGCCTGTAGCTTCTGTCTTTTGCACTCCAAAGTTACCTGACAGATCATGATAGGCAGTGAGGACCATGTCTACATCTCTCCCTGTGATCAAAATTTGATGGAGATGAGTAACGGTGATGGGATCAACGGTACTGCGATACAGCAACCCTTTCTTCACAAAGAACTGTTTTCGCTGTCTCCACAGACAAAGTAATTGAGGGTCAGCATCGCCTCTGAGAATTCTCCCGGGAGTTTTTCCCATGATTAGTAATCCCTAAATTTCTGCAATCACTCGACTTTATGTCTGTACTTTTATCCATCTCACTTCTTCTTGCGGAGACTCTGGACTGTCTTACTGAGACAGAAATATATATGAAGATTTAAAAATACCCAAACAGTGTATACTGGTGTACGCTTCGAAAACATTTCCTTTTTCCTACTTTTTACATTGTTGCCTAATCCATACTGAGGCTGTGAGTGTCTTTGTTGGACTCCGGAAATAAACACGGAGATTTTAAATGTTTAAACTATGCTATATATACCTGTTATCCGGTGATACTGTACCCTTTCTCAACTTTCTGCAATCTTGTCGAATCCATACTGTGCTTGAGACCGTCTGACTCTGCCTCCTGATTACAGATGAGTGGTGTTTGAGTGGAACTGTTGGCCAAGTTCAAATTCTAGCTGTTTTGGGCGGTGTTAGATCTGTTCGTCGAACCACAACACTTTGATTTAAATTCGAGTTTCCGTTTGAGAACGTTTCGTTAAACAAAAGCGTATCGTTTTTTTCACATTAATAATGGTTTTCAATGATAATAGACAGTTTTAGGGCGTAGTAGCGGTGTCTGGTAGCCAGCGGTGTAGTACACCTGTGATGGAGCTACACCGTGTGTGTTTCTAATAATATTTTACCGCATATTGTCCTGAAAATCCTTTTGGGCCTAGTAACTGTGTCTGCTACTCAGAAGAGGAGCCCACCCGTGAACCGAGCTATGCCGCCTGTTTATGAAAGAACCAGTTTTTGACTGCATTTACACCACTTAATACTTTGGGCCTAGTAACTGTGTATGTTACTCAGCAGAGTTGGCCACCCGTGAACCAAGCTATGCCGCCTGTTTATGTAAGAACTGTGTGCTACTCAGCAGAGGAGGCCAGCTGTTAAGCAAGCTACAGCACCTGTGGTTTGGACACTTAATTTTTTCACATTCTTTCTGGAATGCCATTTAGGCCTAATTCCGGAATTACTGTTGACCTGCACTTACTGGGAAATGCTTGTTCGCGGGGAAGAATTGTAATCCCAGATCCCCATCACTAACGGGGTTCAGCGTGTTATCCGCACCTGTAAGCGATACACGCTGGTCCTTTCATTGTAGCACGTGTGCAGCCCCGGACATGTAAGGGCATGACAGACCTGTTATTGGCCGATCTCGCATGCCAGAACCTCGCGTGCCCCTCTAGTAAGCTGGACGCGGACCGCGGGGGCATGCCTGAGTCTCGTTCGTTAACGGAATTAAGCTTGCAATCTGTGCAGCTTTTTTGTGGATGGCATGGTTGAGGTTGCCCGTGTTGAGTCCAATTTAGCCGCAGGCTCCACTCCTGGTGGTGCCCTTCTGGACATTCCTTTAAGGTTCAGCTTTGCAACCATACTGCCCCTGGAAACCAAGCACTTTTCCTGACAGTGACATTCTGGTAAAAGAGCGTGATGACATCACGTCTGTATGCCCTCTGCCTAAACAGTCCAAGTGCAGAGAGATGGAAGATATGGACGACGAGGAGTCTAGAGTACAGGGATTCCTTAGCGAGGAGACTCATTTAATTGTTTTAAAGGTTGGGAGCAATATTTGGGGAGCACGATACTCTGGAGAATGATATCTGGGGCCCACCACACACTGGAACATTCCAAAGGTGGACATCAGTCACTGGAGCAGCATTTACAGGGCCCATTATACACTGGAGCATTAGAAATGGGGCCCATTATATATGGAGCATTATTTGGGCCCATAAGACACTGGAGCTTCATTCATGGTGAACAACATAAAGTATACTGTAGCATTATGTGGAGCTCATCATATACTGTATGGAACATTATATGGGACCAGTGATTCTGTATGGAGAAATAAATGGGCCTCATTACTCTGTATGGCGCACTGTGCGGTGGCCATAATACTGTATGGAGGAATATACTGTCTGTTTTAGGAGCTATTGGAGAATTTAAAATGGATATCAGTCATGTGATGTAAGAATTGAAGTATTTTTTATTGTACTGTACCGCTATTTCTCTGCCGTATCAAAGGATCATGAATTGTGTCATGTGTTAAAGGAGCCCAGTGACACTCTTTGGCCCTGGGCCCACGAATATCTGGAGCCAGCCCTACCCCCCCCCCCACAACTTTAGCCAAATAACCCCCAGTTTTCAATGCCTAACTATTATTATAAAGTAAATTAAGGTTGACAAGCTTAAGGAATAAGAATTGATGCTTTTGGCATTAAAATGGGCACTGTAGGTGTGTTTCCTGTCCTCCACACACTGCCGACTTTTCTTCCCCATTGACTTACATTGGGTTTCGTGTTTCAGTCAGACTTCGACTTTTCACAATAATCGGCCGATTTCGTTCGAGAAACCCAACTCGACCCGAAAAAAGGCAAAGTCGCTCATCTCTAGTGTTGATTACAGAAAAATTAACAGCATTACACATAAGGATGCCTACCCATTACCCAGAATTGAAGAGTCATTAGCTGCACTTAAAACTGCTAACTATTTTTCAACCATAGATCTCACTAGTGGGTATTGGCAGGTTCCTATCGCAGAGGCAGACAAGGAGAAAACAGCGTTTACCACACTAATGGGTCTCTGTGAGTTCAACTACATGCCGTTCGGGCTCTGCACCACCCCAGGGACATTTCAACGGCTAATGGAGTGCTGTCTTGAACACAAGAACTTCGAGACGGTTCTGTTGTACCTTGATGATGTCATTGTTTTCTCCAAGACTTATGAAGACCATCTGAAGCACTTGGCTGAGGTGTTTGAAGCCTTGTCCAACTTTGGCCTGAAAGTGAAGCCATCCAAATGCCACCTCCTGAAGCCCAAGGTGCGGTACCTTGGTCATGTAGTGAGTGCAGAAGGTGTGGCACCGGATCCTGACAAAGTCACTGTCATCCGGGACTGGCAGAAGCCCAGCAACCTCCATGAGGTGTGTAAATTCCTCGGGTTGGTAGGCTACTACCGAAGGTTCATCAAAAGCTTCACTGACATAGCCACTCCTATGCAAAATCTTCTGGTGGGCCAGCCCAAAAAAGCCAAGAAGAAGAGTCCTACATTTGAATGGAATGAGGAACTGGAGAGGTCCTTCACTCGACTGAAAATGGCTCTCACAGGAGATGAAGTTCTGGCCTACCCAGATTATGACCAACCATTTGTTCTGTATACTGATGCCAGCAACATGGGACTGGGAGCAGTACTGTCACAGGTACAGAATGGCAAAGAAAGAGTGATCTCCTATGCCAGCAGGAAGTTTCGTCCCACTGAAAGGAACCCTGACAACTACAGTTCCTTCAAACTGGAGTTCCTCGCCATAGTCTGGGCTGTGACTGAATGATTCAAGCATTACCTAGCTTCAGCCAAGTTTACCATCTTCACGGACAACAACCCGCTGACTCACTTGGAAACTGCAAAATTAGGTGCACTGGAGCAGCGATAGATGACCCGGCTGTCTAACTATGAATTTACCATCAAGTACCGAGCGGGGCACAAGAATGCCAATGCTGATGCGCTGTCCAGGATTCCCAATCTGCCAGATGGGGGAGAAGACCCTGATGCACTCGAAGAAATAGAGTTACCTGCCTTCCACTGGCCAATTGTGGCCCAACGTGCCAAAGGAGTGAGAAACAGATGACCTATCATGAAAGAGGCCACCCTAAAACCATTGCCTCATCATGACTGGGCAGAAACGCAGGATAGCGACCCCGCAGTCCACCTGGTAAATGAGCTACTGTCACAAGCTGACTCACGCCCAGGTCCAGATGCTCCTGAAGAAACCCAGCAGTTGTGGATGGAAAGAGGCAGGCTGTTCATCTATGAGGGAAAGCTGTGTTGGAGGAGTATCAATACCCGCACTCATGAGTTGGTCTGGCAGATGGTAGTCCCAAAGAGGGAGGCATCAATGGTCTTGGAAGCATACCACAATGGAGCTGGACACTTCGGATGGAAGAAGTTGGAGGCCTTGCTCCAGGAGAGATTCTATTGGGCTGGTATGAGGAAGGCCATTGAAAATTGGTGCCGGGAGTGTGGACAATGTAACCTGCGCAGGAAGGACCGTAACAGCCAGCAAGTTCCTTTGCAGCCAATAATAACCAAACAGCCACTCGAGTTGGTAGCCCTGGACCATGTGAAGCTGGTCCCAAGCCGTTCAGGCTACGTTTATGCTCTTTCCATCGTTGACCACTACTCGAGATTCCTAGTAGTCATGCCTGTCAAGGATCAAACAGCCAGGACAGCAGCCAGAGCATTCCAACAGCACTTTTGTCGACCACACGGATATCCCAAGCGAGTGCTTACAGATCAAGGTCCAGCCTTTGAGGCAGAAGTGTTCCAGGAATTCTGTAACTTGTACGGTTGCAAGAAGATCAGGACAACACCGTACCATCCACAGACTAATGGCATGTGTGAAAAGATGAATCAGGTGGTGATCGATCTACTGAAGACCTTGCCTTTGGAAGAGAGGAATCTGTGGCCAGAGAAGTTGCCAGATCTGGTAGACCTCTACAATCACATTCCTGTGAATTCCACCAACTGCACTCCAGCCTACCTAATGAGAGCGAGACCTGGCAAGTTGCCTATTGATTTGGATATGGGAGTCCTTACACCTGAGGTGACATCACCAGATGCTGATTGGGATACAGAGCGGCAGCAGCATTACCGAAGAGTACAAGAGTGCGTGGAAAAGAGTCTAGCGCAGGCAAGACAAAAACAGGAAAAGAACTACAATCAACATGCACCTGCAGTTCCCTTGTCACCAGGAAAACAGGTCCTAAAGAGGAAAAGGAGGATGCATAAATTGGATGACCAGTGGGAAGCTGAACCTTACACTGTCCTACCATCAAACTTTGACAACACCAAAGTGTGCCTTATCAGTAAGGATGGAGGAGAAACCTCATCAGCAGTATCGAGGGATCATCTGAAACTGTGCCCTGACCAACTAAAGGACAGGATGGAAGAGCAAAACAACCTTCAGCCCATAGAGGAAGAAGAAAAGGTCAGCACTGTACTTGGAGAATTCCCTGCAAATTGGACTAGAGCGAATCAGGCCATAGTGGTACCAGTTTTGACATTTCACCAACTGGTAGTGCAAGAAGAAGTGACTCAAGACCACCCTGAAAACCAGCAAGTAGAGGCAGTGGATGCCACACCAGCAGTGGAGCAAGAGAATCCTCGCCCTGCCAGTGGTGAATCTGTCATGCCTACGGTGAGTAGAAGTGGTCCTAGGAAATCTAGTATTCCTGTGCTACGCATAACCACCAGTAGTGTAGCCAGTACAACAAACACTACACCAGTAGTAGTTAACACAAGGCATCCAGTAAGGTACCCAACAACACCAGTGCTACGTAGGTCTGTCCGCAGTACCCATGGTATACCACCCCTAAGGATTCGTATATAAATAAGTAATGTGAATGATAAATTGTAAATATGCAACTTTTCAAGCTTATGTGCCTAAAGAGACTCTGTAAGAATCTTTTAAGCAATCTCAGTTTGTTTTTGATGGACAATTGGGCCACAGGACTATGTGTGGCTAAAACTATCTTGTATATAGTTAGCAACTGCTCAGGAAATGGGCATGGACTAATCGTCAAAAGGACTATTTTTTAGCTTTGGTTTTTGTAATTTTTAATTTTTGAAATTTTGTAACAGTTACAGTTGTTCATTTGTTAATATGTTTTGCATGTTTTCTTCAGTCCGGGAGTACTGAGTTGCACTAGGGGGAATGTGGCACCCCCAGGAGTATGGTCGCCACAGTGGCATTGCCTTCCTCCTAGGGAGGGTGATGTCATGCTTGGAAGCAATGAAGGGTCTATCAGTTAAATACAGCACACAGCACAGTTCTCAATCCAGGCCAGCAGGGGGAGCTCTGAACCAAACTTGGGGAGGAGCTGCTCTCTGGGGCCGGGAAGGGGAAGTTAAGTCAGTTCTGTGAGGAGGGCAAAGTGTGTGGATGTGGAAAAGAGGAGCTGGAGGATTGAGGGGAATTCAGGCCCACTTCTGGCTTCAAGCGTATGGTTCGGAGTCCGGTATCCGAAGTTGTATGGATGCTTGTTGTGAGTTCATTTTCCCCTTCACCGTTGGTCTGAAGAACTCCCTCTGCTAGTGAAGAGAGGTAGTGAAATTGATTGGGTTGGGAAGAACCTGTCATCTGAACAGGTGGAGCCTGATTGGACACCCGGAATCACTGAGTGGATATAAGGCAGCCGACGCCCTACTGGGGTGCTGGTGATCCGTTCTGCTCTGAGCTCTTGCAAACCAGTTCAGTACCTGTCTTCTGAAAGCTAAGTATTTGCTCTCTTATTTTTCCATGAGATATTGTCTGTTTACTTAGTGTTCGTGTTCTGCCTGCCCTTGTTGGTACAGGCTGAGCTCCATTTTTGTCTCTGGTCAAGTTGATCTTTTGCTCAGTCTTCAGAATATACCTGAGTGCTGATATAGTGTTTTTGAAGTCTAGTGACTTCAGGGCCTTTTTTCTATCAGACGTGTTGGACATTATTTTGGCAGTATTTTTGTGGATTGCAGCCAGCATCTTTTCTGTCCTTTCCTATTTAGTTAGTTGGGCCCCATCATTTGCTCAACCTGTCTTTCTGTCTGTGTTTGTGTTTTCATCTGTTTTTCACCGACAATACATGTTGGGGGCTGTCTATTGCTTTGGGGTCTGCTCTGGGGCAGTTTAGATTTCCCCTTTCTTTAGGCCTATTTAGTTCTCCGGCTGTGAATGAGGGGTCTAGGGCACCGTAGGAACCCCCCACTGCTACTGTTAGTTGTGTGAATAGGATCAGGGGTCTGCAATCCGATAGCTACCAACCTCTCTGGTTTTCTGGACTTAGCTTGTATTTTCGTTTTTTCCTCCTTCGGTGACTCATTCATAACAGAATCACCAGCCATACCGCAGATTTTAGGGTACTCAATAGCAGGAAAGAATTGTAAAAAAGGGAAAAAAGAAAAAAAAGTGTCAGAATTTTTTTTTTGTTTTTTTTGTTTTGTGTATATTTTTTCCTCTGTCTTTGAGGCCGTAGGGGGAATTTTTTTCTTCTCAATGGAGATGAAGCAATTGTCTGATCATGTGGAACAGCTCGCTGCTGAAGTGCGGGGAATTTCCGCCTATCTTGCTCATTCACATGTTGCTGAACCAAAGATCCCTACTCCTGATGTGTTTTTTGGGGATCGGTCTAAATTTTTGAACTTTAAGAATAATTGTAAATTATTTTTTGCCTTGAAGCCTAACTCATCAGAGAGCTCCGCACAGCAGGTTAAAATTGTCATCTCTTTGCTGCGCGGCGATCCTCAGGATTGGGCGTTTTCTTTGAAACCTGATGATCCTATTCTAGCTAATGTGAATGCATTTTTTCAAGCCTTAGGGCTGTTGTATGATGAACCTAATGCTATTGATCAGGCTGAAAAGGCCCTGTTGGCATTGAGCCAGGGTCAGGATTCTGCAGAGTTGTACTGTCAAAAATTCCGAAAGTGGGCGGTCCTTACTACTTGGAATGATGGTGCCTTGGCAGCTCTCTTTCAGAAGGGTTTGTCAGAAACCGTAAAAGATACTATGGTGGGATTTCCTGTTCCCTCTGGTCTTGACGATTCTATGTCATTAGCCATTCAGGTTGATCGGCGTGTGCGTGAACGCAAAACTGCACGAGAGGTGTTGCCACCTGTTGAACAAATGTCTGAACCTATGCAACGTGATAGAGTTTTGTCTAGGGCGCAACGTCAGGAGTTCAGAAGGCATAATAAGCTGTGTTTTTTCTGTGGAGATGCCTCGCATATTATTTCTGTCTGCCCTAAACGAGAGAAACGTTTTGCACACACATTTGCTGTGGGCGGTGTTCAACCTAAGTTTCTTCTGGCAATTCCTCTGATCTGCTCCCTGTCCACATTTTCCGCTAAGGCTTTTGTGGATTCGGGAGCAGCTCTGAACCTGATGGACTTGAATTTTGCTAAACGTTGTGGATTTCCTATGACACCTCTGCGGACGCCTATTCCTTTGAGGGGTATTGATGCTACTCCTTTGGCAAAGAATAAACCTCAGTTTTGGACCCAGGTGGTAATGCGGGTCGCCCCAGATCATCAAGAAAATTGCAGATTTTTGGTGTTGCATAATCTGCATGATACCATTGTTCTGGGGTTTCCCTGGTTACAAATCCATAATCCAGTTTTGGATTGGAAATCTGTGTCTGTGGTGAGTTGGGGTTGTCGGTGTGCCCTTAGTGACGCTCCTGTTTTCTCCACCTCTCCCCAGTCGCATGATGTTCCTGACTATTTGGCTGATTTTTATGATGTATTTAGTGAGAATGAGTCTGCGTCTTTGCCTCCTCATAGGAGTTATGACTGTGCAATTGAGCTGAGCCCTGGGTGTAAATTTCCCAAGGGTCAACTTTTCAATTTATCTGTACCCGAGCACGAGGCCATGCGATCATATATTAAGGAGTCGTTGGAGAAGGGTCATATTAGACCATCCTCTTCACCCTTAGGTGCTGGGTTTTTTTTCGTGGCCAAGAAGGATGTTTCATTAAGGCCTTGTATTGACTATCGTTCCCTCAACAAAATTACTGTTAAATATCAGTATCCATTACCCCGGATTTCTGATCTATTCTCTAGAGTTAAAGGTGCTTGCTGGTTTACCAAGCTTGACCTCAGGGGGCGTATAATCTTATTCGCATTAAGCATGGGGATGAATGGAAGATGGCGTTTAATACTCCAGAGGGACATTTTGAGTACCTGGTGATGCCTATCGGGCTCACTAATGCCCCTTCTGTCTTCCAGTGCTTCATGAATGATATTTTCTGAGACTTTGTGGATAAATTTTTGATCATCTATCTGGATGATATTTTGATCTTTTCCAAGAATTGGGAATCTCATGTGGAACATGTTCGGACTGTGTTCCGGATTTTGAGGGAGAATTCCCTGCATGTCAAGTGATCGAAATGCCTTTTTGGGGTACAGATGATTTCATTTTTGGGATTTATTTTGTCTCCGTCAACTATTGAAATGGACCCGGCCAAGGTACAGGCCATTTATGATTGGGTTCAGCCCACTTCTTTGAAGGCCCTCCAGAAGTTTTTGGGTTTTGCTAATTTTTATCGTAAATTTATAGCTAATTTTTCTAGTATTGCCAAACCATTGACTGATTTGACTAAGAAGGGTGCTGATGTGCTGAATTGGTCTCCGGAGGCTGTTTCTTCCTTTCAGGAGCTGAAGCGAAGGTTCACTTCTGCTCCGGTTTTGCAGCAACCTGATGTCTCACTCCCGTTTCAGGTAGAGGTGGATGCTTCTGAGATTGGTGCAGGAGCTGTTTTGTCCCAAAAAGATCCGGTAACATCTAACATGAATCCCTGTGCTTTCTTTTCCCAAAAGTTCTGCCCATCTGAACGTAACTATGATGTGGGGAATCGGGAACTGTTGGCCATGAAATGGGCATTTGAGGAGTGGAGACATTGGTTGGAGGGAGCTAAACATCAAGTCGTGGTCCTTACTGACCACAAGAATTTGATTTACCTGGAGTCGGCCAGACGCTTGAATCCTAGACAGGCTAGGTGGGCCTTGTTTTTCACACGTTTTGATTTTGTGGTCTCTTTTCTTCCGGGCACTAAGAATGTCAAGGCAGACGCCCTCTCTAAGAGTTTCTTTGCTGATTCTCCTGTTGTGATCAAGCCTGCTACCATCTTAGGTGAGGGGGTAGTTCTTTCTGCCATCTCGCCCGATTTGAGACGTGCTCTGGAAGAGTTTCAGGAGGACAAACCTGAGTGTTGTCCCATTGGAAAATTGTATGTTTCTGACCAGTGGAGGAAGAGAGTGATGTCTGAAGTTCATTGCTCTGCATTGGCTGGTCATCCAGGTATTTTTCGTACTAGAGATTTGGTGAGTCGGTCTTTTTGGTGACCCGCCTTGTCTCATGATGTCAGGAGATTTGTGCAGTCCTGTGGGACTTGCTCCCGGTCTAAACCTTGTTCTCGCTCTAGTGGGTTGCTGATGCCTTTGCCGGTGCCCAGGAGGCCATGGACCCATATTTCAATGAATTTTATCTCTGATATGCCTGTCTCTCAGAGAATGACTGTTATTTGGGTGATTTGTGATAGATTCTCTAAGATGGTCCATCTTGTACCACTCCCTAAGTTGCCATCTTCCTCTGAGTTGGTGCCCTTGTTTTTGCAACAGGTGGTTCGCTTGCACGGGATTCCTGAGAACATTGTATCTGACAGAGGAGTTCAGTTTATTTCTAGATTTTGGAGGACTTTCTGTTCCAAGCTGGGAATTCAGTTGTCCTTCTCCTCTGCGTTTCACCCTCAGACCAATGGGCAGACGGAGAGAACAAACCAGACTTTGGAGTCGTATTTGAGATGTTTTATTTCTGCTGATCAGGATGATTGGGTTTCATTTTTGCCCTTGGCCGAATTTTCTTTAAATAATAGAGCTAGTTCTGCCACTTTGATGTCACCTTTTTTTTGTAACTTTGGGTTTCATCCTCGATTCTCTTCAGGGCAGGTGGAGTCTTCTGCCTGCCCAGGTGTTGACACGGTGGTGGAGAGAATGCACCAGATCTGGGACCAAGTGGTGGATAGGTTGTCTCCCTCCCAGGAAAAGGCCCAGCAGTTTTCCAACCGGCATAGGACCATTGGTCCCCAGTTAAAGGTGGGTGATATGGTTTGGTTGTCATCAAAGAATATCTCTATGAAGGTGGCTTCTCCAAAGTTTAAACCTAGATTTATTGGAGCTTACAAGATTTTGGAGATTCTTAATCCTGTCTCTTTTCGATTGGCTCTTCCTGTTACATTTAAGATCCATAACATGTTTCATAAGTCTCTGTTAAAGAGGTTTGTTGAGCCAGTAGTTCCTGTGGTGGCACCTCCTGACCCTGTATTGGTGGAAGGTAATATGGAATATGAGGTTGAGAAGATACTGGATTCTCACCTGCCTAGACGGAGACTCCAGTATTTGGTTAAATGGAAGGGTTATGGCCAGGAGGATAATTCTTGGGTCCCTGCATCCAACATTCATGCCGAAAGATTGATTCGTGCTTTTCATCGGGCCCATCCTGATCGTCCTGGTGGCGTGGATGAGGGTTCGGTGACCCAACCTCAAGGGGGAGGTACTGTTGTGAGTTCATTTTCCCCTTCACCGTTGATGTCTGATGAACTCCCTCTGCTGGTGAAGAGAGGTAGTGAAATTGATTGGGTTGGGAAGAACCTGTCATCTGAACAGGTGGAGCCTGATTGGACACCCGGAATCACTAAGTGGATATAAGGCAGCTGACGCCCTACTGGGGTGCTGGTGATCCTTTCTGCTCTGAGCTCTTGCAAACCAGTTCAGTACCTGTCTTCTGAAAGCTAAGTATTTGCTCTCTTATTTTTCCATGAGATATTGTCTGTTTACTTAGTGTTCGTCTTCTGCCTGCCCTTGTTGGTACAGGCTGAGCTCCATTTTTGACTCTGGTTAAGTTGATCTTTTGCTCAGTCTTCAGAATATACCTGAGTGCTGATATAGTGTTTTTGAAGTCTAGTGACTTCAGGGCCTTTTTTCTATCAGACGTGTTGGACATTATTTTGGCAGTATTTTTGCGGATTGCAGCCAGCATCTTTTCTGTCCTTTCCTATTTAGTTAGTTGGGCCCCATCGTTTGCTCAACCTGTCTTTCTGTCTGTGTTTGTGTTTTCATCTGCTTTTCACCGACAATACATGTTGGGGGCTGTCTATTGCTTTGGGGTCTGCTCTGGGGCAGTTTAGATTTCCCCTTTCTTACTTTAGGCCTATTTAGTTCTCCGGCTGTGAACGAGGGGTCTAGGGCACCGTAGGAACCCCCCATGGCTACTGTTAGTTGTGTGAATAGGATCAGGGATCTGCAATCCGATAGCTATCAACCTCTCTGGTTTTCTGGACTTAGCTTGTATTTTCATTTTTTCCTCCTTCAGTGACTCATTCATAACAGATGCTGATGGATCTGCAGCAGAAACCGGAGGAAGAGAAGGCTGTAAATGCTCTGTTCCCAACTAAGACTCGGAGGCACAGCAGTAACGTGTGTGAGCCAGAAGAGATAGAAGGCTACGGCTGCCTGCCATACGAGGGGCGTTCTAAAGAGAGCAAGCAAAGGGAACTTCAGTGTAACTCAGTACTGCAAGTACCTTAGATAAGCGCTAGGAAGGAGACTACACAACCCATCTGCATAGAGAGATTCCTAAGTTGCTTCCAGGCTAATCAACTCCTGTTCCATCTGTGATCTGTATCCTGGACTGCACTGAAAAAGCACAGTAAAGGTAAAGGAAACTGCACCCTGTTGTGTCATTGCCTTCTTCCTGCAACCCCTTCAGCACTGCTACATCTCTGTGCCTAACACTACACCCTCTCCCTCAACACCTATTAGTACTGCCCTGGGACTACAGCTCCACCTGTGGGGAGCTCCAACATCATTGCTGCACCACACCATCTGTCCTAGAGAAGCTACCCTGCAGCCTTGGTCAAATTGACCAGAAACCACAGGTGGCGTCACGAATCATCTCAATAACTTTATCCAGATCACTCTACCCCTTTTACATTGACTGCCTGCCATGGACCGGGTCACTGCCACTTTGATATCTCCCATTGAAATCAACGGGCCCGGCACCGAGTACCCTACTGCCTCCGGGGAGGGTCACAAAAAAGTCCACCTTTGATTGGCTTAAGAAAAACAAAATTAAGACTTTGCAGTGCAGTAGTCAAAGTTCTGACATTAATCCGATTGAAATGCTGTGGCATGACATTGAAGAGGTGGTTAATGCTCAGAAACCCTCAAATGCAGCTGAATTACAATTCTGCAAAGCTGATTGGGCCAAAATTCCTCCAGAGAATTGTAAAAGACTCATTGCCAGTTATCGCAAATGCTTGATTGCAGTTGTTGCTGCTAAGGGTGGCACAACCAGTTATTAGGTTTAGGGGGCAATCATTTTTTCACACAGGGCCCCGTAGGTTTGGATTTCTATTTCCCTTAATAATAAAGTCCTTCATTTAAAACTGGCATATTTGTGTTTACTTGTGATATTTTAGTCTAGTATTTAAATTTGTTTAGTGATCTGAAACATTTGGATGTGACAAACATGTAAAAGAATAGAAAATCAGGAAGGGGCAAACACTTTTTTCACGCAACTGTGTATGCTAGATTGTATGACTGTCCCAGCAAAATTGGTGAGCTTGTATAAATTTACTGTTATGTGTATGGTACCTTTAATAGCTGTAAGATTTGTCACGTTGTGTCTTGTATCATCAAGCAATTCTACACAACAGTTACTTAGAAGTAGGAAAACATGGGGAATTGAGATTATAATGTCGACTCTAATGATTCCTTTAAGTGGTAAGAAAAAATAGTAAGTCAGTTTGACAAAAACCACTTAAGAAAGTGATTTTCACCATGTTAAAGGTCAGCAATTCAACACATAAATTGAGTTGAAATTTTCTTAAGCAGAAATACAAACGGAAACTGGAAGCATGAAAATGATTTTAAATAAATACACTTTTCCAATTCATTTCTTTGATATCAAAGTTATTGTGACTTACATCAAAGGCAAAAAGGAAGAAATGCAAAAAGGACTGTATTCATTAGCAGTCTGCGTGGAATGAAAAAGTGGTGAACATAGAGAGATGTTGACCTACTGAAGATTTTTACCTTCTTTTTAATGATAAGTAACATCTATTAAATTACGAATTATGAGGAGGTTTTTCATTTTCACTTGAATACAGGTAGAAAATAATATCATGAAAAATGCCCTAAAAATACTTTATTGATTAACCCCTTCCTGACATCCGACGGTATATCCCGTCCATGGGACCTGGGCCCCTATGCCCATGGACGGGATAGTACGTCGGGCGCGATCAGCGGCGCCCACATGGTGAGCGCCGCTGATCGCGGCCGGGTGTCAGCTGATTATCACAGCTGACACCCGGCACAATGTGTCAGGGGCGGTCACGGACCGCCCCCGACACGTTAACCCCTTGCACACCGCGATCAAACATGATCGCGGTGTACCGGGAGTTAAAGGGAAGCATCGGCAGGGAGGGGGCTCCCTCCGTGCTTCCCTGAGCCCCCCACGGCAGCGCAATGTGCAGCGCTGCTGCGGGGGACTCCTTTCCTCCAGGCCCCCGAATCCAAGATGGCGACGGGGGCCTTCGGGGGCCTGAGGAAGCTGGCTTCCTCAGTGCCTGCAAAGCGCAGGCATGAGGAAGCCTTCTGCAGTGCCTGTGTCAGATCGCTGATCTGTCACAGTGATCTGTGATGTGACAGATCGCTGATCTGTCACAGGACAGTGATGTCCCACCTGGGACTATTTAATAAAGTAAAAAAAAAAAAAAAAAAAAGTGTAAAAATAATTTTAAAAAAATCGCCAAATAAATTAGAAAAAAAAAAAAATATTCCCCCAATAAATCCATTTTTTGGAAATAATAAAAAAAAACAATAAAAGTACACATATTAGGTATCGCCGCGTCCGTAACGACCCGCCCTATAAAACTGTCCCATTAGTTAACCCCTTTAGCGAACCCCTTAAAAAATAAAAATAAAAAACGAAGCAAAAAATAATGATTTATTATCATACTGCCAAACAAAAAGTGTAATAACGCGCGATCAAAAAGACGCATATAGATATCCATGGTACCGCTGAAAACGTCATCTTGTCCTGCAAAAAACGAGCCTCCACACAGCATCATCAGCGAAAAAATAAAAAAGTTATAGCTCGCAGAATAAAGCGATGCAAAAATAATTATTTTTTATATAAAATAGTTTTCATTGCATAAAACTGACAAAAACATAAAAAAACGACCTAAATGAGGTATCGCTGTAACCGTACTGACCCGAAGAATAAAACCGCTTTATCAATTTTACCGCACGCGGAACGGTGTAAACGCACCCCCCCAAAAGAAATTCATGAAACGCTGGTTTTTCTTCATTCTGCGTCCCAAAAATCGGAATAAAAAGCGATCAAAAAATTTCACGTGCCCGAAAATGGTACCAATAAAAACGTCAACTCGTCCCGCAAAAAATAAGACCTCACATGACCCGGTGGGTCAAAATACGGAAAAATTATAGCTCTCAATATGTGGTGATGCAAAAACTATTTTTACAATAAAAAGCGTCTTTTAGCGTGCGACAGCTGCCAAAAATAAAAACCGCCATAAATAGTAAATCAAACCCCCCGTTATCACCCCCTTAGTAAGGGAAAAATAATAAAATAAAAAATGTATTTATTTCCATTTTTCCATTAGGGTTAGGGCTAGGGTTAGGGCTAGGGGTGTGTTGGGGTAGGGTTAGGGCTAGGGTTAGGGTAGGGTTAGGGTTAGGGCTAGGGTTAGGGTTAGGGTTAGGGCTAGGGTTAGGGCTAGGGTTAGGGTTAGGGCTAGGGGCATGTTGGGGTTCGGGTTGGAGTTAGAATTGGGGGTTTCCACTGTTTGGGCACATCAGGGGCTCTGATCTCAATTCCAGCCAATTCTGAGTTGAAAAAGTCAAATGGTGCTCCTTCCCTTCCAAGCTCTGCCATGCGCCCAAACAGTGTTTTACCCCCACATGTAGGGTATCAGCCTACTCAGGACAAATTGCACAATAACTTTTAGGGTCCTGTTACCCTTGGAAAAATAAGAATTTAGGGTGAAAAGATCATTTTTGTGGAAAAAATATGATTTTTTAATTGTATGGCTTTATGTTATAAACTTCTGTGAAGCCCATGGGGGTTCAAAGTTCTCACCACACATCTAGATAAGTTCCTTAGGGGGTCTATTTTACAAAATGGTGTCATTTGTGGGGGGTTTCCACTGTTTTGGTACATCAGGAGTTTTCCAAACGCGACATGGTGTCCGATCTCAATTCCAGCCAAAAACGTCAAATGGCGCTGCTTCCCTTCCGAGCTCTGCCATGCACCCAAATAGTGGTTTACCCCCACATGTGGGGTATCAGCGTACTCAGGACAAATTGCACAATAACTTTTAGGGTCCTGTTACCTTTGGAAAAATAAGAATTGAGGGTGAAAAGATCATTTTTGTGGAAAAAATATGATTTTTTAATTGTATGGCTTTATGTTATAAACTTCTGTGAAGCCCATGGGGGTTCAAAGTTCTCACCACACATCTAGATAAGTTCCTTAGGGGGTCTAGTTTCCAAAATGGTGTCATTTGTGGGGGGTTTCCACTGTTTTGGTACATCAGGGGTTTTCCAAACGCGACATGGTGTCCGATCTCAATTCCAGCCAAAAACGTCAAATGGCGCTGCTTCCCTTCCGAGCTCTGCCATGCGCCCAAATAGTAGTTTACCCCCACATGTGGGGTATCAGCGTACTCAGGACAAATTGCACAATAACTTTTAGGGTCCTGTTACCCTTGGGAAAATAAAAATTGGGGTGAAAAGATCATTTTTGTGGAAAAAATATGATTTTTTAATTGTACCGCTGTACGTTATAAACTTTTGTAAAGCCCTTGTGGGTTCAAAGTTCTCACCACATATCTAGATAAGTTCCTTGGGGGGTCTAGTTTCCAAAATGGGGTCACTTGTAGGGGGTTTCCACTGTTTAGGTACATCAGGGACTCTCCAAACGTGACATGGTGTCCAATCTGAATTCCAGCCAATTTTGCATTGAAAAAGTCAAACGGCGCTCCTTCCATTCTGAGCTCTGCCATGCGCCGAAACAGTCGTTCCCCCCCACATATCAGGTATCTGCGTTCTCAGGACAAATTGCACAATAACTTTTGCAGTCCAATTTCTCCTGTTACCCTTGGTAAAATAAAAAAAATTGAACCTGAATTTTTTTTTTATGAAAAAAAGTTAGATGTTCATTTTTTTTTAAATATTCAAAAAAATTCCTGTGACGCACCTAAAGGGTTAATAAACTTCTTGAATGTGGTTTTGAGCACCTTGAGGGGTGCAGTTTTTAGAATGGTGTCACTTTTGGGTATTTTCTATCATATAGACCCCTCAAAGTGGCTTCAAATGTGATGTGGTCCTAAAAATAAAATGGTGTTGTAAAAATGAGAAATCGCTGGTCAACTTTTAACCCTTATAACTTCCTAACAAAAAAAAATTTTGGTTCCAAAATTGTGCTGATGTAAAGTAAACATGTGGGAAATGTTAGTTATCAAGTTTTTTGTGTGCCGTATCTCTGTGATTTAAGGGCATAAAAATTCAAATTTGGAAAATTGCGAAATTTTCAAAATTTTTGCCAAATTTCCGTTTTTCTCACAAATAAACGCAAGTTATTTGAATGAAATTTTACCACTAACATGAAGTACAATATGTCAAGAGAAAACATTGTCAGAATCACCGGGATCCATGGAAGCGTTCCAGAGTTATGACCTCATAAAGGTACAGTGGTCAGAATTGTAAAAATTGGCCCGGTCATGAACGTGCAAACCACCCTTGGGGGTGAAGGGGTTAAAAACCCAACAAAGTGGTTAGCACCAAAGAAAAACGTGACAAAAGACAAGACAATAATGTGTTCAAAAAACCCCAAGTAGGGGTAAACTAGGAGTTCCAGGTGTATGTCCTATGCTTACACCTGCCTGGCAGCGGAGGTTGGCACCCTAGGGGGGAACGTTTTGGTGCCCCCGCTCCATGACGGCTTGCCCTAGGAGCCCTGATAAACCCTGCAGCCACTTTTTTGAACACATTATTGTCTTGTCTTTTGTCACGTTTTTCTTTGGTGCTAAAAAGTATTTTTTAGGGCATATTTCATGATATTAGTTATTGAGGCTCTTGACACATTTATAATTTGAGTTTATACAGGTAGAAAACTACTAAAAAACTGTTTCTACAGCATCATCAGGTTCAGCTATTCTTGTACATAGGTAACCTTTCCCTTATATCTTCGTTGATGACTATCATACCTGACTACCTACTAGTGCCCGTTGTTCTTGTCAAAATGTAGATTTTTCCCAAGGGCAACCTAAGAGGTGTGAAACCTATGACACTCCATCACCTTTGCACTCAAGGCTTGTAACTCTTTCATTAGATTAGATTGGTTGTCTAATTTGGACCATATTAGATAATTCCATGTTAACAGAGGGGGATCATTTATTTATTATGCAAATCTATTGGCTAGAGTTGCCAAAAAGAGCATATTTCACTCTGGAGAACCTGTGTTGTCACAGACAAGCCATTGATTTCAATAGACATGATGTTACGTTTAAAGGGGTTGTCTGGGACTGAACATTTGATTGCCTAGCCATAAGATAGTCCTTACAAGCATATAGTACTAACTTACTTCAGGCAATGACATTCAGTCATCATGTCAACTGAGAAGCCTCAAACTCAACTCCAATCCATGAACTAAAAACACTGATGATTCAATTGTGAAATATTTTTCAAAGCCTTGGAGAAAGGGTAATTCTTCCGAAACATCAGATGTGTTGATCTATGTATAAATCTTCTCACATGCTATACATAGACTTTTTATTAGCCATGTTGTGTCGAATATTTTAAATCTATATCTGTATTTATTTCCAATGGATAGAATTTCTGATATGGGTTTGAAATGAATAGAAATCATAACTGAATCAACAGTGTCCGTGAACAATTTCTATCAGTAGCAAAGTTGATCAGTATCAAATTGTTGAAGATATGACACCTGACACTCCCACCGATCAGCTGTTCTAGTTCAATAAAAGGTAAGGAGCAGTATTCAACAGCGGTCATTAACCCCTTTCCCACATTAGATGTACTATTTCGTCCATGTGACCTGGGACCTAAGTCCCAAGGACGGAATAGTACGTCTAATGCGATCAGCGGCGCTCCCGAGGGGAGAGCCACTGATCGTAGCCGGGTGTCAGCTGATTATCACAGCTGACACCCGGCACTATGTGTCAGGGGCGGTCATGGACCGCCTCGGCACATTAACCCCAGGCACACTGCGATCAAACATGATCGCAGTGTACTGGGGGCATAGGAGAGAAGCGCGCAGGGAAGGGGCTCCCTCCGTGCTTCTCTGAGACCCCTGGCGCAGCACGATGTGCAGCACTGCTCCAGGGTCCTCCTCCCTGCAGGACCCCGGATCCAATATGGCCACGGTAGCCTTTGGGGTCCTGCAGGGAGGCGCCTTCCTCTGTGCCTGCAAAGTGCAGGCACGGAGGAAGCCTGCAGCAGTTCCTGTCAGATCACTGATCTGACACAGCGCTGTGTGACGTGTCAGATCAGCGATCTGACACATGACAGTGATGTCCCCCCCGGGACAATGTAATAAAGTTAAAAAAAAAGTGTATAAATAATTTATAAAAAATCGCTAAATAAATTAAAAAATATATATATATATATATATTCTATATATTCCCTAATAAATTCATTTTTTGGAAATAAAAAAAACAATAAAAGTACACATATTTAGTATCGCCTCGTCCGTAACGACGCACCCTATAAAACTGTCCCACTAGTTAACCCCTTTAGTGAACCCCTTAAAAAATAAAAAAAAAAAACGAAGCAAAAATCAATGCTTTATCATCATACCACTGAACAAAAAGTGCAATAACGCGCAATCAAAAAGACGCATATAAATAAACATGGTACCGCTGAAAATGTCATCTTGTCCCGCAAAAAATGGGCCATGATACAGCATCATCAGCGGAAAAACTAAAAAGTTATAGCTCGCAATATAAAGCGATGCAAAAATAATTATTTTTATATAAAATTGTTTTTATTGTATAAAAGCGCCAAAACATAAAAAACTACATAAATGAGGTATCGCTGTAATCATACTAACCCGAAGAATAAAACCCCTTTATCAATTTTACCACACGTGGAACGGTGTAAGCGCACCCCCCAAAAGAAATTCATGAATTGCTAGTTTTTGTTCATTCTGCTTCCCAAAAATCGGAATAAAAAATGTCACATGCCCGAAAATAGTACCAATAAAAACGTCAACTCGTCCCACAAAAAATAAGACCTCACATGATTCTGTGGGTCAAAATATAAAAAAATTATAGCTCTCAAAATGTGGTGATGCAAAAACTATTTTTACAATAAAATGCATCTTTTAGCATATGACAGCTGCCAAAAATAAAAACCCGCTATAAATAGTAAATCAAACCCCCCTTTATCACCCCCTTAGTTAGGGAAAAATAATAAAATAAAAAAAAGCACTTACTGTATTTTTCGCTTTATAAGACGCTCCAGATTATAAGACACACAACAATATTTTTTAATAAAATGGTGGTGCCTCTTATAATCCTTGCATCTTATTGCTTACGGGGGTTGGTGGCTGCGGTGTAGCGGGGTCCCAGGCTCGCTGCTAGAGGAGGCAGGCATGGAGTGATGTTGCAGGCCGCATTCAGGGATGAGGGGGGCTCCGATGTGTGCCGTTGCTGCTGCTGCAGGGTCTTGTGCTGCTGCCGGGTTTCTCCGCTTGTCCGGCGGTTGCTGGCCGGTGATGCGGGTGTCTCCGGTGCCCAGCGGTGTGGTGTTGTGTGCCCGTCGATGCCCGGGGCTCTGCCGACATTGTGCGACAGGCCAGAGCCCCGGCATTTCCTCAGTTCCCTGTGTGCGCGCGCTGTGGTGCCGGTAAAAAAAATTGCCGATGGGATCTCGGGACCCAGTTCTCGAGAGATGAGATCTGAAATCTCATCTCTTGAGAGCTGGTTCCCGAGATCCCATCTGCGCACGCACGGCGGCATTTTTTTACCGGCACCACGGCACACACACGGAACCCAGGGAAAATGACCGCCGACGCGTGCGCAGATGGGATCTCGGGACTCAGCTCTCGAGAGATGCCCCCGATCACAGCCTAGGTAAGCCATGTCCACTTTGTAAGACGCACCCCCGTTTTCCCCCCAAATTTGGGGGAAAAAAGTGCGTCTTACAAAGCGGAAAATACGGTATTTCCATTTTCCCATTAGGGTTAGGGTTAGGGCTAGGGTTAGGGCTAGGGCAAGGCTTAGAGCTAGGGCTGAGATTAGGGTTAGGAGTGTGTTGGGGTTATGGTTGGAGTTAGAATTGAGGAGTTTCCACTGTTTGGGCACATCAGGGGCTCTCCAAACACAAAATGGCGTGTGATCTGAATTCCAGCCAATTCTGCGCTGAAAAAGTGAAACAGTGCTCCTTCCCTGCCAAGCTCTGCCATGCGCCCAAACAGTGGTTTACCCTTACATATGGGTTACCAGCATACTCAGGACAAATTGGATAACTTTTGGGGTCCACTTTCTCCTGTTACCCTTGGGAAAATAAAAAATTAGGGGCAAAAATATCATTTTTGTGGCAAAAAATATATTTTTTTTAATTGTATGACTCTACGTTATAAAGTTCTGTGAAGCACTTGGGGGTTCAAAGTGCTCATCACACATCTAAATAAGTTCCTTGAGGGGTCTAGTTTCCAAAATGGGGTCACTTGTGGGGGGTTTCCACTGTTTAGGCACAACATTCCAAAACGTCACCACTTCCCTCCCAAGCCCCGACGTGTGCCCAAACAGTGGTTTACCCCCACATATGGGGTATCAGCGTACTCAGGACAAATTGGACAACAACTTTTGTGGTCCAATTTCTCCTGTTCCCCTTGGAAAAATAAAAAAATTGGGGACTAAAAGGTCATGTTTGTGGAAAAAATATGATTTTTTTATTTTCACGCCTGGGCGTTATAAACTTCTGTGAAGCAGTTAGTGGTTCAAAGTGCTCACCCCACATGTAGATAAGTTCCTTGGGGGGTCTAGTTTCCAAAATGGTTTCATTTGTGGGGGGTTTCCACTGTTTAGGCACAAAAGAGGCTCTCCAAATGCAACATGGCGTCCGATTTCAATTGCAGCAAAAAAAAGTCAAATGGCGCTGCTTCCCTTCTGAGCTCTGCCATGCACCCAAATAATGGTTTACCCCCACATATGGGGTATCAGCATACTCAGGGCAAATTGCACAATAACTTTTGGTGTCCTGTTTCCCTTGGAAAAATAAAAATTGGAGGTGAAAAGATCATTTTTGTGGAAAAAATATGATTTTTTGATTTTACGGCTGTACGTTATAAACTTATGTGAAGCCCATGGGGGTTCAAAGTTCTCACCACACATTTAGATAAGTTCCTTGGGGGGTCTAGCTTCCAAAATGGTGTCATTTGTGGGGGGGTTCCACTGCTTAGGCACATCAGGGACTTTCCAAATGCAACATGGCGTCTGATCTCAATTCCAGCCAAAAAAGTCAAATGGCGCTGCTTCCCTTCCTAGGTCTGTCATGTGCCCTAATAGTGGTTTACCCCCACATATGGGGTATCAGCGTACTCAGGACAAATTGCACAATAAGTTTTGGGGTCCTGTTTCCCTTGGGAAAAATTTAGGGGTGAAAAGATCATTGTTGTGGAAAAAATATGATTTTTTTAATTGTACGGCTGTACGTTATAAACTTCTGTGAAGCCCTTGGGGGTTCAAAGTGCTCACCACACATCTAGATAAGTTCCTTGGGGGGTCTAGTTTCCAAAATGGATTTATTTGTGGGGGGTTTCCACTGTTTAGGCACAAAAGAGGATCTCCAAATGCAACATGGCGTCCGATCTCAATTCCAGCCAAAAAAGTCAAATGGCGCTGCTTCCCTTCCAAGCACTGTCATGCGCCCAAATAGTGGTTTACCTCCACATATGGGGTAACAGCGCACTCAGGACAAATTGCACAATAAGCTTTGGGGTCCTGTTTCCCTTGGGAAAAAATATTGGGGATGAAAAGATCATTTTTGTGGAAAAAATATGATTTTTTTAATTGTACGGCTGTACGTTATAAACTTCTGTGAAGCCCTTGGGGGTTCAAGCTTCTCACCACACATCTAGATAAGTTCTTTGGGGGGTCTAGTTTCCAAAATGGGGTCACTTGTGGGGACATGGCGCCCGATCTCAAATCCAGCCAACTTAGCAGTGAAAAAGTCAAACGGCGCTCGTTCCCTTCCGAGCTCTGCCATGCGCCGAAACAGTGGTTCCCCCCAGTGGTTCCCCCCCCAACATACTCAGGACAAATATGCACAATAACTTTTGCAGTCCAATTTCTCCTGTTAACCTTGGTAAAATAAAAAAAAATGGACCTGAAGTAATTTTTTTTGTGAAAAAAAGTTAAATGTTCATTTTTTTTAAACATTCAAAAAATTCCTGTGAAGCACCTGAAAGGTTAATAAACTTCTTGAGTGTGATTTTGACCACCTTGAGGAGTGCAGTTTTTAGAATGGTGTCACTTTTGGGTATTTTTTATCATATAGACCCCTCAAAGTGACTTCAAATGTGATGTGGTCCCTAAAAATAAAATGGCGTTGTAAAAATGTGAAATCGCTGGTCAACTTTTAACCCTTATAACTTCCTAAGAAAAAAAAAATTTGGTTCCAAAATTGTGCTGATGTAAAGTAAACATGTGGGAAATGTTACTTATTACGTTTTTTGTGTGCCATATCTCTGTAATTTAAGGGCATAAAAATTAAAAGTTGGAAAATTGCAACATTTTCATAATTTTCACCAACTTTCCATTTTTTTCACAAATAAACGCAAGTTATATGAATGAAATTTTACCACTATTATGAAGTACAATATGTCATGAGAAAACAATGTCAGAATCACCAGGATCCATGGAAGTGTTCCAGAGTTATTACCTCATAAAGGTACAGTGGACAGAATTGTAAAAATTGGCACGGGAATTAACATGCAAACCACCCTTGGGAGTAAAGGGGTTAATCAATGTGCAAGGTTGCTGTGTTCCTGCCTGTATATTGCATATATCAGGCTATCTCCAAAGCAGATTTCAGCTAAACAGTGGAGGTACGCTTGTTGATACGATAATGATGACCTATCCCATTAGTTTTGGGCAAATCCTTTAATTTTCCTTGTGGTTAAGCTTCAGGTAAACTGAAAACGCATATCAGAGGAAAGAGAAATAATGTCCCCGATCCCCTTCAGTACTTCCTGGTGGTCGTGGATCCCCTCCCGGTGGTCCTGCGCCCCTCCTGCCTCCTCCGGTGGGGGCCGCCATCTTGGATCCGGAAGAAAATGGCGGGTGCATGCGCAGTGCGCCCGCCGCAAATCTGCAGGCTCCGACTGGCAGATTCCATTCATTCATTTTGATCACTATGATAAACTATCATAGTGATCAAAATAAAAAAATAGTAAATGACCACCCCGTTTATTACCCCCTTAGGCAAACATAATGAAATAAAGAAAATATTTTTTTTTTCATTTTTCCATTAGGGTTAGGGCTAGGGTTAGGGCTAGGGTTAGGGCTAGAGTTAGGGTTAGAATTAGGGTTAGGGTTGGAATTGAGGTTAGGGCTAGGGTTAGGGTTAGGGCTAGGGTTAGAATTAGGGTTAGAATTAGGGTTAGGGCGAATTAGGATTAGGGTTAGAATTAGGATTAAGGATTAGGGTTTGGATTAGGGTTAGGGGTGTGTTGGGGTTAGGGTTGGAGCAAGAATTGAGGGCTTTCCACTATTTACCAACTTTGGGGATCTAAAAATTGGGGGCTAAAAATCACTTTTGTGGAAATAAAAAATACTTTTTATTTTCATGGCTCTGCGTTATAAACTTCTGTGAAGCACTTGGGGGTTCAAAGTGCTCACCACACATCTAGATAAGCTCCTTGGGGGGTCTAGTTTCCAAAATGGGGTCAATTGTGGGGGGTTTATACTGTTTAGGCACATCAGGGGCTCTGCAAACGCAACATGATGCCCGCAGACCATTCCATCAAAGTCTGCATTCCAAAATGGCACTCCTTCCCTTCCAAGCTCTCCCATGCATCCAAACAGTGGTTCCACCCCCATTTGTGGGGTTTCAGCGTACTCAGGACAAATTGCACAACAACTTTTATGGTCCAATTTCTCCTGTTAACCTTGAGAAAATAAAACATAAAGGGCTAAAAAATCATTTTTGAGGAAAAAAAAGTGATTTTTTATTTTTACTGTTATAAACTTCTGTGAAGCATTTGGGGGTTCAAAGTGCTCACCACACATCTAGATAAGTTCCTTAAGGGGTCTAGTTTCCAAAATGGTATCACTTGTGTTTTTTTCACTGTTTAGGTACATCAGGGGCTCTCCAAAAGCGACATGGCATCCAATCTCAATTCCAGCCAATTCTGCATTGAAAAAGTCAAACAGTGGTTTATGTGACACCCCAGAGTCCGGTTGTCACAGTGACATTGTCTCCCTCTAAGGGGTAAAGTCATGCCTGGAGGCAGGAGGGGGACCCCCATGCCAGGTAACACAGATTACATGACAATTCCTGCTGCAGGTCAGAAAGGGGAGCTTCCTTATAAATTCTGGCCAGCAGATGGGGTTAGTGAGTCAACAAGGAGTCAGCTGAGAGAGAGTAAACAGGGAGTTGTCATGGAAACGGGAGCAGCTGAGCTCATGACACCACAGTTAGTCAGTTGGAGATGGGGAGTTGATCTGTGAAGAGGGGAAGGATAGGGTCGGAGACAATAGGCTCTGGGGAAGCTAAAATTGCGTATAACTGACCCCAGAGTGAAGTGCTGATAAAGAAAGAGGACGCCAGAGTCCTAGGCTGAACAGGAGCTGTACGCCCTGATAGCCGAATTTGGACGTACAGGGGACTGCAAGTTCCTCGGTGACATTGAACACCTGAAGGCATGGCAGCAAATCAAGAGCCTAGGGCTGACGGAGAAAAGGACAGTACCCATGATATAGGCTCACGCTGTCAGCCATACAGGTTAGAAACCATCAAGCAAGAGAGGGTCGCAGCTTAGTTACAAACAGCAGGGACCCGAAAACAAAGCGCAGAAGGAAGGTCCCAAACCCCACCTGGTAGGGTGGATCCCCTAAATGCCTCCAGGTGAGCCGGACTCAATCCATCACCTGTATGTGGTACCCCGGATTGCAATGACTTGCAAGTAAAAGGTAAAGAAACCTGCACCCTTACGTGTCCTCTTATTTCTCTGCACCCCAACATTCACCGCCATCTGAACGATTAATCAAATATCTTTGCCCTGTGGCCCCCGCTCTACCTGTGGGGAGCTGAACCACTCGTTGCCGAACACCACGGGTTGCGTCACACTTAAACATCACACCACTTTTTCCTCTATTTTATTACTGGATGCTCAGGGCCACGGACCGGGTCACTGCCACCGTGACATCCCCCATTGAAGTTAACGGGTCCGGTACCGAGTACCCTAAGGCCCTGCAGGGTGCTCCAACTGGCATCACGACAAACAGGATTTATCGAGCCTAGCAAAGCTGGGTACAAGGAGCCTGGCAAAGCTGGGTATTGTGTGCCATAGACTTTATTAAATTGTGTGCTAGAGACTTTAATGATCTTCAAATAACCGCCATAACTGCGTCACACAGTGCGTGGGAGCAGAGAGGGGCGTGCCATTGTGGGTGGAGCCAGAAATAGAGCACGACGCGAAGCCCTGCCCGCGCTCTGACGTCAGTGGGCAAAGTGAAGCTGGTGCTGCGCTCTATTGTGAGCAAGAGAAAAGCAGGAAGATCTGATTTGGAGACCAGGAGGAGCTCAATACAGCCTGTCAAAGAGCAGCTGTTGACAACAGTACAGGTAAACGGAGCTTGGCTGAGGTTCACCGCTATCAATGCCATATATACCGGGAGCGGCCTGGTTACCACAGTACTCAGGGGAGTCGCACACCCTGAGCGATTTTAAGGAAAGACTATGTAGTTTGCTCCAAGTGTACCCCCTGTCTGAGAGTCAAAAAGTCAGTATCCTCATTGGCCAGTTAACTGGTGCGGCCCAGAGGGAAGTAAAGTCCTGGCCGGACACTGATAAAGGAACTGTCAAACAAATCTTAGCCAGACTGAAAGACAATTTTGACACCCGTACTGCAGCGGAGATATAAATGAGATTCTTTGGGTGCAAACAGAGGGTGCAGGACAGTATACGGGACTATGCTCTTAAGCTTCAGGAGGCACTACGGGCCATAAAGCAGGTTGACCCTGATATCGTGCAAGATGGAGATAGATTACTAACGGAGTAGTTTATAGAGGGACTCCAGTCTAACAATCAAAGGACACAGCTGCGCATAATGGCCCTACAAAATCCTGAATTGGACTTTGCACACTTTAAGGATAGAGCCATCCTAGTGCTGCGTAAACCAAATCCTAGCAGCACAGAGCCCTCTAGGCATCCAGCAATTACATACCAGCAGGAGGCAGCATCCTTTCCAAAGACCCCTATTGATACTGACACGCCGGCCCAAGATGATGACTCTGCTGCAGACTTACGTCTCCAAGTCAAGGAACTAACCAAAAGTGTGGCTGCACTCACAAAAACTGTGCAGTCCCTACAAGTGGCTCCAAAGAAAAAGATCCAGCTGGCCTCCAGTCCAGATGATGTCCTGTGGCAACAGCAGAGGAGAATCCCACCGACCAGAGGGAGAGATAGCGATCGTTACGACGAGGACGGACAGCCCATCTGTCGCCGCTGCAACAAGGCGGGAATCCTAGCAAGATTCTGTCATTTAAACAAGCAACCCCTGGGGCAAAGGGCCAACCCTCAGGAGTAAGATGACCAGGCCCACCAAACTGGCGAGACAAGTACGTAGGAGGACGGCCGGTCCTGTCCGTCGCGACTGACGGCTTTCCGATGAACGCTTTACTGGACACTGGCTCCCAGGTGACAACGATACCATATGTTCTCTTTAAGCAGTACTGGGCAGATTCAGACATTACTCACAGCCCAGATAAAGACCTTGCCATATTTGCCAGCAATGGTCAGCCCTTGCCTTAGATGGGATATAAATAGGTGACCATCAAGATTGGCCGAGTAGAATTGCAATCGCAAGGTTTGATTATAGTTGATATTGACAAATGCCATCCTATGATCACTTTAGGCACTAATGTAATTGAAAATTGTCTTGGAGAAATTATTGTTTTGTTACAACAGGTAGCCGAGACCGGGAGCGCCAGTCAGCAGCGGGTCCTACAAAAGGAGATCAGAGCCCTAATGTAGAGACAACACAGAAAGCTGTCTGGTGGAGAAGTCGGCAGTGTCAGAGTAAGTGATCCTTTCCCCATTGCAGTACCTCCCAGAAGTGAAATGTTAATTTGGTGTCGGGCAACAATAGGCCTCAGGGGTCAAGTGTCATGATCCAGGACGGGGTTTCGCTTTGGCCCGTCCTGGTCAGACAGGGGGTTAACTGTTTCTGCCTCTCTCTGGCAGAGGGCGGCTATTTAATGCTCACTGGACCTAGGTCCGGTGTCAGTTATACTCCTGCCCTCGGCTGAGTTAAGTGACCTCTTGTATACGTGTGCCTTGTGCCTGATAACTTGTTGCTTGTTTGGTTATGATCCAGTCCTGTCCCTGTTACGAGTTCTGCCTGACCCTCTTGTACTGCACCGCCCTCTCGTGTATGACTCTCTGCTTGTGACTCGACTGCTCTCTGCTCGTCCCTTTGGTACCGCAACACCCTCTTGTGTATGACCTTTGGCTTCGTCTGACCTCCTGTCTGCTTATCCCTCCTGTACCTTGTTTGCCGTACTGTGTATGACCTCCGGTTTGCCCGACTCTGAGTGTTCTACCTTCTCAGTAAGCAGGACGCTAAGCCCCGCCCCCTTGCAGTCACAGGACCGTAGGTCCTGTGCCTGCTTGCTAAAAATTCAGCGTTCAGGTCCTGTGCATCTGTACTTTCCAGCTGTTCCTGCCCGCGAGGCCCCTACAGTACGGGTGAGTCCCTGCGCAGCGAAGGCTGTATGCCGCTGCTGTTAGGATCCTGACATCAAGATTACCAAGCCCTGATAGAACCCATGTACTCTGATAGTAGGCCCACTATCCTGACAGCCAGAGGGGTAGTTGATGTCCGCAAGGGGAGAGTACCAATACGCATCTTAAATTGTGGGGAGAGAGAGGTCTATTTACCCCAGTATGCCACCCTTGCTAAGCTGTTCACTGTCAGTAACAATGCAATAGAGGTGCTAGAACCCTTGCTTCCATCTGACAAGGTGGAACAGAATGGCTCTGAAGGACAGCAGGCGAATTGGTGTCAGCAGCTACACGTAGGCACTGACTCCACCCCTTCGCACCAAAAACATGGGGCTTACTGGGTGGCTCGAGAATTTGAACGGGTCTTCAGCAAACATCCTCTAGACTTTGGGCAGGCAAAAGGGGTCCAACACCATATCCCCACCAGAGATCATCCACCCATTAAAGAGAGGTACCGGCCTGTACCCCCAGCACACTATCAATGTGCCAAGAGTATGTTACGGGAGATGAAGGAGGCTGGGGTAATCAGAGATAGTTGTAGCCCCTGGGCAGCTCCATTAGTCCTCATTAAAAAGAAATATGGTACTATGAGAATGTGTGTAGACTACAGGCGGATTAACACATTACACATAAGGACGATTACCCATTAACCAATAATTGAGGAATCACTAACTGCACTGAGAACCGCTAACTATTTCTCTACCTTAGATCTCACCAGCGGGTAATGGCAGGTTCCTGTGGGAGAGGCAGACAAAGAGAAGACAGCTTTAACAACACCAATGGGCCTCTGCGAGTTTAACTACATGCCGTTCGGGCTCAGCAATGTGCCAGGAACATTTCAGCGGTTAATGGAATGCTGCCTTGGACATAAAAACTTTGAAACAGTTCTGCTGTACCTGAATGACATCCTCGTCTTATCCAAAACCTACGAAGACCATTTGAAGCACCTAGCCGAGGTATTCGAAGCCCTGTCCAACTTTGGCTTGAAAGTAAAGCCGTCCAAATGTCACCTTTTGAAACCCAAGGTGCAGTACCTAGGCCATATGGTGAGCACGGAAGGTGTGGCACCCGACCCTGACAAAGTCACCGTTATCCGGGACTGGCAAAGACCCAGCACTATTCATGAAGTAAGACAGTTTCTTGGGTTAGTAGGCTACTACCGAAGATATATCAAGGACTTCACCAAAATAGCTGCACCCCTGCAAGATCTTCTAGTGGGCCAATCCAAGAAAGCCAAGAACAAGAGTCTTCCGTTCGAGTGGAACAAAAGGATAGAAGAGTCCTTCATCAGGTTGAAATTGGCCCTCACGGGAGATGAGGTCCTGACCTACCCTGACTATGACCAACCATTTGTACTTTACACTGATGCCAGCAACATGGGATTGGGAGCAGTGCTGTCACAAGTGCAGAAAGGCAGAGAGAGAGTGATTGCCTATGCCAGCAGGAAGCTTCATCCCACTGAGAGGAACCCCGACAACTACAGTTCCTTTAAACTGGAGTTCCTCACCATAGTCTGGGCGGTAACAGAGCGCTTCAAGCACTACTTGGCTTCAGCAAAGTTCACCATCTACATGGACAATAATCCACTAACCCACCTTGAAACGGCAAAGCTAGGGGCACTTGAGCAGTGATGGATGGCCCGGCTGTCCAACTACGAGTTTACCATCAAGTACCGAGCAGGACATAAGAGCGCTAATGCGGATGCACTGTCCAGGATGCCCAATTCACCTGGTGGGGGAGTAGATTCAGAAAAACTCGAAGAAATCGAGTTACCCGCCTTCCACCATCCAGTTGCAGCCCAGCGCTCCCAAGGGGTGAGGAAGAAGCACTTTATCGTACGAGAGGTAACGTAGAACACATTACCCCATCATGAGTGGGCAGAGACACAAGATAGTGACCCAGCTGTTCGCCTAGTAAAGGAGTGGCTGGCACAAGCTGATTCACACCCTGGTCCAGATGACCCACAGGAAGCACAGCAGTTATGGAAGGAGAGAGGCAAGCTGTTCATCTACGAGGGTAAGCTGTGTCAGAGGAACATCAACTCGCACACACACGAACTGGTCTGGCAAGTGGTAGTCCCGAAGAGGGATGCGCCAATGGTCTTGGAGGCGTACCACAATGGAGCAGGACACTTCGGGTGGAAGAAGTTGGAGGTCCTACTTCGTGAAAGATTCTACTGGGTTGGCATGAGGAGGGCCATTGGGAAGTGGTGCGGAGAATGTGGCCCATGCAGCCTGCGCAGGAAAGACCGTAACAGCCAGCGAGCCCCATTACAGACGATCATCACAAAACAGCCGCTTGAACTGGTAGCCTTGGCTCATTTGAAGTTAACTCTGAGTAGGAATGGCTACACCTATGCTCTGACCATCGTTGACCATTGCTCAAGGTTCTTGGTACTCATGCCTGTTAAAGACCAAACAGCGAAGACAGCAGCCAAGGGATTTCAGCAACACTTTTGTCGACAGCACGGATACCCTGAACAAGTGCTCACCGACCAAGGTCCAGCCTTTGAGACAGAAGTGTTCCAGGAGTTCTGTAACATGTACGGTTGCAAGAAAATCAGGACGACGCCGTACCATCCACAGACAAATGGCATGTGTGAGAAGATGAACCAGGTGGTCATTGACTTATTGAAGACCTTACCTCTGGAAGAACGAAACCAGTGGCCAGAGAAGTTGCCAGATCTGGTAGATCTATATAATCATATACCGGTAAATGCCACCAATTGCACTCCAGCCTACCTGATGAGGGCAAGACCTGGCAAGTTACCCATTGATTTAGACATGGGAGTCTTAACACCTGAAACGACATCACCAGATGCAGACTGGGATACAGAGCGGCAGCAACAATACCGCAAAGTGCAAGAATGTGTGGAGAAAAGTTTGTCCCAGGCAAGACAGAAGTAGGAAAGAAATTACAATCAACTTGCCCCTGCAGTTCCCTTGACACCAGGAGAACAAGTACTCAAAAGAAAGAGACAAGTTCACAAACTAGATGACCAGTGGGAGGCAGAGCCATACACCGTTATACCTTCAGACTTTAATAACACCAAGGTATGCCTCATCAGCAAGGATGGAGGAGAAACCTCAGAGGCAGTCTCAAGAGATCATCTAAAGGTGTGCCCTGATCAATTGAAAGACAAAGAGGAAGTCCAAGACACTCCACTGCCCACAGTAGAGGTGGAAGAGAAAATCCATACTATCCTTGGAAAATTTCCTCGGACATGGACACAAGTGGATCAGGCTATCGTAGTACCAGTCCTAAACTTTCACCAGCCTACTGCACCGGATGAAGAAGAGACTCTTAATGAAATGCCTCCAGTAACAGATGCCACATCTGCAGTGGAATGCGGAAATCTGTCCCCTGCTAGCAGCGAATCTGTCAATCTCATGGTGAGTCTAAGAGGAGAAGGCAGTCCAGAATACCAATATTACACAAGTCCACTTATAGCGTAGTGACTAGTGCACCAGCAGTAGACTTTAGAGAATAGGTCAGGTCATCGGAGATACCTATACTGCGTAGATCTACTTGTAGTACCAGAGGTCAGATTCCTGTCCGTTATAGAGAATACATAATGTAAATAAATTAATAAGAATGTATAGTTGTAACTGTTAAGCATGAGAGCCTACAGAGACTTACTGTATGAACTTTTTAAGTATTCGTAATAACCAGTTGAAGGACAATTGGGCCACAGGACTATGTGTGGTCAGAACTTATTTGTAAATAGTTACCCCAACTTGGCCTTGAAAATAAGCCGCCGGCATGGCCGAAAAACCAGGCCCAACTACAGAGTGCTCTGTAGCCACGCCCAGGGATGACACACAAAGTGGGCTAAGGCAGTTCCCACCACCCAAACCCCAGGTACAAGGACCAAGACAATTCCTGGACGGCAGCATAAGAAATGGTCGCTGCAGTATCTGTGTTATTGCTTCTTTTTCTTTTCTGGTTTTGAAAATTTTTACATTTTTATGACTTTGTAGATTTTCATTAATTGTTGTTGTTAACAATTCTTGTTTTGTTTCCTCAGTCCCGGAGTACTGAACTTCACTGGGGGGAATGTGACACCCAAGAGTCTGGTTGTCACAGTGACATTGCCTCCCTTTAAGGGGTAAAGTCATGCCTGGAGGCAGGAGGGGGACCCCCATGCCAGGTAACACAGATTACATGACAATTCCTGCTGCAGGTCAGAAAGGGGTGCTTCCTTATAAATTCTGGCCAGCAGATGGGGTTAGTGAGTCAGCAAGGAGTCAGATGAGAGAGAGTAAACAGGGAGTTGTCATGGAAATGGGAGAAGCTGAGCTCATGACACGACAGTCAGTTGGAGATGGGGTGTTGATCTGTGAAGAGGGAAAGGATAGGGTCCGAGACAAGAGGCTCTGGGGAAGCTAAAACTGCATATAGCTGACCCCAGAGCGAAGCGCTGATAAAGAAAGAGGACGCCAGAGTCCTAGGCTGAACAGGAGCTGTACGTGCTGATAGACGAATTTGGAAGTACAGGGGACTGCAAGTTCCTCGGTGACATTGAACACCTGAAGGCATGGCAGCAAATCAAGAGCCTAGGTGTTGTGAGCTCATTTTCTCGTTCACCTTTGATGTCCGATGAACTCCCTCTGCTGGTGAAAGGAAGTGGTGAAACTGATTTGGATGGGAGAAACCTGTCACCTGAACAGGTGAATTGCGATTGGACATCCAGAATCTCTGAGTGGATATAAGGCAGCCGACGCCCTGTAGGGTTGCTGGTGATTTCTCTGCTCTGAGCTCTGGCCTCCAGTTCAGTTCCTGTCTTCTAAAGCTAAGTTTTGCTCTGTTATTGTTCCATGAGATTTTGTCTGATTTGCTTAGTTTTGTGTTTGCCAGCCCCGGCTGGGGCTCTGCTGAATTTCCATTTTTGTCCCTGATCGATTAAATCTCTTTTGCTCTGTCTTCTGAATATATCAGAGTGCTGATATAGGGATTTTGAAGTCTAGTGACTTCAGGGCCGTTTTTCCTATCAGACGTGTTGGGACATTTTTGGTAGGGTTTTTGCGGATTGCAGCCAGCATCTTTTCTGTCCTTTCCTATCTAGTTAGTTGGGCCCCATCGTTTGCTCTGCCTGTCTTTCTGTCTGTGTTTGTGTTTTCATCTGTTTTCACCGACAATACATTTTGGGGGCTGTCTATTGCTTTGGGGTCTGCTCTGGGGCAGTTTAGATTTCCCCTTTCTTTCTTTAGGCTTATTTAGTTCTCCGGCTGTGAAGAGGCATCTAGGACCACCGTGGGAATGCTCCACGGCTACTGTTAGTTGTTGTGAATAGGATCAGGGGTCTGCAATCCGCTACTACCAACCTCTCCGGTTTTCTGGACTTAGCTTGCATTTTTGTTTTTTCCTCCTCCGGTGACTCATTCATAACAGACTCACCAGCCATACCACAGATTCAAGGGTACTCAATAGCAGGAAAGAACTGTAAAAAATAGAAAAAGTGTCAGAATTTTTTTTTTTTTTAATGTATATTTTTTCCTCTTTTTCTCTGGGGCCGTAGGAGGAATTTTTTCTTAATGGAGATTAAGCAATTGTCTGATCGTGTGGAGCAGCTCGCTGCTGAAGTGCAGGGAATTTCCACCTATCTTGCTCATTCACATGCTGCTGAACCAAAGATCCCTACTCCTGATGTGTTTTTTGGGGATCGGTCTAAATTTTTGAATTTTAAGAATAATTGTAAATTATTTCTTGCCTTGAAGCCTAGCTCATCGGGGAGCTCTGCGCAGCAGGTTAAAATTGTCATCTCTTTGCTGCGCGGCGATCCCCAGGATTGAGCATTTTCTTTGACACCTGATAATCCTATTCTAACTAATCTGGACGCATTATTTCAAGCCTTGGGGTTGTTGTATGATGAACCTAATGCTATTGATCAAGTTGAAAAAGCCCTGTTGGCATTGAGCCAGGGTCAGGATTCTGCAGAGTTGTACTGTCAAAAATTCCGAAAGTGGGCGGTCCTAACTACCTGGAATGATGGTGCCTTGGCAGCTCTCTTTCAGAAGGGTTTTTCAGAAACCGTAAAATATACTATGGTGGGATTTCCTGTTCCCTCTGGTCTTGACGATTCTATGTCATTAGCCATTCAGGTTGATCGGCGTTTGCGTGAACGTAAAATTACATGAGAAATGTTGCCACCTGTTGAACAAATGTCTGAACCAATGCAATGTGATAGAGTTTTGTCTAGGGCGCAACGTCAGGAGTTCAGAAGGCGTAATAAGCTCTGTTTTTTTCTGTGGAGATGCCTCTCATAATATTTCTGTCTGCCCTAAACGAGAGAAATGTTTTGCACACACATTTGCTGTGGGTGGTGTACAACCTAACTTTCTTCTGGCAATTACTCTGATCTGCTCCCTGTCCACATTTTCCGCTAAGGCTTTTGTGGATTCAGGAGCAGCTCTGAAACTGATGGACTTGGATTTTGCTAAATGTTGTGGGTTTCCTATGACACCTCTGCGGACGCCAATCCCTTTGAGGTGTATTGATGCTACTCCTTTGGCGAAGAATAAACCTCAGTTTTGGACCCAGGTGGTAATGCGGGTCACCCCAGACCATCAAGAAAATTGCAGATTTTTGGTGTTGCATGATTTGCATGATACCATTGTTCTGGGGTTTCCCTGGTTGAAAATCCATAATCCAGTTTTGGATTGGAAATCTGTGTCTGTGGTGAGTTGGGGTTGTCAGTGTGCTCTTAGTGACACTCCTGTTTTCTCCACCTCTCCCCAGTCGCATGATGTTCCTGACTATTTGGCTGATTTTTATGATGTATTTAGTGAGAATAAGTCTGCGTCTTTGCCTCCTCATAGGAGTTATGACTGTGCAATTGAGCTGAGCCCTGGGTGTAAATTTCCCAAGGGTCAACTTTTCAATTTATCTGTACCCGAGCATGAGGCTATGCGATCTTATATTAAGGAGTCGTTGGAGAAGGGTCATATTAGACTATCCTCTTCACCCTTGGGTGCTGGGTTTTTTTTCGACTATCATTCCCTCAATAAAATTACTGTTAAATATCAGTATCCATTATCCCTGATTTCTGATCTATTCTCTAGAGTTAAAGGTGCTTGCTGGTTTACCAAGCTTGACCTCAGGGGGGCGTATAATCTTATTTGTATTAAGCATGGGGATGAATGGAAGACGGCGTTTAATACTCCGGAGGGACATTTTGAGTACCTGGTGATGCCTTTTGGGCTTACTAATGCCCCTTCTGTCTTCCAGTGCTTCATGAATGATATTTTCCGGGACTTTGTGGATAAATTTTTGATCATCTATCTGGATGATATTTTGATCTTTTCCCAGGGATTGGGACTCTCATGTGGAACATGTTCGGACTGTGTTCCGGATTTTGAGGGAGAATTCCCTGTATGTTAAGGGGTCGAAATGCCTTTTTGGTGTACAGAGGATTTAATTTTTGGGATTTATTTTGTCTCCGTCAACTATTGAAATGGACCCGGCCAAGGTACAGGCCATTTATGATTGGGTTCAGCCCACTTCTTTGAAGGCCCTCCAGAAGTTTTTGGATTTTGCTAATTTTTACCGTAAATTTATAGCTAATTTTTCTGGTATTGCCAAACCATTGACTGATTTGACTAAGAAGGGTGCTGATGTGCTGAATTGGTCTCCAGAGGCTGTTTCTTCCTTTCAGGAGCTGAAGCGGAGGTTCACTTCTGCTCCGGTTTTGCGGCAACCTGATGTCTCACTCCCATTTCAGGTAGAGGTGGACGCTTCTGAGATTGGTGCAGGAGCTGTTTTGTCCCAAAAAGATCCGGTAACATCTAACATGAATCCCTGTGCTTTCTTTTCCTGAAAGTTCTCCCCATCTGAACGCAACTATGATGTGGGGAATCGGGAACTGTTAGCCATGAAATGGGCATTTGAGGAGTAGAGACATTGGTTGGAGGGAGCTAGACATCAAGTCGTGGTCCTCACTGACCACAAGAATTTGATTTACCTTGAGTCGGCCAAACGCTTGAATCCTAGACAGGCTAGGTGGGCCTTGATTTTCACACGTTTTGATTTTATGGTCTCTTTTCTTCCGGGCACTAAGAATGTCAAGGCAGATGCCCTCTCTAGGAGTTTCTTTGCTGATACTCCTATTGTGACCAAGCCTGCTACCATCTTAGGTGAGGGGGTAGTTCTTTCTGCCATCTCGCCCGATTTGAGACGTGCTCTGGAAGAGTTTCAGGAGGACAAACCTGAGCGTTGTCCCATTGGAAAATTGTATGTTCCTGACCAGTGGAGGAAGAGAGTAATGTCTGAAGTTCATTGCTCCACATTGGCTGGTCATCCAGGTAATTTTGGTACTAGAGATTTGGTGAGTCAGTCTTTTTGGTGGCCCGCCTTATCTCGTGATGTCAGGAATTTTGTGCAGTCCTGTGGGACTTGCTCCCGGTCTAAACCTTGTTCTCGCTCTAGTAGGTTGTTGATGCCTTTGCCGGTCCCCAGGAGGCCATGGACCCATATTTCAATGGATTTTATTTCCGATCTGCCTGTTTCTCAGAGAATGACTGTTATCTGGGTGATTTGTGATAGATTCTCTAAGATGGTCCATCTTGTACCACTCCCTAAGTTTCCATCTTCCTCAGAGTTGGTGCCCTTGTTTTTGCAACAGGTGGTTTGCTTGCATGGGATTCCTGAGAACATTGTATCTGACAGAGGAGTTCAGTTTGTCTCTAGATTTTGGAGGACTTTTTGTTCCAAGCTGGGAATTCAGTTGTCCTTCTCCTCTGCTTTTCACCCTCAGACCAATGGGCAGACGGAGAGAACAAACCAGACTTTGGAGTCTTATTTGAGATGTTTTATCTCTGCTGATCAGGATGATTGGGTCTCATTTTTGCCCTTGGCCGAATTTGCTTTAAATAATAGAGCTAGTTCTGCCACTTTGATGTCACCTTTTTTTGTAACTTTGAGTTTCATCCTCAATTCTCTTCAGGGCAGGTGGAGTCTTCTGCCTGCCCAGGTGTTGACACTGTGTTGGAGAGAATGCACCAGATTTGGGACCAAGTGGTGGATAAGTTGTCTCTCTCCCAGGAAAAGGCCCAGCAGTTTTCCAACCGGCATAGGACCATTGGTCCCCGGTTTAAGGTGGGTGATATGGTTTGGTTGTCATCAAAGAATATCTCTGTGAAGGTGGCTTCTGCAAAGTTTAAACCTAGATTTATTGGACCTTACAAGATTTTGGAGATTCTTAATCCGGTCTCTTTTCGATTGGCTCTTCCTGTTACATTTAAGATCCATAACGTGTTTCATAAGTCTCTGTTGAACAGGTTTGTTGAGCCAGTAGTTCCTGTGGTGGCACCTCCTGACCCTGTATTGGTTGAAGGTAATGTGGAATATGAGGTTGAGAAGATACTGGATTCTCGTCTGGCTAGACGGAGACTCCAGTATTTGTTTAAGTGGAAGGGCTATGGCCAGGAGGATAATTCTTGGGTTTCTGCATCTGATATTCATGCCGAAAGATTGGTTCGTGCTTTTCATTGGGCCCATTCTGATTGGCCTGGTGGCGTGGACGAGAGTTCGGTGACCCCTCCTCAAGGGGGAGGTACTGTTGTGAGCTCATTTTCTCCTTCACCTTTGATGTCCGATGAACTCCCTCTGCTGGTGAAAGGAGGTGGTGAAACTGATTTGGATGGGAGAAACCTGTCACCTGGACATCCGGAATCTCTGAGTGGATATAAGGCAGCCGACGCCCTGTAGGTTTGCTGGTGATTTCTCTGCTCTGAGCTCTGGCCTCCAGTTCAGTTCCGGTCTTCTAAAGCTAAGTTTTGCTCTGTTATTGTTCCATGAGATTTTGTCTGATTTGCTTAGTTTTGTGTTCTGCCAGCCCCGGCTGGGGCTCTGCTGAATTTCCATTTTTGTCCCTGATCGGTTAAATCTCTTTTGCTCTGTCTTCTGAATATATCGGAATGCTGATATAGGGATTTTGAAGTCTAGTGACTTCAGGGCCGTTTTTCCTATCAGACGTGTTGGGACATTTTTGGTAGGGTTTTTGCGGATTGCAGCCAGCATCTTTTCTGTCCTTTCCTATCTAGTTAGTTGGGCCCCATCGTTTGCTCTGCCTGTCTTTCTGTCTGTGTTTGTGTTTTCATCTGTTTTCACCGACAATACATGTTGGGGGCTGTCTATTGCTTTGGGGTCTACTCTGGGGCACTTTAGATTTCCCCTTTCTTTCTTTAGGCTTATTTAGTTCTCCAGCTGTGAAGAGGCGTCTAGGACCACAGTAGGAACGCTCCACGGCTACTGTTAGTTGTTGTGAATAGGATCAGGGGTCTGCAGTCTGCTAGCTACCAACCTCTCCGGTTTTCTGGACTTAGCTTGCATTTTTGTTTTTTCCTCCTCCGGTGACTCATTCATAACACTAGGGCTGACGGAGAAAAGGACAGTACCCGTGATATAGGCTCACGCTGTCAGCCATACAGGTTAGAAACCATCAAGCAAGAGAGGGTCACAGCTTAGTTACAAACAGCAGGGACCCGAAAACAAAGCGCAGAAGGAAGGTTCCAAACCCCACCTGGCAGGGTGGATCCCCTGAAAGCCTCCAGGCGAGCCGGACTCAATTCATCACCTGTATGTGGTACCCCGGATTGCAACGACTTGCAAGTAAAAGGTAAAGAAACCTGCACCCTTCTGTGTCCTTCTCTTATTTCTTTGCACCCCAACGTTCACCGCCATCTGAACGATTAATCAAATATCATTGCCCTGGGGCCCCCACTCTACACATGGGGAGCTGAACCATTCTTTGCTGCATCACCATCAGCCCCAGAGGACCAAAACCGCAGCGTCGGCCACTCGTTGCCGAACAACATGGGTGGCGTCACACTTAAACATCACACCACTTTCCTCTATTTTATTACTGGACTCGCAGGGCCATGGACCGGGTCACTGCTACCGTGACATCCCCCATTGAAGTTAACGGGCCCGGTACCGAGTAACCTAAGGCCCTGCGGGGCGCTCCATTTACCCCCACATATGGGGTATCAGAGTACTCAGGATAAATCGCACATCAACTGTGGGGGTATGATTTCTCCTGTTACCCTTGTAAAAATACAAATTTGAGGGCAAAAAGATAATTTTTGTGGAAAAAAAAGATTTTTTATTTTCATGGCTCTACGTTATAAACTTCTGTGAAGCACTTGAAGGTTCAAAGTGGTCACCACACATCTAGATAAGTTTCTTAAGGGGTCTAGTTTCCAAAATGGGGTCACTTGTTGGGGGTTTCCACTGTTTAGGAACATCAGGGGCTTTTCGAATGCAAAATGGCATCCGATCTCAATTTCAGCCAATTCTGTGCTGAAAAAGTCAAACAGCTCTCCTTCCTTTGCGAGCGCTGCCGTGCGCTGAAAAAGTGGTTTACCCCCACATATGGGGTATCGGTGTATTTAGGAGAAATTGCACAACAAATTTTGTTGTTCATTTTCTCTTTTAACACTTGGGAAAATAAAAAAAATTGGTTCTGAAGTAAATTTTTTGCAAAAAAAGTTAAATGTTAATTTTTTCCTTCCACATTGCATTAGTTCCTGTGAACCACGTAAAGGGTTAATAAGCGTCTTGAATGTGGTTTTGAGCACCTTGAGGGGTCCAGTTTTTAGAATGGTGTCACTTTTGGGTATTTTCTGTCATGTACACCCCTCAAAATGACTTTAAATATGATGTGGTCCCTAAAAACAATGGTTTTGTAAATTTTGTTGTAAAAATGAGAAATCGCTGGTCAAATTTTAACCCTTATAACTTTCTAACAAAAAAAAAATTTTGCTTCCAAAATTGTGCTGATGTAAAGTAGACATGTGGGAAATGTTATTTATTAAGAAATTTGTGTGACACATCTCTCTGATTTACGGGCATAAAAATTGAAAGCTTTAAAATTGCAAAATTTTCAAAATTTTCGCCATATTTCTGTTTTTTTCATAAATAAACACAAAGCATATCGAAGAAATTTTACCACTAACATGAAGTTCAATATGTCATGAAAAAACATTCTCAGAATCAGCAGAATCCATTAAAGCGTTCCAGAGTCATAACCTCATAAATTGACAGTGGTCAGAATTGTAAAAATTGGCCTGGTCAGTAAGCTGCAAACTGGCTCTGTCACTAAGGGGTTAAAGAAGTGAGCATCTACTATGAGTTCTTTGGTGAGTCTTGAACTCATGAGTTCTACCATTGTTTCTAAAAAAAAATAACTGTTGTATGAATTGACCAGATCTTTTGCCAATCTTGAGGAAAGTTAACATTACTTATGCTAAACTGCTGTTAAGATGTCATCCTAGAGTGGGGCATCCAAGGATGGAGTTGGTGCATGTGAATCCAGGGAGTGTCTGTCATGGTCATAGAGTCAAGCCCCCGTTACACACTGCGATATCGCTAGCAATATCGCTGTAAAGTCACCGATTTTGTGATGTTGCAGCGATATTACTAGCGATATCGCTACATATGATACTTACCTCCGACCGGCTCCCCCGCTGGTTATCGCTGATCGCGCGAGAAGCTGCTGGACCATTCCTCGTCGGTCACTTCCTGCGGCGCTTCCTGTGGAGAGACGAGCGACGCGTGGAGCCGGGCGGGAGGATGCAGGATCGCCGCGTCTGACAGGTAAGTAGCGATCCCCGTCCCCTGCGATGTCGCTGGTGAGATCTGCCTGAGTGGCAGCTCACTAGCGACCACCCAGCGATTCACCAGCGATCCTGACCGCATCATATCGCTGGTCGGGATCGCTGGTGAGTCGCTAGGTGTAACGGTACCCTAAGTCTTGGGGGTGTAGTAGGCAAAGGTTAAGGGGAAGTTGCTAACAAAATTGGTATCAACCATGGTAAGGTAAGCATAACTGCATGTGCATGACAATGGTGGCAGCGTATGGGAGATGCCTATGTACACCACACAAGAATTTAGATTACCAAGTGTTAAATGTATAATTTACCTGTATGTAACAATTTATCAATGCATTAGTGGTGTATTTGGGTAATGTGTGTGGCATGTGTTCAAGGGAATCTATCAGCAAACTATTTATATGTGCACATAGCACTTTCAAAGGCAAGTCCAGCAATACCTTTACATGGCCAGTCCATTTCTCCATTTCGGAGAAATCAGCATTTTAATTGGTATGCAAATGAGGCTGAAGACCTGAAGCCTCTGTCACTCCACTCTATACCCCACCCAGCACCACCATCTCAATCCCTATGCTATGTAACTTCAAGCAAAGAAGCCGCCAGTCAAGCAGGAGAAAGCAACTCAAAAGGTATAGAGCTGTAATGACAGAAGCTTCAGATCTACAAATACCCTGTTTCCCCGAAAATAAGACACCGTCTTATGTTAATTTTTGCTCCGAAAGTTGCACCATGTCTTATTTTCGGGGAGGGTTGTCTTATTTTCATGAGAAACATTCCAGCGCGCTCTACCCTTACATAAGGAACGTTCTGTAGCATATAACCAGTAGTCAGACATAAAGACCATTCAGCAGAAAAGCAGACAACAAATCAAAGTAACACACTACGGTACGGTACTTTAATTGCCTGACTCCCACACAGGGCCACAAAACATAAGGGGTCTAAAATGGCTTATGAAAGAAGAAAGAAAAAGACGTCACAACTAGGCGCAAACACCAGATCAAAAATAAAGTGAAAAAAGCTTTATTGTAGCAAAAATTGCACACACTGATTAATTCCCCTGATGAAGCTACAAGGCGTAGCGATACGCGTAGGGACAGGCAGTGCAGCATAACATTTATTGGTGAGTATGACCATTCCTGCATTTATGCAGTATATATAGGATTATACAGGGCCACACTATTAGGTGCTTACATATTATAGCATTGCCGGTGATGATAATTTCTACTATGGGTGTTTCATTGTAACATATGTTGACAGATCTATATCTTTTTTATTATAAAATGATATATTTAGTTCTGTAGTGACTAATAAATATTGAGAGGATGGTTACTGGATTGAAATTATAACATTGTTGTCACTTTCTATGGCATTAATGCAGATTATTTTGTTTGTCAACATATGATTACTGTATATACCACACAGCCTATTATTGGTTTTAGTGTTTTAGATGTTTTTAATCAGTGTGTGCAATTTTTGTTACAATAAAGCTTTTTTCACTTTATTTTTTGATCTGGTGTTTGCGCCTAGTTGTGCCGTCTTTTTCTTTCTTCTTTCATATACCAATTTTTGGCACATAGGTAGCACCCTATATATTGGTTATTGCATTTATGTGGTGGTGCCCGCCTTCTTCATCATTTCGGCTCTTAAATGGCTCCCACACACTTTCTGGACACTGTACCGCTACCGTAACAATCACCCACAGCAGTTCCTTTACCGTAGCAGCCCCATCATCATTTTGCAGCCCCAAATATTCCCATCATCCCATTGCAGCCCTCATCATCCCTTTACAGTCCCCAATACAGCACCCCCATTATTCCATTACAGCCCCCATCATTCTACAGTACAGTATTGCAGCCTCCCATCATCCCACATCATCCCACTGCAGCCTCCCATCATCCCACATCATCCCACTGCAGCCTCCCATCATCCTGATATCCCACTGCAGCCTCCCATTATCACAATATCCCACTGCAGCCTCCCATGTGGGTACCGTACACACACACACACACACACACCCTTACACAGGCACACACACAAACACACCCATACACAGACACACACACACACTTTCACTTTCTTACTGGTTTCCTCTGCAGTGCTGCTTTCAATGCTTTGGTGGTTCAGGAGCGCTGGGCCAATCAGAGCGCAGGAGCCCTGGGCCAATCAGAGTACAGGAGCCCTGGGCCAGTCACAGCCCAAGAACAATCAGGCTATGGATGACGTCAGCTGGCCCACGGTTCCTGAGCTGTGATTGGCGCAGGGCTCATGGGCGGAGATCCGAGGCTGTGATTAACTCCTGCGAACAGCGCGGCTGCAGTGGCGGGCACCGGAGGGCACCGGACAGCGGGGACAGCGGAAGCGAGACACAACTGCATGCCCCTTGCACAGAACAAGGTATGCCTTATTTTCAGGGGGTGCCTTATATTAGCAGGCACAGTGCTCCCCCTAGCATGCCTTACTTTCGGGGGGCGCCCTATTTACGGGGAAACACGGTAGTTATGCAGCCTCATTTGCATATCAGTTAAAATGCTGATTTCTCCGTAATGGAGGAACTCACTGTACATTTAAAGGTATTGCTAGACTTGTCTTTGAAAGAGCTGCATTGCACATATAAGTAGTTTGGGGGGTGAAATCCTGCCGACAGATTCCCTTTAAGGGTTGTGTGATGATAATGTGGCATATGTCCTGTGTGTGTCATTTGAATGCCAGTGCAGTATAAGGGGGATGTGTCCAATGTGTGTGGTATGTGTGGCACATGTCTAATGTCTGAGTGACATGTTTATAATACTACTGATTCTTACAAAATTAGAATATCAAAAAGTTAATTTATTTTAGTTCTTCAATGCAAAAAGTGAAACTGATATATTATATAGAGTCAATATGAACAGATTGATCTCTTTCTAGTGTTTATTTCTGTTAATGTTGGTGATTATGGCTTACAGCCAAAGAAAGTCAAAAGTCATTATCTCAGTAAATTAGAATAATGAACAAAAACACCTGCAAAGGCTTACTAGTGTTTAAAAAGGTCCTTTAGTCTGTTTTAGTAGGCTCCACAATCATGGGGAAGACTGCTGACTTGACAGATGTCCAGAAGGCAGTCATTGACACACTCCACAAGGAGGGTAAGCCACAAAAGGTCATTGCTAAATAAGCTGACTGTTCAGAGTGCTGTATCCAAGCATATTAATGGAAAGTTGAGTGGAAGGAAAAAGTATGGTAGAAAAAGGTGCACAAGCAACCGGGATAACCACAGCCTTGAAAGGATTGTTAAGAAAAGGCCATTCAAAAATTTGGGAGAGATTCACAAGGAGTGGACTGCTGCTGGAGTCATTGCTTCAGAAGCCATCACATTCAGACGTATTCAGGACATTGGATACAAGTGTCGCATTCCTTGTGTCAAGTCACTCGTGAACAATAGACAATACCAGAAGCGTCTTACTTGGGTCAAGGAGAAAAAGAGCTGGATTGCTGCTCAGTGTTCCAAAGTGTTGTTTTCAGGTGAAAGTAAATTTTGCATTTCATTTGGAAATCAAGGTCTCAGAGTCTGGATGAAGAGTGGAGAGGCACACAATCCAAGCTGCTCAAGGTCTAGTGCGAAGTTTCCACAATCAATGATGGTTTGGAGAGCCATGTCATCTGCTGGTGTAGGTCCACTGTGTTTTATCAAGACCAAAGTCAGCGCAGCCGTCTACCAGGAAATTTGAGAGCACTTCATGCTTCCCTATGCCGACAAGCTTTTGGAGATGGAAATTTCATTCTCCAGCAGGACTTGACACCTGTCCATAATGCCAAAAGTACCAATACCTGGTTTAACCTCTTCATAATGGAGTCCTTTTTCGTTTTTGCGTTTGTTTTTTGCTCCCCTTTTTCCCAGAGCCATAACTTTTTTATTTTTCCATCAATTTGGCCATGTGAGGGCTTATTTTTTGAGAAACGAGTTGTTCTTTTGAAAAATGTCATTGGTTTTACCATATTGTGTGCTCAAAATGAGAAAAAAATTCCACGTGCAGTGAAATTGCAAAAAAGTACAAGCCTACAACTGTTTTTTGGATTTTTTTTTTACTATGTTCACCAAAAGCTAAAACTGACATGCCATTATGATTCTCAAGGTCATTCCGAGTTCATAGACACCAAACATGTCTAAGTTCTTTTTTATTTATGTGGTTAAAAAAAATCCAGTTTGTTAAAAAAAATTGCAGCGTTTTCCGAGACCCGTAGTGTCTCCATTTTTTGTGATCTCGGGCTGAGATATGATCTTTTGACCGCCCATTATTACATTTTAATGTAATGTTGCAACGACTATTTTTCTCATTAAGCTGTCTAGTGATCGGGTTAATTCGTTTTTTTTGTTGATAGATCGGGCAATTCTGAATGCGGCGTTACCAAATATGTGTATGTTTGATTTTTTTTTTTACTGTTTTATTTTGAATGGAGTGAAAGGGGGGTGATTTAAGCTTTTATTTTTTTTAGTTTTTTTAATACTTTTTAAAACTTTTTTTTACTTTTGTCACGGTTTAATAGTCTCCACGGGAGACTAGAAGCTGCCATAATCCGATCGGCTCTGCTACATACAGGCGATGATCAGATCGCCTCTATTTAGCAGAATTAGTCATTTGCTATGAGCGCCAACTATGGAGAAGCGCTCATAGCAATCTGGCAGTGACAACCATAGAGGTCTCCAGGAGACCTCTGGTTGTCATGCCAACCCACCGGTGACCCGCGGTCACATGACGGGGGTCACCGGTGGGCGGATTTCTGGTCCGATTGCCGGAAGCACGTGTTAAATGCCACAGTCAGCATTTGACAATGGCATTTAATGGGTTCCAAAACAGCTGACATGTCCTGGGAAAGATGTGGGCTTACCACCGGAACCCACATCAAAGGGGAGACATGACATGCACCCTACTAGCACGGCGCATGTCGTGAAGGGGTTAAAAACAACAGTATCACTGTGCTTGATTGCCCAGCAAACTCGCCTGACCTTAACCCATTAGAGAATCTATGTGGTATTGTCATGAGGAAGATGAGAAACACAAGACCCAACAATGCAGACGAGCTGAATGCTACTATCAAAGCAACCTGGGCTTCCATAACCCCTCAGCAGTGCCACAGGCTGATCGCCTCCATGCCATGCAGCATTGATGCAGTAATTGATGTAAAAGGAGCCCTGACCAAGTATTGAGCGCATTTACTGAACATACATTTCAGTTGCCCAACATTTCAGATTTTAAAATCATTTTTAAAGCTGGTGTCATAAAGTATTCTAATTTACTGAGATAATGACTTTTGGGTTTTCAATGGCTGTAAGCCATAATCATCAACATTAACAGAAATAAACACATGAAATAGATCACTCTGTTTGTAATGACTCTATATAATACATGAGTTTCACTTTTGTATTGAAGAACTGAAGTAAATTAACTTTTTTGTGAGAAGCACCTGTAGATCATTTATAGGTTTGTATAGGGTTTTTGTTTCATTGAATGGAAAGAGACTGTTCTTGTACCCTGTACTGTTTCTCCTGCTTGGGGGAAATAGATAAATGGCGGCTTTGTTGCATGGCATAAATGCAACCCAGTGCTGACACTATAAGAATTACAAAGGAACCAAGAGTGTGTCACAGATGTCTTCTTTTTTTTTTTTGCAAAATCCGTATGTGTATCCTAACCTGAATTTGTCACATTCCTATTTCCATTTGAGCCTGCCAATCATTGCGCTAATGAGATGGCCTACCTTTAAACCCTGGAGCTGGAATCTTTGAATTGTTTGATATAATCACAGGCTTTTTAACCAATGGATATGTCTTTTCAGCCTGTCTATTATAAAGCAGGAGGACAGAGATTACAATATTGGCTCAGTCATGACATGACCGAGGAGCTACTGACAGATGTGGAGGGTCAATGTTCTATATGAGCACACACAATGACAGCTCTAGACTCTGATACTCTCACTTTACTGTCATCTCAGCAGCTGTCGCCTTTATTATAATCTTGCTGTGTGGTTATGTCAGTCTGGTAGCGGTGGAGTGAACAAATTCGTACAATTTGCCCTTTGGCACATCTTCAAAATCTATGTCATTTCTGAAAGTGTGTGTATCATGCAGCGGTGGCTTCATGTCGTTAGACATTGTCTCATATATTTAACCAACCCGGGCACTGCTCTTGGTAAAAATTTGCTGTTGACTGTGATTTTTTTTATGCGGCAGGTAAGGACTCAGAAACATAAAGCCTGTAGAGAAATTGGTAATTTAAAATTAAATGTTAATTCATTTTGATACCCAACAAAATCTAAACATCATTAAAATCTCACTGCTTAACTAGGATCCTTAGGAGGTGCCAGGGGTGTATATAGGTTGGTACCTGAAATGAAGCAGACAGTCAACTCATCCTTATCAAGGACAGGAGAATAACAAGTGTCAGACGTTATTTATAACCATAAATGCCCCCACTGCTACAAGCCTTTGTTCCAGGTTCATTAAATTTGCATGTTGTAATCTCTCCAACCAACAATGAAGTTCCGCCCTGAAGACATCATCTTCTAATATTCTCCAGTTAAGAATGTATGCGTAGAGTTATATACTGGAGTTACATTAGCTTCCATGATATGTCATTGCACCTCTTCATACATTAATATATGTTTCCACCAGCATTGACTCATCTTCCTGTGCTGTGTGCTAAAGCTAAATGTAATGTCACGTGTGACTGGATACACTGCCTCCAGCAGGGTGAATTTAAACAGAGTTAAGGGAAATACCGGGGAAACCGTTACAATGGAGGGCCCTGCAATAGGGAACGGGGACGTGGAGACCTCCTGCACTCCCCTGAGTCAGTGTCCCTACACTCCTGATGATCCCTAGGCAGGTTCCGCACCTGGCGACGAGCTGGATACCTCAAATCCCTAGCTCGCCCTGCACCTATCCCTTTCTAGTGAATTGGACGATGCAGAAACTAATTCCACCACTGCACTAATACACAAGCAAGGAAAGTAACAAACAGGGAAAAACACCACTTAGCTTTGCTCTGTTGCTATTGCTCCCAGCAACCGAGTACAACACCAAAGTTCAGCTTCACCCCTGAAGCTCGACACCTCAATTCAGCTTCCGCCTGAAGCTATTACACCAGAGCTCCCCTGAGCTGCCGGGAACTCCTCTCTGTAGTTCCTTCACCAGACTTGGTTGGAAATGAGCAATATCACCAACAGTGAGTGAGACCACCTGCTACTCCTTTATAGGTAGGAGCAAGGGAATCACACCTGCTTCATAATCACGTGCAATAACACTAGCGGCCACCGGGGGCAACTAAACAAAAGTAACCAGAGTGCAATGACCCTAATGGCCACCGGGGGCAAAATTAACTTTAAGCAAACAGCTTAAAGGAAAAATAAATGGTTACTTGTGCAAAATCTGTCATAATCCAACCTGGATCATGACACTAAGTAGTTGGAGTTTGGAATTGGAGTTGTGGTGTTTTGTAGCTTGCTGTAGTACATGTGTGTTTATCTCTTGTTCCCTTTTCCCATTTAGTTTATTCCTCCCTGTCCCTATCCTCCTCCCTATTGTTGGTTAGTGCTTTTGTATGATAGAGATTTTCTGTTTTGTCTTTGTGTCTGGTTTACCTTTTATTTCTGTCCCATGCCTCATGGGGTGGGGAAGGGAGCAGATTAACGTTTTTACAGTAGCATAGTAAGGACTGAAACTCGGGCCTCTCTACCTGTAAGAGTACCCCTGGGACAGGAATAGTTAGGGTCTCAGCTCCAGGGACAGTTTGAGGCCCTTCTTCCTTACTGAAGACCATCACAGCGTGACTGTAAGAATGACAAGTGCCAATATCATTCCCACTACTCCCGTGACAAGTGAGAATATTAAATTCTCTGTGACGACACAGCTTTTTTCTCCCTTTTGCTATTCTTTTAGTTTTTTATTATTGTGTTACTGAAGCAGTTTACAATTCCTTCCATATGGCCATATGAAGACTTATTTTAGTAGCAGAAGAGTCATACTTCTTAATGGCACAATTTTGGTGGGCATGTAATGTATTTAAAAAAAGATGTTATTGATTTTTTATGGTGGGCAGCATTTTACAATTTTGTTTCTTTTTTTTGGCAGTGCTTACTGTGCAGTAAGTGACATGTCAACTGTATTATCATAGAATCATAGAATGGTAGAGCTGGAATGGACCTCCTGGGTCATCTGGTCCAACCCCCTGCTCAAAACTATGTTGGCAGTCCAACTGTAGCAATGGCAAGTTTATGTAGTTTTTCATATTTTGCTTCTTTTGCAATATGAAAACACAAAAAATAATTGTTTATTGTGTCCCCAAAGTCTGATGAGTGTGATCAAAATGTGATTAACATAATTGGACCAACTTTCTCAAATGAGAGAACATATGGTCATTTGACCCTCAGCTTAAAGAGTAAAAAAGAACAGTTGTAGACTGAATCATCTAAATAGAGATGTACACAGAGTTCAGCCTAAGGTAAATCTTTCGTAATAACCACTTGCACAATCATTTAGAGTTAAAAGTCTTGAGATGCAATTTCTAGTAAGATTCATCATCTGAGGACAAAGTTTCCACAGTAGCCATAAAATTTCAAGACTGAAGTCTTCCATCCCCCCAAAGCACACTTTGTTTTTATTTGTAATTTGTTTGTTTATCTACCTTATATACTGTACATTCTTTGGACACAAATGCAATTATTATTACTACAGAAGAGAAAGCAATCCTTTCATCAAAACCTTCTATCTACTCCTAAATATTTCTTTGGGTGGGGATACATTTTACGTGGCCAAGGTAGCAATATGTGATATATGTGATATTCCAGAGTGATTCATGAACTATTAGACTGCCAAAACCACATTCTTGTGCTATCACGAATGAGACATAAATCAATGTGGAGATATTCACCATCGTAACTGAAAAAAAATAAAGAAAAATCTCAATGATTTCATCTTAACCTCTTTTCCCCCAAGGGTGGTTTGCACGTTAATGACCAGGTCAATTTTTACAATTCTGACCAGTGTCCCTTTATGAGGCAATAACTCTGGAACGCTTCCATGGATCTCAGTGATTCTGACAATGTTTTTCTTGTGACATATTGTACTTCATGATAGTGGTAAAATTTAATTGATATAACTTGCATTTATTTGTGAAAAAAAGGGAACTTAGGCAAAAATTTTGACCTTTTCGCAATTTTCCAACTTTGAATTTTCATGCCCTTAAATCACAGAGATATGGCTCACAAAATACTAAATAAGTAACATTTCCCACATGCTTACTTTACATGAGCACAATTGTGGAACCAAAATTTTTTTATGTTAGGAAGTTATAAGGGTTAAAAGTTGACCAGCGATTTCTCATTTTTGAAGTCACTTTGAGGGGTCTATATGATAGAAAATACCCAAAAATGACACCATTCTAAAAAATGCACCCCTCAAGGTGCTCAAAACCACATTAAAGAAGTTTATTAACCCTTCAGGTGCTTCACAGGAATTTTTTGAATGTTTAAAAAAAATGAACATTTAACATTTTTCACAAAAAAATTACTTCAGGTTCAATTTTTTTATTTTACCAAGGGTAACAGGAGAAATTGGACTGCAAAAGTTATTGTGCAATTTCTCCTGAGTACGCTGATACCTGACATGTGGGGGGGAACCACTGTTTCAGCGCATGGCAGAGCTCGGAAGGGAAGGAGCGCTATTTGACTTTTTCAACACAGAATTGGCTTGATGCCATATCGCATTTGGAGAGTCCTTGATGTTCCTAAACAGTGGAAACTCCCCACAAGTGACACCATTTTGGAAACTAGACCCCAATGGAACTCATCTAGATGACTCCTGAGTACGCTGATACCCCATATGTGGGGGTAAACCTCTGTTTGGGCGCATGGCAGAGCTCTGAAGGGAATGAGCACCGTTTGACTTTTTCTACGCAGAATTGGCTGGACACCATGTCGCGTTTTGAGAGCCCCTGATGTGCCTAAACAGTGGAAAACCCCCACAAATGACACCATTTTGGAAACTAGACCCAACTAAGGCACTTATCTAGATGTGTGGTGAGAACTTTGAACCCCCAAGGACTTCACAGAAGTTTATAACGCCCGGGCGTGAAAATAAAAAAAATCATATTTTCTCCACAAAAATGATCTTTTCACCACAAATTTTTATTTTTCCAAGGGAAACAGGACCCCAAAATTTATTTTCCAATTTGTCCTGAGTACGCTTATACCCTATATATGGGGGTAAACCACTATTTGGGCGCATAGCAGAGCTTGGAAGGGAAGGTGCGCCGTTTGACTTTTTCAATGCAAAACTGGCTCTAATTGAAATCGCACGCCATGTCGCGTTTGGAGAGCCCCTGATGTGCCTGAACAGTGGAAAATCCCCACAAGTTCCCCATTTTGGAAACTAGACCACCCAAGGAACTTATCTAGATGTGTGGTGAGGACTTTGAATCCCCAAGTGCTTCACAGAAATGTATAACACCTGGGCGCGAAAATAAAAAAATCATATTTTTTCTACAAACATGATCTTTTAATCCCCAATTTTTTTATTTTTCCAGGGGTAACAGGAGAAATTGGACCCTCAAAGTTGTTGTCCAATTTGTCCTGAGTACGCTGACAACCTATATGTTGGAGAAAACTACTGTATGGGCACTCGTTGGGGCTCGGAAGGGAAGTAGTGACGATTTGGAATGCAAACTTTGATGGAATGGTCTGCGGGTGTCATGTCGCATTTGGAGTGCCCCTGATGTGTCTAAACAGTGGAAACCCCCCACAAGTGACCCCATTTTGGAAACTAGACCACCCATGGAACTTATCTAGATGTGTGGTGAGCACTTTGAACCCCCAAGTGCTTCACAGAAGTTTATAACATAGAGCCATAAAAATAAAAAAATCATATTTTTTTCCACAAAAATGATCTTTTTGCCCCCAACTTTTTATTTTCCCAAGGGTAACAGGAGAAAGTAGACCCCAAAAGTTGTTGTGCAATTTGTCCTGAGTAGACTGATACCCCATATGTTGGGGTAAACCACTGTTTGGGCGCATGGCAGAGCTTGGAAGGGAAGGAGCATCGTTTGACTTTTTCAACGCAGAATTGGCTGGAATTGAGATTAGACACCATGTCACTTTTGGAGAGCCCCTGATGTGCTTGAACAGTGGAAACCCCCCAATTCTAACTCCAACCCTAACCCCAACACACCCCTAACCCTTATCCCAACCCTAACCCTAGCCCTAACTCTAGTCCTAACCCTGACCCTAATAGGAAAATGGAAATGAATACATTTTTTTAAATTGTATTATTTTTCCCTAACTAAGGGGGTGATAAAGGGGGGTTTGATTTACTATTTATAGTGGGTTGTTATGTTTGGCAGCTGTCACATGCTAAAAGATGCTTTTTATTGCAAAAAATAGTTTTTGCATCAACACATTTTGAGAGCTATAATTTTTCCACATTTTGACCCATAGAGTCATGTGAGGTCTTATTTTTTGTGGGACGAGATGACGTTTTTATTGGTACCATTTTCGGGCACATGACATTTTTTGATCGCTTTTTAGTCTGATTTTTGGGATGCAGAATGAACAAAAACCAGCAATTCATGAATTTCTTTTGAGGGGGTGTTTACACCGTTCCGCATGTGGAAAAATTGATAAAGCAGTTTTATTTTTTGGGTCAGTACAATTACAGCGATACCTCATTTATATTTTTTTTATGTTTAGGCACTTTTATACAATAAAAACAATTTAATATAAAAAATAATTATTTTTGCATCACTTTATTCTGCGAGCTATAACTTTTTTATTTTTTGCTATATAGTAGCTCATTTTTTGCTATATAGTAGCTCATTTTTTGCGGGACAAGATGATGTTTTCAGTGGTACCATGCTTATTTATATCCGTCATTTTGATCGCGTGTTATTGCACTTTTTGTTCGGCAGTATGATGATAAAGCATTGTTTTTTGCCTTGTTTTGTTTTTTAAGGGATTCACTAAAGGGGTTAACTAGTGGGACAGTTTTATAGGGCGGGTCATTGTGGACATGGCAATACTAAATATGTGTACTTTTATTGTTTTTTTAATTTACAAAAAAAGAATTATTAGGGAACACTTTTTTGAATAAATTTATCTAGGAATTTTTAAAAAATAATTTTTACACATGATTTTTTTTTTTTACTTTATTATATTGTCCCAGTGTGGGACATTACTATATAAAGTCAGATCGCTGATCTGACACTTTGCAGTGCACTGTGTCAGATCAGTGATCTGACAGGCACTGCAGGTGGCTTCTCAGCGCCTGCTCTCAGCAGGCACTGAGAAGCTACCTCCCTGCAGGACCCAGAAGGTCCCCTCGGCCATCTTGGATGGGGGGGCCTGCAGAGAGAAGGCCCTCGGAACAACGCAAGCACATCGCGTTGTTCCGTGGGTCTCAGGGAAGCACGAAGGGAGCCCCCTCACTGCGTGATGCTTCCTTATGCCCTCAGTACACTGCAATCATGTTTGATTGCAGTGTGCCGGGGGTTAGGGAGTGGTCTGTGACTGCTCCTGGCACATAGAGCCGGGTGTCAGCTATGATAATCAGCTGACACCTGGCCGCGATCAGCTGCGCTTCCCCCGTGAGCGCAGCTGATCACTATGACGTACTATCCCATCCGCGGTCATACGGACCCAGGGCACCTGGCTGGGATAGTAAGTCAGATGTCAGGAAGGGGTTAACATACAGTTCCTGTCAAAGCTTGAAGGTGTTATGAAGCTTATAAAATCCATTTTCAAATATCCATCTAACAAGTTGTTTGTTAAATAGGTTGCCCTCTACTAGGACAACCCCTTCTCAATTTGAATGTTTGCCCCCTTGTTGAAATAAAATCACCTATACTCACCTCCCGTGCTGGTGCTGTTCCAGCGGTGTTGGCACTCGCATTCCCGGGGCTCACGTAAGGTTGATAAGTCACGTGAGCCTTGTGTCCAATCATTGCTGGAGTCACTGTCCCACGTTCGAATGTATAAGTAATCAAGAGTAAATGAGTGGCCAGCCTCAGCTCTCACTTCCTGTTGATTATATCCGATGGCAGGAACAGTGGTGTAAACGCTGATTAGGCGCAAGGCGTGTATAACGTAGAAATCACACTTGAGCCCTGGGAACATGAGTGCCGACACCCCTGGAATAGCGCTGACACAGAAAGTGAGTGTAAGCTTTTTTTATTTTAACGGGGGCAAATATTCAGATTGAGAATATGTGGAATATGAATAACATTCGGTATTCAGTCATTAGTAATCAAAGTATAGGGCACCTAATGAGTTAACTTTTTTATGGCCAAGTGGGTGTTATCAAATAGCAACTCATACTTGGAGAAAAGTACCCACCCCGACAGTGAAAAGAACTGTTAGGCTCACTTTGTAAAGTGGACCAGTTAAGCCCCAGGTCTGGGTGGGTACAGCTGGCAGCATGGCACATGGGGAGCAAGGACGTGGCACACACAGGATTCTTGGGAGCAGCAAGACGAATTAAGTGAAGTATGGAGGAATAGAAGCAGGTTAAGCATGGTTCGCACAGGAGGTGGAATGCACCAAACAAGAGCCTTGAAACACAATCTAAAGTCATAGGTGTGTGTCCTAATGGTCCTTAAATAGGATCTTGGAGATAGCATCACTTGCGCCATATTTGACTACCTGCAAAATCCGACGTGGAGCATAGTAGAGGACAATGGGCTGAGGTGAAAGGAGCGAAGCCTGGAATACCCAGAACAGGAGTGCCACAAGTATCTAACAACACCCACTTGGACTTAACTAAAGTTAACTTATTAGGTGCCAAATACTTTGATTGCTAATATCTCTGCAATGGAGAGGCACACGTAAAAAAAAGAATAAAAAAATTATTCAACTCTGCAACCAATCATATGTCCAGCTCAACATGAAAAATTTGGTGAAAGGTCCTCTTTAATGATTAAGACCAGGAGATCCCATAAATTCCACACCCAGTCTTGAGGAAGCCAAACAGAAAATGGCTTAAGGCTCTTACAGATGTCTGTGGATCTCGGTTCAATCTCGAGCAGCAATACACAAACTGGCCGTTTGTCTCCCAACAGCCTCCTAGAATTTATGAAGCTGTCATGCTCCAGTTCATACATTGCGGTATGAGATGGAACCAAGATCCACAGACATCTGCATGTGACCTTAGAGCAATCACATCTCCAGTATGTGACCACAATACACACTTTCACCTGTGGCTGGGCTGAGGGGAATTAAACACTTACAGCTAATTGATGGAAGTTCTAGCAGTTGAATACTTTCTCATGGAGCTTTGTAATAACAAGGGTTTGATCGATCTGGGCAGCCTCTTTAATTAGAAAGATTCCAAGATATAGGTGGAATGCTGTCACAATAAAGACAGACCAGAAGAACTTCTGATTGGATGACGGTCAGGCACAAACATTTTGTCCAGGACTCCAGCACGGAACCCATTTTTGGACGCAATTATTTTTAATGGGTTGTATAACTAATACAGTATGTGTACAATGATCACAACAGAAGTTTTTGATGCTCCTAAAAGTGAACATGTTCGTGTTCAACATGGGTGGAGGGGGCCTTCTGTCACCATGTCCTTTGCAGTACCAGAGGAGTCCCAGTCCTTTACTGGTTACACCTTCTTCCATGTGATTGCATTAGCCAATAAGCGTCAATCGTAGGATCATACAACACCCCCCTGTAAAGAGATACTTTATTTATTATGGCAAAGAAGCAAAGGCTGTGAATGTTTTTCTTTTCAATGACAAACAAGACACATCATCCCATGATATAATCAGAGATTCTCACTAATTAATCCCAGACAAGTAGGGTGCAAAACACTGAAATTAATGTTCTTATATTTAATTTTGACATAAATTACTTGGAATTAACAGTAAATTTCAGTTTTCCCAGAACACTTAGAGAACAGATCTCTGGGACTATGACTGGGAATAAATTTGTTTACAAGGTCAAATCTTGGTATTAGGCTATTAGTATAAGATTTCTCATTGAACTCTTTGTATGCAATTCATCTTGAGAGCCCTAAGTGCACTTACGCTTAAAGGCAAAAGTCATACTCTAGGTTTGCTAATACACAATGTTACTAGAAATAACATCTCCATAATAGACAGGGCTACATAGGTAGGTTCATTAAATTTATTCTAGATATGAAAAAATTAAATATGTCTAGAAAAAAATCATGTAGTGCACTAGTTTTGTAACATACTAATTTAAGGGACTAAGGCTGGTTTCACATTTGCGTTTTTTAGCGCTGGAAAAAAACGCATACCTGCGCATGCGTTTTTCCCCTATATTTAACATGGGTGCGCATACCTGCGCGCTGGTAAGCGCATGTATGCGATTTTCATGCGCTGCGTTTTTTTGGGGTGTGCGTTGGTATTTTCCAGACGCAGCATGTTGCATTTTTTGGCCCTGCAAAAAAGCGCATGCGCACATATGCGCACGTTTTGCGCTAAAAATGGCCATTATAGCCTATGGATGCGCATATGTGCGCACTGGCATGCTCATGTATGCGTTTTTTTGCATATGCGTTTTTTTTTTTTAACCATGGAATTTAGGGGTTTGGGTTAGAGTTAGGGTTAGTTAAGGGGGTTTAGGGTTAGGGTTATGGTCAGGGTCAGGGTTAGGGTTGGGGTTTGGGTCAGGGTTAGGGTTAAGTATGGTTTGGTTAAGGGTTAGGGTCAGGGTTAGGGTCAGGATTAGGGTTAAGTATGGTTTTGTTAAGGGTTAGGGTCAGGGTTAGGGTTAGGGTTAGGGTTAGGGTCAGGGTTAGGGTTAGGGTTAGGGTCAGGGTTAGGGTTAGGGTCAGGGTTAGGGTTAAGTATGGTTTTGTTAAGGATTAGGGTCAGGGTTAGGGTCAGGATTAGGGTTAAGTATGGTTTTGTTAAGGGTTAGGGTCAGGGTTAGGGTTAGGGTTAGGGTCAGGGTTAGGGTTAGGGTTAGGGTCAGGGTTAGGGTTAGGGTCAGGGTTAGGGTTAAGTATGGTTTTGTTAAGGATTAGGGTCAGGGTTAGGGTCAGGATTAGGGTTAAGTATGGTTTTGTTAAGGGTTAGGGTCAGGGTTAGGGTTAGGGTTAGGGTTAGGGTCAGGGTTAGGGTTAGGGTTAGGGTCAGGGTTAGGGTTAGGGTCAGGGTTAGGGTTAAGTATGGTTTTGTTAAGGATTAGGGTCAGGGTTAGGGTCAGGATTAGGGTTAAGTATGGTTTTGTTAAGGGTTAGGGTCAGGGTTAGGGTCAGGGTTAGGGTTAGGGTTAGGGTTAGGGTCAGGGTTAGGGTTAGGGTTAGGGTCAGGGTTAGGGTTAGGGTTAGGGTTAGTTAGGGTTTAGGGTTTGGGTTAGGGTTAAGTATGATTTGGTTAAGGGTTAGGGTCAGGGTTAGGGTTAGGGTTAGGGTCAGGGTTAGGGTTAGTAAAGTCATGGTTTGGGTAGTGTGAGGGGCCACCTAAAAATGTTGGAAAAAAACGCAAAAGCGGTAAAAACGCACTAAAAACGCATACAAACGCATAAAAACGCTGCGTTTTTTTCATGCATGCTCATAAAAATGCTTGAAAAAAACGCAGCAGTTGTATGCTTATGTATGCGTTTTTTCAATGCGTTTTTTTGCGGGAAAAACGCGCTGCAAAAAAAAGCAAGTGTGAAACTAGCATAAGTGCTAATTTAGGGGAGTGGTGTTTGTTGGCATACGTAAAAATCAAACAGGCTTCCAAGGTGATGAAATTAATCCGGAAATGTGTCTTCTGTGTGGAACTGGTATTAGTCATTTTCTTAGCAAAAAAAAATGAAGAAGCAACTAGAGTAAGTATTTTGCGGATTATAAGACGCACCCCAAATTTTGGGGTGCAAAATAGGAAAAAAACAGCCTTTGAAAGAAAATAGTGGTGCTTCTTAAATTCCATTTTAATGGTAGCTTACCTGGGGTTTGGCTGCAGTGGAGCACAGTCACTGGAGGCAGTGTTGCTGCTTCTGGAGGCTAGCGGTGGCAGCAGGAGCGGGGCGATGCTGTGGTGCCTGAGATCTCAGAAGATGTCGGCTCTGGTGACCGGAGTCTGCGCATGTGCGGCCCCTGGCAGCGATTTTCCCAAAACCTATAGCAGAGATATCATTTTGAAAATGGACTTCTCTCATCAGCTCCCACAACTTCTGAGATCCTAGGAAACACAGCATTGCCCCGTTCCTACCGTCGCGGGTCTCCTGTGACACCCCTCCACCGCCGCTGGCCCCTCCCGTAAGCTCACTTTGGATTATAAGACACACCCCCATTTTCTACCAAACTTGGAGGGAAACGAGTTATAATCCAAAAAATATGGCAAATTTATGAAATATTGTTTAATAATCAAGATAATAGCTTCAAATATTCTTTGACTGAGTTATCTGGTTTGAAAAAACATTTTTTCAAATACTTTGAAAGACAACTATGAATTGGTAGAGCCATTTCAACAAAAAAGCATCTCACATGTCATTAATACATGTGGGCCCCTTTCTAAAAACCCACATCTATTAGTCAAAACAGATAATAGCTTCAAAGAGTGTTTCTCGCACCGGAAGACCCAGCATGATGACCTTACTTGATGAGCAGGCTGAGAAGAAACTGAGATGTTCTTCAGTCAGATTTATTCAGGTTGTAAAGAAAAATAATTGCCCTTATCTACTTTATCATAATATACCAGGTCCCAAGCCCCTCCCAGAAACCATTATATACACACAGTAAAAGTATTTTAGCTTTTAATGTAAAAGATTGGTGGGGGTCAGCTTGTATAAACTCTGGTTGCAGTGGTCAAATGTAAACCGTCAATGGAACTGCACAGAACAGCTCCTTTCACTGTGTAGCTGCTGCTGCCGACTACTGCAGAACAGGTCCTATTCTCTTGAATGACAGCTGATCTGTAACACTCGGTGGTGGCTGTTAAACATTGAGAAAAGCCGTGCAATGCAGCTCTTTTCAGTTTCCACATCAAGCCTCTTCAGGAGCTAATTGCAGTTGATTGACAGGGTGCTGTTTTTTTTACCCTTACTGATCTGATGTGGATGACCTTTTCTCCAGATCGGTCATATCATATGGATGACCATAGAACTCTGATAAGTTGATTATCCTAGACTTCACTTTTCTATGAACTTTGAAATGTTTGCCAGATGTCATTTGACTTGACATGGTTCCTCTTGAAAAAAAAAAACATAGGAAGCAGCAAGCGGATGGGAAGCACTATAACCGGACAACACTCCTCCCAAAATAAACACTGAAACATTGTGAAAAGGCGACAGGTGAGAGACAGGACAAAAGTGTTTGTGCAGAAATATTCACACTCTGGCTGAATGATAGACTAATGCAAACCATGAGCTCATCTTGTAATACAAAAGCCTCCACATGCCCGAACATACCACACATGAACCATGTAAAAAACCTCATAAATTAACTTCAGGTTTTTGTAAACGCTCCATGAAATGAAGAGCAAGTGTAGAAGTTTCCATTCTCTCACAAGTCAAACATTTTAAGTTCTTTTTATTGAAGCAGGTATATCTGAGCAAAGAGTAAAGTCAATGTGGCGACTAATATTCATGTACGCAAGTCACTTACTCTAAGGGAATCAAATCAGTAAGCAAATATCTATAATCCTGCAGAGACCGAGGTGGTGGTGAACGGTCAACATTCAAGGAAACTACGCAACTCTCCATCTTCAATGGAATTTCTTCAATGTGCCAGAAATAATACACATTTATCAACTAAAACTGCCCACTCAATTAAAAATGTGCAAAGGCGGAACATGAGAGTCACTAAGTCAAATAGCAGAAACATATTTTACTCTTGGGGCCAAGATTCTTCTGCCAGAGGTGGGGTGTCTCACAAGTTCTAACTCTATGATTATCATCGGTAATTATTATCTCACTGCTTATTTCCCTGCTGACACCCTGTAATTGGATAAGGATTTGCCCTAATCGGACAAATACAAATGTATCTAAAGTATGTTCGGAGAACAAGTGATCAAAACATGATGACTCATAAGAATCACTCGATAAACAGTAACGCATCTTTTATAGAAGATTGGAAGAAAGCTGAAAATTGTGTAACTGGGTTATCCATGATTAGAATGAAAATAGCACGGAAATTTTACATTTTCTGTCATTATTCTGGCCATAAAAATTTGCAAATTTTGGCGCAGGTTATACCTATGGCATATTTTGTTACTTTTCTCTCATCTCAAACCTTTTCAAAAGGTGGTGGCAATTACCAGGAAGGGGTATATTTTAATCAGCCTGACAAATTAGCTAGTGTTTTTGCTAGAAATTGGCCCAAATTGTAGTGCAAGGACAATCAAAGACGCACAATTCTTTAAGAGGCATGTGCTTGCAAAAAAAAGACTGCAAGGTGGAATGTAGTGATGTAAAAAAACTTTTTTTTTCTACTTTTTTTTCTCTTTAATTTGATCTTGAATTCTTCCCCCCTTATTAGTTAGTTTGTGAGTAGCTTACAGATATAAAATATTTATAGATAACCTGTTGGTGTCAAGCTTGCTATAACTTAAAAGCCATTGTGCAAAGATTTTCCTGTCCAGTTCTTGAATGCACACTCAGGAAGGATTCTCCATAACTGGCCCCTTACATGGAGCTAAAGTCTGATCATGTTCATGCATATTTAGAGTCCCAAAGCAGCATTGCATGGCATATATGTCTCCTTGGCACTCTTCACTAAAGGAAGAGTTGCAGGTGCTTCTCACAATATTGGAATATCATCAAAAAGTTAAGTTATTTCTTCAAAAAGTGAAACATATATATTAGATAGAGTCATTATAAACAGAGTGATCTATTTCAAATGTTTATTTCTGTTAATGTTGATGATTATGGCTTACAGCCAATGAAAACCCAAAACTCATTATCTCAGTACATTAGAATACTTTATAACATTAGCTTGAAAAATGATTTTAAAATCTGAAATGTTGGCCTACTGGAATGTATATTCAGTAAATGCACTCAATACTTGGTCGGGGCTCCTTTTACATCAATTACAGCATCAATGCGGCGTGGCATGGAGGCGATCAACTATGAATATCAGCCCACAGCTGTCTACATAGCCTTTCTGGCTATTAATAGGGGGGACCCCACGTCATTTTTTTGGGGGGCCCCCTATTTTAAAAGCCAGTAAAGGCTACGCAGACAGCTGTGGGCTGAAATTCATAGCCTGGGAAGATCCATGGGTATTACCCGCTTCCCAGGCTATAAACACCGGCCCACAGTCGCCGACTTTCCCACTCCCACGCAATTTTTTTTCCATTTTTTTTTAAATTAAACATATATTGCATTTAAGGCCAGGGTCACACTTGTACAAGTCTCGTAACTCAAAACCTGGCACTGCCGCCGGCACTCGGGACCGGAATGTGCGGCTGCATGTATTTCTATGCAGATGAACACTGCTGTCCGAGTGCCGGCAGCAGTGCCGGGTATTGAGGTGCGAGACTCGTGTGAGTTTCTTGTAAAGTGTGACCCTGGCCTAACACAGATTTTTTCTATCTGTTGATCTATCTCATTCCTTCTATCTATCTATCTATCTATCTATCTATCTATCTATCTCATTCCTTCTATCTATCTATCTATCTATCTATCTCATTCCTTCTATCTATCTAGCTATCCCATATCTATCTATCTATCTATCTATCCCATATCTATCTATCTATCTATCTATCTATCTAACTATCTATCTATAGATAGATATGGGATAGACAGATAGATAGATAGATAGATAGATAGATAGATAGATAGATAGATAGATAGATAGATAGATATGGGATAGATAGATAGATATGAGATAGATAGATAGATAGATAGATAGATATGGGATAGACAGATAGATAGATAGATAGATAGATAGATAGATAGATAGATATGGGATAGATAGATAGATAGAAGGAATAAGATAGATGGAATGAGATAGATAGATAGATAGATATTATCTATAGATCTATCTATCTCTCTGTCTGCCTGTCTATTTATCTGTCTATCTGTGTGTGTATTGGAGTGTGGGTTGGACAAATGTAAAAGAGGAGGTTGGAGCAGAAATGACATCACAAATTTTTTTTTGTTAAATAACATATCTTTATTTTTCTTACAAAAACGCATACGATCTGCATGAAAGAAATGCATCAAAAACGCATTAAAAAAGTGCGGATTTTTACCTGCGTTTTCTGCTAAGAGATGCAGATTCTGTGCAGAAAATTCTGCAGGCAAATCTGCAGCGTGTGCACATACCTTTAATATTTAAACAGTTGTATTTTTACAAAAAACAATTTGAAATACAGTATCTTACTTGGGCATTCTGAAATAATAGACGAGATTCCTCATTTGTAATTGCCATTAATTATCCATCGATTACAAGAGCATCTACACAGAACCTCATTATCTAGAGGACCTCGCAAATTAGGGTTTTCCTTTTTGAGGTTGAAGCAGGTGAAATGCCTGCCAGTATCCATGAAAGAGAGGCCTATATCAAAGATCAAGACAGGAGCTTTGTTATGAAGTTTTGCCACACAGGACAGAGTAGTTTTTGTTTAGTGCTTTAAATAAAAGTTCTATTCTATAGAATCAGGTTTTGGCACAAAAAACGTTGCAAAACCTGATACCTGCGTTTTTGGTGCATTTTTTCAGCGTATTTTCACCACCCATTTATTTCAATGTGTGAAAAATACTGAAAAAAGTGGCCTGCACCATTGTGCAAAAAACATGCAAAGCACAAAATCTGCAAACTGCAAAAATGCTTAGTGTGAACTTAGCCTTATGTGATTTTTTTTTTTTTTAATTCTTGATGTCTTTGCAGTATGATGGAGGTATTGTACTTAATTTAAGTGGTTTTTTTTCCATAAGCCTCACTATAGGAGAAAAAATTTAGATTGTAGTCTTTTTCCTGAAGAAATAAATATCAACCTTTTATATCTTTTTCTTCTCAAAACCACATATTTTAAAGATATAAGTTAAAATATTAGCTTGAGGTGATGAAAATGAAAACCATCATTCTTCACCTGCACCACGGTCTGAATATAGGGAGTGAGATTAACCACAAATCCTTGGATAAATTAGTCCTGGTTCACAGAGAGACTGTGATTGCATCAGACTAGTTGGAGGGTTTCTGTATCCAGCTGTGAATAAAATATCAAGAATTTAATGAAAACCTCAATGAGTTACTGACTAAAAGTGGTGGTTCATCTGACAACTTTGCTTATTTTGATGTATGATTTCATGAACAAAAGCGAGTTAGTGGCGATCAAGCGGTGCTTCACCTTCCATTTCCTGCTCCCCTGTGGAATTTTTGTAATTTACAAACGTGATGATGACCACTAGACCCAACATACTTTTTGGAGTCAAACATGTAGCTACATTGACTGTTACTAAAACACCTTTTAACCAAAGTAGTCCCATAATGCTCTAGACTTGACATTTTTCTGTCTTACTCCCATCTTATTGTTGTCATACAAGTCTTTTTGGGTGTTAGTGGTGCAAATATAAGGAGGGGTCGGGGAAAGATCCCCTTTGCTGATGAGCGGAATTTAGGAAAGGGGATGTTTCCAACCAGGGCAGAATCTCCTTTCTCCTATGGCCCCATAGTGTCATAAAGGGTCATTTCCAAAATGTGATGTTATAAAAATCCTTCAGAAATTTTATTCATTTGTGTCAACATAGCAAAATGTTCAAATCTGTCTAGTTTTCGACATATTACCCCAAAATGAAGCACCCCTCACTTCATTCTATTTATCCTCCATTGCTATTAGAACCGTCTTCCAGCAGTTCCAGTTGCAATGGTCGAGCATGTGCAGATGTCATCATGTGTCTGCATGCTTACTCGCTCTAAGTTTCATGCTTCTAATCATTATTGATATAATAATACAATTGTGGGAATAACCACTTAATGATCTGCCTCTATGGTACATATGTCCTGTGTAAAATTAAATGTGGAACCCCAAATGCTAAAGTATTGTACCACAAATAACCTTTAGAGTGCATTTACACTGCCGACTTCAGTTAAATGTACAAATTATAAGAAAAATATCCTACCACCCTATGTAACCACTTTATATTCTGTCACCCTATGTCACCAACAGTTTTATCCTATCACCTAATATCACCCTACTATATGCTATCATTCTGTATCACCACAGTTATATCCTATCACCCTATGTCACCCCGTTATACCCTATCACGCTATGTTATCATGGTTATATCCTATGATTCTATTGTCACTACTATTATATCCTATTATCCGATGTCATTACCATTATATCCTATCACCCTATGTGATATACAGTATTGTATCATGCTGTGTCACCACATGTTATATCCCATCATCCCAGGCAGACACTGACAGCTAGAGGGCCCCATGCAAGAAATGTGTCTGGATCACGCTCCTTTATCAAAGCTACAGATTACATATTCACTACGTATATATATAGTGACAAAGTCACTGGTAAAGTGCTGGAGGGGAGATATGTGTCACTACGTTTAATTGCATCAGTGATGTAAAGCCCAGGGAAATTTTCCCTCCAGCACATTAAGTGTTGTAAGTAGAGTTGAGCGAAACGGGTCGGTCAAATTCATAAGTCGGCGACTTTCGCTGAAGTCGGGTTTCATGAAACGAAACCCGACCATAGCGTGAGGTTGGCCACGAGGTCGGCGACCAGAGCGCCAAAGTCGCGTTCCAAATGATGCTTCCAGCGCCCTTTTTCAGCCAATGATGGAGGACGCACACTGTGGGAAACGCGATGACATAGGCCTTCGGTCACCACCATCATTGAGAAGGGCATGCAAGTGATTGGCTTGCTTTGTGTGGCGTCACAGGGGGTACAAAAGGGCGTGCACGCCGACCACCATCTTACTTCTGCCAATTTTAGCATAGAGAGAGGTTGCAGCTGCTGATTCTGTAGGGAGAGCGTTAGGCAGGGAAGAAGAACCAAAAAACTGCTTCTGCTGTTAGCAATTTCCACTTACAACACAACACTTTGCAGTGACAGGGGAGGCTATATTTTTGTGCATCAGCTCTGTTGGTGATTAGGCTGCCTTATAAGGCTCCCTGATAGCTACATTGCTGTTTACACATTGCTGTGCAAACTGCTTTTTTAAAAGCAAAAAAGACTTTTCTTCCTCTTTTCTGCACAGTTACCAAGGGTTCATTTTTCCACACTTTTGTGTGCAGCAGTCCTGCTTATTAGGCTGCCTGCGTCCATACTTGGACTGAGAGCATCATTGTCAGCCTCCTACAATCTCTCTGAAGCTTCCAATTCTCCACAACACTATATACACACCTTGTGCGTGGTCATACACCTGCCTATTTCAGCCTGTTAAATTGAGGTATAATCTATAGTGGGCCTGAGATAATAGTTCAGCCTCCTACAATCTCTCTGAAGCTTCCAATTCTCCACAACACTATATACACCTTGTACCTTGTTTTACAGTACCATATACCTGGTGGTATTTTGGGTACATATTTCCAAAAATGAGGAAGTATGGTGGAAGAGGCCGTGGAAGTGGGCGGGGGTTGCCAGCTGGTACTGATTGTGGTGGTGGTGGTGCATCAGCTGGTAGTGGCAAAAGCACAATAGCACCTAAGGCAGGAGGTGTTGAGCCTGTGTCATCGTCTGGCTCCACAAGGCCTCGAAGGCTCCCTTTTCTGGGAGTAGGTAAACCGCTTTTAAAGCCGAAGCTTCAGGAACAAGTTTTGGCTTACATTGCTGACACAGCCTCCAGCTCTATCGCCTCCTCTTCTGAAGTTTCAAAAAATAAAAGCACAGAGTCATCAGTGGAGGCTCCTGGTCAGGAACAACACCTTTCCTTGTGTCCTTCACCCCTGCCAAAAGTGAAGGATGCGGCAGGCCACACTACAGATTACTCCATGGAGCTCTTTTCACATACCATGCCTGTGTTATCAAGTCAAATCGTGAATTCCCAAGTCCAAGATGAATCTGACATGGAGTGCACTGATGCACAGCCACTGCTTGATTTATCTGCTGGTACATTCACTCAGAGCACTACATTGTCTTCGCAGTGTACTGAGCTAGAATCTGACCCTGATGAAACTCAGGTGTCCCTTCCCGCATACTATACCACCTTACATGGTGACACAGAGGAAAGCGCACATGAAATTGAAGAGGAGGTGAAGGATGACCCAGTTGTTGACCCAGATTGGCATCCATTAGCCAATAGCTCTGAAAAGGAGGAGGAGGATCCGCAGTAGGCATTGACATCGCAACAGCTGTTATCTGGCAGGCCCGTAGCAATCCAAAAGCGGTTTACAAAAACCAAAAGGGTTGCAGGACAGCATAGCCAGACTGTCAAATTAGCACAGCGTGCAAGGTCTCAAAATGACTTCCATAGTAGGAAGAGTGCAGTGTGGCACTTTGTTGAACAAAATCCTAATGATCAGGCAAAGGTTATCTGTAAGAAGTGCGCAAAGACCTTTAGCCGAGGGAAAAATCTGAGAAATTTGAATACCAGTTGCATGCTTAGACATTTAACCACCATGCACTTGCAAGCATGGACGGACTACCAAACCTCACGTACCACATGTGCACCTGCTCCGAATGAAGGTAGTCAGCAGCGCTACATCGCTTCCCCCACTGTAAGCCCACCGGTTAGCACACCACCAGGAGCAAATGTTGAGGTGTCGTTGCAAGGCCAAAGAAGTCAGGGAATCACAAGGTTATTGCTATGAAAGACTGAATCTAGGCCATCAGCAAGACCACCAACACCATCAGCATCACCAACCCTCTCTCAGTCCGCCATGTCCACCACTAGTTCCACCATATGCAGCTCTCAAGTCCAGCTCACCCTACCAGAGACTCTGAGTAGGACAAGAAAGTATTCATCCTCTCATCCGCGTACACTGTGTTTGAATGCCCACATTGCCAAACTAATCTCGTTAGAGATGATGCCCTACCGGTTGGTTGAAAGCGAAGCTTTCCACAAACTCATGGCCTACGCAGTACCACACTATGACCTACCCAGTCGGCACTTCTTTTCTCGAAAAGCCATCCCAGCCCTCCACCTGCATGTGAAAGACCGCATTGTCCATGCACTCAAGCAATCAGTGAGTGGAAAGGTGCACCTCACAACAGATGCATGGTCCAGTAGACATGGCCAGGGCCATTACGTGTCCATCACTGCACACTGGGTTAATGTGGTGGATGCAGGGTCCACAGGGGACAGCGGCGGTGGGACAGTGCTGCCTAGCCCACGGTATAGGAAACAGTTGGCTGTAGGCGTTCGACCCTCCTCCTCCAGAAGCGAAAGCTCATCCACAGAGCGCAGTCGCGCGAGCACTCCGTCCGCAGCTGCCAGTGTTGCACACGAAGTGTCCCACTATCAAACAGCTAGTGGTAAGCGTCAGCAGGCTGTGTTGAAGATGATGTGTTTGGGCGACAACAGACACACCGCGGAGGTACTGGCCGACTACTTGCAGCGACAAACTGGCTGGGCTGTCTACATCTTGAGGCAGGCAAGGTAGTTAGTGATAACGGCCGGAATTTTGTGGCAGCCATAGCCCTTTCAAAACTGAGACACATACCTTGCCTGGCTCACACCTTGAACCTGGTGGTGCAGTGCTTCCTCAATAATTATCGAAAGTTAACAGCCCTGCTCCATAAGGTGCGAAGACTGTGCTCGCACATCCGCCGGTCGCCCGTACTCTCCAGTCGTATGCAGAAGCTGCAGCGATTGCTACAACTTCCCAAGCACCACCTAATTATCGACGTTGCAACAAGGTGGAACTCCACCCTGCACATGGTTGAGAGGCTGTGCGAACAGAGGCAGGCTGTAATGCCTTTGTGGGAGGATACACGGGCAGGCAGTTTGAGGGCAGACATGAAGTTGTCTGGTGTGCAGTGGTCGAAGCTGAAAGACCTCTGTAAAGTCCTTCAGTGTTTTGAGGAATGCACACGGCTGGTAAGCGCAGATGACGCCATCATAAGCATGAGCATCCCACTTATGCGTCTGCTCATGCAAACTTTGACGCACATTAAGGAGCAGGCGTCTGCAGCCGAGGAGGAAGCGGAGGAGGGATGCCTTGATGACAGTCAAGCATTGTCTGGTCAGGGAACTCTCCTGGATGAGGTAGAGGAAAAAGAGGAAGAGGAGGAGGAGGATGATGGGGATGATTATTTAGGGGAGGAGGATGCTTCTCAGGGGGCAAGAGAAAATGTTGGCGTGGCAAGGTCAGGTACAGGGTTTGTGCATGACTGGTGGGATGTTGATTTGCCAGAAAGTGCTCCTCCACCCAGCACTCGCAGTGCATCATTGACACCTGGAACATTGGCCCACATGTCAGATTATGCCTTGCAGATCCTAAAAAGGGACCCCCACATTGCCAAAATGATGAATGATGATGACTACTGGTTGGCCAGCATCCTGGATCCACGCTATAAAGGCAAATTCCAAAACATTATGCCACAGGAGAGCCTAGAGCTAATATTGGCTAACCAACAAGCAACTCTGGTAAACCGTTTGTTTGAGGCATTCCCAGCACACAGCGGCGGTGATGGTTCTCCTACGAGCCGTAGGGGGCAACATGGAAGAGGTGTTCGTGGTGTACACAGCCGAAGTGGCGTTGGACACAGGGGTTTCATGACCATGTTGTGGACTGATTTTTCAAGTACCGCTCACACGACTGGTAATACTGCGTCGATTGAAAGTGACAGGAGACAGCAGTTGTCAACTATGGTTACAAACTACTTCTCCTCCCATATCGATGTTCTCCCTCACAGGTCATTCCCCTTTGACTATTGGGCCTGTAAATTGGACACCTGGCCTGAATTGGCACAATATGCCTTACAGGAGCTTGCTTGCCCTGCTGCTAGTGTGCTATCCGAAAGAGTCTTCAGTGCTGCTGGATCAATCCTGACAGAAAAAAGGACCTATCTGTCGACCCAAAATATTGATGATCTAACCTTCATTAAAAAGAACCATGCATGGGTTTCAAAGGATTTTGTCACACCTTCCCCTGCTGACACGTAGGTTGCCAGAAAAATGTCTCACTTTTTTCCTCCTCTTCCTCGGACTTCTCCAAATCCTCCATTTGCAGCTGCTGAATGTCCAACATCAACATATGCCATTTTTTCCTTCTCCCTAACTGGGCTGCCCCCCCCCCAGGGCCGGGGTCACCACCTGGCGCACGCACCTGTGCGAGAGCCATTGCCCTGGACAGGTGGGTGGGCCCACTCTTGGGCGATGGCACTGGCACAGGGTCCCTCATAGTACAATCAAGTGTCTCTGACGGCGGGGGTGCACACCCGCCGTCAGACACACCGGTGTACTATGAGGGGCCTTGTGCCAGTACCGCCACCCACGAGTGGGCCCCCCCCTGCTTGCACAGGGCCCCTGCACTTGCAATACTTACCTCTCCCTGCTCCACTGCTGCGTATTCTGGGCTGTTAAATTCTTCACTGGGACTGCCACTACAAATTTGGTGAACTGATAGATGATGGTTAAGACATAGCTATGCCCTGTCCTACTGGGCTCTATCTTCAGATGATCAATGGATTTCATTTGTTATGGACGTCGACTCACAATGAGATGCAGTGGTGGTTTATCATCAGCTTTCACAGTTTTACTACTCACAGACGTGTGACATTCCTGCCCACATTTTTAAATGTGTCCTCTCATGCCAATCCAATAGAATCGCCTACGGCCTCTGGCTTCTGTCTTTTGCACTCCAAAGTTACCTGACAGATCATGATAGGCAGTGAGGACAATGTCTACATCTCCCCCTGTGATCACAATTTGATGGAGATGAGTAACAGTGATGGGATCCACGGTACTGCAACACAGCAAACCTTTCTTCACAAGAACTGTTTTCGCTGTCTCCACAGACAAAGTATTTGAGGGTCAGCATCGCCTCTTTGAATTCTCCCGGGAGTTTTTCCCCTGATTAGTAATTCCAAAATTTCTGCAATCAATCGACTTTCCGTCTGTACTTGTATCCATCTCGTTTCCTCTTGCGGAGACTCTGGACTGTCTTACTGAGACTGAAATATATATGAAGATTGAAAAATACCCCAACAGTGTATACTGGTGTACGCTTCGAATACATAACCCTTTTTCTACTTTTTAGATTCTTGTCTAATCCATACTGAGGCTGTGAGTGTCTTTGTCGGACTCCAGAAATATACACAGAGATTTTTAATGTTTAAACTATGCTATATATACCTGGTATCCAGTGATACTGTACCCTTTCTCAACTTTCTACAATCTTGTCGAATACATACTGGGCCTGAGACTGTCTGAGTCTGCCTCCTGATATATAGACATAGATTTTTAATGTGTAAACTATGCTACATATATACCTGTTATCCGGTGATACTGTACCCTTTCTCAACTTTCTACAATCTTGTCGAATCCATACTGGGCTTGAGACCGTCTGAGTCTGCCTCCTGATTAGAGATGAGCGGTGTTCGAGTCGACCTGTTCGCCAAGTTCAAATTCGAGCTGTTTTGGGCGGTGTTCGAGCTGTTCGTCGAACTTTGCTTAAAATTCAGCTGTTCGAGGTTCCGTTCGAGAACGGTTCGTTCACCAAAAGCGTAACTTTATTTTCACATTAATAATGGTTTTCAATGTTAATAGAAAGTTTCATGGCATAGTAGCAGTGTCTGGTAGCCAGCGGTGTAGTACACCTGTCAAGGAGCTACACCGTGTGTGTTTCTAATAATTTTTTACCGCATCTTGCCCAGAAAATCATTTTGGGCCTTGTAGCACTGTCTGCTACTCAGCAGAGGAGCCCACCCGTGAACCTAGCTATGCTGCCTGTTTATGAAAGAACCAGTTTTTGACTGCATTTAGCACAGTTAACACTTTGGGTCGAGTAACTGTGTCTGCTACTCAGCAGAGGAGCCCACCCGTGAACCAAGCTGTGCCGCCTGTTTATGTAAGAACCATTTTTTAACTCCATTTAGCACTGTGAATACTTTGGGCCTAGTACCTGTGTCTACTGCTCAGCAGAGGAGCCCACCAGTGAACCTAGCTATGCCACCTGTTTATGTAAGCACTGTCTGCTACTCAGCAGAGCTGCCCACCCGTGAACCAAGCTATGCCGCCTGTTTATGTAAGAACTGCGTGCTACTCAGCAGAGTAGGCAAGCTGTTAAGCAAGCTACAGCACCTGTGGTTTGGACACTTAATTTTTTCACATTCTTTATGGAATGCCGGTTAGGCCTAGTTCCGGAATTCCGGTTGACCTGCACTTACTGGGAAATGGGAAATCCTCGTTCGCTGGGAAGAATTGGAATCCCAGATCCCCATCACTAACGGGGTTCAGCGGGTTATCCGCACCTGTACGTGACACAGGCTGGTCCTTTCAGTGTAGCGCACATGCAGCCCCGGACATGTAAGGTCATGACAGACCTGTTATTGCTCGATTTCGCGTGCCAGAGCCTCGCGTGTCCCTCTAGTAAGCTGGACGCGGACCGCGGGGTCATGCCGGAGTCTCTTTCATTAACGGAATTAAGCTGACAAATCGCTAGCACAACTAAAAATGGCCATGCACCACCACCCACTGAATCAACAAAGCTTGCAATCTGTCCATCTTTTCCGTAGCTTGCATAGTTGAGGTTGCCCGTGTGTAGTACAATTAAGCCACAGGCTCCACTCCTGGTGGTGCCCTTCTGGACATTCCTTTAAGGCTCAGCTTTTTAACCATACTGCCCCCGGAAGCCAAACACTTTGCCTTCATGGACGCTGTTCGGAGGGTCGTGGGAATAACGCCGCCCGATCGGCAGTTGGCATAATTTATGGTGGGTAGTTCGACGGTATATGATTGTCTTCGATTTTAGAATTTCAGATTTTTTTTTAGTTTAGATTTTTATTCCAGCCTTTCTTGACTTTATAAGGGCATAACATGCCGATATCTGTGTCTCCTCCTCCTCCTTTTACTCCTCCACCTCTTTTCTATATGTAGTTGCCCTTTTCCATATGTTGTTTGTGTCTTCTGAGCATTTTGTCTGCTTTGGGACACCTTTTAAGGTGTTTTGTAATTGTTTTCTATATGTTTGCATGTGTGTGTTGCCTGCCATTGTTTTCAATGGGGTTCGACGTTGTTCATCGAACGTTCGACGAACATTCAACGAACTTGTCTCCTGTTCGATGAACCGAACCGAACTCGAACACTAGCGGGGTGGCTCAACACTACTCCTGATATATAGATGTACATTTTTAATGTTTAAACTATGCTATATATACCTGGTATCTGGTGATATTGGTATCTGGTGATACTGTACCCTCACATGTGTGATTATTTCTTGTGGATCTTCTTTTTATATTGTGGTGTGATCCATCCTGAGCGTGTGAGTGTCTGTGGGTTACTCCTGCAATTTATATGTAGATTTAAAAAGTACCCCAACACTGTATACAGCTCTACGCTTGTGATACATTACCCATTTACTGCTTTTTTGTATTCTGGTCTAATACAAACTGACCAAGTGAGAGTCTGTTTCTGACTGTGGAAATAAATACTGAGATTGACAATGACCCCTACACTGTATACAGCAGTACTCTTCAGATCCATTACCGTTTTACAGCTTTTTATATTGTGTTGTAATCCATACTGAGCCTGAGAGCGTCTGTGTCTGCCTCCTGAAATATATACAGAGATTTAGAATGTTTAAACTATACTATATACCTGCTATCTGATGATACTGTACCCTTTTTCTACTTTTTATATTCTTGTCTAATCCATACTGAGCCTGTGAGCGTCTCTGTGTAAGACTACTTTCATACTTGGGTTTTTTTGCTGTGCATTTTTTGCTCACACAAATGCATGAAAAAAACGCATCATGTGTTTGTGTGCGTTTTTTGGTGCGTTTTTTAAAAAAGGCATGCTTTTTTTGCGCCTATGTGCGCATTACAATGTGCACGTAGGCGCACCCATAGACTGTAATGGGTGTTTTGCTGTAAAAAAACGCATTGCGTGCGCATGCGTTTTGGGGGGGCAAGTCGTACGCACAAAAAATGCAACAGGATGCATTTTGTGCGCCCGAGCGCACACTACAAAAAAACGCATGCGCAAACAAACACGTACAAACGCATGTGTATGCGCACCTATGCGCACCCATGTAAAAGATAGGGGAAAAAACACATGCGAAAAAACGCAAGTGTGAAACCAGCCTGACTCATGAAATATATAGGGAGATTGACAATTATCCTTTGACTGTATAGAGCTGTACACTTCTGATACAGTTCCATATATCTGATGTTATTTTGCGTACATTTTCTCCAAAATTTGGAAGTATGGTGGAAGAGGCCGCGGACGTGGGCGTGGGGGGGCTAGCTGGTACTGATGGTGGTGGTGCATCTGCTGGTAGTGGCAAAAGCACAATAGCAGCTAAGGCAGGAGGTGTTGAGCCTGCGTCATGGTCTGGCTCCGGAACGCCTGGAAGGTGTCATGGTTTATTGAGCGTTCAGGGTTGGGTGTGTAAGGGTTAACTTGGAGAGCCTCTCTGTGGTTCCGAGAGGGTTTTTATAGCCTCATGGTGGAGCCGTCCCCTGTCATTTATACTCCTAGCTGAGTGTGCCTGACCCTGTTCTGTCTGTGCTTCATGCCAATCATTGTTTGTCTGTCTGGTGTTTTATTCGGTCCTGTCACGGTTAACGTCTCTTGTCTGCTTATCTTGTACCTCGCTGCCCGTCCTGTGTATGACCCTTGGCTACGTTACTGACCCCTCTTGGAATACCCCTCTTGTACCTCGCTGTCTGCCCTGTTTATGACCCTTGGCTACGTTATTGACCTTCCTCTGTACGTCCCTCCTGTACCTCGCCGCCCGCCCCGTGTATGACTTGGTTGCTTGTCTGACTATTGCATTTCTCTGAGCCACATCATTTCCAGTATAGCTACAAGCGTTACCGAGGCTCGTCTGTGGCCCCGCCCACCTTCTCTGACGCCCGGTCACGTGACCGCAGGCCCTGTGAATCTGGGCTGTCTCACCACTGCTCCGCCCCCTCACAGGTCCTGGAGCTGGTCTCTCATTGCCAGCACTGCGATCCTGGCCCGCACCACAGTGAGTAGACTTCCTCCTCCCTGTATCCTGCCTTTGTCTCCTAAGTGGCTGCTCTATCACGCTGCTTGCTGACAGAAGGCTACCTTTTCTGGGAGTAGGTTAACCGCTTTTAAAGCCAGAGCATCAGGAACTGGTTTTGGCTTACATTGCCGAAACAGACTCCAGCTAATATGCCCTCCTCTTCTGAAGTTTCAAAAAATGCAAGCACTGAGTCGTCAAGTGCTGGCTCCTGGTCAGGAAGAACCCCTTTCCTTGTGTCCTTCACCCCCAACAAAAGTGAATGATGCAGCAGGCCACACTTCACATTAGTCCATGTAGCTCTTTCTCACATACCATGCCTGGGTTATCAAGTCAAATCATGAATTCCCCAGTCCAAGATGAATCTGACATGGAGTATGGGTGGCCAGCCAGGGCAGTGGGGTTAATCGGTACCGGGCCGGTGACTCAGAGGGATGTGTCACGTTGGTGGTGACCCGGTCCGTGGCCCTGGGCATCCATGCAAAGGGGTGAATAACGTTTATAGGTGAATGATACGTGACACCATCTGTGGTTTCTGATCAGATTGACCAGCGCTGCAGTGTCGCTTCTCTGGGACAGATGTTGTGGTGCAGGGCAGATGAAAGAGTTGGTAGATGGTGTGCAGGATGTAGCAGAGCCATGTGCCAGGCGCAGGAGAAAGATGACAGACACAGTCGTGCAGTTCCTTTACCTGTACTTGGTAAGTGCCGTCCAGGACCCGGAGTACAGATGGAGAAGGAGTTGGTCAGCCTGGAAACAAATTAGGAATTCTCTCTCTGCAAATAGGTAGTGTGGCCTCCGTTCTAGTGCTTATCTGAGGTACTCGCAGTACTGAGTTCACTGAAGTTCCCCCTGTTGCCTCTCTTTTGTAACTTTCTCGTATGGCAGGCAGCCGTAGCCTTTTCCTTCTGGCTCACACAAGTCGCTGCTGGGGCCTCCGAGCCTTAGTTGGGAACAGAGCATTTACAGCTGCTACTTCCTCCGGTTTCTGCTGCAGGACCATCAGTGTTCCTACAAACTCGGAGACCGGAATCCGGACCATTTGCTCCAGCTAGGAGTGAGCCTTAACTCTGCTCATCCTCCAGCTCCCCTTCTCACGTCCACACACTTCCCCTTCCCTTCACAGACTGCCTAACTTCCCTCCTCCCGACCACAGAGAGCAGCTCCTCAGCAGTCAGGTTCAGAGCTCTCCCTGCTGGCCTGGAGTGGGAACTGTGTTGTGTGTTGGTTTAACTGCTAAAGAGATCCTTCATTGCTCCCAAGCATAACATCACACTCCCTAGGAGGAAGGTAATGCGACTGTGGCGACCGTACTCCTGGGGGTGCCACAAGTGCATTGATGCCCAGCCACTGCTAGATGATTCTGCAGGTACATTGACCCAGACCACTACATTCCCTTCGCACTCTAGACAGCCAGAATCTGACCCTGATGAAACTCAGGTTCCCCTTCCCGCATACTATACCACCTTACACAGTGACAAAGAGGAAGGTGCAGATGAAAGTGCAGGTTCCTTGAGCAGGTGGGGGGGCATACTCATGGGCGATGGCACTGGCACAGGGCCCCTCATAGTACTCAAACGTGTCTCTGCCGGTGGAAGGGCCCACCTGCCATCAGACACACCGCCGTACTATGAGGGGCACTGTGCCAGTGCCATCGCCAACGAGTGGGCCCCCCCTGCTTGCTCAGGATCACAGCACTTGCAAAGCTGAAATACTTACCTCTCCCTGCTCCACCGCCGTGACATCTTCCACGTTCCCTGACAGTGACATTCTCGTCAGAGAGCGCGATGACATCACGTCTGTACACCCTCTGCCTAAACAGTCCAAGTGCTGAGAGATGGAAGATGGGGACGACAAGGAGTCCAAACTAGTACAGGGATTCCCTAGTGAGGAGACTTATTTAATTGTTTTAAAGGTTGGGAGCAATTTTTGGGGAGCACTATACTCTGGAGAATGACATATGGGGCCCACCATACACTGGAGCATTCCAAAGGTGGACATCAGACACTGGAGCAGCATTTACAGGGCCCATTATACACTGATGCATTAGAAATGGGGCCCATTATATATGGAGCATTATTTGGGCCCATAAGACAGTGGAGCTTCATCCATGGGGACCAACATATACTGTAGCATTATGTGGAGCTCATCATATACTGTATCGAACATTATATGGGACCAATGATTCTGTATGGTGAAATACATGGGCCTCATTACTCTGTATAGCGCACTATGCGGTGGCCATAATACTGTATGGAGTAATATACTGTCCGTTTTTGGAGCTATTGGAGAATTTAAAATGGATATCAGTCATGTGATATAAGAAGTGAAGTATTTTTCATTGCACTATACTGCTATTTCTCTGCCGTATCAGAGGATCATGAATTGTGGCATGTGTTAAAGGAGCCCAGTGAAACTCTTTGGCCCTGGGCCCACGAAAATCTGGAGCCAGCCCTACCCCCCCCCAAAAACTTCAGCCAAATATCCCCCAGTTTTCAACGCCTGACTATTATTATAAAGTAAATTAAGGTTGACAAGCTTAAGTAATAAGAATTGATGTTTTTGGCATTGAAATGGGCACTGTAAGGCTAAGTGCACACGTACCGGAACTCTCGCGGAAATTACCGCGAGAATTCCGGAATTCCAGTCCGCGGGAAAATCGCATTTTAAATTCCCGCGATTTTCCCGTGGAAAAACTAGCATTTTGCAAGCGTATTTAGCTTGCAAAATGCTAGCGTTCTCCAAGCGATCTGTAGCATCGCTGGGAGAACTGATTGACAGGTTGGTCACACTCATCAAACATAGTGTTTGACAAGTGTGACCAACTTTTTACTACTGAGGCCGCCTATGCGGCATCAATAGTAAAAGATAGAATGTAAAAAAAAATAAAAAATACTGTTATTCTTACCTTCCGACGTCCCGCACATCCGGGGACGTCTCGCGGTAATTCGCGATGACGTCGCGCGAATGACCGCGAGACTTCGCGATCCCGCGAGATCGGACGCCATCGCGGGCATTTTCGCAAAGGATTACTGGGACCGGAGCGTGGAGAGAAGCGAGAATGCTGCGCAGGACGTCGGAGGGTGAGAATAACAATATTTTTTATTTTATAATTCTTTTTTTTACAGGGATATGGTACCCAAAGCCCGGAGGACAGTCTCCTCTCCTCCGGACCGTGGGTACCATCCGCAATTGTTCTGCTTACTTTCCGCATGGTGTGCACAGCCACATGCGGGAAGTAAGCGGAACAATGCATTCCTATGGGTGAGGGATCGCCGCGATTCCGCAAAATAATGAGCATGCTGCGGTTTTTACCGCAAAGCGATTCCGCCGCGGTAAAAACCGCAGCATTAGCACAGCATTGCGGAATCCCATAGGAATGCATGGGATGCTTATTTTTCGCGTTTTCGTGGCAAAATCGCGCGGTTAAAACCGCCGCGGAAACGCGAAAAAAACGCCACGTGTGAACTCAGCCTAAGTGTGTTTCCTGTCCTCCACTCACTACCGACTTTTCTTCCCCATTGACTTGCATTGGGTTTCGTGTTTCAGTCGGCATTCGACTTTTCACGATAATTGGCCAATTGCGTTCGACCCGACTTTTGCGAAAGTCGGGTTTCATGAAACCCGACTCGACCCAAAAAAAAGGCAAAGTCGCTCATCTCTAGTTGTAAGTATTTAGTTATGCTGTGTAATGGACTGGTTTTTATGTTGACATCCATAGAGTGGGTGGGAGGGTGTCCACCTTATCTCCACCTGCAGAGCCAGCACTGAGGTGTGCTAACAAGACCTAGATGATGTCACAGTCATGTGTTCAGTCTCATGGGGCTTAAATGGCTTGGCTCAAGAGGTAGTCTTTGGACAGCAAGACTGGAGAAAGGAGTCTCCAGTGGTTTGTGGAGGAAAGACTGAACCTGTGTTGCTCCAGAGCGGGCTGCTACCCGCAAACATACGTGCTCTGTTTGTTAGGCGTCAGATTTTTGTCGCTGCACAGCGAGAATCCCAAGCCTTACTTCCTGCGGTCTCCCATTCCTCTCCAGCCACAGAGGAGGTTGCTCAGCAAACTCGTTGGTCCAGGCGCTCTGCCCAGACCAGCTCTGTGGGTTTGCTTGCTGCTGACACCTCTGGCACAGTTATGGCAATACATGCTGCTCAGCAGCGAGATTCTCCAGGGACTAAGTCCCCATGTCGGGCCACTGAGCATGCCCGTGGAGTGATCTCCCATTGGAGATCGAAGGTCACGTGCTCAGGTCCTGCTCCTGTTCGGATTGGCCCATCCGAGAAGTCAGCAAGGTCCCGGATGCTCGCGGCTATAAAAGGTTCGCATGGCCGAGCGGCCATGCGCTAGGATAGCCTGTATTTTCAGACTATAAGGCGTGAGTGGTGTATGCACGTATGAATGTCTCTGGTGACTGACTCATTATGAAACCCCTACCCTTGGTACGCATGTGTTGTGCAGCCTAGCCTGCTAGCGCCCAGGCTTAGGCATAGGTAGGTCAGAGTTTTAGTCAGGCATCTTCAGTGACTCGGCACGCCTCAGTGCCCGTGCTCCGCACTCCATAGTCAGCGTCTATAGCGGCGCACGTGGCAGCGATGCCGCGTGCTCAGTGGGCCTAGAAGGACTCTAACCCCGTGTCCTTGGGGTAGAGTTCTGTGGCCGCTTGCTGTGCGCTCTTTGGCCGGGCTCTGTGAGTTAAACAGGCTCCGGCATCCACGTTCAGCGGCTGTGCGGCTCTGTGAATTAACAGAGTCTGCTCCTGTTCACATTGGGTGACGTAACCCACATGTGATTGTTTTTACGCCGCTCTATTCTTCCGCCATTACCTAGCAGCAGTGTACCACCTCTGCACGGTGGACCCCGGGCTGTGAACGCACCTACTATTATTTTATAATTTGGTGTGTTCCGCCAGTCCTAACACTGTTACAGCGTTTAGTTTTCTTTGTTGTTTCCCTGTTTTTGCCTGAAGGACTGTGTTTACTTTTCCCTTCTTGTTGGTTTATGCTGCAATATAATAAACCAACTGAAGATTTAAAGAGACAGTGTTCCAGTTTTTTTCCTCCGATACCGACAAGTGAGTTGAACTACCAAAAGTGGTGTTTCGAATGCAGGCAACGTTCTGGGAACACCAGTAGCAGCCGCGGTCAAACCACATGTCCTGGGTAAAGGAGGCCATGAGCCAGCGAACAAAATCAGGCAAAAGGGAGGACTTGCTCAAGCATCTAGTGAACACACAGCAACTGTAACAGCCAGCACATCAGGAGACTAGTAAATTGCATATCCAGCAGATGCAACAGCAGCATCAGCAGCAGCTCCAACAACAGCAGCAGCAATATCAACAAGACCAGTTCAGACAACAGCAGCAGATTTTGTTGCTTGTTGAGGCTGTTCATGGTAACCGGAAGCCTATTCCACAAGTCCAGGTGTTGACACGTATGTCCGGAAGGCGGTAAGACGAGTAAGGCAGAAAATGACCCCGGGTGATGATGTAGAGGCATTTCTGAGTGGGTAGTGATGCGAGAGAGACTGCCACTTGACCAGTGGGTGGAGGTGCTGGCCCCCTATCTAAGGTTTATAATTACCTGGCCTTACAAGATGCCCGGGAATATGCCAAACTAAAAACTGAGTTACTGGCATGGTCAGGGTGACTATGTCTGTCTGAGCGCAAAGGTTTCATCACTGGGCGTATTGTGGTGATAAACCTCCTCACTCCCAAGTGTTCGACTTGCTGCATCAGGTGCAGAAATGGTTGCAGCTGAAGTCCTCCACCCCAGCCAAGATGGTGGAGAGGGTTGTAATGGACAGATTTATCCAATCCCTTCCAAGGCCCGTGCAGACATGAGTTGCCCAGGGTGATCCCCAAAATTTGGATGACCTGGTCGGCCTAATAGGAAGGTACCAGGTGGTCGAGAGGTCCCTAAGGAAGCCTGGGGTAAGGTGCATCTCCATACTGGGGTACCCAGAGGGAGCCCGAATCCCAAAAGAGGGGTAGCAGTCCGAGGTCCCAAGGAGCTGTTTAGGGTTGCAAAATACTGGTAAAGACCTGATCTGCTGGCGGTGTCACGGTCCTGAACACATAGCGGCCCATTGTCCTTTGTATTCTTAGCAGATTTATTGCAGACTAGGCAGGCACTGCCCGTATTATGCTTAATCCGTTTGCAGTGTGGACTATCAGCCCGGAGATGGACTGCAGTCATATCCTGTGTCCATAAATGGGGTGCTGATGTCAGGATTATAGGTCTCAGGGTGTTTGGTGACCCTGATAAGATCCACACTACCCCACCGGTTGATCCCAGGGAAACACGTGGGGGTCCTCTGTATCCACAAAAACAAACTGTGGTACTGTGTCCCATGAGGTCGGGGTTGTGAGAGACTTACTACACTTCGTGATAATCGGGCAGGAATTCAGCCTGTTTGGGGCTTGTAGGGAAAGGCGGAGATGCTAAGTGACTCAAACAGAAGCCAACTCAACCCTGATAAATTCCCGTCGTAGCCAGAGGGGGAGGAGTTCCCCTTGTGTGTCCTGGTTGGTGACTAGGACAAGACGGTGGCCAGTGAGGCCGAGGTTCCTGATCTGGGGGTTTCTGGAGAAAATTTTGGCTCTACTCAAATGCGGGATCTTACCCTAAAAGGGGCATTCGAAAATGTGTCTGTGATAGATGGGATTGTTCAAGAGCTGGGGGACACACCAGGTTCCCACACTTTGCAGTTGATGGCGAGTTATTGTGTCGGGTGACCACACTGAGGGGAGGGGAGATAGGGAAGCAGCTGTTGGTACCAGGACCCTACTGGAGGAAGGTGTTAGACATGGCCCATTCACATGTTTTGGGGGGACAGCTGGTGGTAGAGACAATGCAGGAGAGAATAATACAGATGTTTTATTGGCTGGGGTGTTACCAGGAGTGCCTAAACTATTGTAGGTCCTGCCACACCTGCCAGATAACCACTCCCTCTACTCACTTCCAAAGTCCCCTAGTTCGGTTACCTGTGTTAAGGGTCCCATCTGAGAGGATTGTCATGGATCTAATGGGTCCTCTAGCTAAATCCATGCAAGGGCACTAATACATCTTAGTGGTCATGGACTAAGCAACCCAGTACCCTGAAACAGTGTCAAGGTGAAAATATATTTTCTTATATAACTTTTATACTTTTATACTGTGAAACAATAAGTTTTTCCTAATTGCTTGCTAATGCAAATGTAACTGTATTAAAGATGGCTGCCAGTGTTCACTTTCACTTAAATTCAGTGTCTAAAGAGTTAAGTTAAGTTTCATTTCTCCTAAAAAAGATAACTCAGGAATGTGAAGAAGAAGTAACCATCGGGAGACGTTTTGACGAATCAGAGAGAGACTGGACACTAGATGTATACTGCATAAACCCCGCCTAATGTACGCCTTCCCCTAACACTCAATATAGTATTGTGTATTTGTAAATAAAGCCAGTTGTTGTACTGCTCCTGACAGGTGTGGATGCGGGACATTAGCTAAGACTGAATCAGCTGCGTGTCTGAGTCATTCTTAATTGGTACCAGATGTTTTGCGCTCGCACAATGATTTGGAATGACTGGTGAATGAGGATTTATTGTCGTTTACGACCCCGACAATTTGGAGCCCAACGGGGGGCGTGGACAGTGATCCGAGGCTCCTCTGGACCCATGCCTGGATGTCTGTGGATGATACCTGTAGTGGCTGACCTCGAGGACTGATCACCCTCCAAAACACGGTAAGTGAGATCATATACACTGTATGTGTCACACTTGCTAGTGTCTCAGCCGTTATTGGTTTGTCTGTGGTCTCCTTGGGTCTGAGGGGTGACCGGTCGAGTGGTGAGACTGAGTGCGATCCTGTGCCACGCTCTGAACCAGCAACTGAGAGACGTCGCATTCTGCGCGTCCTCGTGTACACCACACCTCCTCCACCGGTCATTGTACTCCATTCAACCACCCTACCCGTGACTATTGTCTAGTAGTGAAGTGGAGTGATAAATTGAGCTAGTTGCAGATTGTGGGGCAACTTAGAGGAAGGGATAGGAGACGCAGCCTCTGTGATATTGTACCAGCTAGGTAATTAAGACGTCCCGAGAAGGGACCACCTGTATTTCTGTGGAGGGCTCTCACTAGGAGACCGCCTCCCGACTGTTGGAATATCGTGGCAGGATAATCTGTTAATCACTGCTGTTCAAGGTTAGGGAAAGGAAATATTGAGCGCGAGGCTCTTTTCCTAGTACGTCGAACGTGAGGCTCCGTACTGTGGAACATCAGTGTTGATATCGCTACCAGTGGTTTTTCTGCAGAGAACCATAGTATTCTGTAAGAGTCATGCTGCGTATCTTAAAGCAGAAGAAGTCTGTGCCCCACAAGTTAGATGAGGATGCTGTGGAGGTCAAGGCAATAGTAGCGTCACGGGAAGGCAAGAAGGCAGTCAAGAATGTTGAGAGATTGTATAAGCATGTAGGATTGCCCTCGTCAGGGAGATTACAGCCGGCTATGTGGCATAATCTCATAGAGAACAAACGAGGCATGTTGAAAGATAAAGGATTGTTAGAACAAGCACAAGCTCATCTGCGAGTTGCGCGAGGCTTGAAGAATGAAGGATGGAAAGAGATTGATGGGGAAGGAGGATCAGACAATGCGGAACCTGTGTTTGGTTATAAAATGCCTTTGAACTGTGATCTTATAGATTGTAAAATGGCCGCCGTGCCACTGATGATGAAAATGCAGTCCCAACCACCGCCCTATAATGGCGACAAGACGAGCTCTCCAGAAGCGTGGGTGTGTCCTGTTTGTGGCGTGCAGAATCCAACCTGGGTGGAAACCTGCCGTGTGTGTGGGGCGGGCCGTCCTTGGGGTTCCGCCCAGACCATGGACGGAAGTGGGGCATGCCACGCCTCCACCGGCAGCCATCTTGGTGCACCCGGAATTCCTCCCCAACCACTATGTCCGCTGGTAACACTTTCCGGCGAGTACTATCAGGGACCACCACGTCCTGAGAAACCTCCGGCACCGACCGATGCTGTTCCCACCTCTAATGTTCCTGTTTCTGTTCCGGCCTCTGGGCCTAGTCTCCCGGTGCAACCCACTGTGATATTTGTAAATACACCTGGTCAAGGTCCCTTCACTCTTGATGCCCTGACCGGCAGTACGGCTTTCCGGTCCGTAATGCGTATGAGGCGCCAAGCTATCGGAGATGATGAGGGATCAGAAGATTCTGACAATCAGGTTGCTACAATTCCCCCTGCCCCGCCACTGCTATTAGGTCCGTTCGAATCCCCCCGGCCCGGAAGGAGCCCACTACCTACCCCTCTCAACAAATCCTCTAAGTTGCCCCATGACCCTGAAATCTGGTTCCCCTGTCATTCACGCTATTACATCACACCTCAGGGCTCCCAGGTTCTTTTCTCAGTGGGGTATGGGGACATAGTTACCCACCAGGTAGGAGCCATAGTGAACCCAGCTAACTCTACCCTGTCGCATAGAGGTGGTTTGGCCCAACAGATAGCTAAAAAGGGAGGCCCAGCCATAACCCAAGAGTGTCAGGCCTACCTTACCAATTATGGCCCCTTGCATCCAGGAGATGCTATGTCCACCCAGGGAGGGAATTTGCCCTGTGATATAGTGTTACACACTGCAGGCCCTATATATGATTACAGGACACCCGAGCATTGCCGTACAATATTGCAGACCGCCTTACAGACAGTGCTTATCTTTGCAGGACGGCTAGGGAGAGATACACTTCCTCGTAGAACTTTGGCTATACCATTGATATCTTCAGGACCCTTTGGATACCCACTGGGCCCCTGTATGAAGGAACACGTTGAAGTCATCAAGAATTGTCTCCAATCAACCCCAGATCTCGATTTACAAGAAGTTAGGATCGTCTGTTACTATGAATCCGGATTAGAGGGCATCATGCCCTTGGTAGCTGAATACATGATACCACTGATGCACACAGGTATAAAGCCCCTGGATGAGGTAATACCCACAGCACCCCCAACTGCCCCGAAGGATGAGGCAGTGACACATGACGAAGAAGAAGAAGGGCTGAAGCTGAAATACAAACCCTTCACTCCGGTACAAATTGATGCTATTGTTAACAAGTTACCTGACCCGGACAAATTTCCCATGCAGTATGTAAGGAAACTGGAACAGACTAGGAGCATCTACGGGGCTACATGGTCTGATCTATCAGGCATCACCTCAATCAAAGCCTCCGAATATTTTCTCCCCACCATCATGAAGGAATTGGACCCCACTAAAGCAGGACCTCTCAACAAGTTCAAGTCTGGAAAGGAGTTTATCGCTCAACTCACAAAGTGGGCCCAGGATCGTCTCTGTGACGAAGCAGGATCAATACAGGATATACAACAAGAATCTGGTGAAGCTGTGGAGAAATACGCTGCCAGACTAACTATGCAGTTTGAAGACTTGGGTTATTCAACTCATGTGAAGACGCAGGCAGCCTTGTTGGTCCGTGCTTTTATTGATGGTCTGGAAGATCCACTGAAGGATAAGGTCATGAAGCTTCGTCCCGAATTACCTGATGGTCCCCTAAAACAGGCCCTCACTGTTGTGAAGAGTTATCAGAAAATGCTTCAAAGGGAAGAAAAAGAAGCAGAAAAGGAAGCAGAGAAGGAAGCACAGAAGGACAAAGGCAAGAAGAAACCAGCCATGTATATGGCAGAAGCCTCAGAAGTACCTGTTATGGTGTATCAGGCTCAGGATCGGTATGGATCACCACGCTTGAGGCCGAGAGGGTCCCAGGGCCAAAACTACAGGGACAGACCAGTTCGTGATGACCAAGGGAGACCTCTGTGTTGGGAGTGTGCCAGCCCTGGTCATATGAGAAGAAGTTGTCCTCGCAGGGGGCACCCTCAGAGACCTCTTCCTCCTCCACACTCATGAAGTTCAGGCCAACCGGTGCCCACTTTTCCCGCCACCTGTACTTCCTCGTCTTGTGGTACAGTGACCCTGGAAGTGGACAATCAACCTCTCAAGTTCTTAGTGGACACTGGGGCGGCCACCTCTGTTATCTCTTCATCTCAGCTGCCTCCTACAATCTCCCTGTCTTCAGATTTCCTCACATGTATTGGAGTTGAAGGTCAACAAACCTCATCACCACTCACTGTTCCCGTCCCAGCTGGCCCATTCTCTGGTGTCTTTGCCAAATTTCTGGTGTCTGAAACCTGCCCCGTCAACCTTCTAGGAGCTGACCTCCTTCAAAGGCTTCACGCTACCATCATCTTCGGTGATCAAGGGATGGAATTGCAATTACAAGATCCTGCCTCACAACAAGGCACTGAAGATCGTTGTGTCCTTAAGGCTTTCCCTCTGATGATGATGACTCTGCAAACGACACCTTCCCCGGATTTGCCCAATCTACCTACCACTCTGTGGTCAACTGGACCTGAGGATGTGGGTCTGCTCAAAGTGCCTCCAGTAAAAGTCCACCTCAAACCTGGGCACCCATACCCCAGACTACCTCAGTATCCGCTTAAGGCTGCCCAAGAGCGGAGCCTTGGAGTTCAGATTACCTCCCTCTTACATTCTGGAGTGCTAATCAGATGTGTTTCACCCTGTAACACACCCCTGTTTCCAGTGAAGAAGAAGACAGCTCCTGGAGACCCTCCGAAGTACAGACTTGTACAGGACCTCAGAGCAGTCAATTCAGCCACCATCTTGGAAACTCCTGTGGTACCCAACCCAAACACCTTGCTTTCTCAAGTGCCTACTTCAGCAACACTCTTCACCGTTATTGACCTGGCTAATGCTTTCTTCAGTGTCCCGCTTCATGAAGACTCACAGTTTTTATTTGCCTTCACGTTTCAAGGATCTCAGCTGACCTGGACCAGGACACCACAGGGTGCCCAGAACTCCCCTAACCAGTTCACTCATGCTATGAAGATGACCCTGGATCCGTGGGTGTTACAGAATCTTCATGTCACGCTTCTCCAGTATGTTGATGACCTACTCCTCTGTGGAACTGAAGAGAATCTGTTTGCTGCTTCTGAGTCCTTGCTCCTTTTTCTTCATTCTGCCAACTGCAAAGTCTCAAAGGCCAAGGTCCAGTGGTGCAAAGAGAAAGTCGTCTTCCTCGGACACTGCATCTCTCAAGGCTCGAGACACCTCACCGAGGACAGAAAACATGCAATCGAGGATATCCCTTATCCAAAGACATACTCTGCTATGCAGTCTTTCTTAGGACTCATTACCTACTGCAGACAGTGGATTCCGGATGCTTCAAGACTCATGCAACCTTTGTATGATTGCCTCAAGACTGGAGGACCGGACTGGGATCATGCTGAAAATCCGTATATCTATGCTCAGCAAAAGGACTGTTTCCTGGCTCTCAAGGAAGCTGTTGTCAGCGCCCCTGCTCTGGGTCTCCCTGACTACACTCAGCCGTTTCATCTCTTTGTTTCAGAATCTGAAGGACATGCCTCTGGTGTGCTGGCACAGAAACATGCTGATCGTTTCCGTCCTCTGGCCTACTACTCAGCCAGGCTAGACCCTGTTGCCAGAACTGCTCCTTCCTGCCTCAAGGCTGTGCATGCAGCCCATGTTCTTCTGGATAAGTCTGCTGACATAGCACTTGGTCATGACTTGGTCATTCAAGCTGGACATGATCTCTCTGCTGTCCTCCAACAAACATCTCCTAAGCATCTAACGAGCCAAAGACATCTCAGACTTCAGTGCTCTCTACTTCTGCCCTCCAACATCACCTTCCAGAAATGTACTACCATCAACCCAGCCACTTTGCTTCCACATTCTAGGGGGGAGTTCCCTGACGGGTATAAGGACTTACCAGACGGGAGGTCACCTGATGACCCGCATGACTGTGTAAAAGCACTGGAACAAGAAGCCTCTGCACCACAAAATGTGGTAACTCAAGAACTTCTCAACCCTGATTTGCAACTATGGACTGATGGATCTCGATTTGCAGACTCTTATGGCAAGTTCCACACTGGATATGCGGTCACCACTGAAACAGAAGTCCTTCTGGCTGAAGCCTTGCCACCTCACCTTTCGGCTCAAGAAGCCGAACTTGTGGCCCTACAACAAGCATGTTATCTAGCAGAAGGGAAGACGGCCAATGTCTACACTGACTCAAGATACGGCTATGGAATCTGTCACGATTTTGGATTCCTGTGGAAGTCCCGAGGGTTCATTACGGCTACAGGAACCCCTGTTAAACATGCACTAAGGATTAAAGCCCTGATGAAGGCATTGGAGCTACCTGTACAAATTGCGGTGATCAAGGTCAAAGCTCACGGGAAAGTCAATTCAAAGGAGACTAGAGGAAACCATTTAGCAGATCAAGCTGCCAAAGCTGCTGCCATAAAGAATGTCTCAGCAAAGTGGGAAAAAGAAGAAACAGCACCAGAAAAACCCTGTTGGGAAGGCACTGATACACCTGTGATGCCTGTGCTTACCAGAGCACAAACAAGAGAACAGGCAACCAAAGAAGCTACCCAAGCCGAAGGAGAATGAGACTTTGAGAAGTCCGAAGCCCGAAGAAAGAAGAGGGAGTTGATAGAAGACATGGAAATGGAATACTCTGCTACCGGATCTGTCTGGAAGCCAGCCCGACCACCTGAAGAGAGATTGTGGGAAGAACAAAAGTTGACCTCTAAAGAAGAAAAGAAGCAGTGGGAAGCTGCAGGAGCCATTCATGGTAATCGTAGTTCTGCCGGACAATACCAATTTCCTAGACTCTATAAGGTGGATGGGAAACCCTGTCTACCCAAAAGAATGTATCCAGCCGTTGCAGCATGGGCTCATGGATCAACTCATCGAGGAAAGAACCAAGCTCTGGCCTGTATCAAGAAGCTCTACTGGGCCCCAGGAATCTCTACCACTGTCACAGCCTACTCAAGAGCCTGCCCAGTCTGTGCCATCTGTATCCCAACAGCCACCGCCAAGGTTCCACTTCAGCATCTTGCCAAACCAGACTACCCTTGGCAGAGAATCCAGGTTGATCATATTCAGATGCCCAAGTCAGGAAAGTATGAGTATGTCCTAGTGGCTGTGGATATGTTCTCAGGATGGCCCGAAGCCTACTCAGTGACCAACATGACTGCCAAAACTACAGCTAAGAAGCTCATCACTGAAATTTCGTGCAGATTTGGAATTCCCGAAGTTGTTGAATCAGATCAAGGCCCAGCCTTCACTGCCAATGTCTACGAGGAATTGTGGCACATGTTAGGGACAGATTTGGGTCTGCACACCCCCTATCACCCCTCCAGTTCAGCCAAAGTTGAGAGAATGAACTCCACAATTAAGACCCAGTTGCTTAAAATGAGCCAGGACCACCCACTCCCATGGCCAGATTTGCTCCCCGTGGTCCTATACCATATCAGACACACCCCACAGGGAAAACACGGCCTGACTCCCTTTGAGATTCTTTTTGGTGCTCCACCTAAAATAGGAGACATTAGGCCACAAGAGTTGTCTGAGACAAATGATAAAGTTGTACAATTTGTGATTGCATTGTCTAAGGAACTGTCTAACACCCACTCTACAGTTTCTGCTTCTCTTCCAGAATCCACAGGTGACGTGGTCCATGACTTTGTGCCAGGAGACCTGGTGTATGTGAAAAAGTTTGTGCGCAGAGATTGTCTCCAGCCGAGATTTGAAGGACCCCACACGGTGATCCTGGTCACCCCCACTGCAGTAAAACTTGAAGGAAAGAGCACCTGGATTCATGCTTCACACTGTAAAAGAGACCGAACCAGTGTTTAGTCACAGTAGTGACTGAAGGGAAATGTTGCTGTTGTTTTTGACCTTGGGACTGGGGGCCATCCTCGCCCCTACCTCTTCGGCCCCTATTGTAAATAAGAATTCTGGTCCCTTTATTCTCTGGGTAAACCTGACAGCCCCGGTGAATATCTGGCGATTTGATTTCTGTGATGTAGTCAAGTGCCTTGAGACTGAACGGGTGGTAGAGGGGATCATCCAGTTCTATATGTGTGTTACCAGACAAGACAACAATAATTGTCATTATTGGACAGATGCTGCCTGGAGTACGGGGAATGATTGGGGATATAAACCTAACGAAGCCATGTTCCCCAAGGATGGGACGGGTAGGAGTCTTCGTGAGAGAATGCATCTAACAGCCCTTCTGCAACCATTTAGGGGCTGTAAATGGGGTAGAAGCTGTCACCCCCTTCTCCTAAATCTTGAAAGCCCTCAATCTGCTGATCTGCAGACGTTCGTACTAGGAAGGCATTATAATTATGTATTTAGTGCTGGACCTTATGCGTATTTAGGCCATATACGGCTTCAGGATATTAGCTTCAGACCAACCAAGGCCCCCGTTACCAGTACACCTAAAATAGGCCCAGGTGAGCGTTTGCAAAATGTAGTTAATGAAGTGATCCCCATTCCAGGTCTCAGTTGGCAAGAGGTTTTCTCCATAGAAACACAAACAGCCCCAAGGAAAAATTTGTGGTTAGAATGGGTGAGGTACAATGTAAAAGTCCAGAATATCTCTGTAGGATGTATTGCTTGTGCTGCTGCGAATACACACCTATACACACATGCATTGCTTTTCCCTGATGACAACACCACTGCCTGTGTCATGAATTTGTTGAAAGGTTTGAAGCCCACTGATTGCCCAGATTACGTCCCACTAATTCATAAGGAACCCAAACTAAAGGTCCCAGGAGAAGTAACTGTATTAGCTGACAATTACACCTGCTATAATTCCCACGACACCACAGGTACACCAGTAGGGATCTTCGAGACAGGTTTCTGCAATGGAATAGTTCTCTAGATACTGACTTGTTAATCAAACATACACAATATATGTATGACATTTATTGGTTATGTGGAGATGGTAAGCTCCGTCCTAGGTTGCCAAATGCCTGGACAGGCCAATGCACCCTTGTTAAACTAGCTATGCAGTTCAAGATTCTACCCTGGGATCCAAAGATACCTGATGAACCTACCAGGAAAAGGAGAAGCCTCGATCAGCTCCATATGAGTTATGAAGAAGATCCACTAGTATATATCGATGCTATTGGAGTGCCAAGGGGGGTGCCTGACCAATTTAAAGCCCAGAACCAGATCTATGCTGGCTTTGCTTCTATAATCCCACAGGTGCAGATTAATAAAAATGTTGAATGGATCAATTACATATATTACAGTGAACAAAGGTTTGTCAATTTCAGCCAAGATGCCTTCCAAGGTATAGTTGAAGAATTGGGCCCTAACACTAGAATGACACTCCAAAATCGACTAGCCCTTGATATGATATTAGCTGAGAAAGGAGGAGTTTGTGGGATGGTGGGAGAGGAGTGTTGTACCTATATCCCTCAGAACTCTGGAGTGAATGGAAAAACCATGATAGCCCTTAAAAGGATAACTGGGTTAGCAGCAGAATTGAAAACTAATGCTGGAGTAGACACATCTTTCTTTTCCGGCTGGTTGGGTGGACTCAAGGGATTCCTTCAACAAGCTTGTATAGTACTGATTGCCCTCCTTGTAATTGGATCGATAACTCTTTGTTGTGTTATTCCCTTGTATAAAAAGGTTATTGCCAAAGCAACTCCGATTGGCACCTTCCTCAATCAAGAAGTAGACCCACCAGAGTACGATGGTACTGATCTAGGGGAGATCCCTAAGTATATTCCCCTCAAGAGAGTAGACAAAACCCCCCATTCTCAGATGATGTTAAGAGACTTAGTTTAGGGACAGCGGGAGAACTCCATGTGAGGTTAGTGAAGGGTTCAGCTGCCTGGAGGCCTCTCGCTAGGGGAGAGCTTCTGAGGTGTCTGGATGAAGAAATCCACCTCCCCTTTTCCCATCGCATGGACAGTCTCGAAGGATCTTTCATTAAGGGAAAAACTTAGTGTTTAGGGGGGATTGTCAAGGTGAAAATATATTTTCTTATATAACTTTTATACTTTTATACTGTGAAACAATAAGTTTTTCCTAATTGCTTGCTAATGCAAATGTAACTGTATTAAAGATGGCTGCCAGTGTTCACTTTCACTTAAATTCAGTGTCTAAAGAGTTAAGTTAAGTTTCATTTCTCCTAAAAAAGATAACTCAGGAATGTGAAGAAGAAGTAACCATCGGGAGATGTTTTGACGAATCAGAGAGAGACTGGACACTAGATGTATACTGCATAAACCCCGCCTAATGCACGCCTTCCCCTAACACTCAATATAGTATTGTGTATTTGTAAATAAAGCCAGTTGTTGTACTGCTCCTGACAGGTGTGGATGCGGGACATTAGCTAAGACTGAATCAGCTGCGTGTCTGAGTCATTCTTAATTGGTACCAGATGTTTTGCGCTCGCACAATGATTTGGAATGACTGGTGAATGAGGATTTATTGTCGTTTACGACCCCGACAACAGTACCACTAAGAAACTTCCTGGTCAAGAGTATCGCCTGGGATCTTGTCCATATTTTTGCACAGACGGGTCTGCCGAAGGAGATTTTGACAGACCAGGGAATCCCTTTTATGAGCAAGGTAATGGGGGAATTATGTAAGGTCCTTCGGATTGCCCAGCTGTGAACCTCTGACTACCAACTGTAGACAGATGGCCTAGTAGAGCGCTTCAATAAGACCTTAAAGGCGATGCTCAAGAAGGTCATTGAGAAGGATAGTCGAGATTGGGACTATCTGCTTCCATTTCTGCTGTTCTCAGTCAGAGAAGTTCCTCAAGCCTCTACTGATTTCTCCCCATTCGAGCTGCTGTATGGTCGACATCCGCGAGGGCTCCTGGACATCGCCAAGGAAATCTGGGAAGCCATAGTCACACCACAACACAGCTTCACAGACCATGTCACCCTGTTACAGGATAGGATGATGAAAGCAATGCCCATCTTGAAGGAACATCTTCTCCTGGCACAGGATGCACAAGCAAGGATGTATAACCGTTAAATGAGGCTGAGGCATTTCCAGCCCTGGGACCTATTGTTAGTACATATCCCCACGATGGCGAGCAAGACTCATATGAGCTTATCCCCAAGCGGCAAGACCCATATGAGATGGTGGAAAAACTGAGCAAGGTGAATTACAAGGTACACCAGCCAGGCTGAAGGAAGCCACACCAAATATACCATGTGAACTTGCTCAAGCCAAGGCGAGATCGTGAGTTGCTGAAAACTCCTTACCTGGGAGCCAATCCCAAAGGCACAGTGGACGATGTCACCATTGCAGAGACTCTAACGTGGCCCAAAGATAACAGTATCAGGAACTGTTGCAGCTGAACTGTGATCTGTTCTCAGAGTTGCCAAGGAGAAGACGGCTGTTTCCATGCCTGATGGGTGTTATTAATACACCAGAATGCCCTTCGGATTGCAGGGGGCCTCAGCAACCTTCCAGAGGGCTGTGGATTGGGTCCTGGCTCTGCATAAGAAGTATGTCGCGGCCTACCTAGATGACATTGTGGTCTTCAGCTCGGACTTGGGTAGTCATCTAACAAAAGTACAGGCAATCCTGGATGTGTTGAGGAATGCGGGGTTCACCGTAAACTCCAAAAATTTGCCATAGGGAAGCAAGAGGCCAATACCTAGGCTATGTCGTCGGGAAGGGCGAAATCAAGCCTCAGATAAACAATATTGAGATAATCCTGAAGTGGCCACAACCGAGTCAGGGATACCTGCCATAGGGGTCGCCAAGCTAGGGATCCATTGACTTGTTCACCTCTGTCATGAATAGCAGAGTGTGGCGAATCAATAGACAACCCTAGCACAATAACATCACTAAAAAGCTTTGGCAAGTATCCAGAATTGAAGAGCGGCATTGGAAGAAAACGCGCTTGCAAGACGACTTCACCTCATTCAAACAAGCGGCACTTGCATTCAAATCAACTCTCACCTCTGCTAAACAGGTCTACTTTACATCCGACAACCCCAAACAGTTGATCAACACTTTTAACTCCCGCCTCTGCCCACCACTGCTTCCTTTGACTTCCCTAATCTCTGCCAAGGACTTTGCCACGCAGTTCAAAAATAAGATAGACCAAACAAGGCAAGTGTTTGTTGTCCGACCACCACAACCCTTTGCATACCAGACCAATGCCCTAACCCCATAACTTCCCTCTCCAAAATCTCTGAACAGAGCTTGCTCATCTCTCCAAATCACACCTCACCACTTGTGCGCTTGACCCCATCCCATCCCACCTCCTCCCCAACCTCACCACACCACTACACTTATCCCATCCCTAACTCATTTCTTCAACCTATCACTAACTTCTGGTACCTTCCCTTCTGCTTTCAAACATGCCACAATCACACCTATCCTCAAAAAGCCATCCCTTGACCCGAGCGCTATGTTCAGCTATTGCCCCATATCTTTGCTCCCATTTGCTTCCAAACTCCTTGAGCATCACATCCACGCTGACTTTCCTCTTACTTTGCATCTAATTCACTCTTCAACAACCTACAATCTAGATTCCATCCCCACCATTCCAATAAGACTGCCCTGACCAAATTTACTAATGACTTACAGCTACAGCTAACAGGCAATTCTCTGTACTCCTCATTCTAGACCTGTCCTTCGACACAGTTGACCACTGCCTCCTACTACAGAGCTTCTCTTCCTTTGGTGTCAAAGACCTTGCCCTATCCTGGATCTCCTCACACCTTATCATCTGCACATTTAGCGTTTCCTACTCCCACACTACCTCCGCATCTCGCCCTCTCTCTATTGGTGTCCTTCAAGGCTCTGTCCTAGGACCCCTTCTCTTCTCAATCTATACCCTTGGCCTGGGACAACTCATAAAGTCCTATGGCTTCCACTACATCTATTTGCTGATGACACTCAGTTCTACCTCTCTGGCCCAGATGTCACCTCTCTACTGTCCAGAATTCCCAGAGTGTCTATCACCATATGCTCCTTCTCTTCTCCTTCCTCAAGCTCAATGTGGACAAATCTGAACTAATTATCTTTCCTCCATCTCGCATACCTTCCCTACCTCATCTATCACAATAAATGAAATCACACTTTCCCCTGTCCCGGAAAACCGCTGCCTCGGAGTAACCCTTGACTCTGCCCTGTACTTCAAACTGCACATTCAAGCTCTCGCCACCTCCTGTCGCCTTCAGCTCAACAATATTTCCAAAGTCCATCCTTTCCTCAACCCTCACTCTACCAAAATGCTTGTGCGTGCCCTGATCATCTCCTGCCTCGACTACTGCAACATCCTCGTCTGTGGCCTACCTTGTAACACTCTTGCACCCTTCAAGTCTGTCCTTATCTCTGCTGCTTGACTAATTAATCTCTCTCCTTGCTTCACTCTTGATTCCCCTCTTTGCAGGTCCCTTCACTGGCTCCTAATTTCCCAGCATATCAAGTTTAAACTACTAACACAAACCTACAAAGCCATAATCTTTCACCACCGTATATTTCCGAACTAATCTCTCAATATCTTCCCTCACTTAATCTCCAGTCTTCCCAAGACCTCCTTCTCTCCTTCACGTTTATTCGCTCCTCACGCAATCGCCTCCAAGATTTCTCCCAAATATTCCCCATCCTCTGAAATTCTGTGCCCCAACACGTCCGGTTATCCACCACATTTGGATCCTTCAGACGGAACCTGAAAACCCATCTATTCAAAAAAGCTTACAAACCTGTAATGACCACGCGGCCCCACCATCAGAGCTATTGCAACCCCTGACCAACTGCCTTCTTCCCAATAATCCTGTAGAATGTAAGCCCGCAAGGGCTGGGTACCCTTCCCTCTGTACCAGTCTGCCATTGTTAGTTTGTCTACTGTAATTGATATTTGCATTTTGATGTAATTAATGGTGTTATATAAATAAATAATAATAACCCCGATAGGTTCCCCTTAGAGGTTGTGGCAGGAGTGGTCATGGAGACCCCACTGAACTGCAAGCTGGAAATGTCCCCTGGTAAGTTCAGGACAGCTCAGTTCCAGGGTCCTATGCAGAGACACAGGTATAAAAAAATGCACGTATAAACAGAAAGCCTAGAGGAACGGGGAGCCTAAACTGGACAGCGGAGCCAAACAGCCAAGGCAGCAGAGTAGCCTGGCAACCACAGCATATACAGCGGTGCAGTTGCCCATGGCAACAGGTGAGGAGGACTGGCGTATTTAGTGACTATAAACTGGAAGATATGGTTCCCGGCTGCGATCCAGAGGATATCATGGACTGTGTATTGCTGTGAGTAGAACATTAACATGGGGGTGCATTCGCCCATGTCAACTGGTCTCAGGAGGTGGACTGGCGTGTTTAGTGACTGTAATCCAGAGGAAATGTTTCCCGGCAATGATCCGGAGGATATCGTGTGCTGTCTTTTTTTGAGTTGAACATTAAAGAGAAGTTTTTGCTTTGAACTTTGCTGGGTCACTGCCTCATCACTTCATAATGTGCTACTGCTGCACTATAAAACCCAGAGTAATTTCCCTCCAGCACAATAAGTGTTGTGAAGATTTAGTTAAGCTGCATAATGGGCTGTTTTATGTGGACATCCATAGAGTAAGTGGGAGAGTGTCCACCTTATCCCCACCTGCAGAATCAATACCGAGGTGTGCTGACAGGACCTGGAGCTGCTATGAATGACTGCATAATATACAAATGAAATACAGCAACCTCTGTAAGCGCTAAGATGTATGCAAAGACTGAATATATGAAATTTCAACTGCATTACTGCTGTATATATAGAATCTATACTATGTATACAAACTGAAATGTATATAAAATCTATAAACAATCTATAGGATGTATATAAACTATACTGTATATACAATTTATACAATCTTTGTTATACACTGCTCAAAAAATAAAGGGAACACTTAAACAACAGAATATAACTCCAAGTAAATCAAACTTCAGTGAAATCAAATTGTCCACTTAGGAAGCAACACTGATTGACATTCAATTTCACTTGCTGTTGTGCAAATGGAATAGACAACAGATGGAAATTATTGGCAATTATCATGACACACTCAATAAAGGAGTGGTTCTGCAGGTGGGGAACACAGACGACATCTCAGTACCAATGCTTTCTGGCTGATGTTTTGGTCACTTTTGAATGTTGGTTATGCTTTCACACTCGTGGTAGCATGAGACGGACTCTACAACCCACACAAGTAGCTCTGGTGGTGCAGCTCATCCAGGATGGCACATCAATGCGAGCTGTGGTAAGAAGGTTTGCTGTGTCAGCGTAGTGTCCAGAGGCTGGAGGCGCTACCAGGAGACAGGCCAGTACACCAGGAGACGTGGAGGGGGCTGTAGGAAGGCAACAACCCAGCAGCAGGACAGTTACCTCAGCCTTTGTGCAAGGAGGAACAGGAGGAGCATTGCCAGAGCCTTGCAAAATGACCTCCAGCAGGCCACAAATGTGCATGTGTCTGCACAAACGGTTAGAAACCGACTCCATGAGGATGGTCTGAGTGCCCGACGTCCACAGATGGGGGTTATCCTCACAGCCCAACACCGTGCAGGACACTTGGCATTTGCCACAGAACACCAGGATTGGAAAATTCCCAACTGCCCCCCAGTGCTCTTCACAGATGAAAGCAGGTTCACACTGAGCACATGTGACAGATGTGACAGAGTCTGGAGATGCCAGGGAGAGCGATCTGCTGCCTGCAACATCCTTCAGCATGACCGGTTTGGCAGTGGGTCAGTAATGGTGTGGGGTGGGATTTCTTTGGAAGGACGCACAGTCCTCCATGTGCTCGCCAGAGGTAACCTGACTGCCATTAGGTACCGAGATGAGATCCTCAGACCCCTTTTGAGACCATATGCTGGTGCGGTTGGCCCTGGGTTCCTCCTAATGCAGGACAATGCCAGACCTCATGTTGCTGGAGTGTGTCAGCAGTTCCTGCAAGTTGAAGGCATTGAAGCTATGGACTGGCCCACCCGTTCCCCAGACCAGAATCCAATTGAGCACATCTGTGACATCATGTCTTGCTCCATCCACCAACGTCACATTGCACCACAGACTGTCCAGGAGTTGGCTGATGCTTTAGTCCAGGTCTGGGAGGAGATCCCTCATGACAACATCTGCCGACTCATCAGGAGCATGCCCAGATATCATAGGGAGGTCAAACAGGCACGTGGAGGCCACACACACTACTGAGCATCATTTCCTGGTATTGAGGTATTTCCACTGAAGTTGGATCAGTCTGTAATTTGATTTTCCACTTTAATTTTGAGTATCCTTCCAAATCCAGACCTCCATGGGATATTAATTTTGATTTACATTGATCATTTTTATGTTTTCTTGTTCTCAACGCATGCCACTATGTAATGAATAAAGATTTGCAGCTGCGATATTTCATTCAGTGATAACTACGATGTGGTATCTTAGTGTTCCCTTTATTTTTTTGAGCAGTGTATACACAATCTTTACTAAATACATTGGGACAGTGTAGTGCACTCACCAGTATGTCTCTTCCTCTACAGTTCTTCCAATAAAAAATAAAGATATCACACCAAGAAGTGCTTCTTGGTATGATATCTTCTATTTTGGGTGGCACTAAAACAGATACACTATGGATTTTCACTTTGCGGTGTCGCATTGTGTGCACAACATCAGAAACCACAAATCGTCTTCACCTCTTCCAGATTCCTGCAGACTGAAAGACCTTTAGCCATGTGACCATGATGCCAGTAAATGTCCTGTACCCTTTTAAACTGGGAATTTGCACTGAATGTAGGATTGCTATTATCTCTGCAATTTCTTTATCTAAGGCAGGCTGTCAAAGGACTAACCAGCCAACCAAACTTACAGCAGCGTATTATCTCACAAAAGCCCCTTGGGCCCCATATAGTCACTGGGCAATTGCCCAGTTGCTTCAACACTTAATACCGGCACTAACTGGCATACATCCAAGTGCATCAAACTCATCATCAGTGGTCTTTCGCGCAAAGCATTACTGGGACCGGAAGATACCGGGCGCGTGGTGAGAGGGGGAAAGAGTCCGGGGACCATTGAAAGGTGAGTATATCACTATTTATCTCCTCTCCACGCTCCCGGCATCTTCCGGTCCCAGTAATGCTTAGCGCGAAGGACCGGAGATGACGTCACTCTCGCGAGAGCGCGACGTCATCAGCGGTCTTTTGCGCAATGCATTACTGAGACCGGAAGATGCCGGACTCGTGGTGAGAGGAGGGAAAGAGCAGGGGGCCGTGGGAAGTTGAGTATATCACTATTTTTTATTTTAATTCTATTTTTTACAGGTTTATGGTACTCAGGGCCTGGAGGAGAGTCTCCTCTCCTCCGGACCCTGGGTACCATCCGCACATTGAGCGCTGTGCCGGTCATCTCCCGGCTGCAACGCCGCTGACCTCCGTGCGGCAGGAGATGACCCGTGGCAACCGTCGGGAGATCAGCGGCTAGCACCGCAGATCTCCCGACGGTAGCAGTGGCATGCGTCGTTCGAATGCACGCCAATTCGCGGCCGGATTGTGCCTGTCACTGATTGGCCGCAGCCAGCCAGGCGCGACCAATCAGCGACGCCGGATTTCCATTACAGACAGACAGACAGAATTAGATGATTATATAGTAGATAGGGCAGGAAGGGGCTAATAGATAAAGGGTTCATATTCATGATTTTGGCAGATTAATACTCCATTTTACAGAGAGGACTATTGGGGTCCCACCTTCCGTCCCTGTCATAAGGTAGTAAAATGTTTTTTGATCCAAGCCTGAGATAACCCTGGGTTATATGAGTTATTAGTAGTAGGGTTTAGGCGCTTAATTATAAAGCTGTTAAGAGTTATACACTGTGGCTGGTCCATGGTAACAGAAAGTGACTCCATTTCAAACCTATTGACATTTAGCAGTTATGATGGTTTATTAATATATTATCTCCTCTAATGGGGGGACTCTGGGAGTGAGATCTGATGATTTGATGGCCATGGAAGCTCGAGCCTTTTATACCCCACTGGTCGATGGTTTTAGCGTTCAGTTAGTGGAATCTAACTCAGCACATATCAATGCTGATTAGTGTATGTGAGGACGTATACATAGTTCTGTGGTTCTGTAGCTAATGAGGGAGCCATTGTTGTATTTTTATGTTTATACAAATTTTATATTTTTGTATTTGCACTTTATATTTACAGGTTGTATGTTCCTTTTAATAAAAACCTTCCAACTTAAGAGCCTTGTCTGATTGTTTATTTTATTATTTTAGGGAAGGTGGGTGGTTGGGCCAGTATTTTTTTTTAACACAACCTTTGAGCTCTGAACTTATGATGGCATGTTGAGTGCTGTTAGAAAGGGTGAATTCCTGCGAATTCTTGCTGCTGGGAATAGAGTGCATAAAATGCATATTGCCAGATAACTGTCAAGCGCCTGCTCTACATCTATTGTTAAAAGGTGGTGGGTAATTTATCTTTCTCACAATATTGAATTATGGAGATGATACGTTTTGTATTGTTCGATGTCTTTCTTCCATGCATAAAAATATAATTTTTTATACTAATAATGAGATAAGCATTAATCGGGCTGCAATCTTTTTGACATGTATTTTAATGTCTTTATTTAGTAGGGAGATAAGTTTGTGGTTAGAGGGGTATTTAAGTAAAGTAACTATAAATTCTGTAAGCATTTCTTTGGTAAAGTGTATGATTCTGAGGCTAGTTTAAAGATTTTTGGAGGGTATGGAGACAGGATATGTGCACATTTTTTATGGTGATTACTAAAAAAGACTATTTGGACCAGGAGCTTGATGAAGTGTATTAAATAATGTTTCATAGTTTTACAATTTGTGTGTAATTATTAGGCAAGTGATTATTTTGACCATGTCTTCATTTTTTGCAGATTTTTCAATTCCAAGCTGTATGGACTTGAATGGCTATTGTATGAAGCAGATCAGATGATGTGTACCTGTGTATCGAGGGTGGGTGTGACCTAAGGCAATCACCACCCTCTTAAACAAAGTACCATATTTTTCTGATTATAAGACACACCGAACCATAAGATGCACCCCAAATTTTTATAAGGAAAATAGGGAAAAAAATGATGTGTTAAATGGGGTCCATTAGTGTTGAGCGATACCTTCCGATATCGGGAAATATCGGATCGGATTGGATCGGACCAATACCCCAAAAATATCGGGTATCGCCGATTCCAAAACCGGAAACCAATGCAAGTCAATGGGACACAAATATCGGAATGAAAATAAACCCTTTCTTTTCTTGCACATCCAGTTCGGGAGGGGGGAAGAGTGTGGGCGGTGCGTGGGCGGAGACTGTGCGTGTCTGTGTGTGCGGGCGGGGTCTGTACGGGCCTCTCAGGGGTCTGTGTGGGCCTGCCGGGGGTCTGTGCAGGCCTCTCGGGGGTCTGTGCGGGCCTGTCGGGGCCTGTACAGGCCTCTCGGGGGTCTGTGCGGGCCTGCTGGGGGTCTGTGTGAGCCTGCCGGGGGTCTGTGCGGGCTGGCGGTGGTCTGTGTGGTCCTCTCGGGGGTCTTTGTGTCTGTGTGCAGGCATCATCCGATGGGACTACAAGTCCCATCGGGCTATGCCTGCTACAATGACAGTGATTGACACATTAGCCAATGATGGGACAGTAGTAGTCCCATCATCCGGCTAATGTGTTGAATGTAAAAAAAAAAAACACAAACATACATACAGTACTACATACATACAACATACATACAACATACTATATACTACATACTACATACTGTACATACATACTAAATACAACATACATACTACATACTACATACATACTACATACAACATACATTCTACATACATAGTACATACATACATACAACACACTACATGCATACTACATACATACATGCATACAACATACTACATACATACATACTACATACATACTACATACTACATACATACTACATACAATACATTACATACAATACATACATATAACATACAGTACATAACATAGATTACATACTCACCATCACATGTCACTTTGTTCCCCAAAGCCAGTGTCATCTGTAAAAAAATATTAAAATAACAAACAAACAATATTCTCCCTGATCAGCAGAAATCCACGAGTGTCCCACGACGATCTCCCGTGGAGAACCGCAGCATCAGCTGATGCGACCGCTCTCTAGGAGCTCCAGGAATACAATGACGGGAGGAAGGTATCCTTCCGCACTGTATTCCTCCGCCACTGTAAAAAAAATAGTCCCTAGTCTCACTTTTGGCATTGCTGTGTGAGAAAGTTCCCACGCAGCTTTTGCCATAAAGTGAGACCAGTGAACTATAGTAACCTCTCAGTGATTCACTGCAGGAGCCATTGTGTGTCACTGAAGGTCCTATAGAGCAGTGACATCACCCGATGTCACTGTTCTATAGGGGAGATCGTCGTGGGACACTCGTGGATTTCTGTGGATCAGGGAGTATATTGGTAGTTTGTTATTTTAATATTTTTACAGATGACACTGGCTTCGGGGATCAAAGTGACAAGTGATGGTGAGTATCTACTCTATGTTATGTGTACTGTAAGTCTATATGTATGTATTGTATGAATGTATTGTATGTAGTATGTATGTAGTATGTATGTATGTAGTATGTATGTAGTATGTTTGTTTGTGGGGTTTTTTTACATTCAACACATTAGCAGGATGATGGGACTACTACTGTCCCATCATTGGCTAATGTGTCAATCACTGTCATTGTAGCAGGCATAGCCCGATGGGACTTGTAGTCCCGTTGGACGATGCCTACACACACACACAACCCCCGAGAGGCCCGCACAGACCATCGCCAGCCCGCACAGACCCCCGTCAGCCTGCACAGACCCTCGGCAGGCCCGTACAGACCCCCGGCAGGTCCGCACTGACCCCCCCACGGTCACGCACAGATCCCGCCCACACACACAGACACGCAGTCTCCGCCCACACACCACCCACACTCCATTATAGGCAGCGCATCATGACATCATTTCAGCAGCCAATCACAGCTATTCCATTAGTTAACATGGCTAACATGCCTAACAGGATGTGCCCACACTTCTTAGGATCCTCAACTGGCTCATTGCACTATGGGAACTTCCGATTCTGGTATTCGATATTGTAAAAATATCGGAACTCAGTATCGGAATTCCGATACAGCGAATATCGGCCGATACCCGATATTTGCAGTATTGGAATGCTCAACACTAGGGTCCATCTTACAGTCCGAATTCAGCTTACCTGGGGGGGATCAGCAGCGCTGGTGGAGCTGTGCAATGCGGTGGCCTGCGGGAAAATGGCCGCCAGGGGCGGTGCATGCTCAGATTGAGATCTCAATAATGGGATCTTGTCCCGAGATCTCGGGAGATGAGATTTCAGGATGAGATCTCGTTGACGAGATCTCAATGTGAGCATGCGCCACCCCGGTGGCCATTTTCCTGGAGGCCACCGCATCGCAGCAATGAATGTGCGGGGCCTCCGGGCTTTCACAAAATGCCAGCAGAGCCCCCCTGTACTACAGAGCACCACCGCCGAACCTGCTGAACCTGCTACACCAGCCGCACCAGCCTGGGAAGGGAGTGTGATCATCGCCCGGCAGCGTCAGACTGGGACCATCGTGTTGGACCGGGACCATTTTTTGGGAAAAAGTGTGTCTTATAGTCTGAAAAATATGGTAAGCCAAAAAAAAAGTTAACTTACTCTGATAAAAACTGTTAAAAGTCTTACAGAGGAATGTAGCAATTTTGAAATTACTATGATATTGGGGTGTGATCACAAAAGAATCAAATGTTTTGCTGCAAAGTGAGTGAGTAAGACAGATAATATTGAATCACAAATGACAAAAGACCAAGGTCACCAAGCAAAAGATCCAGTTAACAATTCCCTGACAGCTAGTGCTGGTAATTCCACTGCCTACAACCATATGTTTTTCGGGATTTGAAAGGTGTTTGTGTGGAAAAATGGGCCAGTATCACATCTGAGCAATGCATGTGACTAGTTTCTCCACATAAGAGGCTTCTTTGAATTTGTCATCGCTAGCCAAGGCTTGTGTATGAAGTATTAAGTACATTTCAGTAAGTGAGTTCAATACGTTTCCCTGTGTCATTTCTCAGAATTACACATAATATAATATATGGAAATATATGGTTTGATTTCTTTCTGGTGAGAATTTTATGTCAATAGCATATTTAGAAATATATTTACTTAGAAAATTGGTGACGTGTTCAATACTTATTTTACCCACTGTACGTATTGATAGATTTGCCCCATGTGTAAAAATGTCATGGGAATTTATGCCATACAGAATATTGAGGATATATTCTAAAGTAGTTATTGAAGCCATGCATCTCTAAGCTTCGTTTTAGTAGCAGAAGCACAGTTGCTTTAGAAATTATGATTCCCAGTAGCCTTTCTGTGGACTTTGCATTTTCTCTAACACAATTGTTTGTTAAACGATTTAGCTAAAATTTGCCAGTATAAATTATACAGTCCAATAGAAGATCTGAGCCTTGAAAAAGTTATAATGTGACAAAGAGAAAATTCTCATGGTCTATAAAAAACAGATGGATATGGCAATGCCTCTCAGACAGCAAAATGCCACTTAAATCACAATTTTGTTTCAGTTAGCTATTCTAAATTACAACATGCATTAACAGATTCCTGGAATGTGACTAAGCATTCCAAAGACCAAAAGGCATCAAAAGTTTATAAATAGAGCTGCTTCCTCTAAAAAAAAAAGCAGTAACTTTTCAATTATTTAGACATCTCAAGAAAGAAATAACAAGATTGTTGACATTGCTAATATAGTGTAAGTAGTTATCTTTAACCCCTTAACGACCACCAAGACGTATTAATATAGCAGCAGTTAAGGGGCCTTATTCCCTTATTCCTCATTGCTGCTTTGAAACAGTGACTGGGAATAAGATTATACCGCCTCCCAGTGTTGGTGTTTCAGCTACCAGGGGGAGCTGAGACCTTGGAAAACACGATGAGGGCCGGTTTTCTGGTCCCTAATCACGTTATCGCCGTTATTCAATGAATAATGATCTGGTAAAAAAAGTGTGCCAGTTATAAAAAACATTTCTCTTTCTTCACGTGTGCCAGTTATTAAAAACATTTCTCTCTCTTCTGACATGATATACGTATCTAAGGAGAAGGAAATAAGATCCTCAAAATTCCCTCCTCAGTAACACCGCCATCCCCTTGTCCCTCCAGCTCCGTACCCCGACCCTCCTCCTATTCTTCCTGAAAAAAATGGCGTGCACATGCGCAAAGCGCCCCCTCGAGATCTGCCAACCGGCATCAGGCAACAGCAGGGATTTTCCTATTGGTCCATTTTGACCACTGTAATAGACCCTATCAAGTTAACAAAAGCCAATAATTAGTATGTCACCCCCCCACCATGTGTCATTCTCTTAGTCAAGTTACTTTTTTACTTTATAATTTTTATTTTTTTCATTCTTTGCCATTAGGGTTAAAGTTGGGGTTAGGGTTGAGGTTCGGGTTAGGCTAGGGTTAGATTGGATTTAGAGTTAGGGTTGGGCTAGGGTTAGAGTTAGGTTAGGGCTGAGCTAGGATTAGGGTTGGACTAGAGTTAGGGCAGGGCTACGGTTACGGTTAGCGTTGGGGTTAGGGTTTTTTAAAAAGTTTTAAAAAATGATGACAATATGATGACTAGTGTTGAGCACAAGTACTCACTACTTGAGTTTGCATCAGGGTCATTCAAGCACCCACAATACTTGGTGTAAACCGGAGCACCGTGATGCAAACTCAAGTAGGGAGCAGTTGTGCTCCACACTAATGACAACATATTCAATATGATGACCTAATGTTATCAAATTCTGTTTAGTATCTTTGGGTTAAAAACCCTCACTATAATTCCTAGATAAAATCTATGAGGAGTATAGTTTCCAAAATGAGATCACTTGTGGGGGTTTCCACTGTTTAGGCACATCAGGGGCTCGCCAAACGCGACATGGCATCAACTATCGATTAAAGCCATTTTTTAGTTCAAAAATTCAAACTGTGCTGCTTCCCTTCCAAGCCCTGCCGTGTGCCCAAATAGTAGTTTTCCCCCAAATATGGGGTATTGGCGCACTCAGGAGAAATTGCACAACAAATCTTTGGGCCCATTTTCTCCTGTTATCCTTGTGAAAGTAAAAAAAATTGGAGCTACAGCTAAATTTTTGTGAAAAAAGTAAAATATTAATTTTTTTCACATTCCATTAATTCCTGGGAAGCACCTGAAGGATTAATATGGTTATGGCTTTGAGCGCCTTGAGGAGTATCACTTTTGAGAATATTCTGTCTTATAGCAACTCAAATGTGATGTGGTTTTGTAAATTTTGGTGGAAAATTGAGCAAGTGGGAAATTTTATTTATTAATTTTTTGTGGGGTATAACTATCTGATTTAAGGGCATAATATAAAGTTTGAATTCTGCAAAAGTTTCTAATTTTTTGTCAAATTTTTGATATTTTGATAAACGCAGATCACAACAACCAAAATTTACCACTAACATGAAGTACAATATGTCACGAAAAAACAATCTCAGAATCAGTGGGATCCATTAAAGTGTTCCAGAGTTATTACCTCATAAATTGACAGTGGTCAGAATTGTAAAAATTGGCCTGGTCATTAAGCTGCAAACTGGCTCTGTCACTAAGGGGTTAAAGAAGTGAGCATCTTCTATGAGTTCTTCGGTGAGTCTTGAACTCATGAGTTCTACCATTTTTTCTAAAAAAAATAACTGTTGTATGCATTGACCAGATCTTTTGCCAATCTTGAGGAAAGTTAACATTACTTATGCTAAACTGCTGTTAAGATGTCATCTTAGAGTGGGGCATCCAAGGATGGAGTTGGTGCCTGTGAATCCAGGGGGTGTCTGTCATGGTCATAGAGTAAGTCTTGGGGGTGTAGTAGGCAAAGGTTAAGGGGAAGTTGCTAACAAAATTGGTATCAACCATGGTAAGGTACGCAGATCACAACAACCAAAATTTACCACTAACATGAAGTACAATTTGTCACGAAAAAACAATCTCAGAATCAGTGGGATCCATTGAAGTGTTCCAGAGTTATTACCTCATAAATTGATACTGGTCAGATGTAAAAAAATTTGGCTTGATCATTCAGGTGAATATTAGCTCCATCACTAAGGGATTAAACAGGCCAGCTGAGTATGTAGTCTAACAGGAGATGCTTCATGGGAGAAATGTATACAAATTATCTCTCTCACAGAATTAAAGAAACTATCTCACAAGCAGGGTCGGACTGACCCACCGGAGAACCGGATGATTCTTTGGTGGGCCCAGGCACTGAACACCTGCTGGCATACAGTTAGAGCAGCTAATAGTGGCACACCACGCAGCTGCTATGGGGCCTGTGAGTCAGGGGGGCCCGCTTGGCAGAACCGGAGCAGCATCGGGTGACAGGAGGCAGAAGCCGGCTGCTGCAGCTAAAGCCTGCCCCTGCTGCTAAAGAGAAATTTATATTCACTCTTCCCCATGCCCCCATGGGCGTGGAGAGGAGTGAATATTCATTTCACTTTATTAGCGGGCAGTGTTAGCCGCAAACTGTGAGGCCCGTAAGTCAGGGGGGCCTGGCACCAGCGCTGCCCCCCAGTGCACGCTGCATTCAACTGTATCGGCATCAGATGCCGATAGGGTTGAAAGCAATAATGTAGGAAAGGGCGTCAGATGACGCTCCCTCTCCCACCATTCCCCTCTGCCGCTGACACACGATTATGTCACTTCATTGCATACCCGCTGTGGGTCAGGCAGACAGCAGTGCAGCTTCTGATACTGTAGCAGAGCCAGAATCACATGGCAGCAAAGCACCCGACTTTGTGGTCCCAACCCCAGGCTCCAGGAACACTGTCTGTGGGTGACACCACTGCTTCTTCCACTGTTGTGCGTGCAAGCCAATCCCCTGTACACGATGCATGTGAAGATGCCTCCTGCCCTGCACCTGCCGTTGCCCACAGTCAAATAGCACCATCATCAAGCATGTCCACGTCCTTTTCCCAGTGCAGCCTTCAGTTGTCCATACCCCAATCATTGGAACGTAAGCTTAAATACACAGCCAACGCGCAACAGGCCATAGCACTCAATTCTTATATTTCCCATCTGCTTATGGTTGAAATGTTGCCTTTTTGGCTTGTGGAGATAGAAGTTTTCCGCAACCTGATGGCGGCGGCCATCCCATGGTACTTGGTCCCCAGCCATCACTATTTCTCCAGCTGTGCCGTCCCGGCATTACACAAGCACGTGTTCCACAACATTACCCGTTCCCTCCACAATGCAGTTACTGGGAAAGCACACCTAACCACGTACACATGGACAAGTGTTTGTTGCCAGGGACGTTACATCTCGCTGACGGCACACTGGGTTAACATAGTGGAAACCAGGACCCAGTCAGACCTTTGGATGGAACACGTCCTCCTGACTCCATGGATTGCAGGCCCTACATCAGTCAGGGTTACCCCCACTGTGTACAGCTCCTGCACCTCCTCCTCCTCCTCCTCTTCAGCTTCCATGTCCAAAAGGAGCACATCAGTCACAAGCTGGAAGCACTGCCAAAGCAAAGCAGCAACAGGCTGTGCTGAAGCTAATTTGCTTAGGTGACACACTGCACGCACAATGCTGAAGAATTGTTGAAAGCTCTGAAAGAGCAGGCAGATGTGTGGCTGACACCACTGAATCTCCAGCCAGGCATGGTTGTGTGTGACAATGGCAGGAACCTGGTGGTGGCTCTGAGGCAAGGCAAACTGACACACGTACCATGACTGGCCCATGTGCTGAACCTCAATGTTCAACAAACCTATCTGGAGCTGCCAGATATGCTGGTTAAAGTACACCACCTGTGTGCACATTTTAGAAAGTCAGCTACAGCTTCAGCCGCCCTTGCCGTGCTTCAGGAGTGATTTCAGCTCACAGACTGGTGTGTGATGTCACCACACATTGGAAATGTTAGGCGTCAGATTCCTGCAGCTGAACAGCAGGAATCCAGAGCCACGCATCCAGCGGTCTCCCATTCCTTTCCAACCGCTCAGGGACCTGCACAGCAATCTCAGCGATCCAGGCACCCTGCTCTGACCAGCTCTCTGGGTCTGGATGTTGCTGCCACCTCTGGACCAGCAATGGTAGCGCAACCTGCTTTGTAGGAAACCACTCCAGAGGCTAAGTCCTCTCACCGCGCTACTGGGCATGCCCAGGAGACGATCTGCCAGTGGAAATCGGGGGTCACGTGCTCAGGTCCTTCTCCTGATCTGATTGGCCCATCTCAGAGGTCTGGAAAGTCCCAGAAGCGCATGGCTATAAAAGGCCCGCATGGCCGCTCGGCCATGCGCTAGTATAGACTATACTTGCTATGTGTGAATGGTGACGGATGTATGATTCTGGTGACTGACTCATTTGAAACCTCTTCCCTCTGATATTACGTATGTGGTTAGGGAGTTAGAGTTATAGTCAGCGCCAGTCAGTGGCAAGCCATACGCCACAGTGCATACCGCACCGCTACACTAGCGTCCAATAGTGTTATGCCTCACGGCACTGTCGTACAGCGGCAGTAGTGACCGCCGCACTGCAGTTAGCAGCACTTACCGGTGTCCGCGGTAGCGATGCCGCACGCATGGTAGGTCAAGACGGACACCGACCTCTGCCTTGGGCGGTGTCCTGTGACCACATACCGTGTGTGCACGCCAGCTGAGACCTGTGAAGCTAGCAGGCTCGGCGATAATGCTTTACTTATACTAAAGCGCCTCTGTGAGTTTAACAGAGTCCGCTCTGCGCACCTCGGGTGACGTTTAACCTGAACGCAGTATACTGCCATATAGCGAGTCTGCCATTACTTAGCAGCACCTACTGCATGGTGGACCCCGGGCGGCGAAAGCACTTCCTATTATTTATATTTAGTGCGTTCCGCCGTCCCTAACAGGAACTCTACACTCCATATGTTGGAAAGGATTTGTGAGCAGAAGCGGGCAGTTGTTGAATACCAGCATCAACAAGGCCGTTGTGTTTCAGGTTTGACACCACACATACGACCTCAGGAGTGGACATGGATGTCAGGCATATGTAGCATCCTCCAAAACTTTGAGGAGTCCACCAAGATGATGAGCGGCAATGATGCCATAATTAGCGTCACTATCCCGCTCATCTGCATTCTGAAAAGCTCTCTGCTCACAATGAAAGAGGATGCATTGCAGTTGGAGCACGAGGACATGGATCAAGGAACCATACAGGGTTATTACACACAGCCCAGCTTCATGTCACTACAACCACAACTGTCATACCGTCTGTTCAGTGTGGATGGCCTGAGGACAAAGAAGAAGAGGAGGAGGACACCTTGGTCAGTCGTCCTGTTGGTGAGGACACGGAAGGCTTGCCTATTACCAGTCTGGCACGCATGGCTGACTTTATGTTGCCCTGCCTTTCCAGTGACCCTCGTAATGTCAAAATATTGGGTAACAGTCATTACTGGCTAGTGACACTTTTAGACCCACGCTACAAGGATAACTTTCAATCTCTTGTTCCAGAGGCAGACAGGTGTACCAAAATGGTGCAGTACAATAGGGCCATTGTTGCAGAGTTATTAAAAAAATTCCCTTCTCAAAACGCAGGCGGCAGAGATAACATTTCACTGGCCAACCAAGCAGGACAGGCGACACAGACACAAGTCCACTCCAGCAGAGGCAGGGGAACACTGGCAAAGTTCTGGGACAGTTTTCTAAGACCCTCACATCGTCCATGCACTGAGGCACGGGATAATCTCACAAGGAACGCAATCTTTTCTAAGATGCTGAGGGAACCCCTTGCTGACAGTATCAACGTCCTCCGTGATTACTCTGTGCCTTTTAATTATTGGGTATCCAAGCTGGACATGTGGCATGAGCTGGTTCTCTACGCCTTGGAAGTCCTGGCCTGCCCTGCCACTAGCGTTTTGTCCAAGCGGGTTTTAAGTGCTGCTGATGGCATTATCATAGATAAGCGCATTCGCCTTTCTAAGGAAAATGCAGTCTGACTCTTATAAAAATGAACAAGGGATGGATTGGGCCTGACTTCGCGACACCACCAAATGATGACAGCGAAGCATAAACTCCAATGTAGTGTTTTTTTGTGAGGTGTATTCACATGCACCTCTTCACAACCAAACATGGATATACACGTCGTGTTTTTTGCTATTTGGTGTCCTCCTCCTCCTTCTCCTCATCCTCACGGTCCACCACCACTTGAACACCAGGGTGAACGTATTCAATCATGCTCCGGCCACTCTATGTTTTTGCAAGGGTGTTATGATGGCCGTCACTAAAATTTTAAAAATATTTACACCCCCAAGGGGAAATGTTTGCCAGCCCATACACTAAGTGTATGGGCATTCCAAGACTAGGAGACCCGCTCCGAGAAATTGGGCCTATCTTTTAATCAGGCCTTCCTCCAAGTCTCATCACCCACTGCCACTAGATCAAAAGGGTTTACGTTATCCGTGCAGCTACAGCCAGTGGTGAATTTGTAACAAGGGTGGGTGGTTAGGCTGTGCATCAAATACTTGTTTTGCCAAAGGTTGAGGTGTACCCCGCAGGGGAAATGTTTGCCAGCCCATAGACTAAGTGTATGGGCATTCTAAGTCTAGGAGACCCGCTCTGAGAAATTGGGCTTATTAGTGAATCAGGCCTTCCTCCAAGTCTTATCATCCACCGCCACTAGATCAAAAGGGTGTTAGGAACGGCGGAACGCACTAAATAAAAATAAATAATAAAGTGCATTCGCCGCTCGGGGTCCACCGTGCAGTAGGTGTTACACCACTGCTAGGTAATGACAGAGGAGCAATATGGCGGTATAATGCGCACGGGTTCAACTTCACCCGAAGTGCACAGAGCGGGCTCTGTTCACACACAGAGGCACCGCAACATAAACATACAAAAACGCTGAGCCTGTTAGTGTCACAGGCCTCAGGAAAATGCACACACGGTATCTGATCACAGGAGCAGGACCTAAGACAGAGGAGCTGTATCCATCTAGACCTACCGTGTGTGCGGCGTCGCTGCTGCAAGCGCCAAAAAGGGCTTCAACTGCAGCACGGCGTAGGACACTGCCGCTCAACGACAAAGCCAGAAAGCAAGCGCAATGTCGGACGCTAGCGTAGCGGTGCGGTGTGCACAGTGGCTTAAGGCTTGCCACTGATTGGCGCTGACTGCTAAACTAATTCCCTATCCACATGTATAATAACAGAGGGAAGGGGTTTTATAATGAGTCAGTCACCAGAACCATACATCCGTCACCATTCACACATAGCAAGTATAATCTATACTAGCGCATGGACGAACGGTCATGACGCTTTTTATAGCCGTGCGGGACCTTCCAGATCTCCGAGATGGACCAATAAGATCTGGAGCAGGACCTGGGTACGACTCCCGATCTCCAATGGGAGATCGTCTCGTGAACATGCCCAGTAGGAGCACAGAGGAACTTAGCCTCTGGAGTGGTCTGCTGCAAAGTATTCTTCTCTGCAGTAGATAGACAGCAGGAGACCGCGGAATGTGAGGCTCTGGATTCCTGCAGAGCAGACGCAGAAACCTGACGCCTAACATTACCCCCCTTCTAGGGCCCCCTCCTCTCTGAGCCTTCCAATCCACCACCCTGTGCCCATCAGAGGCATAGGCCTCAGACTCGTCCGGAGGCAAGTCTGATGTCCTGGTAGGAGACACGGAAAACCGGGACACGTGGAAGGTATCAGAGGCGGCAAGGTCGCCAGGTTTAAGAAGGGACACGTGGGAGACAACGGGCGCGGCAAAACCGCCCGGAGCATAAGTTGAAATGGAACGCTGCGGTGTGACGGCGGACGTCTCCACTCTCTGCTTAAGGAGGCTAACCCGAGCACATGAGGCGCATGCCTGAATATATTTTTTAATGTCCCGAGCCCTGTGCGGCCACCAATACGACCCCGCCAGGAGTTTTTGTGGTCTGCATGTAGCCACAGTGACCACCCGCCCTGGACGCGTGTGCCCACGCGAGGACGTTCGGCCGAAGATGGGGAGGGACAAAGGTCTTGCCCGGCGGCACAGAGTTTGGCCATTGCGGGACACTGTTTCCTGAGAAACAGTGCGTTGACAATGGTAACCGCAAATGGAGATTTGCACCGGACACGCCTCGAGAACGGTGCGAGACACCTCCATGGGCTCTGGGAGTGTAGTCTCTGGCTTAGGTGGTTCCAGAGGCTCAAAACAGTTGGGAGCCGTGGTAACCTTCCGTTTGGATTGAGCACGCTCCAGACCGCTCTCCGAAAAACGGAGATCAATGCGGGTGGAAATGGCAATCAGCTCCTCCAAACTTGCAGGAACCTCTCTGGTAGAGAGAGCATCCTTAAAATGCTCCGCCAAACCTCTCCAAAACACAGGGATGAGGGCTTTATCAGACCACTCCAGCTCGGAAGCCAGTGTCCGAAAACGAACGGCATACTGACTAACCGAGAGGGATCCCTGAGTCAAAGCGAGTAGCTGAAGAGAGGTGTCGTGCGTGACTCGTGGTCACAGGAAGACCTGCTTAATAGCTGTTAGAAACTGAGCAGCGGTCCGAACCTCTGGGTCACCACGCTCCCATAGTGGCGTGTCCCACTCCAACGCCTTGCCCGACAGAAGGGAAACAATAAACCCCACCTTGGCCCATTCCGTAGGAAATCACGCAGCCAGTAACTCCAGCTGGACAGAGCACTGGCTGATGAAACCCCTACAGGAGGCGCCATCGCCAGAAAAATTATCGGCCAACAGGAGGAGGGTAACTGTCGGCGCGTGGGAGGACATGGACATACGTGAAACCGCCTCTACGATCGCCTGTTCAGCAGCTTCTGAAGACTTCACCGCTGCGATAACATTCTCAAGAGTAGCCAACCGGCCCTCTAGCTGGCGAATGCACTGAAGGAGTTGCTGCTGATCTGCCATTACTAGCCAGACCCTGGCTCTAGTATAAAGTTAGGAATGGCGGAACGCACTAAATAAAAATAAATAATAAAGTGCGTTCGTCGCTCAGGGTCTATCGTGCAGTAGGTGTTACACTGCTGCTAGGTAATGACAGAGGAGCAATATGGCGGTATAATGCGCACGGGTTCAACTTCACCCGAAGTGCGCAGAGCGGGCTCTGTTCACACACAGAGGCACCACAACATAAACATACAAAAACGCTGAGCCTGTTAGTGTCACAGGCCTCAGGAAAATGCACTCACGGTATCTGGTCACAGGAGCAGGATCTAAGACAGAGGAGCTGCATCCATCTAGACCTACCGTGTGTGTGGCGTCGCTGCTGCGAGCACCAAAAAGGGCTTCAACTGCAGCGCGGCGTAGGACACTGCCGCTCGACGACAAAGCCAGAAAGCAAGCGCTATGTCGGACGCTAGCGTAGCGGTGCGGTGTGCACAGTGGCTTAAGGCTTGCCACTGACTGGCGCTGACTGCTAAACTAATTCCCTATCCACATGCGTAATATCAGAGGGAAGGGGTTTCATAATGAGTCAGTCACCAAAACCATACATCCGTCACCATTCACACATAGCAAGTATAGTCTATACTAGCGCATGGCCGAACGGTCTCCAATGGGTGATTGTCTCGTGAGCATGCCCAGTAGGAGCACAGAGGAACTTAGTCTCTGGAGCGGTCTGCTACAAAGTAATCTTCTCTGCAGTAGATAGACAGCAGGAGACCGCGGAATGTGAGGCTCTGGATTCCTGCAGAGCAGACGCAGAAACCTGACGCCTAACATTACCCCCCCCTTAGGGCCCCCTCCTCTCTGAGCCTTCCAATCCACCACCCTGTGCCCATCAGAGGCATAGGCCTCAGACTCGTCTGTAGGCAAGTCTGATGTCCTGGTAGGTGACACGGAAAACTGGGGCACGTGGAAGGTATCAGAGGCGACAAGGTCACCAGGTTTAAGAAGGGACACGTGGGAGACAACGGACGCGGCAAAACCGCCCGGAGCATAAGATGAAATGGAACGCCGCTATGTGACGGCGGACGTCTCCACTCTCTGCTTAAGAAGGCTAACCCAAGCACATGAGGCGCATGCCTGAATATATTTTTTAATGTCCCGAGCCCTGTGCGGCCACCAATACGACCCCGCCAAGAGTTTTTGTGGTCTGCATGTAGCCACAGTGACCACCCGCCCTGGACGCGTGTGCCCACGCGAGGACCTTCGGCCGAAGGTGGGGAGGGACAAAGGTCTTGCCCGGCGGCACAGAGTTTGGCCATTGCGGGACACTGTTGTCCTGAGAAACAGCGCGTTGACAATGGTAACCGCAAATGGAGTTTTGCGCCGGACGCGCCTCGAGAACGGCGTGAGACACCTCCATGGGCTCTGGGAGTGGAGTCTCTGGCTCAGGTGGTTCCAGTGGCTCAAAAAAGTTGGGAGCCGTGGTAACCTTCCGTTTGGATTGAGCATGCTCCAGACCGCGCTCCGAAAAACGGAGATCAATGCGGGTGGAAATGGCAATCAGCTCTTCCAAACTTGCAGGAACCTCTCTGGTAGAGAGAGCATCCTTAACATGCTCCGCTAAACCTCTCCAAAACACAGGGATGAGGGCTTTATCAGAACACTCCAGCTCGGAAGCCATTGTCTGAAAACGAACGGCATACTGACTAACGGAAAGGGATCCCTGAGTCAAAGCGAGTAGCTGAAGAGAGGTGTCGTGCGTGACTCGTAGTCCCAGGAAGACCTGCTTAATAGCTGTTAGAAACTGAGCAGCGGTCCGAACCTCTGGGTCACCACGCTCCCATAGTGGCGTAGCTCACTCCAACGCCTTGCCCGACAGAAGGGAAACAATAAACCCCACCTTGGCCCATTCCGTAGGAAATCACGCAGCCAGTAACTCCAGCTGGATAGAGCACTGGCTGACGAAACCCCTACAGGTGGCGCCATCGCCAGAAAATTTATCGGGCAACGGGAGGCGGGTAACTGTCGGCACGTGGGAGGATGTGGACATACGTGAAACCGCCTCTGCGATCGCCTGTACAGCAGCCTCCGAAGACTTCGCCGCTGCGATAACACTCTCATGAGTAGCCAACCGGCCCTCTAGCTGGTGAATGCACTGAAGGAGTTGCTGCTGATCTGCCATTACTAGCCAGACCCTGGCACTAGTATAATGTTAGGAACGGCGGAACCCACTAAATAAAAATAAATAATAAAGTGCGTTTGCCGCTCGGGGTCCACCGTGCAGTAGGTGTTAAACCGCTGTTAGGTAATGACAGAGGAGCAATATGGCGGTATAATGCGCACGGGTTTAACTTCACCCGAAGTGCGCAGAGCGGGCTCTGTTCACACACAGAGGCGCTGCAACATAAACATACAAAAACACTGAGCCTGTTAGTGTCACAGGCCTCAGGAAAATGCACACATGGTATCTGGTCACAGGAGCAGGACCTAAGACAGAGGAGCTGCATCCATCTAGACCTACCGTGTGTGCGGCATCGCTGCTGCGAGCGCCAAGAAGGGCTTCAACTGCAGCGCGGCGTAGGACACTGCCGCTCAACGACAAAGCCAGAAAGCAAGCGCAATGTCAGACGCTAGCGTAGCGGTGCAGTGTGCACAGTGGCTTAAGGTTTGCCACTGACTGGTGCTGACTGCTAAACTAATTCCCTATCCACATGCGTAATATCAGAGGGAAGGGGTTTTATAATGAGTCTTTCACCAGAACCATACATCCGTCACCATTCACACATAGCAAGTATAGTTTATACTAGCACATGGCCGAACGGTCATGCGCGCTTTTTATAGCCGTGCGGGACCTTCCAGATCTCCGAGATGGACCAATGAGATCTGGAGCAGGACCTGGGTACATGACTCCCGATCTCCAATGGGAGATCGTCTCGTGAGCATGCCCAGTAGGAGCACAGAGGAACTTAGTCTCTGGAGCGGTGTGCTGCAAAGTAATCTTCTCTGCAGTAGATAGACAGCAGGAGACCGCGGAATGTGAGGCTCTGGATTCCTGTAGAGCAGACGCAGAAACCTGACGCCTAACAAAGGGTTTACATTTTCCATGCAGCTACAGCCAGTGTGGGGTTTGTAACAAAGGTGGGTGTTTAGGCTATACATCACATACTTGTTCTGACTAAAGTTGAGGTGCACCCCACAGGGGAAATGTTTGCCAGCCCATACACTAAGTGTATGGGCATTCCAAGTCTAGGAGACCCGCTGCGAGAGATTGGGCCTATTAATGAATCAGGCCTTTCTCCAAGTGTCATTATCCACCGCCACTAGATCAAAAGGGTTTACATGTTCCATGCAGCTACAGCGAGTGTCGAATTAGTAACAAGTGTGGGTGGTTAGGCTGTGTGTCAAATACTTGTTCTGCCAAAGTTTGAGGTGTACCCCACAGGGGAAATGTTTGCCAGGCCATATACTTAGTGTATGGGTATTCCAAGTCTAGGAGACCTGCTCCTTTAAATTTGGCATAGTTTTAAATCAGGCTTTCCTCCTCATCTCATCATCCGCCGCCACTAGATAACCAGCATTAACGTGTTCCGTGCTGCTACAGCCAGGGTCGAATTCCGAACAAGGGTGGGTGGTTTTGCTGGGGGTAAAATAGTTGTTCTGTCTAAGGTTGAGGTGTACCCCACAGGGGAAAATGTTTGACAGCCAACACACTTAGTGTATGGGCATTCCAAGTCTAGAAGACCCGCTCCTTTAAATTGGGCATAGTTTTAAATCAGGCCTTCCTTCATGTCTAATCATCCGCAGCCACTAGATCACCAGCGTTAACGTGTTCCGTGCTGCTACGAAATTAATAATATGAAGTGGATTTTCCGGTGGACATCCGGTGGCTTGAAAAGCTTATTGGGGTGCATGTAACTTTGGGCCAGGCCAGGCCTTGCATTCAATGCAACATTTTTTCAGGAAGCCCTCCTGTACCTCTCGTGAAAAGAGTATTGTGGTGTGTCGTAATTCTTGGCAGCCCACCTCTCACTGCATAGGCAATAACAGTTTAGGAGACCCACTGATTAATAATGGCCCTTTAAGAAGATTAATGCCGCCTGATGCCCCTGTAAAAATAGGCTCTGTGACTTTAACAGTCCATCCTTCATAAATGAAACAAGATATGTCTGCTTATGTGTCACACACCACATGGCCAGCTAGGGTTGGGAAATGTTACAATGACAGCATTTGTATTGGATGAAAGCAATGTTGAAGTTGAAAAACGCTTCAAAAACGCTGCGTCTGAACATAGCCCAAGTGGGGGAGGAACATTTTGGTCTGTGGTTAATTATTTTGCCTTATATACAAGTCATTAACCTGGAAAGGATGTACCTTAACATATTTTCCAGCAAAATCTGTTTTGGTTTCGTTTTGGTATGTCTTTTGGTGCACCAGTAAAAATGGCATGAAACTCTGAAAAAATTGTTTAAAGCTGTGAACTAGGAGTCAGGAATGCTTCCAGGGGCAATCCCCATGATGTCCCCATGACATTTGAGCAGTATTTCCATCATTTTCAGACATTTTTAGACCTTTAAAGGACCCCCAGGGGGATCGCGGTAAAAATGCTCGGGTCTCCCATAGACTTACATTGGGCTCGTTGTTCTGTCCGAGTACCTGAGTATTCCAATTTGTTCGACCCGAGCAGCGAGCACCCGAGCATTTTAGTGCTCGTCCATCACTAATAAAAAGTATTTTTCCATAGAATCAGGTTTAGTCACAAAAAACGCAGCAAAACATAATACATGCGTTTTTGGTGCATTTTTTCAGCTTTTTTTCACCACCCATTCAAGTCAATGGGTGAAACACGGTGGAAAAAATGGTGAAAGAAGTGACATGCTCCATTGTGCAAAAAAACATGCAAAGCACAAAATAATGATGACAAAAAAAAGCAAGTATGTGCATGAGATTTCTGAAATCTCATAGGCTTTGATGGTACAGTAAACAGTAGCTGAAAATTATCAAAATTATCATAAAAAAGCATTAAAAATCGCAGCAAAAACACCCAGTGTGAGCTTAGCCTTAGATAGAAACCCCAATTTAAGTGCTCAGTGTAGAGCGCCAGATAAATGTGATCCTAAATGTTATGTAAAATGTTCCCAATAAAAGCTTCAACACAATCCACAAAAAAAGCCCTCTCACTCAGGTCCATTATCTGTTAACGGAAATATAGGGGGATTCCACGTTACTGGTAGAACAAAGACTCTGGAAAAGCAAAATGGCTCCTCACCCACCAAAAGAAATTGATAAATTTCTGCGCCTCCAAATCCAAATGCCCAACTCCCTTCTGAGCCCCACAGTGTGCCTAAACCACATACAGCGTCCACATGTTTGGCATTTCTGAAGCGGTGAGAGCCCGTCTAACTTAGGCTAGCTTCACACTTGCATTCAGGAGGGCTGTGGATGGCAGCCTACTTCCTCCTTTCTTCCTCCGTGAAGCTCTGCCTACTGCTGCATGCATCCTGCGTTTCCCTGCGTACCTATCTTTAACAGTGGGTACGCAGGGACATGCGTTGTATGCTGATGCGTCCGCATGCGGCGATTTGACGTGTGCGGCGACCACACGGAAATGCAATTTGTTGTGCAATTTCTCCTGTTACCCTTATGAAAATGCAAAATTTGGAGCTAAAAAACATTTTTGTGGGTAAAAAGGAATTTTTTTTATTTTCACGGCGCAAAGTTATAAACTTTTGTTTTCTTATTGTCTCTTTGGTTACGGCATCTTTAATTGTCCTGAAGTCGAAGTCAAAGTAATTTACTTACACATTTGGTGCTAGTGCCAATTAAACCCTTTGAGCACCAGGACGTAACTGTGTCACAGTGCTCGTGTAAGGCCGGGGTCACACTTGCAACTGCAATGCGAGAAACTCGCGCGAGTCTCTCGCATCAATAACCGGCATTCGGTACCGGAGCGTTCAGCTGCATAGAAATACATGCAGCCGCACACTCAGGTCCGGAGTGCCAGCGGCAGTGACGGGTATTGATGCAAAAGACTCGCGCAAGTTTCTCGCATCGCAGTTGCAAGTGTGACCCCGGCCTAAGGCTGGAGTCACACTAAACATATGAAAAATCGGTCCGAGTCTTCCTGCCGAGAGTCACAGGAGTGTAATGCATTTGATTTACATCAGAATGCAGAGCGATTGTTATCCGATTGCAATGCGATTTTAGCATGAGCTTTTACATACAGCAATTGTCAATGTCATTTACACATACAGTACACACATATATATTATATATAAGATAGATAGATAGATAGATAGATAGATAGATAGATAGATAGATAGAAGAAAAGCCGGCAATTCATTTGCCATGTTCTGTAAAATCACTGGAGCCAACAGGATAGAAGAAAAAGATTACATACCGTAAATGCAAATAGAATAAGTAGATATATAGATGTCAGTGACAAATACAATTGGTACAGTGTGTGTGCAGCTTACTGCACATGTATTTATTTAATACAAAGTTGTTGTTTTTTTTAAAAATGGTGTGGGCTCCTGCACAATTTTCGTAACCAGCAGAGGGAAAGCCGACGGCTGGGGGCAGATGTTTATAGCCTGTGAAGAGGGTAATACCCATGGAGCTTCCAGGTTATTAATATGAGATCACAACTGTATACTTAGCCTTTACTGGCTATTAAAATGGGGGAGCCCCCCCCCAAAAATGACATGGGGTCCCCCTATAATTAATAACCAGCAAAAGCTATACAGACAGCTGTGGGCTGATAATAATAGCCTAGGAAGGGGCCATGGATACTGGCCCCCCCGGCTAAAAATATCAGCTCTCAGCCGCCCCAGAAAAGGTGCATCTCTAAGTGGGGTGATAGTTGAGGGGGCTGATCCCGCTCTTTAATGGGTAAATGCTGTTTGATTATTTACCTGACAGCATCATTTAAATTGCTTGGTTGCTGATGAACTTTAACACTGTAGTATTGTTGTACATGGCTTAAGCAGGTTCTAGTCAGTAAGGGGACTAAAAGACTAAAAAAAGGAAAAAACAAAAAATGTTTTAAATTATTAAAAAATAAATCTAAAAGTTGAAATCACCCCCTTTTCACAGAAATAAAAGACCACTTACTTGGTATTCTTATATCTGTAAAAGTCAGATCCATAAAAATAGTACATTATTTAAAACATACATTATATACCAAAAAGAAAAAAATAAGCAGAAATCCAGAATTAATTTTTTTTTGTCACCATGCCTCACCAAAAAAATTTAACAAATTATCAAAATTGTCATAGGTACCCTAAAATGTTTACAATTAAAGCTTGGTGCACAAAAAAGGGAACCCTAGCACAATCAATGGAAAAATAAAATTAAGTTACGCTCACAAAAACTCACAAGTCTATTTTTCTTCCAAGGACCTGAATTTTTTTTTTAAACATTTCGCCATACTTGCAATTGTTTCCCCATTTTTCACTACATTATATGGTAAAATGGAAAAAAATGGATAACTCAAAGTTGCAACTTGTACTACAAAAAAGCCCTTATGGCTGTTGGAAGAAGAGGAAGAAAACACAAATGTGCAAAAATGCACCCTGTTGTTTTGTAGGATGTGTGTATGGTTAAAGCTCATACACACGTCCTACAAAATGCTAGAAAAAATGCTTACTATAATATGTCTCATCTGCGGGAGTGGGATGAGTGGGACAATCAGAGGAAAAGTATAATAGAAACACGTCACCACTTCTGTATTTATCACCCACTCCTGGTTGTGGCTTACAAATACTGAGGTAAAAAAACTCACCAAATACTGAATGTGTGCACATGGCCTAATAGAAACACGTCACCACTTCTGTATTTATCACCCACTCCTGGTTTTGGCTTATGGGAAATAATGACCAAATACTGAACATGTGAATGTGGCCTTATCAGAAGGTTTAAAACTTTCCAAACACTGTAGCTTCTGTCTGTTAAATATATAAAATTAGTAGAAAATTGTTGAGCACCTGAATATATATATGGTTTTATGATTAAAAGTGTTTTCCAAAGGTCTTTCATTCAGACTTCATTGATTTTCTCATATGAGAAAATCAGTCAAGAGTTTCATCAATGTTTTTTATTAGATTTTGGGCTTACTTATGTAAGCAGAAGGACCGAGCTGGGGGTACCTTTCTTGCGCTGGGTCCGAAACTGTCGGGGCTGTCTCCTCCGTTGTCTGGGGGGAACGCTTAAAGAGCTGGACCAACCTTTGCACTTAGCAGCTGGGGGCAGAGTGGACTTCAAAAGAGGGGAGGATAAGGGAGGGTAGAGGTGGGATTGGGTTGAAGGTGCAGTTGGAAGAAAGGAAAAGGCCCAGTCCTCCACCATGTCTGTTGCCAAGGCGAGGAGTGTGGGTGAAGTGGAGGCCATGTAACATAGCGCAGCAGGGGAGGCGGTGTCAGAGGGGCGTGTCTGAGGCTAAAAAGCAAAAGCATGTGGAAACAGGGAGACTTGGCAGGAACTGACAGCGCTCAGCAGGGGGAGGTGAGTGCTCCATTCCTTGAGCACCGTAGCAGCACAGGCCCGTGCTCCAGCATCCCCGCTGCCATCCGCAGAGACTATGTACAGAGATATACCATGTGCCCATTAGCCCCCTGCAAAGCAAGGTGCCAAACGCTCGGGGTTCGTGAGTACCATGGGCGTGCCACCGAAGAAGCACCCGTGTGTGACCGTGAACTGAATCCTGACCCCCCCTGGTGCATATTTGTCGGACCACGTTGGGTTCCGTCATTGCTGTGGCCTGTGCCTTACTCTCCATGGCACCCGCTGGACTGAGGATCCCGCAGGAGACATCAGAGACTCACCGCCGTCGAGAGGAAGCAGTTCGTCGTCTTCAGGACAACACCGGATTAACCCCGCGCTGACTGTTGTTGGCGCCAACACTTGTCTCATGGACTCTACAGTCTGGAAGTCGTCGGATTGGATAAGTTATACCTTAAGAACTGCTACCATCATTTTCCCCTGCATTTTTCTAAATTGTTAACCTTTTATTACCTTCTACCTGCATTACCCCTGTTGAACTCTTTATCTCCCTGCGTGGAGTACAGATCTGTTAAAGTAAAATACATTAACACTTGCTCTGTCTCCTGTCCATCACTGCATCCCGCAACCTGCTCACACTTGGCGTAGTCGGCAGGATGCAGTCTACCGGCACAGAGGGGACAGACCAAGCAGTTGGGGGTGCCACGAGGACCAGCATATCCTTGGGGGCGAAGATAAACACCGTCCCCAAATTTACAGGCAACAACACCCTGCTATGGGACTGGACTGAGCAGGTCAGGGGAATGATGAGGATGCACCCCATGACCCCGTGCTATGGAGGCAGAGGTAGCCCTGATGGCACTGGATGGGGAGGCAAGGAGTTCTGTTATGCTCCGCTGCCCCGTGAGCGAGACAGTTTTGACAAGGTGCTGCAAATTCTGGAGGAAATGCACGGCCACCCCACAGACGTCGGAGATTTGCGTATGCAGTTGTTTGGCGGTGTTCAAAGGGAGGGGGAGACTATTACCCACTACATGAACACGCTGCAGGAGATTCATGCTGTGATTGCTAAATGAGATGGCGTAGGTATAGGCCTTCCTGATATAGTTCTGCGAGACCAGTTAGAGACAGGCCTTAGAGATACACTGCTGAAACAGGCCTTGCGCAAGCATTTGCAGGTAAATCCGAGCATGACTTTTCTAGAAGTTGGAGGCGAAGCACGCTCACATGAACAAGAGCAGGGGGTGACAGTCCCAACGGGGAAGGTCCGGAACGGGGAGGTATCTATGCCACTGAACATCGAGCCAAGTTGGGTGAGAGAGCTGCAGAAAGAGATTCAGGATATGCAAGAAGAATGGTCTGACTCAAGGAAGAAACCTTTGGCCCCTTTGAACCCCTCTGGGGGCAGAGCTGGTCCTGAACATCATCGTCGGGAGATGAGAATGCCTTTGTAACGAATGGAAACGAAGGCAGAGATGGGGAAGTTCATATTCGTTTATTTTTAGAGTGGAACCTCGGGACCACGGTCCGGGGGGCTCCGAAGGGGGCGTGACTAGTGAGCCCTGGGTATCCGTGGTAAAGCCCCCCAGACAGGACCAGAATGGAATACCCGGAGGGCACAGGTGCTACCTCCAGTTAGAGCCCGGACACGTGACAGCTGTCCCAGCAAGACCAAAAGGGATAACAGAAGTGACAGCAGAGTCCGTAATGAGACGAGTCCTGGATCCGGGTAGTTGGTAAGTAGCTGGTTCTAGTAACCTTGACACAATCCTCGGACTCAGATGGCTGTTGGCGGAACAGGATGGCTTTCACCCAGATGGTTGCAGATATAACCAGGATGATCAGGATACTGATATTCTGTGGAGACAGATAGCATTAGAGAATGCACAGAGACTGCAGAAGCAGCGCAGACAGGTTGCAAGAGAACCGGATGTAGCAATGATTAATACTCGCTGCTCTGGCGCTCTCCCTATGGAGGAGAGGCCAGATATAGCAGCCAGTGTGCTGCCATTGGATAATTGCTCTTTTTGAAAAATGCACGCTGTCCCTTTAAGAAGGCAGGAGAGCACGTGGGCGTGCCCTAATAGCTCTAGTTACAGCTCTGCCGACAGGACGCCAAGAGGTGGGGGCAGGGGAGAGTCCTGAATGCTGAGCAGCAGCATGAGACACAGAGGAAGCCGGCTGCTGCCTGAGGACAGCGTGCGAGGCATGAGGTGAGTGCCCAGAATGGGAGGCAGCGGCAGACCTGGACGCACCTCCAGGATGGGGACCAGGTGTAACAGAGGCAGACCTGTGCACCGCGCCAGGACAGGGACCGGGTGTAACAGCCTTGCATGGAAGAACAACCCACCTGCTACAACGGTGGGGAAATTGGACATTTTACTAGGGGATGTGCCTGGCGGGGAAGATCCCTTCAATGAGATCCGTTAAACTAGGAGGCTCCGTGGCTGGGGGATGCCTCCCAGAGCCTGAGCAGTCAAGGAGGAGAGCAGAAAGTCCCACAAGTTTAGCTTCTCTGAGTCCTCTTGTTTGGGCCGAAATGGATGGTCGGACCATTGCTGTTTAGTTGACACCGGCTCTCAAGTTATCGGGATACATGAGACCTACTTCAGGCGTCACTTCCCCAAGATGAAACAGCCCGAATGGGGCTCGGCGATCAGGTTGACTGCTGCTAATCAGTTACCCATCCCGGTCGCAGGGGTGGTCTGGATACATATCTCACAATGTGTGGCAAAAATGTAGGCTGGAAAGGAGTTGTGCTGACCGCTAGAGACCCTGGCAAAGACCCTGCTGTGATTCTGGGGATGAATGTATTGAAGGAACTTGGAAATCTCATGATCAATGAGTCGGCAGATGTGTATCTGAAACAGTGGAGCCGTCGCACCCCTCAAAGGAAAGTGTTCCAACAGCTGATCCAGGTGGCTCAGGCTCAAGGGGCCTCCAGCGAAAAAAAAACATTGGGAAAAGTGATCGTCCCAGCTGCAGCCGGGGACTCTGCAGATCCTTCGACAGTGGGAAAGGCTCCAGCTCCAAGACAGTCTCTTGTACCGCAAGATCCAGCTGAAATGAGAACTGGGGGATCACCTGGCAAGTGATACTCCCCAAGACACTGCTTCTCAAGGTGGATATGGAGGCTCATGAAAGGGAGGCCCACTTTGGCCCGGAGAAGATGTTCCAGTGGCTACAGAAGCTGGTCTATCACTATCCCGCAACCTGCTCACACTTACCCTAATGTATAAATCGGACAAGTGCAATGCGATAAAAAAACAGATTGTACATTCACACGTTCAGTACTTGGTCAGTATTTTGCATCAGCATTTGTAAGCCAAAACCAGATGATAAAACTGACACACAGACCAATCTCTGTTGGATAAAATTAACACACTGATCAGTTTGGTTAGTGTGTCAGTTTTTACCATCAGAGTTTCATTAGTTTTTCTCAAATGCAAAAAAAAAGTGAAGATTTTTCAAGCTTCTACAACCAAACAGCCCATGAAAAACAGACAGCGCATAGATGGCATCCGAGTGCTGTCCAATATTTTCACAGACTCATAAACTTGCATTGGCAAGTTTGATCCAAGATTCTGATTAACCCTTTCGCTCCAGAGCCTGTTTTTGCCTTCATGACCGGGCCAATTTTTTCAATTCTGACCAGTGTCAATTTATGAGGTCATAACTCTAGAAAGCTTGAACGGATCCTGGAGATTCTGAGAATGTTTTCTTGTGACATATTGTACTTTATGATAGTGGTAACATTTCTTTGATATGACTTGCGTTTATTTGTTAAAAAAATGGAAATTTAGTGAATATTTTGCAATTTTCAAATTTTAATTGTTATGCCCTTAAATCAGAGAGTCATATCGCACAAAATAGTTAATAAATAACATTTCACATATGTCTACTTTACATCAGCACAATTTTTGAAACATAACTTTTTTTGTTAGGAAGTCATAAGGGTTAAAAGTTGACCAGAGATTTCTCATTTTTCCTAACAAATTTACAAAACCATTTTTTTAGGGACCATCTCACATTTGAAGTGAGTTTGGGGGGTCAATATGACAGAAAATACCCGAAAGTGACACCATTCTAAAAACTGCACCCCTCAAAGTGCTCAAAACCACATTCAAGAAGTCAATTAACCCTTTATGTGCTTCACAGGAACTGAAGCAATATGGATGGAAAAAATGAATATTTCACAAACATTTTACTTCAGAACCATTTTTTTTTTTCTACAAGGGTAAAAAGAGAAAATGAACAACAAAATTTGTTGCGCAATTTCTCCTGAATACGCCGATACCCCATATGTGGGGGTAAACCACTGTTTGGGCGCACGGCAGAGCTTGGAAGGGAAGGAGCACCGTTTGACTTTTTCAATGCAGAATTCGCTAGAATTGAGATCGGATGCCATGTCGCGTTTGGAGAGCCCCTGATATGCCTAAATAGTGGAAACTCCTCACCCCATTTTGGAAACTAGACCCCCCAAGGATCTAATGTAGATGTTTGGTGAGCACTTTGAACCCCCAAGTGCTTCACAGAAGCTTATAGCGTAGAGCTGTGAAAATAAAAAATCATATTTTTTTCACACAAATGATCTTTTCACCCCAAAATTTTTATTTTCCCAAGGTTAACAGGAGAAATTAGACTGCCAAAGTTGTTTTGCAATTTGTCCTAGTATGTTGATACCCCACATGTGAGGGTAAACTACTGTTTGGGCATACGTTGGTGCTAGGAAGGGAAGTAGTGACGTTTTGGAATGCAGACTTTGATGGAATGGTCTGAGGGCATCATGTTGCGTTTGCAGAGCCCCTGATGTGCTTAAACAGTAGAAACCCCCCACAAATGACCCCATTTTGGAAACTAGACCACCCAAGGAAATTATCTAGATGTGTGGTGAGCACTTTGAACCCCCAAGTGTTTCACTAAAGTTTATAATGTAGAGCCATGAACATAAAAAATCATTGTTTTCCACAAAAATGATCTTTTAGCCCCCAATTTTTTATTTTCACAAGGGTAACAGGAGAAATTTGACCAGAAAAGTTGTTGTCCAATTTGTCCTGAGTACGCTGGTACCCCATATGTGAGGGAAAACTACTACTTGGTCACACGTCGGGGCTCGGAAGGGAAGTAGTGATGTTTTGTAATGTAGACTTTGATGGATTGGTCTGTGGGTGTCATCTTGCATTTGCGGAGCCCCTGATGCACCTAAACAGTAGCAACCCCCCATAAGTGACCCCATTTTGGAAACTAGACCACCCAAGGAACTTATCTAGATGTGTGGCGAGCAATTCTAACCCCTAAGTGCTTCACAGAAGTTTATAAGGTAGAGCCATGAAAATAAAAAATCATTTTTTCCACAAAAATAATATTTTCCACCCAAAATGTTTATTTTCTCAAAGGTAACATCAGAAATTAGACCCCCAAAGTTGTTGTGCAATTTGTCCCCATATGTGGGGGTAAACCACTGTTTGTGCACACGGTAGAGCTCGGAAGGGAAGGAGCACCGTTTGACTTTTTCAACACAGAATTGGCTGAAAGTGAGATCGGACGCCATGTATCGATCGCTGATGTGCCTAAACAGTGGAAACCCCCCAATTCTAATTCCAACCCTAACCCCAAAACACCACTAACCCTAATCCCAACCATAACCCAAACCACAACCCTAACCCTAACACACCTCTAACCCTATTCCCAGCACTAACCCTAGTCCCAACCCTAACCCTATCTTTAGCCTAACACTAACCCTAACTTTAGACTAACACTAACCCTGACTTTAGCCTAACACTAACCCTAACTTTAGCCCCAACCCTAACCCTAACTTTAGCCTAACCCTAACTTTAGCCTAGCCTTAACCCTAACTTTAGCCAAGCCTTAACCCTAAGTTTAGCCTAATCCTAACCCTAACTTTAGCCTAACACTAACCCTAACTTTAGCCTAACCCTAACCCTAACTATAGCACTATCCCTAACCTGCCTTATGATTTTAACTTTATAACAAGATCGCTGACTGGCACAGCTGTTGCCAGCAGCACTTGTAACACTGCTTCTCCTCTAATTTCTCAGTGACAGGAGATCAGAGGAGAAACAGCGTTATTATGAGGCAGATCGCCAGGGAAAGTTTGTTACATTCCCAGTGATTTGTCTCATTGGCTGGTGTGATGCTGACATCATTAGGACCTAAACCAATCAGGTTTCGATGAGGTTGGGGGTCACAGGAAGCATTGTGCACCAGAATCCCCTCGCTATAAGGTACGCAAATGCACAAATATGTGAGCCATCTCATAGATTTTAATAGGTTTACGTTCTATCTGTGAAAACCACTGGTAAAACTCATATGCAAAAACTGATGCCTGAGAGACCATGGAATTTTAATGGGAGGGTAGAGGTGGGATTGGGTTGAAGGTGCAGTTGGAAGAAAGGAAAAGGCCCAGTCCTCCACCATGTCTGTTGCCAAGGCGAGGAGTGTGGGTGAAGTGGAGGCCATGTAACATAGCGCAGCAGGGGAGGCGGTGTCAGAGGGGCGTGTCTGAGGCTAAAAAGCAAAAGCATGTGGAAACAGGGAGACTTGGCAGGAACTGACAGCGCTCAGCAGGGGGAGGTGAGTGCTCCATTCCTTGAGCACCGTAGCAGCACAGGCCCGTGCTCCAGCATCCCCGCTGCCATCCGCAGAGACTATGTACAGAGATATACCATGTGCCCATTAGCCCCCTGCAAAGCAAGGTGCCAAACGCTCGGGGTTCGTGAGTACCATGGGCGTGCCACCGAAGAAGCACCCGTGTGTGACCGTGAACTGAATCCTGACCCCCCTGGTGCATATTTGTCGGACCACGTTGGGTTCCGTCATTGCTGTGGCCTGTGCCTTACTCTCCATGGCACCCGCTGGACTGAGGATCCCGCAGGAGACATCAGAGACTCACCGCCGTCGAGAGGAAGCAGTTCGTCGTCTTCAGGACAACACCGGATTAACCCCGCGCTGACTGTTGTTGGCGCCAACACTTGTCTCATGGACTCTACAGTCTGGAAGTCGTCGGATTGGATAAGTTATACCTTAAGAACTGCTACCATCATTTTCCCCTGCATTTTTCTAAATTGTTAACCTTTTATTACCTTCTACCTGCATTACCCCTGTTGAACTCTTTATCTCCCTGCGTGGAGTACAGATCTGTTAAAGTAAAATACATTAACACTTGCTCTGTCTCCTGTCCATCACTGCATCCCGCAACCTGCTCACACTTGGCGTAGTCGGCAGGATGCAGTCTACCGGCACAGAGGGGACAGACCAAGCAGTTGGGGGTGCCACGAGGACCAGCATATCCTTGGGGGCGAAGATAAACACCGTCCCCAAATTTACAGGCAACAACACCCTGCTATGGGACTGGACTGAGCAGGTCAGGGGAATGATGAGGATGCACCCCATGACCCCGTGCTATGGAGGCAGAGGTAGCCCTGATGGCACTGGATGGGGAGGCAAGGAGTTCTGTTATGCTCCGCTGCCCCGTGAGCGAGACAGTTTTGACAAGGTGCTGCAAATTCTGGAGGAAATGCACGGCCACCCCACAGACGTCGGAGAGTTGCGTATGCAGTTGTTTGGCGGTGTTCAAAGGGAGGGGGAGACTATTACCCACTACATGAACACGCTGCAGGAGATTCATGCTGTGATTGCTAAATGAGATGGCGTAGGTATAGGCCTTCCTGATATAGTTCTGCGAGACCAGTTAGAGACAGGCCTTAGAGATACACTGCTGAAACAGGCCTTGCGCAAGCATTTGCAGGTAAATCCGAGCATGACTTTTCTAGAAGTTGGAGGCGAAGCACGCTCACATGAACAAGAGCAGGGGGTGACAGTCCCAACGGGGAAGGTCCGGAACGGGGAGGTATCTATGCCACTGAACATCGAGCCAAGTTGGGTGAGAGAGCTGCAGAAAGAGATTCAGGATATGCAAGAGGAATGGTCTGACTCAAGGAAGAAACCTTTGGCCCCTTTGAACCCCTCTGGGGGCAGAGCTGGTCCTGAACATCATCGTCGGGAGATGAGAATGCCTTTGTAACGAATGGAAACGAAGGCAGAGATGGGGAAGTTCATATTCGTTTATTTTTAGAGTGGAACCTCGGGACCACGGTCCGGGGGGCTCCGAAGGGGGCGTGACTAGTGAGCCCTGGGTATCCGTGGTAAAGCCCCCCAGACAGGACCAGAATGGAATACCCGGAGGGCACAGGTGCTACCTCCAGTTAGAGCCCGGACACGTGACAGCTGTCCCAGCAAGACCAAAAGGGATAACAGAAGTGACAGCAGAGTCCGTAATGAGACGAGTCCTGGATCCGGGTAGTTGGTAAGTAGCTGGTTCTAGTAACCTTGACACAATCCTCGGACTCAGATGGCTGTTGGCGGAACGGGATGGCTTTCACCCAGATGGTTGCAGATATAACCAGGATGATCAGGATACTGATATTCTGTGGAGACAGATAGCATTAGAGAATGCACAGAGACTGCAGAAGCAGCGCAGACAGGTTGCAAGAGAACCGGATGTAGCAATGATTAATACTCGCTGCTCTGGCGCTCTCCCTATGGAGGAGAGGCCAGATATAGCAGCCAGTGTGCTGCCATTGGATAATTGCTCTTTTTGAAAAATGCACGCTGTCCCTTTAAGAAGGCAGGAGAGCACGTGGGCGTGCCCTAATAGCTCTAGTTACAGCTCTGCCGACAGGACGCCAAGAGGTGGGGGCAGGGGAGAGTCCTGAATGCTGAGCAGCAGCATGAGACACAGAGGAAGCCGGCTGCTGCCTGAGGACAGCGTGCGAGGCATGAGGTGAGTGCCCAGAATGGGAGGCAGCGGCAGACCTGGACGCACCTCCAGGATGGGGACCAGGTGTAACAGAGGCAGACCTGTGCACCGCGCCAGGACAGGGACCGGGTGTAACAGCCTTGCATGGAAGAACAACCCACCTGCTACAACGGTGGGGAAATTGGACATTTTACTAGGGGATGTGCCTGGCGGGGAAGATCCCTTCAATGAGATCCGTTAAACTAGGAGGCTCCGTGGCTGGGGGATGCCTCCCAGAGCCTGAGCAGTCAAGGAGGAGAGCAGAAAGTCCCACAAGTTTAGCTTCTCTGAGTCCTCTTGTTTGGGCCGAAATGGATGGTCGGACCATTGCTGTTTAGTTGACACCGGCTCTCAAGTTATCGGGATACATGAGACCTACTTCAGGCGTCACTTCCCCAAGATGAAACAGCCCGAATGGGGCTCGGCGATCAGGTTGACTGCTGCTAATCAGTTACCCATCCCGGTCGCAGGGGTGGTCTGGATACATATCTCACAATGTGTGGCAAAAATGTAGGCTGGAAAGGAGTTGTGCTGACCGCTAGAGACCCTGGCAAAGACCCTGCTGTGATTCTGGGGATGAATGTATTGAAGGAACTTGGAAATCTCATGATCAATGAGTCGGCAGATGTGTATCTGAAACAGTGGAGCCGTCGCACCCCTCAAAGGAAAGTGTTCCAACAGCTGATCCAGGTGGCTCAGGCTCAAGGGGCCTCCAGCGAAAAAAAAACATTGGGAAAAGTGATCGTCCCAGCTGCAGCCGGGGACTCTGCAGATCCTTCGACAGTGGGAAAGGCTCCAGCTCCAAGACAGTCTCTTGTACCGCAAGATCCAGCTGAAATGAGAACTGGGGGATCACCTGGTAAGTGATACTCCCCAAGACACTGCTTCTCAAGGTGGATATGGAGGCTCATGAAAGGGAGGCCCACTTTGGCCCGGAGAAGATGTTCCAGTGGCTACAGAAGCTGGTCTATCACTATCCCGCAACCTGCTCACACTTACCCTAATGTATAAATCGGACAAGTGCAATGCGATAAAAAAACAGATTGTACATTCACACGTTCAGTACTTGGTCAGTATTTTGCATCAGCATTTGTAAGCCAAAACCAGATGATAAAACTGACACACAGACCAATCTCTGTTGGATAAAATTAACACACTGATCAGTTTGGTTAGTGTGTCAGTTTTTACCATCAGAGTTTCATTAGTTTTTCTCAAATGCAAAAAAAAAGTGAAGATTTTTCAAGCTTCTACAACCAAACAGCCCATGAAAAACAGACAGCGCATAGATGGCATCCGAGTGCTGTCCAATATTTTCACAGACTCATAAACTTGCATTGGCAAGTTTGATCCAAGATTCTGATTAACCCTTTCGCTCCAGAGCCTGTTTTTGCCTTCATGACCGGGCCAATTTTTTCAATTCTGACCAGTGTCAATTTATGAGGTCATAACTCTAGAAAGCTTGAACGGATCCTGGAGATTCTGAGAATGTTTTCTTGTGACATATTGTACTTTATGATAGTGGTAACATTTCTTTGATATGACTTGCGTTTATTTGTTAAAAAAATGGAAATTTAGTGAATATTTTGCAATTTTCAAATTTTAATTGTTATGCCCTTAAATCAGAGAGTCATATCGCACAAAATAGTTAATAAATAACATTTCACATATGTCTACTTTACATCAGCACAATTTTTGAAACATAACTTTTTTTGTTAGGAAGTCATAAGGGTTAAAAGTTGACCAGAGATTTCTCATTTTTCCTAACAAATTTACAAAACCATTTTTTTAGGGACCATCTCACATTTGAAGTGAGTTTGGGGGGTCAATATGACAGAAAATACCCGAAAGTGACACCATTCTAAAAACTGCACCCCTCAAAGTGCTCAAAACCACATTCAAGAAGTCAATTAACCCTTTATGTGCTTCACAGGAACTGAAGCAATATGGATGGAAAAAATGAATATTTCACAAACATTTTACTTCAGAACCATTTTTTTTTTCTACAAGGGTAAAAAGAGAAAATGAACAACAAAATTTGTTGCGCAATTTCTCCTGAATACGCCGATACCCCATATGTGGGGGTAAACCACTGTTTGGGCGCACGGCAGAGCTTGGAAGGGAAGGAGCACCGTTTGACTTTTTCAATGCAGAATTCGCTAGAATTGAGATCGGATGCCATGTCGCGTTTGGAGAGCCCCTGATATGCCTAAATAGTGGAAACTCCTCACCCCATTTTGGAAACTAGACCCCCCAAGGATCTAATGTAGATGTTTGGTGAGCACTTTGAACCCCCAAGTGCTTCACAGAAGCTTATAGCGTAGAGCTGTGAAAATAAAAAATCATATTTTTTTCACACAAATGATCTTTTCACCCCAAAATTTTTATTTTCCCAAGGTTAACAGGAGAAATTAGACTGCCAAAGTTGTTGTGCAATTTGTCCTAGTATGTTGATACCCCACATGTGAGGGTAAACTACTGTTTGGGCATACGTTGGTGCTAGGAAGGGAAGTAGTGACGTTTTGGAATGCAGACTTTGATGGAATGGTCTGAGGGCATCATGTTGCGTTTGCAGAGCCCCTGATGTGCTTAAACAGTAGAAACCCCCCACAAATGACCCCATTTTGGAAACTAGACCACCCAAGGAAATTATCTAGATGTGTGGTGAGCACTTTGAACCCCCAAGTGTTTCACTAAAGTTTATAATGTAGAGCCATGAACATAAAAAATCATTGTTTTCCACAAAAATGATCTTTTAGCCCCCAATTTTTTATTTTCACAAGGGTAACAGGAGAAATTTGACCAGAAAAGTTGTTGTCCAATTTGTCCTGAGTACGCTGGTACCCCATATGTGAGGGAAAACTACTACTTGTTCACACGTCGGGGCTCGGAAGGGAAGTAGTGATGTTTTGTAATGTAGACTTTGATGGATTGGTCTGTGGGTGTCATCTTGCATTTGCGGAGCCCCTGATGCACCTAAACAGTAGCAACCCCCCATAAGTGACCCCATTTTGGAAACTAGACCACCCAAGGAACTTATCTAGATGTGTGGCGAGCAATTCTAACCCCTAAGTGCTTCACAGAAGTTTATAAGGTAGAGCCATGAAAATAAAAAATCATTTTTTCCACAAAAATAATATTTTCCACCCAAAATGTTTATTTTCTCAAAGGTAACATCAGAAATTAGACCCCCAAAGTTGTTGTGCAATTTGTCCCCATATGTGGGGGTAAACCACTGTTTGTGCACACGGTAGAGCTCGGAAGGGAAGGAGCACCGTTTGACTTTTTCAACACAGAATTGGCTGAAAGTGAGATCGGACGCCATGTATCGATCGCTGATGTGCCTAAACAGTGGAAACCCCCCAATTCTAATTCCAACCCTAACCCCAAAACACCACTAACCCTAATCCCAACCATAACCCAAACCACAACCCTAACCCTAACACACCTCTAACCCTATTCCCAGCACTAACCCTAGATATAACCAGGATGATCAGGATACTGATATTCTGTGGAGACAGATAGCATTAGAGAATGCACAGAGACTGCAGAAGCAGCGCAGACAGGTTGCAAGAGAACCGGATGTAGCAATGATTAATACTCGTTGCTCTGGCGCTCTCCCTATGGAGGAGAGGCCAGATATAGCAGCCAGTGTGCTGCCATTGGATAATTGCTCTTTTTGAAAAATGCACGCTGTCCCTTTAAGAAGGCAGGAGAGCACGTGGGCGTGCCCTAATAGCTCTAGTTACAGCTCTGCCGACAGGACGCCAAGAGGTGGGGGCAGGGGAGAGTCCTGAATGCTGAGCAGCAGCATGAGACACAGAGGAAGCCGGCTGCTGCCTGAGGACAGCGTGCGAGGCATGAGGTGAGTGCCCAGAATGGGAGGCAGCGGCAGACCTGGACGCACCTCCAGGATGGGGACCAGGTGTAACAGAGGCAGACCTGTGCACCGCGCCAGGACAGGGACCGGGTGTAACAGCCTTGCATGGAAGAACAACCCACCTGCTACAACGGTGGGGAAATTGGACATTTTACTAGGGGATGTGCCTGGCGGGGAAGATCCCTTCAATGAGATCCGTTAAACTAGGAGGCTCCGTGGCTGGGGGATGCCTCCCAGAGCCTGAGCAGTCAAGGAGGAGAGCAGAAAGTCCCACAAGTTTAGCTTCTCTGAGTCCTCTTGTTTGGGCCGAAATGGATGGTCGGACCATTGCTGTTTAGTTGACACCGGCTCTCAAGTTATCGGGATACATGAGACCTACTTCAGGCGTCACTTCCCCAAGATGAAACAGCCCGAATGGGGCTCGGCGATCAGGTTGACTGCTGCTAATCAGTTACCCATCCCGGTCGCAGGGGTGGTCTGGATACATATCTCACAATGTGTGGCAAAAATGTAGGCTGGAAAGGAGTTGTGCTGACCGCTAGAGACCCTGGCAAAGACCCTGCTGTGATTCTGGGGATGAATGTATTGAAGGAACTTGGAAATCTCATGATCAATGAGTCGGCAGATGTGTATCTGAAACAGTGGAGCCGTCGCACCCCTCAAAGGAAAGTGTTCCAACAGCTGATCCAGGTGGCTCAGGCTCAAGGGGCCTCCAGCGAAAAAAAAACATTGGGAAAAGTGATCGTCCCAGCTGCAGCCGGGGACTCTGCAGATCCTTCGACAGTGGGAAAGGCTCCAGCTCCAAGACAGTCTCTTGTACCGCAAGATCCAGCTGAAATGAGAACTGGGGGATCACCTGGCAAGTGATACTCCCCAAGACACTGCTTCTCAAGGTGGATATGGAGGCTCATGAAAGGGAGGCCCACTTTGGCCCGGAGAAGATGTTCCAGTGGCTACAGAAGCTGGTCTATCACTATCCCGCAACCTGCTCACACTTACCCTAATGTATAAATCGGACAAGTGCAATGCGATAAAAAAACAGATTGTACATTCACACGTTCAGTACTTGGTCAGTATTTTGCATCAGCATTTGTAAGCCAAAACCAGATGATAAAACTGACACACAGACCAATCTCTGTTGGATAAAATTAACACACTGATCAGTTTGGTTAGTGTGTCAGTTTTTACCATCAGAGTTTCATTAGTTTTTCTCAAATGCAAAAAAAAAGTGAAGATTTTTCAAGCTTCTACAACCAAACAGCCCATGAAAAACAGACAGCGCATAGATGGCATCCGAGTGCTGTCCAATATTTTCACAGACTCATAAACTTGCATTGGCAAGTTTGATCCAAGATTCTGATTAACCCTTTCGCTCCAGAGCCTGTTTTTGCCTTCATGACCGGGCCAATTTTTTCAATTCTGACCAGTGTCAATTTATGAGGTCATAACTCTAGAAAGCTTGAACGGATCCTGGAGATTCTGAGAATGTTTTCTTGTGACATATTGTACTTTATGATAGTGGTAACATTTCTTTGATATGACTTGTGTTTATTTGTTAAAAAAATGGAAATTTAGTGAATATTTTGCAATTTTCAAATTTTAATTGTTATGCCCTTAAATCAGAGAGTCATATCGCACAAAATAGTTAATAAATAACATTTCACATATGTCTACTTTACATCAGCACAATTTTTGAAACATAACTTTTTTTGTTAGGAAGTCATAAGGGTTAAAAGTTGACCAGAGATTTCTCATTTTTCCTAACAAATTTACAAAACCATTTTTTTAGGGACCATCTCACATTTGAAGTGAGTTTGGGGGGTCAATATGACAGAAAATACCCGAAAGTGACACCATTCTAAAAACTGCACCCCTCAAAGTGCTCAAAACCACATTCAAGAAGTCAATTAACCCTTTATGTGCTTCACAGGAACTGAAGCAATATGGATGGAAAAAATGAATATTTCACAAACATTTTACTTCAGAACCATTTTTTTTTTTCTACAAGGGTAAAAAGAGAAAATGAACAACAAAATTTGTTGCGCAATTTCTCCTGAATACGCCGATACCCCATATGTGGGGGTAAACCACTGTTTGGGCGCACGGCAGAGCTTGGAAGGGAAGGAGCACCGTTTGACTTTTTCAATGCAGAATTCGCTAGAATTGAGATCGGATGCCATGTCGCGTTTGGAGAGCCCCTGATATGCCTAAATAGTGGAAACTCCTCACCCCATTTTGGAAACTAGACCCCCCAAGGATCTAATGTAGATGTTTGGTGAGCACTTTGAACCCCCAAGTGCTTCACAGAAGCTTATAGCGTAGAGCTGTGAAAATAAAAAATCATATTTTTTTCACACAAATGATCTTTTCACCCCAAAATTTTTATTTTCCCAAGGTTAACAGGAGAAATTAGACTGCCAAAGTTGTTGTGCAATTTGTCCTAGTATGTTGATACCCCACATGTGAGGGTAAACTACTGTTTGGGCATACGTTGGTGCTAGGAAGGGAAGTAGTGACGTTTTGGAATGCAGACTTTGATGGAATGGTCTGAGGGCATCATGTTGCGTTTGCAGAGCCCCTGATGTGCTTAAACAGTAGAAACCCCCCACAAATGACCCCATTTTGGAAACTAGACCACCCAAGGAAATTATCTAGATGTGTGGTGAGCACTTTGAACCCCCAAGTGTTTCACTAAAGTTTATAATGTAGAGCCATGAACATAAAAAATCATTGTTTTCCACAAAAATGATCTTTTAGCCCCCAATTTTTTATTTTCACAAGGGTAACAGGAGAAATTTGACCAGAAAAGTTGTTGTCCAATTTGTCCTGAGTACGCTGGTACCCCATATGTGAGGGAAAACTACTACTTGGTCACACGTCGGGGCTCGGAAGGGAAGTAGTGATGTTTTGTAATGTAGACTTTGATGGATTGGTCTGTGGGTGTCATCTTGCATTTGCGGAGCCCCTGATGCACCTAAACAGTAGCAACCCCCCATAAGTGACCCCATTTTGGAAACTAGACCACCCAAGGAACTTATCTAGATGTGTGGCGAGCAATTCTAACCCCTAAGTGCTTCACAGAAGTTTATAAGGTAGAGCCATGAAAATAAAAAATCATTTTTTCCACAAAAATAATATTTTCCACCCAAAATGTTTATTTTCTCAAAGGTAACATCAGAAATTAGACCCCCAAAGTTGTTGTGCAATTTGTCCCCATATGTGGGGGTAAACCACTGTTTGTGCACACGGTAGAGCTCGGAAGGGAAGGAGCACCGTTTGACTTTTTCAACACAGAATTGGCTGAAAGTGAGATCGGACGCCATGTATCGATCGCTGATGTGCCTAAACAGTGGAAACCCCCCAATTCTAATTCCAACCCTAACCCCAAAACACCACTAACCCTAATCCCAACCATAACCCAAACCACAACCCTAACCCTAACACACCTCTAACCCTATTCCCAGCACTAACCCTAGTCCCAACCCTAACCCTATCTTTAGCCTAACACTAACCCTAACTTTAGACTAACACTAACCCTGACTTTAGCCTAACACTAACCCTAACTTTAGCCCCAACCCTAACCCTAACTTTAGCCTAACCCTAACTTTAGCCTAGCCTTAACCCTAACTTTAGCCAAGCCTTAACCCTAAGTTTAGCCTAATCCTAACCCTAACTTTAGCCTAACACTAACCCTAACTTTAGCCTAACCCTAACCCTAACTATAGCACTATCCCTAACCTGCCTTATGATTTTAACTTTATAACAAGATCGCTGACTGGCACAGCTGTTGCCAGCAGCACTTGTAACACTGCTTCTCCTCTAATTTCTCAGTGACAGGAGATCAGAGGAGAAACAGCGTTATTATGAGGCAGATCGCCAGGGAAAGTTTGTTACATTCCCAGTGATTTGTCTCATTGGCTGGTGTGATGCATTAGGACCTAAACCAATCAGGTTTCGATGAGGTTGGGGGTCACAGGAAGCATTGTGCACCAGAATCCCCTCGCTATAAGGTACGCAAATGCACAAATATGTGAGCCATCTCATAGATTTTAATAGGTTTACGTTCTATCTGTGAAAACCACTGGTAAAACTCATATGCAAAAACTGATGGCTGAGAGACCATGGAATTTTAATGGACCTCATTGCGGGGCAGAGGCACAGGTCAGTTAGGAAATGTTTGGGAACCATTCAGAAAATACAATACCCTCTTCTCTCACAAGTTGTGACAATGAAGGTAGGGGGTCTAAACCTTCAAGGCTTGAGTGTTATTGGAGGGAGCAGCACCAGCAGAGCGCCATCTCCGCATTATGTATATCACTCGTTCAGTCCTAAGACAATAGAGGCTTGCAATGTTATATATTGGGATCTATGTTGTTGTTATTATTATTTATTATTATTGTGCCATTTATTCCATCGCACTTTACATGTGAAAAGGGATATACATTACAAAAAGCAAGTACAATAATATTGTACAAAATGAGTCACCGACTGGTACAGGAGGAGAGACGACCCTGCCAGCGAGGGCTCTGCAAGGGATGGGTGAGGATATAGTAGGCGAGGGTAGAGCTGGTCATGCAGCGGTTTGGTGGATCGGTGGTTACTGCAGGTTGTAGGCTTGTTGGAAGACGTAGATCTTTAAGTTCCTTTTGAAGGTTTCCATTGTAGGCGAGCATCTGATATGTTGGGGTAGAGAGCTCCAGAGTAGGGGGGACGCGTGGGAGAAATCTAGTATGTGATTGTGGGAAGAGGCGATAAGATGGGAGTAGAGAAGGAGATCTTGTGAGGATCGGAAGTTTCATGCAAGTAGTGGGAGACTAATGTTCCCATCTGGGTCATCCCCATTGAGATGCTGCAGCAGCTGGATTTTGCAAGGGTGCCATTTGTGAGTAGGTAATATCCGTTGAAGGGATGTTCGACTGATGCCAGATCGGCGCGCTGAATTTGAAGAATGGGCAAGACAAAAATTGGAACAGGACCCTCACTTTACACAGAACATTATGTTCAGTGATGAGGCAAACTTTTTTGGGTGGGCCATTTATATGGATACACCTAAATAAAATGGGAATAGTGACAGTTTTCTGGCGTAGGGTGTCTTGCATTGAAATCTGCTGCAATGACCCGGGTACTGTGTTGACCAGACATCAACACAATTTCTATCTGCTCCTCACGTGTTAACCTCTGCAACATGTCAATGGCTCTAAACAAAGAGAAACTTGTAATTAACTCATTAAAGAATAAAGTTACGTTAAAACCAAGCACATCATTTATTTTATTGTGAAATTCTCAGTAAGCTTGAAGTGTCACATAACCCTCTTCCCATTTGAAAAAATAAAGTTGGATCCAAAATGGCCAACTTCAAAATGGCCGCCATGATCACCACCCATCTTGAAAAGTTTTCCCCCTCCCATATAATAATGTGCCACAAACAAGAAGTTGATATCACCAACCATTCCCATTTTATTTAGGTGTATCCATATACATGGCCCACCCTGTACAGTCAGCCTGTGAATAAAACTCTTGTACATTACCATGGTCTCACATTAACCCTTGAAATCACATCTGTCATAAGAATAATTCTTACCTCTTATCACCAGACAGGAGGGCTTCGTGAGACCCTGGGGACAGTTACCCTGATTAACAAATGTAGATTTGTTAATGTTTTGATGAGACAATTAATTGAGACATTGAACCCTGTGCAAACTCACACTGCTCATGAAGAAGCAAATTGGGCTATGAGAGCTCACGAGCCTCAGGGGAGACTTATATGTATGTGTCTTAATATAACATTTGTCATACAGCACGACTGATGATAGAAAAGCAATACACTTACAAGAAATGGTAGGTATGCTTTTGAACCCATCTGATTGTGAACATGAAATGTTTTTCAATAACATCTTGTTTCGATTCTCTAGGAAGCTTTTAATGATGAAGTCAATGGACGCATTTTGAATCATTTTTCCAATTAAAAGTAATAAAAGAAACAGATGCCTACAATATGGTGTCAGTCCGTGACTTCATTGCACCCAACATAAGTCAACTTTTAACTGTGCTCAGTTAGGAAAATAAATGTATAACATATTGTGGGAAAGAATAGCAAAGGACGTATTATATTGGTAGTCACCAAACCTGTGCTAACAAGAGGAAGGCATGCAGCAATCGCACTGTAAACTACAAGCATGTTGTGTTTTGGTATCTTATAATGGTGCTTGAAAGTTTGCGAACAATTTAGATTTTTTCATATTTATGCATAAATTTGACCCAAATCTACATTAGATTTTCACACAAGTCCTAAAAGTAGATAAAGAACCAAATCAAACAATTGAGTTAAAAAAAATTAGATCTTGTCGTTTTTTTATTACAGAAAATGAACCAGTACCACATGTCTGTGAGTGGCAAAAGACACAACAGCTTCCACCGTGTTATGTTGGTGGGTTTTCTCACTGCTGATTTGAGGTCCTTTCATGACATTCTTATTGGATTAAAGTACTGTAGTTGTCTGAAGCTAACAGTGAATTTCATACTATAGTCCCAATTCATCAAGACTGGCGAGTTTCATACTGGTCTTGATGAGGGGGCATACTGGAGTCAGACACTCCTAATTCATTAAGAAGAGCAAGCATCATAATGAATCAGGAGCATTTGACAACTGATGGGCACTTCGCCACAAATCTTACTCCAGTCAAAAACTGGAGTAAGATTTCTGGAATAAGGAACGCCAGAGCTTGTAATGAATTAAATGAGCTGTGGTCTCACACCCCCTTCCCACCTGAAAGTGGCACGAAAACTCCAAAAAATCTCTAAATTTTTATGCAATTCTGAGTTGTGCAAAAAAATTTGACTTTTCAAAGCAATTTGAAAAAACAGGGTTTTTTTAACTAGTTGTTTTCCCTTTCCATCATGCCATAGACACTATTGCTGGTCCAGTATCATTCTGATATTGGACTCATGAATACTAACCTTAGCTAATGGGAGAGAGGACCTTTTGGACTATTACATGCCTTATTCTTGGAGAGATCTTTGTTGATCAACCGTTCCTGGGGAAGGCAATAGTGATCTTGAATTGCAACCACTGTATACAATTTGTCTGACACTGAATTGGTGGAGTCTAAACTCTGTAGAGATGGTTTTATAACCTTTCCAGCCTGATAAATAAAAATGACTTTTCTTTAGACAAATATGTGTTGTAAAGATTAACAAAAACAGGTCACCCACTCACACTTGATTGTCCTTACATTGATTGAAAACAACCAACTCTAATTTCCCATCAAATTATCTCCTAATTCTAAAAGTTCATTTATTTTTGCAACTTAGACATGTGATATTGGAAATTTTTCTCATTTTAAACAATGACAATGTCTAATATTTTTGACTTGTGTTTTTATTCGGTTCTCTTTATCTACTTTGAGGACTTGTGTGAAAATCTGATGTAGCTTTAGGTCAAATTTATACAGAGCTATGGAAATTTTGAAGGGTTCCCAAACTTTCAATTTGCATTGCATAAATACATCCATGCAACTTCCAGAAAGTAACTTTGTATTCAAGGTTGTATTACCATCCAAACTGGCAGGTAAGTTTCCCAAGTTGAGAGAACCTAGTTAGTTCAGTTTGGAGGTATATCCCATGAGAGGTAGGAATCTGTGTAGGCCTACCTATAGGGATGCTAGAAAACAAAACGAGCAAGAGCTATTTTGTGACATATATAAAAATTTACAAATCGGGTATAAGTTCCCCATTAGCCCAATTATGGGGGACTGACCACAAAGATCTGGGGTCGCCTGTCTATGGAACTAACAGAGATAGCAAAGCATGTGCTCTACTGCTCCATTCACACATGGGTCTCTGGGAACGCCTTTCTAGTAATTTGTGGCGTTGTTTATGGGAAAAATTCATCAATTGCACAAATAACCACTAATAAGTTTCAATGGTTTATCAGTCTAGGCAAAATATATCATTATGGAGACTGGGCTATTTCCATCAGAGAGGATTAGCTAGACTGGATACAAATGTAGCACACTTTCAACCATGAAAATTATTAGGTCTTCACTGGTTTTCAGTCTCTAAATGTAAATATGGAGTCTTATTCAATGAGAGTGAGCAGTGACCTTAATCATGGTGAGGAGCAGAAACACAAAGTGCATTATAACGTTCCAGAACCTTTTCTAAACAATGCTCAGGATATGTGATTCACAAATTCAAACCCCTTTACGACAATCTATCTTAGCCATGTCCTCTGTTCTGTTCCATGACGTTCCTCTTCAGTCATTTGGTAAAGGAAGATTTATATCACAGTTTTAACAAGGAAAATTGTGCTGCCTAGCAAAGCAAGGCCAAGTATGGCGAATTATAATGAAAGTTCCTGCTCCTCGGAATATTCTTCTTGATTATGCAAAGGTTTAATCTCATCCCTGGGTTTACATTATTAGTTTACTCCAGGCAATGATTCTAACACAGAATTTTTACATGGTACAATGTGATATTCTGCTGCTGGAACATTCATTCCATAAACATTGACAATTTTGTGATAATTTTCTAAAAAACATGTTTCTACCAATCTACATGACAGCTCTACAGGAGGCTCCACTAGATGAATATTAATGAAAATGAAATATATATCACAAAGTGTGCCAACACAATTAAAATATAGAATTGAACAAACAGTATAGTGGGTTACCTATGCTATAGAGGAATATCTAAGGCAATTGTTGCCAGTTTCTGAGAGTACAAGTGCCAGTCGGTCAAATTGATGGACAGATGGCTCATCCCCTAAAACTCTGGTTCAATAAAGTAGGGTCCAAAGCTCAACCAAAGATTACAACATCTCGGGGATTCTCTTTTACCAAACTGGTTCTTACAGCAAAAGGTTTAGACCATCTTCCCCATGTGCAGTTATCCCTAAGGAAGAGAACAGACTTTTTCCATACACCCTCTACTTGGATGTCATCTTTCTTCACATGTGGTTTTACCTGAGGGTAGTGATCTGATGCAAATGTGTAGTTTACAGGTGCAATAAACTTGTCAATATGAATTGAGTTGTTGTGTGGACTCAAATATACAGTATATTCACCATGAACAATTGTACAAATTTCCATAAAAATATTGTTTACACATGCAATGAGGCTTCTGAAGGTCCAAACTGTATGTTCATGAATTGCTTCTAATGGGGAGTTTGGTGCCTCAGAAAGTAATCTATGGTTGCACTCAGAGTGACTATAGCTCTATAAAACACAACCATAAAGACATTGTGGGAGCTGCAATACTGCCAAACAAAACACCTGCAAAGCCACAAGTCTGGAGCAACTAATGTCTTTACTTCCAAGCAGCTGATCATGTGCCATCTACCAAGTGGCCATTGAAAACAGTCGCTTTATTATTAAGTTCAATGTTATGGACTGATCTGGGTTGGAGTAGTGGTATTGCAACCACTAGGGGCAGCAGCGGCGTAGCATAGTCAGGGATAGCCGAGGAGTCGGTACACGGAATAGTAATGTAGTTTTAAATAGCAGCACATAGCATAGTCAGATATAGCCAAGAAGTCAGTAAACAGGAGCAGCAATGTGTTTTAAAGGAGCAGAACGTAAAGTAGTTAGGGATAGCCAGGGGTCAGTACACAGAGCAGCAGAAAAATCTTGAGGATAAGCAGCAGGTGAAAAGAAGCTTGACTAGAGGCTGGTAGCTCAATAATCTTGCAAGGAAGGGAGTGCAATGCCAGGTTTAAGTGTGCTGTTCAATCAGGGTGGAGCCAATCAGGAACAAATGGTGGAGACAAACAGAAACAACACAGATACACAAATTTGGGTTAGCACAAACCTGTGCAGTTAGTTGAATAGCTCAGAGGGTAGAGCTGCCGCCTGGAGTACAAGAGCTGCTGGGTTTGAATCCTAACAGTATTCTACTCTTTCCAGGATTGCTTCTGGACATCTCAGAAGCTGGCTTTTCTGGATGTCTCTGATGAAAAGCTCTTGCAAGCCTGGGTGCATGGCTGCTGCCCTATGGCTCCCATGAATTATCTTCTGGTCTGTAACCCCTCCAATGAAACAAATATTATAGTCTCCCTCTAAATCTTCCAGAGTAAAGGATTTCATCCGCAATGTACTGTTCATCATGGACGTTTTCTGGTGGAGGAGGTGGCTGAGTTCTTCCTGGAAATGGGATCTCACTGAATGGTTAAAGCAAGGATAGATGGAATACATGGTAAATTTTAAGGGTGTTAGAAAGTTTTAAAGGGAATCTATCACCTCATTTTTCGCATAAAAGCTGCGGTAACCGCCATTAGTGGCTTATCTACAGCATTCTATAATGCTGTAGATAAGCCCAATGTAACCTGAAAGATAAGAAAAACAAGTTAGATTATACTCACCTGGAGGGGGGCGGTCCGGTCCGATGGGTGTCGCAGGTCCGAGTCTGGCGCCTCCCATCTTCATGCGATGACGTCCTCTTCCTTGCTTCTGTCGCGGCTCCTGCGCAGGCGTACTGATTTGCAGTGCACAGGCGCCGGGCCTCTCTGACCTTTACCGGCGCCTGCGCACTGCAGTACTTTGCTCTGCCCTCAACAGGGCAGAGAATTACGCCTGCACAGGAGCCGCAACAGAAGCAAGGCAGAGGACATCATCACCTGCGACACCCATCGGACCCAGACCGCACAGGACCACCCCTGGGTGAGCATAATCTAACTTGTTTTTCTTATCTTTCAGGTTACATCGGGGCTTATCTACAGCATTACAGAATGCTGTAGATAAGCCCTTAATGGCGGTGGCCGCAGCTTATATGAGGTGACAGATTCCCTTTAAACGGAAAGCAACTGGGTTAATATGTGCAGAAATTTGAAAAGGTCCTATGAATTTTTGACCCAATTTAGAAGACGGTACGTTCGTTTTCAGACTTTTTGTAGAAAGCCAAGCTTTTTCATCAACCTGAAGGGTAGGAGGGGCTTTGTCAGGAATTCAATTCAGCCTAAATATCTCTTTGACTATTAATTCTGCAGTTTGTTCAGCAGTAGGAATCCCTCTAGTTGGAATAAAATGGGCCATGTTTGTGAGCCGATCCACCACAACAAGAATAACAGTCATTTCTTTAGATGGAGGTAGGTCCACAAAAAAATCCATTGGGATTGATCCATACAGTTGTGGCCAAAAGTATTGACACCCCTGCAATTCTGTCAGATAATACTCACTTTCTTCCCGAAAATGATTGCAAACACAAATTCTTTGGTATTAGTATCTTCATTTAATTTGTCTTAAATGAAAAAACACAAAAGAGAATGAAGCAAAAAGCAAAACATTGATCATTTCACACAAAACTCCAAAAATGGGCCAGACAAAAGTATTGGCACCCTCAGCCTAATACTTGGTTGCACAACCTTTAGCCAAAATAACTGCGACCAACCGCTTCCAGTAACCATCAATGAGTTTCTTACAATGCTCTGCTGGAATTTCAGACCATTCTTCTTTGGCACACTGCTCCAGGTCCCTGATATTTGAAGGGTGCCTTCTCCAAACTGCCATTTTTAGATCTTTCCACAGGTATTCTATGGGATTCAGGTCTGGACTCATTGCTGGCCACCTTAGAAGTCTCCAGTGCTTTCTCTCAAACCATTTTCTAGTGCTTTTTGAAGTGTGTTTTGGGTCATTGTCCTGCTGGAAGACCCATGACCTCTGAGGGAGACCCAGCTTTCTCACACTGGGCCCTACATTATGCTGCAAAATTTGCTGGTAGTCTTCAGACTTCATAATGCCATGCACACGGTCAAGCAGTCCAGTGCCAGAGGCAGCAAGGCAACCCCAAAACATCAGTGAAACTCCGCCATGTTTGACTGTAGGGACCGTGTTCTTTTCTTTGAATGCCTCTTTTTCCTCCTGTAAACTCTATGTTGATGTCTTTGCCCAAAAAGCTCTACTTTTGTCTCATCTGACCAGAGAACATTCTTCCAAAATGTTTTAGGCTTTTTCAGGTAAGTTTTGGCAAACTCCAGCCTGGCATTTTTTATGTCTCGGGGTAAGAAGTGGGGTCTTCCTGGGTCTCCTACCATACAGTCCCTTTTCATTCAGACGCTGACGGATAGTACGGGTTGACACTGTTGTACCCTCGGACTGCAGGGCAGCTTGAACTTGTTTGGATGTTAGTCGAGGTTCTTTATCCAACATCCGCACAATCTTGCGTTGAAATCTCTTGTCAATTTTTCTTTTCCGTCCACATCTAGGGAGGTTAGCCACAGTGCCATGGGCTTTAAACTTCTTGATGACACTGCACACGGTAGACACAGGAACATTCAGGTCTTTGGAGATGGACTTGTAGCCTTGAGATTGCTCATGCTTCCTCACAATTTGGTTTCTCAAGTCCTCAGACAGTTCTTTGGTCTTCTTTCTTTTCTCCATGCTCAATGTGGTACACACAAGGACACAGGACAGAGGTTGAGTCAACTTTAATCCATGTCAACTGGCTGCAAGTGTGATTTAGTTATTGCCAACACCTGTTAGGTGCTACAGGTAAGTTACAGGTGCTGTTAATTACACAAATTAGAGAAGCATCACATGATTTTTCGCACAGTGCCAATACTTTTGTCCACCCTCTTTTTTATGTTTGGTGTGGAATTATATCCAATTTGGCTTTAGGACAATTCTTTTTGTGTTTTTTCATTTAAGACAAATTAAATGAAGATAATAATACCAAAGAATTTGTGTTTGCAATCATTTTCAGGAAGAAACTGAGTATTATCTGACAAAATTGCAGGGGTGTCAATACTTTTGGCCACAACTGTAAGACCTGGGTCAAACTGAAAGAGTTTGAAGGCGTCCTAGAGGAGAAGATCATGGCGTCATGTTCCGTGCACATGTTAAACAGGAGGAAACATATTTCTTATATCCTTTCTACAATTAGACCACCAGAAAGAAAGAAGAAGTAGTTCTGGCATTTTCATGACTCAAGGGTGTCCTACAAGATTAGAATTATGGACACGTTTGAGGACTTCAAGTTGAGCAGATTAGGGGACATATATTTGGTGGTTCTGCATCTAAAATCCCTCCTTAAAACAAAGATAAATGTCTTTAAAAGGATGGTTAAGAAAAAAGTCAGCTTGGAATCCATCTTCAATTTTCATCAAAAATTCTTTTGGAGTCCAATATTCAAAAAAAATCATTTTGGACGTAGAATGGTACAGTCAGTGTTAGACCTCTCCTGAGGTCCAGGTTCAGTAGATATCCTGGACAGAGCATTAGCCTTGCCATTTGTTGAACCAGGCCGATAGGAAATTATAAAATTAAAACTGGAGAAAAATAAGGCCAAACATGCTTGTCTTGCAGACAACCTCTTAGCTGTACTGATAAATTCTAAATTTTTGTGGTCAGTAAGGACAGTCACCAGATGATTGGCCCCTTCCAAAAGATGTCTCCAATCAGAAAAGGCGTCTTTAATAGCTAAAAGTTCTTTATTTCCAATGTCATAGTTCTTTTCTGTAGATGACATGATATGAGAAAGGAATGCACAGAAGCTGCATTTTGTCTCCAATTCACTGTGATAGAATGGCTCTGACCGTAGAGTCTGAGGCGTCTACTTAGACAACAAACGGCAGTTCAGGATTTGGATGGACTAGTAATGGTGCGGAAGTAAAAAGTGTATTTAGCCACTTGTGCCTCTTGAGACTAGAAAAACATTTTGGTTTTCTTTGTGAGTGAAGTAATTCATAAAATGATTTTTGAAAAGTTGTTAATGAATCTTCTGTAGCAACTTGCAAATCTTATAACGCGCTGAAAGTCTTTTAAATTTCTTGGGGTAGACCAGTCAACTACCTGACTTTACTGAAATCCATGCTCAGACCTTCTGGGGAGATGATATATCCCAGAAACTGGGTTCTGGTTTGTTCAAATTAACATTTTTAGAGTTTGATATAGAGATGATTCTCCAGTAGACGTTCCAGGACTAATTGGACATACTTGCGATGCTCCTCCAAGGAATCTGAAAATATAAGAATGCCATTGAGATAAACAACAACAAATCGATCCAAGAAATCTTGAAACACACCATTAATGAAGTGCTGAAAGGTGGCAGGGACGTTGCTAAGACTGGAAGGCATAACCAGATATGCAAAATGTCCATATTTAGGCAGTTAAAGGCAGTTTTCGACTCATCTCCTGGGCAGATTCGTATGAGATTATAAGCCCCCTCTTAGATCGAATTAGATAAAAATTCTGGCAGAATGCAGTCTTTCCAGCAACTCAGGAATTAAGGGCAGTGGGTTGCAATTTTTAATAATAATCTTATTTATATCTCTATATTCAATACATGGCCACAGAGTTGAGTCCTTCTTTTCTACAAAAGGGTGGTCCAGCTGGTGAAGAAGAAGCCTTTCTCTAAATTTTCTTCTAGATATTATTTTAGTTCTATCAATTCTGGCTTGCTAACATTATAAATTCGCCGGAATAGACACTCCAGGCAGTAATTCAATGGGACAGTCGTAAGGACGATGAGGCGGCAGCTGATCGGCTTTCTTCTTACTGCAGACCTCACTGAACTGCTAGTACTGAGGTGGTAGTTTATCATAATTCTGATGAGAAATCTCGGATACTTGAATTTATTTGTAAACAGATAAATTAGAATGGCAATTGTTCTTACAGTACTCAGAAGGAAAGGTAATGGTCATTGATGCCCAGTTGATAGATGGGTTATGGATTGAAAACCAGGGAATTCCTAGAATAACTGAAAATGTTGGAAATAAAATAGGATAAAAACTAACCGTTTTATGATGATTCAGTTCAATACAGATTTCCAGTTCAATTGTCTCGTGAGTAACAGGTCCAGTTGATAAAGATGATCCATAAACAGTGTACATATCTATTGGCATGGATTTAGTCCTACCTGCAATGCTATTATCAAGTGTGAATTGTAAGTCCATGAAATTCCCTCCTGCTCCAGAATCTAACATGGCAAAGCATTGTATTTTTCGCTTCCAATTATGACCTGTATGGGAACGACAAAATGAGATGATGATGATTGCTCTTTGACCTTATCCTGCATCAGATGAGATGGTCTGCATAACCGGATCTAGGAGTTCAGAAATGTCTAAATTGCTTGCAGTTTTGACATTTGTGAAGGCTATGGTCTTTTTATTAGGACAATTAATGGCAAAATGTCCCCCAGAATAAAGGCATAAATTCACTGTACGTCACCTCTCCTTCTCTACTGCAGAGAGAGGTTATCAGATTACAACAATTTGCATAGGTTCAGACACACTTTCCATTTCCTGCTGTTTTTTTTAATGCGGATTGAATAAAGGAGTAGTTAGGGTTATTTTCAAATATTCACAGTCTTTCCTGCCTTTGTTCAGTGAGTCTCTGATCAATTTAGATGCACAATTAAATAAAGTCCTCTAAATTATCAGTGGTCTCGACCCTTGCAACTTCATCTTTTATTAGCTCCCATAATCCTCGGCGAAATTGGCTCCTCTGGGCAGCTAAATTCCATGTGGTATCTGCCACCCAGCTGCAGAATTCTGAGGTATATTCAGCTACAGGGCTACAGTGTGCCACCCTTGACGTAGGTTATGCAATCTGGTTTCAGCTGTTGCCCAACGATTTGGGTCATCAAACACTTGATCTATAACTGTGATGAAGGAAAGTAAATCATTAAGGAGGTCGGAATTCTTTTCCACATAAGGTCCAAGCAAGAGGACAGAGAAGGTTGCATCTGAAAATAGATACAGCATTGATTTAAGAATCCACAGCAAAGATGACAATCCTCACTGAATTTCGCCGGCAGCGGCGTGAGTGCATTTGATTCCGGGCCAGAGTTGCGCAAACTCAGAAGTTGTCTCTATAACTTAATAATTTCTTTTTGCTGGCCCAACACTTGAGTTTGCAACTTAGAAATTTTTTCTTATTATGTGGCTCCAAAATTCTGAAGTTCAGCAACTTATTGCCTCAGTTTGACTGCAACAGACTCCATGTGTGCGAGATTATTCTGTTATGGACTGACTTGGGTTGGAGTAGTGGTATTGCAACCACTAGAGGCAGCAGCGGCAAGTAGCATAGTCAGGGATAGCCAAGAAGTTGGTACACAGGGGCAGCAGTATAGTTTTAAAGAGCAGCACGTAGTCAAGGATAGCCAGGGGTTGGTACATGTGTAAGAAGAAGGACCGTGCCTCGAGTACATCTTCTGTGCCAGTTCCGGAACTGTTTGGGCTGTCTCCTCTGTTGCCCAGGGGAAAGCTTAAGGGACCAGACCAATCCTTGCAGGCAGAAGCAGGGGGCGTGGTTAAGGGTTTACAGCCTCAGCGTACGCAGAAACAGGTAGACTTGGCGGGAACATACAGGGCGCAGCAGGGACCAGTGAGTGCTCTGGCCCTTGAGCATCCGTACAGCGCAGGCCCACTCCTGAGCATTGCCTCCACCGCTGGCAGAGACTGTGAGGAGAGACTTGCAGTGTGCCCGTTGGTCGCCACAAAGCGAGGTACCGAATACTCCGGACCCGTGAGTACTATGCATGTGCTGCCTAAGAGAGACCAGGTGCAGGACCGTTATCTGCGCTCCGATTCCCCAGTGTATATCCACCGGGCGACGTTGGGCTCAGATAGTGTGGAGGCCCGCACTGACCCAGCCACACTAGTATATGGACTAGGGGCTCAGCAGAAGATACCGGAGATCAACCGCTGCCACCAGAAGACAGATCCTCGTTGTCTCGTGGACCCCATCGAACAAGTGCTGCGCCAGCCGCTGCTGGCATCATCACCTGCTCTGTGATTCATCCCGTCCTGAGAAACTTCTGACAGGATAAGTTGACCCAACAAGAACTGTTAATACCCTTTCTACTGTTCTTTAACTCTGCATATCATTTACACTTTGAACTCTTTACCCCCTTGTTAAACATTTACCTCCCTGCATGGACTATTCCCCTGTTAAAGTAAAGTATTTAACTCTTGCTCTGCCTTCTGTCTGTGACTACATCCCACAACTTGCTCACACACAGAGGAGCAGTAGAATGTTGAGGATAAACAGCATGTAAAAGGAAGCTTGACTAGAGGCTGGTAGCTTAATAATCTCGCAAGAGATTGCAATGCCAGGTTTCAATAGGGCGTTCAATGAAGGTGGAGCCAATCAGGAATTCAGGTTGGAGATAAACAGACACAACACAGGTACATGTATTTGGGTTAGCACAGAACTGGCCAGCAAGCTGAATAGCTCAAAGGGAATAGCTGCCACCTGGTGCTCAAGAGCTGATGGGTTCGAATCCTGACATTCAATTTGTATGTATTGCAGGAAACCACTGATGTGAGTGATTGCCATGATTGGTCAGTGGGTTAGTGGTGTGTTGCCTTCCGTGCGTGGCACCACAGAGCCTGGAAAAGATCAACTGGGGGTGCTGAAATTTAAACAGTTGAACCCTGTTTTGCCTTCTCTACTAAATGGAATGAAAATTCACTTCTCTCCACTCCCATATGCATGCAATGTAGTGAATATTCATTCACCTCAGCAGCGGGGCCAGCGAGCTACAGGAAACCTGTGGCTGACATTGTGCTCGCTTCTAAAGAGCAATGAATACTCACTGCCCTCCACGCACAGTCCCGGCGTTGGGAGCAGTGAGTATTCTGACAGCTGTCCTCAGCTTGTAAGCAGCACATGACGTCACTGCCATATGCTCCTTATAAGAATAAAGCAGCTGCTGGCTTCAGAACAAGATGCTGCAAGGGAGTGTAGAAGGGAAGGATTTTTTTTAATGTTTTTCTGATGAGGCCAATCATACCAGGATAAGGATGGGGCCATGCATACCAGGATGGGGATGTGGGTCTTGCAAACCAGGAAGGGGATGGGGGCCAATTAAACCAGGATAAGAATGTGGCCATGGATACCAGGATACGGATGGGGGCCAATCATACCAGGATAAGGATGGGGCCATGCATACCAGGATGGGGATGAGGGCCAATCATACCAGAATAAGGATGGGGCCATGCATACCAGGATGGGGAAGGGGGTCAATCAAACCAGCATAAGGATTGGTCTCTGCATACCAGAACGGAGATGGGGCCCTGCATACCAGGAAGAGGATGGGGGCAAATCATACCAGGATAAGAATCGGGCCATCCATACCAGAATGGAAATGGGGGCTTTGCATGCCAGGATAGGGATGAGAGGGGCCATGCATACCAGAGTAGGGATGAGAGAGGCCATGCACACCAGGATGGGGATGAAGGTGCCATGCATATCAGGATAGGGATGAGAGGGGCCATGCAAACCAGGAAAAGGATGAGTGGACCCATGCACACCAGGATGGGGATGAGAGAGCTATGCATACCAGAATGGGGGGCCATGCATGCCAGGATAGGGATAAGGCAGACATGCATACCAGGATAAGGGGGCTATGCATACCAGGATAAGGATGAGGTGGCCATGTACAGTATACCAGGATGGGGATGGGGGCACCATATATACCAGGATAGGGGATATTAAGTACAGAATTGACCTCATTTTTTTGCTTCAACTTTTTTTCAAATTCCCTCCTCTAAAACCTAGGGGCATCTTATGGTCCGGTGCGTCTTATAGTCCGAAAAATATGGTATATATTTCAGGCCTGTAGACACACTGGACCATAGCAGAAAACTCTATGGGTACTGCTAGCAGGAACTGAATGAGAAAATTGGAAAGTTAATTTGGTCAGATTTCGTCTCCATGCGCAACGCATACCTGCAGCTAAGGGCATAGATACTATTATCATTTACATTTATTTGTATTGGTGCCACAATTGTAACTATTTAGTAAAAATAATTCTGCCATAAAATTAAACCTGTTAACTGCTGTGGGAAGCAAGAGAATGCAGAAAGGACCAAGTTATATTTAACTGTGGTCTTTAGGTAAGCTATGCACTTAAAGGTAAGGTTGTCCAGATTTACTATATTGATGACTTTTCTCGCAAAACGTCATTGAAATTAGATTTTTGTGGGTCTGAGATGAGAAGGTTCCCAGATGAACTGCAGATGAGCCACAATAATCATGAACCCATAATTACATACTTAATTGAGCTGTTCTATTCGGCTCCATTCAGTTTTCATCTGGCCACCACCTGAGCTAACAACAGCCGATCAGTGGGGGTTCCAGGTGTCAGACCCCCACCAATCTGATATTGATGACCTATCCTACAAATAGATCATCAATATCATAAGCTTGAATAACCTCTTTAATAGAATACAGTGTAGCAATGGAATTACATGTTCTATTCCTATTACAATACATATCATATCTTATACACACAGTAGTGTTGTTAGACTGAGGCATCTTCAGATACTTGATGCGCCTTGGGGAACTAGCCACCTTGCTGCTGTTGTCTAATGACAATAACGTGACACCTTATGCATCAGTGAATCTAATTCGCTCTTCCACAGGTCCAGTCCAATTAAGAGTGTAAAAGCAAATTCCCATTGCCAACTATAATATAAAACAGTAGCCTTTCAACCATGACCAGGATGTGACAAGATCAAGGTATACTAGGACTCCCCGTCCTATATTGTGTTTCATGTCCTCTGAAGATTCTCCTCCAATACAGGACATTGGGGTACTGCCAGGTCTCTAACCTAGAACTTGCTTGTGAGAGGCAGAAACACTAATAGTGAGCCATAAACTGTACTGTTGTCTATGTTGGCAGAATGTACTGATAAATAGTGATACGGTACATATTATATGTGTATATATTTTGGGTAAAAATAAATAAATCAGAGTAAAATTGGTGAAAAATTATGGAATTAAAGCAAATTATATGTGTATATATTTTCGGTAAAAATAAATAAATCAGAGTAAAATTGGTGAAAAATTATGGAATGAAAACAATTGTACTAACACCATTTAATAAATGTTTTAAAATAAACATCACAAGAAAAGAAGTTCATACAAGGCAAACTAGAGGCCCCTCTGAAGACAGCAGTGTTTCAGGGTTTTTGCCACTCATCAGTACAGCGCAGGGTACTATTTGGGAGAATGGGACACCTTACATGCAGATGATAGGAAGGGGACAAAGCTTAATTCTCATTGAAGAGACTCAGTAAAGTATGAAACCTTATTTTCAAGTCAGTGTCCCATGGGAAAAATGGAGAAAGTAGCTCATACTAGCCAAATTAATGGTACTGGTTAGCTGAAAGAGCTAAGCTTAGCTGAGCTTGATAGACTCCATATTGAGCTGAGTCTCTTCAATGAGAGACAAAATTCACTAAGCTACAAAAAAAATGACAGAATAGTAAATAACATATACATATTTGGTTTCTCCATAACCATAACAAGGTTGGTGAATAATGTACAAAAAAAAATCTGTTTTTTTTCTTTATTTAACTCATGAATAAGTAAATGCAAAACATACAGAATCTACAGTCATATGTTAAAGTTTGGGCACCCCTATTAATGTTAACCTTTTTTCTTTATAACAATTTTGGTTTTTGCAACAGGTATTTCAGTTTCATATATCTAATAACTGATGGACTCAGTTATATTTCTGGATTCAAATGAGGTTTATTGTACTAACAGAAAATGTGCAATCTGCATTTAAACAAAATTTGACTGGTGCAAAAGTATGGGCACCCTTATCATTTTCTTGATTTGAACACTCCTAACTACTTTTTACTGACTTCCTGAAGCACTAAATTGGTTTTGTAACCTCATTGAGCTTTGAACTTCATAGCCAGGTGTATCAAATCATGAGAAAAGGTATTTAAAGTGGCCACTTGCAAGTAGTTCTCCTATTTGATTCTCCTATGAAGAGTGGCATCATGGGCTCCTCAAAACAACTCTCAAATGATCTGAAAACAAAGATTATTCAACATAGCTTTTCAGGGGAAGGATACAAAAAGTTGTCTCAGAGATTTAACCTGTCAGTTTCCACTGTGAGGAACATAGTAAGGAAATGGAAGAACACAGGTACAGTTCTTGTTAAGCCCAGAAGTGGCAGGCCAAGAAAAATATCAGAAAGGCAGAGAAGAAGAATGGTGAGAACAGTCAAGGACAATCCACAGACCACCTCCAAAGACCTGCAGCATCATCTTGCTGCAGATGGTGTCACTGTGCATCGGTCAACAATACAGCGCACTTTGCACAAGGAGAAGCTGTATGGGAGAGTGATGCGAAAGAAGCCGTTTCTGCAAGCACGCCACAAACAGAGTCGCCTGAGGTATGCAAAAGCACATTTGGACAAGCCAGTTACATTTTGGAAGAAGGTCCTGTGAACTGATGAAACAAAGATTGAGTTGTTTGGTCATACAAAAAGGCGTTATGCATGCGCTGTATTGTTGACCGATGCACAGTGACACCATCTGCAGCAAGATGATGCTGCAGGTCTTTGGAGGTGGTCTGTGGATTGTCCTTGACTGTTCTCACCATTCTTCTTCTCTGCCTTTCTGATATTTTTCTTGGCCTGCCACTTCTGGGCTTAACAAGAACTGTACCTGTGTTCTTCCATTTCCTTACTATGTTCCTCACAGTGGAAACTGACAGGTTAAATCTCTGAGACAACTTTTTGTATCCTTCCCCTGAAAAGCTATGTTGAATAATCTTTGTTTTCAGATCATTTGAGAGTTGTTTTGAGGAGCCCATGATGCCACTCTTCATAGGAGAATCAAATAGGAGAACTACTTGCAAGTGGCCACTTTAAATACCTTTTCTCATGATTTGATACACCTGGCTATGAAGTTCAAAGCTCAATGAGGTTACAAAACCAATTTAGTGCTTCAGGAAGTCAGTAAAAAGTAGTTAGGAGTGTTGAAATCAAGAAAATGATAAGGGTGCCCATACTTTTGCACCGGTCAAATTTTGGTTAAATGCAGATTGCAAATTTTCTGTTAGTACAATAAACCTCATTTGAATCCAGAAATATAACTGAGTCCATCAGTTATTAGATATATGAAACTGAAATAGCTGTTGCAAAAACCAAAATTGTTATAAAGAAAAAAGGTTAACATTAATAGGGGTGCCCAAACTTTTACATATGACTGTAAATTTAGATCAGTAATATGATTCAGTTACAAACTTTGCAGCATACAGACGGCACTCTCTTTCTTACGGTATATGCACACAATGTTTTTTAGGCAGGCAGACCCGCCAATTGTTTCAAGAAGAAGCTTCAAGAGATGTCAGCAATTTTTTTAGTGTTTTGGGGGCGCTTTTTTTTTAGCCTTTTTTCCATGTATTTTTTACTGACATTTTCTAGACTTTTAGTTTTTTTGATTGTATTTGAATATCTCTTTCTATAATTCTATTCAAATGTTTTTGAAAAAAAAAAAATAAGCGCTGACAAAAAGCTCAAAAAGACACCCGAGCATCAAACGTCTGTCTTTTCATTTGTCCATTGACTTGTATTACAAAGTATAGAGCGTCTACAGAGTGAAAGACACCTGAAGAATGGACTTATTAATTCTTTTGGAATCTTTGGAAACCGGAAGCAGTAGGAATACACCCATAAACCTAAACATATGCACATCAAGTCTTTTTTTTACATCAAAAAGCCTATTCTCATTCTTTTGAGCTTTTCCGGGCACTTTTTCAGACAGATTTCAGAGCGGTCCCATCTGATAAAGTCATTGTGAACACATATCCTTAGTGTTCATATGTTCACACAAAATGGGTTTTTTTTTTGGAGTTTGGACACAAAAAGCAGTAAAAACCATGCTTAAAAAATCTCTAGTGTCAATATTAGTGTACAGTATACAGTGAGGATGAATGATGTTCAGGCATAAGGGGCCACTGCGACTCTATTACCCAAGGGCCCACAATAAATTAGTCGGCCTTGCATTGAGATATTTACTCAGTACAATGCAATTTATTAAGTGATTTCCATTCCTCATTTCTATCATATAGTAATATAACATGTAAGAGAACAGTTTCTATATACAGTAAATGAAGACTAAGGTTAGGTGAGTAAATAGAACAAGCAGTTATTGTCCCTATTTGGCTCTATAACAAGATCGTCTCCCTTTCTAAACAGTGCGTCGTTAAAAAGAATATATCATAGAAACATTGTTTTTGTTTAATGAGCCTTGAAACGCATTGTCGTGTCACAATGTTCAATGTTAAAGCAAATAAAAGCGCTAGACCTATGCTGTTCATGAGCAGTTTTATTGGTTTTGTATCCCTGCCTGCAGGGATCCGTTCTGTCTCTTTGAAAGCTTTCTGCTATTTCCTATACAAAACACAACCGATGAACATTTGTGGATGATCTCTCCGGGTCAACGTAAGAAAAATAATCAGTACGGCCATAGATCAGTGTGTAAACAGAAATCCAGAAGACTGAAGACTTCTTGCAAGCGCATGTTGTAGAACGTGGACAAGTCGTGGTCACAAATGCGACAGAGATGGTTTGGAGGTCCTTCATACAGCAGTGAAATCATTCAGGTGGAGTCTATTTTTATAAATATTCAGAAAAGCCCACAAATCTTTATCAGAGGAGACAAACAGACACATATATCTGGCTACGTGCTCCTTTTAGACACTTTGAAAAATTTGGCGGCAACACAGCAACAACCAAAACTAAGCGGTCCCTTGTGATAACCTCCCCTTTAGGCTAAACAGTGTAAAAAAAATGCATCAACTTTATTAGCATCATCTAGTTGTGTTAAATTAGGTCTATGTTAAGACTGTCTTGTTTACACGTTCTAACTTTTACATAAATTTAGTATGTTTTCCTCTGTATTATGCATTTTTCTCACCAGGACCATGAGATTGATGACCTATTCTTCAAGGGTACCGACAACTTCAGGTTTATTGTTTCACAACATATATCTTATCTTCCTTCTTCTGAGCTCCCCTCAGATAATTTATAATAATATGAAAGTTGAATGCAAGGCCGGGCTTCCACCACACTTTTGGCGTCTTCCATATGAAGTCCTGAAAAACGGGATTTAGGCAGACCCCCTGATGAAGCCACTGACTTTAATGAAGCAGACAGACTTACATTGTGTTCCGTTTGACCTTCAGTTTTGGCAGTATACGCCTTTGTCAGGAGAGCATTTAAAATAAAGTCAGCTGCATTTTTTAGCCTGCTTGAGAAAGGTGTATACTGTTCAGCATTAGGTTAGACAGAGCACAAAGTGAATCCATCTGCTTCATTAAAGTCAATGGCCCTGTCAGTGGATCTGCCTAAATCTAGTTTTACAAGGCTTACGACTGAAGCACCGATGGAACCACTGAGGTGTGCCAAAAACGTGATGTGAACCCAACTTAAAGAAGCACTCCTCCCATCAAAGTTTTTATCCACTTAATATATTGCAGTTATTATATTATATGGCACTGTCTACTTACAATTGCTCATTTTGCCTTTCTACCCAGCTAATTCTTCTCTTTTTTTCTGCTCTATGTAGAAACAAGAAGTCTCTTGTTCCAGCAGAAATCATTCCCCTCTTCAACTCCTGTCCCAGCTGATCCCTCCTCCCCCTTGTCAGGGACTTTTGCAGTGACTTATGACTCATACAAGGGAAAATCCATAGTGCGGCACCCCCCTACATCTCCTCCCTCATTTCTGTTTATCAGCCTGCCTGTTCATTACGCTCCACAAGTGACTTTCGACTAACATCCGCACTAGAATCATAGAATCATAGAGTTGGAAGGGACCTCCTGGGCCATCTGGTCCAAGCCCCTGCTCAAAGCAGGATTCGCTAAATCATCCCAGACAGATGTCTGTCCAGCCTCTGTTTGAAGACTTCTATTGAAGGAGAACTCACCACCTCTCGTGGCAGCCTGTTCCACTCATTGATCACCCTCACTGTCAAAAAGTTTCTTCTAATATCTAATCTGTCTCCTCCCATTCAGTTTCATCCCATTGCTTCTAGTCTTTCCTTGTGCAAATGTGAATAAAGATGATCCTTCTACAATGTGACAGCCCTTGAGATATTTGTAGACAGCTATTAAGTCTCCTCTCAGTCTTCTCTTCTGCAAGCTAAACATTCCCAAATCATGCAACCTTTCCTCATAAGACAGGGTTTGCAGACCGGTCACCATTCTGGTCACTCTTTTCTGAACTTGCTCCAGTTTGTTGATGTCTTTTTTAAAATGTGGCGCCCAAAACTGGACACAGTATTCCAGATGAGGTCTGACCAAAGAGGAGTAGAGGGCAATAATGACTTCACGTGATCTAGACTGTATGCTTTTGTTATTACATCCTAGAATTGCATTTGCCTTTTTTTCTGCTGCATCACACTGTTGACTCATATTCAGTCTGTGATCTATTAGTATACCCAAGTCTTTTTCACATGTGCTGTTGCTTAGCCCTATTCCTCCCATTCTGTATATGCTTTTTTCATTTTTATTGCCCAGATGTAGAACTTTGCATTTTTCCCTGTTAAAAACCATTCTGTTAGTTGCTGCCCACTGCTCCAGTTTATTTATATCTTTTTGAATCCTCCCTTTCTCTTCTCTAGTATTAGCTATCCCTCCTAGTTTTGTGTCATCAGCAAATTTAATCAGTTTACCCTCAATTCCTTCATCTAAATCATTGATAAAGATGTTGAACAATACAGGGCAGGGGTACCCCACTTGAGACATTCTTCCAACTGGATGTGCAGCCATTTACGACCACTCTTTGGGTCCGATCACTAAGCCAGTTATGAATCCACCTAACAGTTGCCTTGTCCATTCCATACTTAGCCATTTTTTCAATAAGGATTGTGTGAGATACTTTGTCAAATGCTTTGCTGAAGTCAAGATATACTATATCTACAGCATTTCCCTGATCCACCCAATCAGTGATTCTGTCATAGAAGGAAATTAAGTTAGTCTGACATGACTTATTAGTTACATACCCATGCTGACTCTGTTTAATCACTTCATTCTTGTCCAGGTACTTACATACATGTTGTTTAATAATTTGTTCAAAGATCTTTCCTGGTATAGAAGTCAAACTCACCGGCCTATAGTTCCCTGGGTCCACCTTCTTCCCCTTTTTGAAGATAGGAACAACATTTGCTCTTCTCCAGTCTTCTGGGACTTCTCCTGTTCTCCAAGAACTTTCAAAGATTATGAAGAGGGGTTCAAAAATTTCTTCTGCTATCTCCTTCAGAACTCTGGGGTGTAATTCATCTGGACCTGGATACTTGAATTAATTTAGGTTAGCTAAGTGTTTCCTAACTAACTTTCTGTTTATAGATATTCTGGATTCTTCTATTCCCTTAATAGGACAGTGAAGAACAGTTGATGTTACATTTCCCTTCCGAGAAAAAACAGATGCAAAATAGGAATTTAAAAGTTCGTCCTTCTCAACATCCTGTCTTACCATTTCATCATTTTCATCCTGTAAAAATACTATAGCATCTTTGACTTTTCTTTTCCTTTTGACATATCCCCAAAATCCTTTATTATTGCTTTTGACATCTCTTGCAAGCCTCAATTCATTGTCAGCTTTAGTTTATCTGATTTGTGCCCTGCAATTTCTGCAGACAACATTATATTCTTCTTTAGATATGCCTCCCTCTTTCCATTTTATAAATGTTTCTTTCTTCCTTTATAGCATGTGCTTAAGTTGTGTTCATCCATCCTGGTTTCCTTTAATGCTTCCTATTCTTCCCTCTTTTCGGAATTGTTAACAATTGTGCTTTAAGAATTTCATTTTTCAAGATTTCCCATCCTTCCTGGACATTTTTGTCCTTAAGGATAGCCAGCCATTGGATCCCTCCAATTCTCTTTCTGAATCCCTTAAAATCTGCCTTTCTGAAATCTAACCTTGACGTCTGAGTCTTCACAGGTCTCCTCTAGTTATCCAAAATTCTAAAATAGCATGGTCGCTTCCTCCTAGGGTCCCAGGCACTTTTACCTCCTCCACCATTTCCTCCTTGTTTATAAGGATTAGATCCAAGGTAGCAGTTCCCCTTGTATTCTCCCCTACCTTTTGGACGATAAAGTTGTCAGCAAGAGAGGATAAGAATTTCCTTGACCTGTTAGTTTTGCCTGAGAGAGATTCCCAACAAATGTCAGGATAGTTGAAATCTCCCATGACAACTATGTCATATTTTTTGGAGAACTTGGCCATTTGATGCATAAAGAGTTCATCCATATCTTCAGCTTACACAGGCGGCCTGTAGTAAATGCCTACAATGGTGTCCTTTCCATTGTTCTGTCCTTGTATTCTTACCCAAACAGTTTCCACAGAACTCCCAGTCTCTGAAGTTTCAATCTCTGTGCAGATATACGCGTTTCTAACATACAATGCGACACCTCCTCCTCGTTTATCAAGTCTGTTTCTAGCAAATAAGTTGTATCCTTCTAGCCTTGTATTTCAGTCATGTGTATCGTCCCACCAAGTTTCAGTGATTCCAATGACATCATATTTCTTTTCCTGCGTTAGTAGTTCCAATTCTCCTTGTTTGTTGCCCATGCTTTGTGCATTCGTATAGAAACATTTTAGTTTCTGATTGGTTTCTCTTTCTCCAATATTTTTATTATTTAGATTCTTTTGTCTTTGATCTTCCTTTCCACTTCTAATAGCAGAGTTCTCCATAGCATTTGTCAGGTGTATGGCTTTTTCAGGCCTTTTGCTTCCCTTCCCACATTGTTCTAGTTTAAAGCTCTCCTGATGAGTGTAGCAAGGCGACTTCCAAATACATGTTTTCCAGTCTTCGTAAGGTGCACCCCATCTCTAGCAAGTAGTCCATCGTATAGGTAATTCACTCTGTAATCCATAAATCCAAATCCTTGCTGACTGCACCATTGACGTAGCCAGTTGTTCACCTGCAGAATCTTATTCCACCTCCTTGTTCCATGGCCATCCACTGGAAGGATAGAAGAGAAGACCACCTGCGCTCCCAGTTCTTTCACTTTCTTACCTAGTTTTCAAAGTCATTGCAGATGGTTTTCAAGTCGTTTCCTGTTGTGTCTTTTGTCCCCACATGTATTAGCAGGAATGGGTAGTCATCAGTAGGTCTGAAGAGTCCTGATATCCTGTCAGACGCATCTTTAATTTTTGCACCTGGAAGACAGCACATTTCTCTTGAGGTTTTATCCGGTCTGCAGATAGCGGCCTCTGTTCCTCTCAACAGGGAATCCCCCATGACCACCACTCTCCGTTTCTTCTTCATAACATTTTTCTTTCTCCATCCAGGAGGACTCTGAAGGCGTACAAGGTTGGTGTTTGTGGGCAAAGTCTTATCCTGATGTATTTCCTCATCATTCTCCTGCGTGAGGGCCTGGTACTAGTTCCTGAGCAGTATGGGCGCTGACTGACTCCCGATCCTCCTGCTTCTCTGGATCACATGTTTCCATTCCTCCGTTTCTTCAGGTGCACTTCAAATTTCTTCTCTTTCTGTAACATGAAGAGATAATTCTGCTCTGTCTAAGAACTCTTCACCTTCCTGAATGTAGCTAACCTCTCTTCAAGATTTTGCAACTTTTCCTCCAACAGAGACTCAAGCTTGCATTTGTGGCATGTGAAGTTTGGCTTTTCCACTGGTAAGTCTGTGAACATGTAGCAAGAAATGCAGCTCACCAAATGGCTCCTGGCTAGTGTTGAGCATTCCGATACCGCAAGTATCGGGTATCGGCCGATACTTGCTGTATCGGAATTCCGATACCGACTTCCGATATTTTTTCAATATCGGAATTCGGCATCGGAATCGGAAGTTCAGTTGATTGACGGCCTGACGTCATCATGATGCGCGGTGTGTGCGCATCATGATGCGCCGTCATTTCGGGCCTTCCGGGGGTCTCTGCCGGCCTGCCGGGGGGCTGTGCCGGCCTGCCGGGGGGCTGTGTGGACTGCCCGGGGTCTGTACCGGCCTGCCGGGGGGCTGTGCCGGCCTGCCGGTGGTCTGTGCACCCTGTGGGGGTCTGTACCGGCCTGCCGGGGGGCTGTGCCGGCCTGCCGGGGGGCTGTGCTGATGTCCAGGGGTCTGTGCAAGCATCGTCCGATGGGACTACAAGTCCCATCTGGCGATGCCTGCTACCATGACAGTGATTGACACATTAGCCAATGATGGGACAGTAGTAGTCCCATCATCCGGCTAATGTGTTAAATGTTAAAAAAAAAAAAAAAAATACTACATACATACTACATGCATGCTACATACATACTACATGCTACATACATACTACATATATACTACATGCATGCTACATACATACTACATATATACTACATACATACTACATATATACTACATGCTACATACATACTACATACATACTACATACATACTACATACATACTACATATATACTACATGCATGCTACATACATACTACATGCTACATACATACTACATATATACTACATGCATGCTACATACATACTACATATATACTACATACATACTACATACATACTGCATGCTACATACATACTACATACATACTACATACATACTACATATATACTACATGCATGCTACATACATACTACATGCTACATACATACCACATACATACTACATACATGCTACATATATACTACATGCATGCTACATACATACTACATATATACTACATACATACTACATACATACTGCATGCTACATACATACTACATACTACATACATACTACATGCATGCTACATACATACTACATATATACTACATACATACTACATACATACTGCATGCTACATACATACTACATACATACTACATACATACTACATACATACTACATATATACTACATGCATGCTACATACATACTACATGCTACATACATACCACATACATACTACATACATGCTACATATATACTACATGCATGCTACATACATACTACATATATACTACATACATACTACATACACACTGCATGCTACATACATACTACATACTACATACATACTACATGCATGCTACATACATACTACATATATACTACATACATACTACATATATACTACATGCATGCTACATACATACTACATATATACTACATACATACTACATATATACTACATGCATGCTACATACATACTACATACATACTGCATGCTACATACATACTACATACATACTACATACATACTACATATATACTACATGCATGCTACATACATACTACATGCTACATACATACCACATACATACTACATACATGCTACATGCTACATACTACATATATACTACATACATGCTACATACATACTACATATATACTACATGCATGCTACATACATACCACATATATACTACATACATACAATACATTCATACAATACATACATAGACATACAGTACATATAACATAGAGTAACATACTTACCAATACTTGTCACATTGTTCCCCGAAGCCATTGTCGTCTACGGAATAAATATTAACATAACAAACCACAAAAATACTCACCCACGATCCGAAGCAGTCCACGAGTGTGTCCCACGACGATCTTGGGTAGAGAACGGCAGCATCAGATGATGCTGCCGTTCTCTACGGGCTGAAGGAATCCAATGACGGAAGGTAGGTATCCTTCCGCACTGTATTCCTCCGCCACTTAAAAAAAAAAGTCCCTAGTCTCACTTTATGCCATTGCTGTGTGGGAAATTCCCACGCAGCAATGGCATAAAGTGAGACTAGGGACTTTTTTTTTTTAAGTGGCGGAGGAATACAGTGCGGAAGGATACCTACCTTCCGTCATTGGATTCCTGCAGCCCGTAGAGAACGGCAGCATCATCTGATGCTGCCGTTCTCTACCCAAGATCGTCGTGGGACACACTCGTGGACTGCTTCGGATCGTGGGTGAGTATTTTTGTGGTTTGTTATGTTAATATTTATTCCGTAGACGACAATGGCTTCGGGGAACAATGTGACAAGTATTGGTAAGTATGTTACTCTATGTTATATGTACTGTATGTCTATGTATGTATTGTATGAATGTATTGTATGTATGTAGTATATATGTGGTATGTATGTAGCATGTAGTATGTATGTAGTATGTATGTAGCATGCATGTAGCATGCAGTATGTATGTAGCATGCATGTAGTATATATGTAGTATGTATGTAGCATGCATGTAGTATATATGTAGCATGTATGTAGCATGTAGTATGTATGTAGCATGCATGTAGTATATATGTAGTATGTATGTTGCATGTAGTATATATGTAGTATGTATGTAGCATGTATGTAGCATGTAGTATGTATGTAGCATGTAGTATGTATGTAGCATGCATGTAGTATATATGTAGTATGTATGTTGCATGTAGTATATATGTAGTATGTATGTAGCATGTATGTAGTATGTAGTATGAATGTAGCATGTATGTAGTATGCATGTTGTATGTATGTAGCATGTAATTTTTTTTTTTTTTTTTTACATTTAACACATTAGCCGGATGATGGGACTACTACTGTCCCATCATTGGCTAATGTGTCAATCACTGTCATGGTAGCAGGCATCGCCCGATGGGACTTGTAGTCCCATCGGACGATGCCTGCACAGACCCCCGGAGCCTGCACAGCCCCCCGGCAGGCCGGCACAGCCCCCCGGCAGGCCGGCACAGCCCCCCGGAGCCTGCACAGCCCCCCGGCAGGCCGGCACAGCCCCCCGGCAGGCCGGTACAGCCCCCCGGAGCCTGCACAGACCACCGGCAGGCCGGCACAGACCACCGGAGCCTGCACAGACCCCCTGGCAGGCCGGCACAGCCCCCCGAAAGGCCCGTACAGACCCCAGAGAGGCTGTACAAGGGCAGGAAAGGGTTTTTCTTATTCCGATACCGGAAGTCCCATAGACTTGAATGGGACTTCCGGTATCGGAATCGGCGATACCGATACTTTTTTTAAAGATCGGCCGATACCATCCGATACGATACTTTGAAGTATCGGACGGTATCGCTCAACTCTACTCCTGGCCTCTTCCATATTGTTATTGTTAAAGCGATGAAAAATGAGCCAAATTTCGAGCACGCGGTTTACCGATTTCCTCTTTTCAGCTGCAGCAGCCAAAATCCAGTAATCCGTACTTCCCACTCCTCGCTCCAAGACTTCTCCCGAGTTGCACCAATCCTCTAGAATAGTCTACCCCAAGAAATTAGGACTAACCACAACTTAGTTTTAGGCGCTCCCTAAAAACACACCTGTGTAGGGTGGCCCATCACGTTCCCTAATCAAAGTCCTTTTCATATATAGCCCATTCTCTACTTCTCTGAACAAAACTCTTCATCAAACTCCACCGCACCCAATAGCACTACAAATATTGGCTGGTGACAACCTCATGCAGCCTTTATCTACCCCCAATTTCCTCAAGATGGCTGGACCATTATTGTAAACACGCACCTGTACTTTGTGCCTCCCCCCACCTCATTGTAGATTGTAAGCTCTCGCAAGCAGGATCGTCATTATTTTTGCTTTAATTATTGTATTAGCCTTATCATTTTTACTTATGACTTGTGTATGAACTGTTGAATTGTAAAGCGCTGCGGAATATGTTGGCGCTATATTAAGATTATTATTATTATTATTATTATTATTATTATTATTATTATTATTGACCTCCTGTTTCTATATAGAATTCAGCTAGTCAGTTTTTAATCACATGATGTCTTAGAACTATTGGAAAAGAAGAATTAGCCTGGTAGAAAGGTAAATTGAGCAATTGTAAGTACACTGCTATATAATATGATGACCTCAATATATTAAAAGGATCAAAATTTTGATGGGAGTGCTTCTTTAAAGGGAAAAAATGCTATTAACCTGTAGATATGGGTTTAGTCTGCAGGTTAATAGCGTTATGGACCTGCCCGGAGACTGCACTGAGCATCATGCAGCCAGGAGGAAATTACCTTTATTCCTTCTAGCATTCCTTCTAGCAGCCTAGGGGTGCGGCCAGTGCGCGGAGTATGGTTTCAACAAAATCTTCAGTTCTCTTCTAAACAGGTCAAGATGAAGAAGAATTTCACCTTTTAGCACAACAATGACCCTAAGCATACCTGCATATCACCAAAAGAATTACTGCGCTAGAAAAAGATCAAAGTTTTGGAAAAGTCCACCCAGAACCCAGATCTGAGTCCAATTGAAAATCTCTGGATTGACCTGAAGAGGGCGCTGAACATCGGAGATGCCCTCACAATTTGACAGATTTGAGCGTTAATGGAAGAGTGGGCAAAGATTGCCAATTCTAAATGTGCCATGCTGATAGACTCCTATCCAAAATCAGTGTTATAAACTCAAAGAGTACTTTAAAGGGAACCTGTGAGCTGGATTGTGCACAGTAACCGGTGTCATGTCGGCGAAGTTATACTGATTACAATGATACCAGGGCTGATGAAATCCATTTTGTGGCTGTTTCTTAATCTTTATTTTCAGTTTTGTATTAATGATACTACTGCGCAATCACGGGCGGTGCCATCGTGGAGGAGGATTTTTTTTTCTTTTCCAGTAAGATCGCGCATGCACGTTAGCAGCTTTTAGATCACAGCTAGACACCAATAGCTGCTACTGTGCAGGCACGTCAGCTGCCATTTCCAAATAGTTGTTGTTTTCCCTAGCTGGATAACATCAAGAGAATGTATTATTAGCACACTAAACATGCAATTATGCCGCAGAGCAGGTGCTACGACCGGCGACTGCCTGCAGAAGCGTTGTCTCTTTCTTCAGTATGTTAGGTATTCATTATGCAAAATAGGGGGCAGGTCAGTGAGGGATCAGTGACCTGTCAGCAGTCTGAATTATGAATAGCTAATCAGAGCACCACATGAACCAATCCGCCTTAGGACACGAGAATCTCATTAACTCAAAACTGAAAATAAAGATTAAAGAACAACCACAAGACAGATTTCATCAACCCAGGTATCATTTTAATTAGTATAACGGCATCGACCTGACACTGTGTGTAGGTTACTGTGCACAATCCTGCTGACAGGTTCCCTTTAACAAAGTATTGTTTAAAAGGTAGGCATATTTATGTAACCACATTATTTTAGTTCTTTACTTTTCATCCAAAATGATTTTAGTTTATTTTTCAATGGAATTGTACAGATTATAGCTGACAATAAAGGTGGAAAATGATTTGGTATTATTTTTGTTAAATGACAAGACACCTGGCATTTTAGCAAGGGGGTGTGTAGACTTTTTGTATCCACTGCAACTGGGATTCTTCCAAGTAGTAAGGCTCATCTTTCCTTACCTAACTTAACCCCTTAGTGACTCAGTCAATTTGCCTCTTAATGACCAGGCCAATTTTTACAGTTCTGATCACTGTCACTTTATGAGGTTATAACTCTGGAACTCTTTAATGGATCCCACTGATTCTGAGATTTTTTTCATGACATATTTTACTTTTTGCTAGTAGTAAAATTTATTCGATATGACTTGTGTTTATTTATGAAAAAAACGGAAATATGGCAAAAAAATTTAAAATTTTGCAATTTTCAAATGCACTGTTTGGGCGCATGGCAGAGCTCGGAAGGGAAGGAGCGCCGTTTTGTAATGCAGACTTTGATGAAATGGTCTATGGGCGTCATGTTGCATTTGCAGAGCCACTGATGTGCCTAAACAGTAGAAACCCCCCACAAGTGACCCCATTTTGGAAATTAGACCCCCCAAGCAGCTTATCTAGATGTGTTGTGAGCACTTTGAACCCCCAAGTGCTTCACAGAAGTTTATAACGTAGAGTCATGAAAATAAAAAATCATATTTTATCCACAAAAATTATTTTTTCGCCCCAAATTTTTACTTTCACAAGGGTAACGGGAGAAATTACACCGCAAAAGTTGTTGAGCAATTTGTCCTGAGTACTCTGGTACTCTGATACCCCATATGTGGGGAGGAACCACCGTTTTGGCGCATGGCAGAGCTTGGATGGGAAGAAGCGCCGTTTTGGAATGTAGACTTTGATTGAATGGTCTGCGGGCGTCATGTTGCGTTTGCAGAACCCCTGATGTGCCTAAACAGTGCAAACACCCCACAAGTGACCCCATTTTGGAAACTAGACCCCCCAAGGAACTCAACTAGATGTGTTGTGAGAACTTTGAATCCACAAGTGTTTCATTAAAGTTTATAGCGCAGAGCCGTGAAAATAAAAAAATCTCTTTTTTTTTCCCACCAAAATGATTTTTTAGCCCCCAATTTTTTATTTTCACTAGGGTAACAGGAGAAATTAGACCCCAAAAGTTGTTGTCCAATTTGTCCTGAGTACCCTGGTACCCTGTATGTGGGAGGACCACTGTTTCGGCACACATCGGGGCTCGAAAGGGAAGTAGTGACATTTTGGAATGCAGACTTTGATGGAATGGTCTGCGGACATCATGTTGCGTTTGCAGAGCCCTCGATGTGCCTACAGTAGAAACCCCACACATGTGGCCCCATTTTGGAAACTAGACCTCTCAAGGAGCTTATCTAGATGTGTGGTGAGCACTTTGAACCCCTAAGTGTTTCACAGAAGTTTATAACGCAGAGCTGTGAAAATAAAAAAATCTTTTTTTTTTCCACAAAAATCATTTTTTAGCCCCCAATTTTTTTTAATTTTCCCAAGGGTAACAGGAGAAATTAGACAACCAAAGTTGTTGTGCAATTTGTCCTGAGTACGCTATTGCCCAATATGTTGGGATAAACCACTCTTTGTGCACACTTCGGGGCTCTATAGGGAGGGAGCACTGTTTGACTTTTAGAACGCAAAATTGGCTGGAATCAATGGTGGCGCCATGTTTCATTTGGAGACCCCCTGATGTGCCTAAACAGTGGAAACCCCTCAATTCTAAATCCAACCCTAACCCCAACACACCCCTATCCCTAATCCCAACCCTAGCCATAACTCTAACCACAAACCTAACCCCAACACTCCCCTAACCCTAATCCCAACCCTAACCTCAACCCTAATCCCAACCCAAACCCTAACCACAACCCTAACCCTAATCCCAACCCTAGCCATAACCCTAACCACAAACCTATCCCTAATCCCAACCCTAACCCTAATCCCCACCCTAACTCTAATTCCAACCCTAACTCTCATTCCAATACTAAGCCTAATTCCAACCCTAACCCTAATTCCAACCCTAACCCTAATGGAAAAATGAAAATAAATATATATTTTTTATTTCATTATTTTTCCCTAACTATGGGGGTGATAAAGGGGGGGTTTAGTTACTATTTTTTATTTTGATCACTGTGATAGGGTCCATCACAGTGACCAAAATGAACCAATAGAAAAAATCTTCCTATTGTTGCTGAGTGCCGGCTGGCAGATCTCGGCAGGCACACTGCGCATATGTTCTCTGGGGTCTCGGCTACCCCGGAAGCCAAGACCCCGGAGAAAATCCAACTCTGGGGTCACTATACATTTTTTCCACAGCGCCGTTATTAAATGGCACTGTGGTTTAAGTACCCTTAACTACCGCTGTTAAAAGTTGTAAGGGGTTAAAGGACTTCTCCACTACTCAGACAACACATTCTCAATCCCTTTGTTTCCCCCTGTAAAATAATAACACACTCACCTCTGGTGCTGGTGCCATTCCAGCAGTGTTGGTACTGGCTCTCCTGGGGATCACGTGACATAACAATTAACACTGACTTCACTCTCATCTTACGAACATATCACATACACAGGGCCGGCATTACGGCAAGACAGACTTGGCAGCTGCCTAGGGCCCCCACTCCCTTGGGGAACCCAGCATCTACAGCAGAAGTTTCACTGATAATAGCATTATACTGCATAACAAATTTCAGGGAAGTTCTTGTCCCCTGAGAAAATGTTATTGTATCTTATAGATTTTGATATGCTGAACACGAATATATGCTCCAAAAGTCTGTATCACATAAGGTTTTTAAGAAACAACAGTTTATAGTCTACATTATGACGTCCGAGACACTACATACATGTGCATCGATGTCAGTAGCAAAAGCAATTGTTCAAAAGTGTTTTGCAGACGACGTTTCATTTTGTTCTCGAATAAGATTCCAGCAATAGTCAGCCAGGATTAGTGTACTCCACTTTCGTTGGTACCTTTTCTCCATCAGCGCAATGTCTTGGTGAAATCTTTCACCGTGTTCATCGCTAATGGCACCAAGATTGGCTGTAAAAAAGTCCAAGTGAGAATGTAGAAAATGCATTTTTAGTGACATATTGCATTTCATCAAATGATATGCTGTGAGCATGTTGTCCACGAGTTGTTCAAAGTTCGGTGCCCCTGCTGTTGCCAAGGAAGTTGAAGGTCACATCTTTAAAGGCTCTCCATGCCACTTGTTCAGCACATTGCAAAAGACCATCAAAGCTACTGTTATTCATTATATCTCTAATCTGTGGGCCAATAAAAATACCTTCTTTAATCTTTTCATCACTTATTCTTGGAAATTTCTGTCGCAAGTAAGAAAAGGCTTCCGATCCTTTGTTCATTGCTTTGACAAAATTCTTTATAAGCCCAAGTTTAATATGCAAAGGAGGGAGAAATATCTTTGCTGGATCAATGAGAGAATTGTGTTTATCATTCTTCTGTCCAGCAACCAGGTTTTCGCGGAGTGGCTAGTTCTTTCTGAAATAGTGCATTTCTAGTGCACGACTGTCCCAGTCACAAATAAAACAATAATACTTGGTATATCCAAGCTGCAGTCCAAGAAGAAGTACAACAACTTTTAGATCACCACATATGTTCCAGTTTTAATTTCTATAATTAATGTGGGTCAACAGTAACTCCATATTCTCATATGTTTCTTTCATGTGCACGGCATGTCCAATAGGTATAGAAGGATAGATATTTCCGTTGTGCAGTAAAACAGCCTTGAGACTTAAAACTAACGAGACAATGAACAGTCGCCATTCCTTCGGGTCATGTTCGCATCCAAAAGCACCAAAGAACCCCAAGACGTCGTTGCAAAAGGTTAAACTGTCGACATGGTTGAAAAATTGATTAAAGTCTTCTTCACGACTGCAAAAAACAGAAACTCTTGTTCCTCGTAATAAGAGATTCCGTTCTTGTAGCCTTGATCCCAATAATTCTGCCTGTCTCTTTGACAATTTCAAATATCTGACCAAGTCACTCAGATCAGCTTGACTGAACAGATGTGGATTAGATGTAGAAGGCTCAAAGACTGGGTCTAGAGCAGTTTCATTTTCCACTGACATTGTTATTTCATCTTCTTCGTCCTCCATTGTCCATACTTTGGGCGGCTTTGGAGCATGAAGACTTTCATTGGGTGGCACTGGTCTTATGGCTGAAGGAAGATTAGGATATTCTGTTGATTTCTTGTTCTTTGCTGAATATCCTGTTACATTTGTAAGGCAGAAGTAGCAATCTGTTACATGATCTCTCTCCTCTCTCCATATCATTGGGACAGCAAACGGCATTGAAGGTCATGATCCATTCAGCCATGCTCTAAGTATGTCAGTATTGTCTTTTGATTCCTCCCCTGCCCAGGAGATGTGGTATGCTCTGTACACGGTCAGCCGAATGATCACTGCGCCTGCGCGGAATTCGCATAAGTGCTTGCATATTTGTAGATCTGTTATGAATGAGTCACCGTAGGAGGCAAAAACAGAAATGCTAGCTAAGTCCAGAAAACCAGAGAAGTTGGCAGCTATCGGATTGCAGACCCCTGAACCTATCAACAACAACTAGCAGTAGCCGTGGGGGGTTCCTACGATGCCCTAGACCCATCGATCACAGCCGGAGAACTGCCTAGCCTAAAGACAGAAAGGTTAATCTAAACTGCCCCAGAGCAGACCCCAAAGCAATAGGCAGCCCCCAACATATAATGACGGTGAAGCAAGAAGAAAAAACACTAACACAGATAGAATGATAGACTGAGCAAATGATGGGGCCCAAGCTAACTAGATAGGACAGGATAGGAAGGCTGCTGTCTGCAATCCGCGAAAAACCCTATCAAAATAAGAGCCAACAGACTGACAGGGAAAAAGGCCCTGAAGACGCTAGGCTTCAAAAAGACTATGTCAGTACTCAGGTATTTTCTGAAGACAGAGCAAACCGACAAAAAGGAATTCAGCTCACCCCAGCAGGGAATGGCAGAATCCAGAAAGCTAGGCAAACTAAAACCAAATCACAAATGCAAAAAGGCAAAGCAGAAAACTTAGCTTTTGAGGAGCAGGAATCAGACTGGTCTCCTAGAATTCCACAGAGAAATCACCAGTGATGTAGAAGGGCGTCGGCTGCCTTATATCCAGTCAGAGATCCCCGTCGCCCAGTCATCCTCTCCCAGCTTAGGTGCTTGGTAATCAGCCTCACTACCTTCCTTCACCAGAAGAGGGAGTTCATCAGACCTCAATGGTGAAGGGGAAAATGAACTCATAACATAGATCAGTGATTTATGTTAAAAAGTTCATATATGAGTTTTTAGAATTATAACAGAATATTATAATGTTTCCTATCATTTCTCAAATACCTTACGTGATAGGAAAAATCTGAAGTCATTTCTGAAATCAGTATGAAAAAATCCATCAGGAACACTCAAAATTGTCCGAGGGTCAAAACCTTGGTAACACAGTGTTATCAGTGAAGCAACGGATGTAGAGACTGGTTTGGTTGAAGACCTGTAGTGACATCACGATCATGTGACCTGCCATGTGACTGTGATGTCACCACAGGCCATGTAGTTATTGGCCAGTGCACCCGTCCTCCTGCACGGAGTACACCACTATCTGATTTAAGGGCGCAAAAATTAAAAGTTTGAAAATTGCAAAATTTTCAAAATTTTTGCCAAATTTCTGCTTTTTTCATAAATAAACACAAGGCATATCGAATAAATTTTACAACTAACATGAAGTACAATGTGTCACGAAAAACAGTCTCAGAATCACTGGGATCTGTTAAAGCGTTCCAGAGTTATTACCTCATAAAGTGACAGGGGTCAGAATTTTAAAATTTGGCCTGGTCTTTAATTTCCAAATTGGCTCCGTCACTAAGGGGATAAGATAACAGGACAGTAGAGCTACTGCATATGAGAGCATAATTTCTACTCAGAGGTATTAGAACTGATGTAGCATGACACTGAAATTGTCAGAAGTTGAAAAGGTATGAGTTTACACCTGCAGAAGAATCCCGTGTAATATCTACAAATGGACCTTTCTTGTGATTTTTTTCAGATGTAGTAAACAGGAATTTTCAACTGTAGTAGAGCTGTGTTTGTCAGAAGCAGTATAGGAAATCTTGTTTGATGAAGCAGAGGTGTATTTATCAGGGCAGCAGAGCTAAGTTTGGCGGAGGAGGGGATGTGTTCTGACCCACTGTGGCAGTGCAGCAGGGACGGTTTTAAGCAAAGTGGGGCCCTAGGCAAAGTTTAAAATGGGGCCCAAATGCTAACATATTCCACATCACACAGAAGCATTTTGATTGTAGTTACATGCGCTGAGTTCAGGCCGCTAAATGAGTGTGATCGACAATATTTATGTCGTTCAACACTTGTTTCCCGGCCTCTTTCCACCGTCTGAGAAAGAATGATGGGGACAGAACTATCACTAATGGATCAATTTGTCCCCATACAGTATCATGCTATCAGCAGCATATCTGCAGTTTACACCCCATAGTCCTCCATATAATATAATGTGCCCCATAGTCCTCCATATATTAAAATACACTGCTCAGTCCTCCATATAGTATAATACACTCCTCATAGTGCTCCATATAGCATAATACACTCTTCATAGTCCTCCATATATTAAAATATACTTCTCAGTCCTCCATATAGTATAATACACTCCTCATAGTGCTCCATATAGCATAATACACCGCCAGTCATCCATGTAGAAGAATTCACTTCCCATAGTATAATGCACCCCATAGTTCTTCACATAGTATAATGTATTCCCCATAGTCCTCGATACAGTATAATGTAGCTCACATATAGTATAATGTAGCCACCCCATAGAGCATAATGCAACCACCCCACAGAGTATAATGCAGCCCTGCCATACAATATAATGTAACCCCCCATAGAATATAATGCAGCCCCCCACTTATAGTATAATGGAGTCACCCCTTAGAGCATAATGCAGCCACCCCACAGAATATAATGTAACCCCCCATAGAATATAATGCAGCCCCTCCATAAAATATATGGCAGCCCCCTCATAGAGTATAATGCAGCCCCCCATAGAATATAATGCAGCCCCTTATATAGTATAATGTAGCCCCTCCATAGAATACAATGTAGCCCTCCTCATATAGTCTAATGCAGCCCTAATAGAATATAATGTAGCCCCCTCAAAGTATAATGAAGCACCCCATACAATATAATCTAGCCCACCATATAATACAATGTAGCCTCCTCATATAGTATAATGTAGCCCCCTCATAGAGTATGATGCAATAACCCCCCATAGAATATAATAAATATAGTACAGCCCCCATTGAATATAATGTAGCCCCAAATAGAATATAATACAGCCCACCTCCCCATAGAATATAATGTAGCCCCCCCATATTATATAACACAGCCTCCCCCATAGAATATAATGTACCCCCCATGGTATATAACACAGCCACATAGTATATAGCACAGCCCACATAGTATATAGCACAGCTGCATAGTATATAGCACAGCATCACATGGTATATAGCACAGCACCATATGGTACATAGCACAGCACCACATGGTATATAGCACAGCACCACATGGTATATAGCACAGCACCATATGGTACATAGCACAGCACCACATGGTATACAGCACAGCACCATGGTATATAGCACAGCCCCACATGGTATACAGGACAATCCCACATGGTATACAGCACAGCCCCACATAGTATACAGCACAGCACCATGGTATACAGCACAACCCCCCCTCCCCCAGTACAGCACCATGATATACAGCACAGCCCCACATAGTATACAGCACCATGGTATACAGCACAGCACCATGGTATACAGCACAGCGCTCCCCCCAGCACAGCACCATGGTATACAGCACAGCCCCCCAGCACAGCACCATGGTATACAGCACAGCACCTTAGTATACAGCACAGTACCATGGTATAGAGCCCCCCTCCCCCCAGCACAGCACCATGGTATACAGGCCCCCATCCATCCAGCACAGCACCATGGTATACAGCCCCCCTCCCCCAGCACAGCACAGCACCATGGTATACAGTACAGCCCCCCAGCACAGCACCATGGTACACAGCACAGCATCATGGTATAGAGCCCCGCACCCCCCAGCACAGCACCATGGTATACAGTCCCCCTCCAGCACAGCCCCACATGGTACACAGCACAGCACCCTTCCCCCAGCACAGCACCATGGCATACAGCACAACACCATGGTATACAGCACAGCCCCCCAGCACCATGTTATACAGCACAGCCCTCCCACCAGCACAGCACCATGGTATATAGCACAGCCCTCCCCCCAGCACAGCAACATGGTATACAGCACAGCCCCCCAGCACAGCACCATGGTATACAGCACAACCCCCCAGCACAGCACCATGGTATACAGCACAGCCTCCCCAGCACAGCACCATAGCATACAGCACAGCACCCTGGTATAGAGCCCCCTCCTCCCAGCGCACCATGGTATACAGTCCCTCCTCCTCCAGCACAGCACCATGGTATACAGCACAACCCCCCAGCACAGCACCATGGTATAGAGCCCCCCTCCCCCCCAGCACAGCCCCATGGTATACAGCCTCCCTCCAGCACAGCACCATGGTATACAGCCCCCCTCCCCCCAGCACAGCACCATGGTATACAGCACCCCCAGCACAGCACAGCACCATGGTATACAGCACAATGATATACAGCCCCCCTCCCCCCGACACAGCACAGCACCACACCACGGTATACAGCCCCCCAGCACAGCACCATGCTATACAGCCCCCCCAGTGCAGCACCATGATATACAACTCCCCCCAGCACAGTACCAAGGTATACAGCCCCCCTCCCCGCAGCACAGCACCATGGTATACAGCCCCCCCCCCACAGGACAGCACAGCACCATGGTATACAGCCCCCAGCACAGCATCATGGTATACAGCCCCCAGCACCGCACCACACCATGGTATTCAGCACCCCCCCAGCCCAGCACAGTGCCATGGTATACAGCACCAGTATACAGTCCCCCTCCCCCAGCACCACACCACAGTATACAGCCCCCCCAGCACAGCGGTATACAGCCCCCCCAGCACAGCACCATGATATACAGCTCCCCCAGCACAGCACAGTACCATGGTATACAGCTCCCCCCAAGCACAGCAAAGCGGTATACAGCCCCCTCCAGCACAGCACCATGGTACAGTACTCACTGTTGCATTAAAAAATTAAAAAAAACACTCCTCACCTTCTCCTCGTGCCCGTGCTGCTCCCGACTCCTGTCTCCTGCTCTGCCTGGTGCACATTGAGTGCGCGAAGACGTCATCGCGCACCCGCTGTGCCAGGGGCAGGAGCGGGGATTGATGGGAGAGGAAGCGTCACCTGACGCTCTCTCCTCCATCATTGCTGTGAACTCTACTGGCATCTATGACGCTGGTACAATTCAATGCGGCGGCGGGGGAGTCAGCACTGGGGGCAGGCAGGCCCTCCTGCCTCACAGGGGGAGCAGGGCCCTAGGCAGCTGCCTGGTCTGCCTGCCCCTAACGACGGCCCTGCAGCACAGGGATTAAGAGAGGAGCCATGAGTTGTGTCAACTTCACTCACTGCTCGCTGGTACTCCTGTTCCAATGAGCGCTGCTCTCCTCACTCAGACTGAGAAAAGACAGGTAAGCCCATAATGTATAGCATAATAGGTCATTCTTTTTCTTTATGTTTAATTAATATGACACCCCCCGCCCCTCATCTGCAGCAATGTGGCTTCCTAGGCATGTGACTACCCATGCCTACCCCTCCACCCTGCAGGTCAGCATGCATGCATTAACTCATCTACGGTTCCAAAGCCTCATACACGGCAAGTGCTATTCATTTTACCTGTCTGTTTTTTTAAATAATACGATCAAATGAACAGCACAAAGCCTCATTCAGACACAGGGGAGTAACGATCATGGTCGCAGAGGACATAACCGTGGCAGTGGTTTGTGTGGGTGGGGGCCCGCACTGGCACCTATTTCAGCTGGATGTGTGTCCAGTTTCACACATTCAGCGGAAATGCATTGCGCTGCAAAAACCTGCAAGGTCCCTGCACCACAAAACACTCCACCAGCCAATCAGAGGCCGACAGCTGATGTCCATGTACAAGTCACTGGCAGTACATGGCATGTGCTGCCTGTCGATTGCACACTGAAGTCAGCTGCCACCTTCTACGCCTTCTGCAAAAAACACCATGTGGAGTGGAAGTGGAGAAAGGTGAGAAGAATAGTTTTTTCTATGAATTAAAGAACAGCAGCAGAACAGGGAACATATATACCAGGATGCGGCCAAGATGGAGGACATATATACCAGGATGGGAGACATATATACCAGGATGCAGCCAAGAAACGGGACATATACAGTGGGTAGGGAAAGCATTCAGACTCTTTTAAATTTTTCACTCTTTGTTTCACTGCAGCCATTTTATTAAATTCAAAAAAGTTCATTTTTTTCCTTATTAATGTACTCTCTGCACCCCATCTTGCCTGAAAAGAAACAGAAATGTAGAAATTTTTGCAAATTTGTTAATACTTATGGTCATATGTATTCAAACCCTTTGCTCAGACACTCATATTTAAGTCGCATGCTGTCCATTTCCTTGTGATTCTCCTTGAGACGGTCCTACTCCTTCATTGGAGTCCACCTGTGTTTAATTAAACTTATAGAATTTGATTTGTAAAGGCACACACCTGTCTATATAACACCTCACAGCTCACAGTGCATGTCAGACCAAATGAGAATCATGAGGTCAAAGGAACTGGCCAATGAGCTCTGGCCAAGGTTGCAAAAGAATTTCTGCTATACTCAAGGTTTCTAAGAGCACAGAGGCCTCCATAATCCTTAAATGGAAGGAGTTTGGGACCACCAGAATTCTTCCTAGACATGGCCGTCCAGCCAAATTTAGCAATAGTGGGAGAAGCGCCTTGGTGAGAGAGGTAAAGAAGAACCTCAAAATCACTGTGGCTGAACTCCACAGATGCAGTAGGGAGATGGGAGAAAGTTCTACAAAGTCAACTATCACTGCAGCCCGCCACCAGTTGGGCCTTTATGACAAAGTGGCCCAACGGAAGCCTCTCCTCAGTGCAAGACATATGAAAGTCCGCATAGAGTTTGCTAAAGAACAGATGAAGTACTCCCAGACTATGAAAAATAAGATTCTCTGGTCTGATGAGACGAAGATAGAACTTTTTGGTGATAATTCTAAATGGTACGTGTGGAGAATACCAGGCACTGCTCATCACCTGCCCAACACAATCCCAACAGTGAAACATGGTGGTCACAGCATCATGCTATGGGGGTGTTTTTCAGATGCAGGGACAGGATGACTGGTTTCCATTGAAGAAAACATGAATGCAGCCAAGTACAGAGATATCCTGGATGAAAACCTCTTCCAGAGTGCTCTGGACCTCAGACTTGGCTGAAGGTTCACCTTCCAACAAGACAATGACCTTAAGCACACAGCTAAAATAACAAAGGAGTGGCTTCAGAACAACTCTGTAACCATTCTAGACTGGCTCAGCCAGAGCCCTGACCTAAACGCAATTGAGCATCTCTGGAGAGACCTGAAAATGGCTGTCTGCCAACGTTCACCATCCAACCTGACGGTACTGGAGAGGATCTGCAAGGAAGAATGGCAGAGGTTCCCCAAATCAAGGTGTGAAAAACTTGTTGCATCATTCCCAAGAAGACTCATGGCTGTACTAGCTCAAGAGGGTACTTCTACTAAATACTGAGCAAAGGGCCCAGGCTTGGACTGGCCCATAGGTTAACAGGAGAAATCCCCGGTAGGCCCCTGTGCAGATCTAGGTTCCCAACCCCATTGTATGGGAAGTATTTCGCATATTCACTTGATTCACTCTGCACAGAAAAAAGCAGCATCTCATTCATTATGATTACGGTATATAGAGATATAGGTGCATTTGGGAACAACGGTTCTGTAATATTTGTATGCAGGTGAAAAGTGGGCCCCCCCTAAAGTCAATGTTACTGGTGGGCCCTTGGCACCCCAGTCCGACACTGAAAGGGTCTGAATACTTCTGACCATGTGATATTTCAATTTTTCTTTTTTATTAAATTTGCAAAAATTTCTACATTGTTTTTTTTCAATCAAGATGGGGTGCAGAGTGTACATTAATGAGAAAAAAAATAAACTGTTTTGAATTTGGCTGCAATGAAACAAAGAGTGAAAAATGTAAAGGGGTCTGAATACTTTCTGTACCCAATGTTTATACCAGGATGCACCATGATGGGGGGACATATAAACCAGGATGAGAGACAAACAGTATCTACCAGGATGGGGGACATATATACCAGGATGGGGGGCATTACTACATAATGGGGAAGTGAAGGGCATGTATGTCCTGATAGGATTTTGAAAGCTTCAAAGGCCCATAAATCTGACCAACATGTGGCATGGGTGGGAGCCCAGGTCCAAATTCTGCATCAGGTCCAATCGGACTCTAGTTATGCCCCTGTACAGGTCTCTGTGCACATCAGTCCGAGGTCGGACCGCTAATACACGGACTGGCTGCAGGTGTCCTGATTCAAGTGTGACAGCTTCATGGATTTCCATGAGGCTCTCCAGCTCAGAATGAGCCTTTATAATACGTCCACAGTTCCATTTAAAAATTCAGTTTAGAGGTACAGGGAAATTAAATTCATGTGCAAAATGCATCCGTTGAATTAACGATGCAAACGGAAAGAGTGATCTCATTTGGTGTCCGTCTGGGTTGTGTTTTGCATCAGTTTTTTTTACAGTAGAAAAAGTTGTGCGATTGCAGACAAATGGGATGTGCACATGGTAAAGACTACAATCTTCTCCAACAGATCTGTGAAATAACTGTGTACAATACTTACAGTATATATACTGTATGCACCTAGAAGAATTGTTTGCACGTTTTGTGGTTCTGGTACTCCTCTAAAATTTCATTTAGTTCTGGCATGAAGAACATAGGTATTTACCACAGAATGTCTTAGTTCCAAGTATCACTCTTCTTTACTGCCAGACTGACTGCATTCCATTCTTTTACAGTTTGCCTGTGTCCTGCTCTGCTTTACTGTTTTTTGTTGCTTATTTTTGTTAAGCAATTTTTCTGTATATGTGTTGATGCCCAGATTGAACAGAAGCTTGAGAAGAAGCAAATCTAACAGACAGCTACATATTGCTTACTAAGGAATTCTGGGTTAGGTGCCTAGTACTTAATGACATGAAAAAAAAAAGAAAAATTATATAATTATACTCTTATAATTTATTACTGCCCAAGGATACAAATCCTTTTTTTTCCTAGAAGATAAAAATATTTTTTTTGCCAAAAAAACTAGAAGAATATGGCACCTACACATACGGGGCCAGGTTTGTGCCTCTGGCCATGTTATATCACTTAGAGCTCCCAAGACACCTCTCTGTAATGTGCAAATACCTGAAGGGGGTATGATAGGGTTAATTCTTGTCTTTCCAAATATTCGCCTTTCATTTTCTGGTCCTTGGCAGGGGAATTGAATTGAATTTCCATAATAAAATGTACAACTGCTAATCGCTGACACTAAAAAAATGCAATAAAGAAAAGTAGCGAGATTAATTAAAGTTAAGCACGAACTAGCTTGACGGTGTAAACAGGTAATTATACGATTGCATTACCCACTCACACGTGGGTGTACATAGCGAGTCTTCATTTATTCTAGTCTTTGTCGGTGTGCCCTAAAGATGACCGTAAATACAGTACGTACAGATTCCATGAATACGTCATTTTTTCCTCTTGTGCTGTTCTCCTGAATCTGCCAGTTTCTTTTCTCTTTTGTTCCTGTTGCTTCTCCATTCCTGAGATGTAGGGGCTCCTCTTTGTATGTACAGTAAGTCTAGTGTTTCATCTAAGAGGACTTTTTTAGCCAATTTTTCTCTGCAGATGTTTTCTTGAAGACCTCGCCCAGTTGACTAAGAAAGCTAGGTTTACATACAGTAGAGGTAAGAAGGAGTGGGACTAAGATACACTGTATTCAGAACCATTGCATTTATAGCAAAGCAGACAAAACAATGACATATTTGTCATTATTAAGCAGTGATATGGTGCTGTATATACCCGGCCATGAAGACTGGTTACAGTGTATGAGATGAGTGTAGATGGTGGCAGGTATTTTTACCCCTGATGAAGCTGCATAACAGCAGCGATACGCGTGAGGTCTAATCCCACTGACATGTTGCATGGTACATCATTAGTTCTTGGATCCCATATTATAGACCTGATCTGAATATTTTCAGCTGGGTATATGGGCTTATTATCTATAGGTACTTTCTACATATAGGTGGAGCTTTCATTTCTATAGTTGTATTCACAGTATCTAGTTATACCTCTCTCATCTATTGGATTGGATTGCTGTTCATGTTTTTCCATATGATGTACTTGTATATATGCTATACACGTTTTGCTTGCACTTTATTTATGATATTTTGATGATATTTTATATTCCTTCTCAGGTACCATTTGGAATATACCCATGTATGCTTGATCTTATTCAGAGCCATATACATGTAGATTTTTTTGTACCCTTGCTAAAAAATTTTGTGGGTTCCATATCATCGTTTCTATTATGTATATGTCAGTTTTGGTTTTTTTTTTGTTTTAATTGTTTTTATATTACTGCTTGTATTTTGGTCTCAATAACATTTGTGTATTTTTTATCGTTGTGTAATGCTCTTTTCTGTTGGTTGTATGGAAGGTAGCAGGTGGCCGTTCATCCGAAGAGCAATATTCTTTATACAAAAACATTCATTTCAAGGGAAAAAAGAACATAGGTCCTGAATCATCATTGCTTTGTGCCAGTTTTTGTCTATTTTATAGAGTAATGCACCCAATACATTATTCAATTTGCACTTTTTTTTTAAATCTATTGTATATGTGTTTGCAGGGGGGTACAGGGCCAGCTTGCTGTGAGCCGGAACTGAGTTTACTGTGACATGAAACCCCTCTTCTAAACAGGAGTCAGACAGGTGTGTGGGGTGCTGTTCTTTACTCATTATTCCTTCAGAAGTTCTTCCTACCTTCTCGTCCATGGGACAGGTTTGGCTGTAGCTTCAGACAAGACAGGAGACCTTAGGTCCGAGGTTCAGGTTAAGCTTTTCTGTGCAATTTGGTTACATACAGCTGTAATTTACATAATAACAGAGTCCCTGTTCAGTGATGTTCCCTTCGTTTTCTGTCCTACCAATCTTCGTCTCTGTTCCGCCCAACTTGTCCCTCCCTATCTGTTCTTGCTGACCCTAGAGACCCTTCTTCCAGTATAACCGCTTCCCTGAGGACCACCATCCTTCCTTTCTCTGCAACTCGGCCAACATCTTCCTCATAGGGAGGACAGAGATATGGCACTCAATACCTCTTCTGGACCTCAGACGCAAGACTGTCTCGGCGTCCAGACGAAACTTTGGAGTCCTCATGCTTTGAGGAAACTTGAACTCACAGAACCTTCTGGCCTCTGCTGCATTCAGTTTTCTTAGAACCTGTTAACACTGTAATGTGTAAACTTGCTCCCACTCACTCACACCTGACTAGACTCTCTTCTCCTTCAGAAGACCCTTAACTCAGAAAACTTTTTCTTTTAAAACTCATCTAGGAATCATAGGAATAAAACAAACTTTTTATCGCACATAAATATATATAAAATAACAAACAGTATCATGCAACTACCCTTGTTGACACGGCAAAACATGGTTGTCACAGACCATTTTATCACACAAAAAAGCTGCACACCAAAACAGAAGAAAAACAATTCAAACCTTCTTTGCTTCTCCCGTGAACAACATCCAGGCCCTGTTAGTACTGTCGGTCACATCGCTGGGTGACCCGACCTGAGTGTCCATGTCCATTTTATGAGGCAATAGGCCTCCAGAAGCACGGCTACATTGAGAGTAAAAAATAGAATACTGGAACTCTCACTCCTTTTGTTGGGCTGAGAACTGAACCAGAACTGACTGGGCAGATGGCCTCAGAACTCGGCCAACATTGGAACAGGATCATGGGGAAAAAAAACACCTGTACTTAATTTATTCTTCTCCTTCAGTGATGCAATTCAGGTGTTGGAGGATGGATGATGATATCACCCCCAAGATAATCAGTCTCGGACACCACAATATTTGTTGAGTTGTTATTTGTTAGAGAGAAACTTGGAGTTGCCACATGGGGAGACATCAACACCAGAGTTCTTTGCTTCTTCGGCCTGACCGGGTCTTGTTGTACCTTGCTTGCACTCACCTTCTTAGGTAACCTGGGTTTCTCAGTTGCTCAAAACATCGTCTCAGCGGGTGGTGGGTGTTGGCACTAATGATATTGGGCTTGTTCAAAGTCAGCCTTCTCCCACGGGGCGGCCTCTTCAGTAGTTGCCATAAGTTTGACGCCCACTGCGTACCACATATGTGGGACCAGACCTTACAGAAATGAATCTTTTCGCTTACATATAGGCTGTGCAGGTGATATGGTAGCGTCTCTCGCTTCACTATTGCTATATACCTTGTCATCAGTACCCTGTTCTTTTATAAAGCTATAGGCTTTAGTGTGGCTAAAATTCACCTTGCGACCCTCTGAGCAGTGCTCTTTGAAAAGGGCCCGCATCGGTTCCGCTTCCTACTCCCGGGCCACAGTGTCAGCGTGCATGCACTCTTCAACTACGTCAGGCAGCTCCCGTGGCCATCGGAAGCCAGGGAAGGTCAGAATCTCAGGAATTGGAGTGTCCCTCTCGAATATTTCTGGCTGAGCCTGTGCCAGGGGAACTAATCCCAACTGTTAACTATCTAATAACCTGTGTGTGCAAGCTATATTCCTATACCTAGTATGCCTCCCCTAGTGGACAGACCTCCTGCATTCCCAGGGATGGCCTTCAGGAAAAGCCATGAGGAGACCCGAGACACAAAACTGGCCATAAAACAAACTTTTTATCACACATAAATATATACAGTTGTGCTCAAAAGTTTAAATACCCCGGCAGAATTTTTGCTTTCTTGGCCTTTTTTCAGAGCATATGAATGATAACACCAAAACTTTTTCTCCGCTCATGGTTAGTGGTTGGGTGAAGCCATTTATTGTCAAACTACTGTGTTTTCTCTTTTTAAATCATAATGACAACTGTAGCGTTGCGCCTACTGTGTGTGTTGAGGAACATTCGCTTTGCAGTGGATTAACGTAGACAGGCACGGGTTTCACCCAAAACAGTCCATACGGTTTATTTAAAACATCATGAACCGCACCGTAAACCATGTTGCACATCACCGGCTTACACATAGTCCATTACTTCATCACGTATGGCTTTACAATGCATTCACTAGTCACGCCTGACTCTCTCCAGTCACCGGCTGACAGCACAGTTCAGTACCTGACCTTTGTCAGTGCACATAGTTCCTTCCCCATACCCGGGGTTACCTTTCAGGAGCTCCTGCTCCACAGGCTGACTCCTAATCAGTCCCAAGTCCTCAACAGGATGGCATCTTCCTCAATGCAGGGTCGTCCCAGGCTCTGTACACACATGTGGCCTTTCCGGGTGCTATTCAGGACGTTCGTCCAACACCCAGGCCACCAGGTCCAAGGTCTCACCGCGTGCTCTTCAGGAAGTCTATCCACACCTTGGACATTCCAACACAGACCTTCCAGGACCTAGCACTCTGAACCATTCAGGTCCATACACGCTGACCATGTGACCAGACCTCAGTCACATTATATGGTTGTAACCACCCCCATTGATGGGCGGTGCATGTGTGATTAGTCAATTCCCACCCAGCTCTCTGACTAACCCTAAAAGCCCCCCTTTTAAGTAAACACTTGTGGAACTATAAGTCCCAGCATAACCATATCATTTTGGGCTTACAGCGCAGAGGACCCCTGTGACACATACCGGCCATTTACAATAATGCCAGTCCCTAATTCACTATCATAATTATGCCTCCAAGAGCATCCTGAAGTGCATACACAGCACCCCCTAGCTGTAACAGGGGTCACTGCCTCACACAACTCAAAACATCCAAATGACCCTGATCAAAAGTTCACATACCCCATTTCTTAATACTGTGTATTGCCCCCTCTAACATCAATGACAGCTTGAAGTCTTTTGTGGTAATTGTGGATGAGATTCTTTATTTTCTCAGATGGTAAAGCTGCCCACTCTTCTTGGCAAAAAGCCTCCAGTTCCTGTAAATTCCTGGGCTATCCAAGAAGTGAATATATGTTTTTTTCTTTACTATTTCCACTTTAGCATAATGGACAAGCCCTTTAAGATACCTAAAAACTCTTAAAAATCTGATTTTTGCTGTTTTTATTTCTGACATAACACATCTGACAGATACATGAAGTCAGGAGGACAAATTAAATAACTCATAGGGCACGGTTATAGGTGACTGCTAATTGAAGAATAGGACTGATTGTGTTACTATGCGAAGAAACAGGATACAGTGATGACCTCCTCTGTAATGACTCTGCACATGTTACTAAAATATATGACAAATTTTTCATGCGAATGTTCTAGTTCAGGAAGTAAAGTTATTTACATCATTTATATGGAAAATGACCTACATTCTGGGGTCTTCTGGTTTCCACATAAAAAGCTTATTCATTGGATGATGAAACATTACGTACGGTACATTCTAATATACATCATTTGTGTATTATGGTAGGACACTTGGAGGCACATTCACCTCTGACTGCCCTATAATGTCTCTTTACAAAACAGACCTGTAATTCAGCTGTTCAAGTTCTCAATGAGGTTGAGACCCGGAGAGTTTCTCAGCCATGGACACAAAATGTCAATATTTTCTTCACCAAACCCCTTAGTTATCACTTTTGCCTTGTGACATGATGGGTCAGCATACTGGAAAAAGCATTGGTCATCATCAACAAACTGCTCTCTGATTATTAGAAAAAGTTGCTTTTGTAAGATGCTTAGATTCCAATATTTATTCTTGGCGCTGTTCTTAGGCAAAATTGTGAGGAAGATCACTGCCTTGGACAAAAAACAACCCCATACATGAATGGTCCCAGGATGCTTAACTATGGACAAGACACAGGACTCTAGTGCTCATGTAAGGCGGCCAGGGTGGTAGTCGTAGCAATGGGCTGTAGTGTTCCCACACCCTGGCACCCCACAGATTAAATTTAATGTCCCTTCTGCTGTAAGTGCAGCATGCACAGCAGAACACTCACATTTGCTGTCAGAGTCCCCTCTTCTGTCACTTCATCATCAGCTCTGCGCATCTCACAATCATCTCTGGAGACAGTGTCCACTCTTAACGATGCGGCACAGTGTACACAGCCACTCTCTCACAGCCAAACCAGATCTCCCACTTTGCACTGATGAGGGGCAGTACCCCGAAACACAGTGTCTGCAAATGGAGATTCTGGTTTGGCTTTTATCCTAAGTCATGTAAGAAGGCTCGTTAAAGGGTCAACATTGACTTTTAGGATTGCTACCTCCAATAGGTGGCACTAAAGTTCTAGTACTCTTCCTCTCTGAAGAGACAATTTGCATAATTAGTGTACACAGAGTGACATTTCTTAAGTTTTTCCTGCTTTCCCAGCACCTTCTGTAACTTCTGGCAATCCCTGCCTCGCTTCCGTCAACCCCTGCCTCGCTTCTGACAATCTCCGTCTTCCCAGCAATCTTTGCCTCTCACCTGGACAATCCCTGTCCTGTTCCAGCAATCACTGCTCTTTCCTGGACAGTCTATGTCTCATCTGTGCTTTTAGGCCCACAAGCTTTCTACCATTCACCTGGTTCAGCTTTGAATTAAAGGGCAACAGACTTTCCGTGTCAGCTTCACCTAATCCCTGCCATAAGCTTTGGATCCTCCTTGGAATGGTTCTGTTTAAAGCTAGTGACCGCCTGCACAACACTCAGCCTGGGGCCCCTTCTTGCCGAAGCAACCTTATCCCCATGGCTGTCTGTCTCAGTTCCCTGCTGCAACTCAACTCACATCTTACCCTGTGCAAGGCTGCCCTTGCTCTCCTCACTAACCAGGAAATGTATTCAATATAACCCCACTGTTCTGCACTATACTACTCAGTAACTCCTCTCAATCTGGAAAACCCCTATGCTGCCTATACCTAAGATAATCCTCTTATTCCCTATCTCTAGTATGCTCCCTCTATTCTAATCCCACTATTGTCCTATACTACCGTCTATTCTATCCCTAATTCTGTACATGACACATATCAGTTGCATACTCAATACAACAACATTACATGAACACATTGCAGTACATAAACACATTAAAACTTATAAACGCTCTGGAACCACACAGAATACATGTGAACAATGTCCAAAGAGGGGTGCTGGATTACACTCATTACTCGATCGAGCATCGTAAGTGCTCAAGCTCCATGCTCAATTCCCCGGGACGCATGATTTGCAGCTCTAAGACAGTCAATAAACATGAGGGGATTGCCCGCTGTACACAGTAATGCATGTTGGTTACTGACATTACTGTGAATGGCCGGCTGCATCGCGTCATCGGGTCTCATGTAAGTGACACCCGGTAACACAATGCTCAACACACTCTCCTCTGGAAGCAATTCAGGGAGAGTTGATCTAGGATTAGAGCAGGCATATAGGAAGTTTTAAACTGTTATTGAAGTACTTGTATACTGCTGCAGCACCATTAAACAAAAGTCCATTTTAGGGCTACATATTGTTCTTTCTCTAGTAAAACCACTGTTACCTCCATTCAATGTAGGGATAGCTGGTGGACGAGGGATAATTTTTGATTAGAGGCATATAGGCTGAGTTTATTGCCTTACAGTCTTTCTATAGGTATGCTGCTGCTGCCAGCTAAAAACAAAGTCCTTTTCAGGGCTGCTTATTTTCTTTTCCACAGTAATACCGGAAAGTTTGCAGGCATATGGTATATTATATACCAAATTTAAAATGTGCAAGGCATGCTGTAAACGACGAGGAAGTGGACGTTCTGCTGATGGTGCACGCAGAGACATAAAGCCAATTGAAATGTTCTTATTTTTACTGGAGTGTTCCCATACACCCCTTTCAAAAGGAAAAAGGTAAACTGTTCATGGTTTATTCGTTTTCTTGTCCTCTTCCTCCACCATATCAACAAGAACAGGGCAATCATGTACTCCTAGCTCTAAATTTTTAGAGGGTCATCAGGTGGCCCTCGCTCATCATTTTCAGAGGGCCATCAGCCGGCCCTCGCTCATAATTTGTAGAGCTTTATACTGGTTACTGCTGTGCCAGCTAAAAACAAAGTCTTTTTCAGGGCTGCTTATTTTCTTTTCCTTATTAATATCAGAAGTTTTGCAGGCACATATTATATACCGGCAGCTATTCACAATAGTTGGGATATGCTGGTTAGTTTATTCTGTTTATAGCAAACTCATGTGACAAGTGCACTCCTGTGCCCAATTCCATCAGATTCTAGTGGTTTTAACTACTGTAGCTAGTTCCTTCCTGCCCCATATATTGTAGGATTTTTAGTCCAAGAAAGGTGTCTTATCAGGACAGGGACCCAACTCTAAGATATGCATTGACGTTGCAGTTGAGCTCATATACATTGGCCAATTTATGTGCTTAGTACCTTCTTTTTACTGTAAATTTTCCTATAGCAATATTGCGTTTCCACATTTTTAAATTTTCCCAAGTACATAATATAGCACTTAACCAATGTTCTATTGCAGTAATGCAGTTCCAATTTTCTAGATGAACCATTCAAAACAATCCAGAGTGCAGCTTTATATTTTGTTACATTATATACCAAATTTAAAATTCATAATGCATGCGGTAAGGGACAGAGAAGTTGACATTCTGCTGATGGTTCATGCAGAGACATAAAGTCACATGAAATCTTCCTATTTTTGCTGGTGTATTCACACCCTCCTTCCAGCCCAAAAAATGGTATATGGTTCTTGGTTTCTTCTTTTTTTTGTCCTCCTCCACCATATCAACAACAACAGGGTAATCATGTGGTCTAGGCTCTAAATGTTTAGAGGGTCATCAAGCGGCACACGCTCATTTTTTCAGGGTTTGTATGATGCCCTCCTTCATCATTTTAAAAGGATGTTTATGAGGCCTACCTCTACATTTCTCTTACAAGTATATGTATACCCCAGGGGTAATTTTTTTCAGCCCTTGAATTTAGTTCACAGGCTTTTCCAGTATCGGAGTCCCTCTCTTTAAAAGTGAGAAAAAAATGTTTTCTGATGCCCTCCTTTATGTGTCTTTCACAGTGTATTGCAGTCCCTCCACATTTTTGGCAGCTCTTGCATTTAGTGCACAGGCTTTACAAGTCTAAGAGTTCCAATGCTTAAAAAGGGGGAAAAAAAATTCTGATGCCCTCCTCTATGTCTTCCAGGGTGTATTTCAGTCCCTCCTTCTAATTTTTGGCAGCCCTTGGACTTAGTGCCTAGGCTTTATGAGTATAGGAGTCCCTATACCTACCAATTTTAACAGACTGTATATGAGGCCATTCTTTATGTCTAATACAGAATTTATTGGAATCTCTTTTACTTCTAATTTTTGGTAGTTCTTGCATTGTCCACATAGGCTTTGTGAGTTGGAGTCCCTCCTTCATAAATTAAACAGGATCTATCTGACCATGTCACACACACCACATGCCCAGATGAGGTAGTATAATGGTAAAAAATACATTTACCAGTGACTACCAGTGGGTGTAGTTTTATTTCCCCCTCTACTATGTCTTCTAGTGTAGTCATAGGCGAAGGCGAAATACGGTGAGAGAGGGCCCAGCTATTAAGGGGTGGAAGAGGCTTTTTTTTCTCTTTCTCTTTTTAATGTTGCCTTATATGTAAATCATTATACAGGAATGTTTACTAACATTTTTCCTGTAAAATCTATTTTAAATTTGATTTTGTATGTTTCACTCTCATTCTGTAAAAGTTGAGTAATTCTCTGACAACATTGCTCTCATGAGCGACCTGGGAGCCAGAGATGCATCCAGGCGTCTTCCCCATGCTGTTCCCATTCCATCTGAGATCTGTTTTCATCTATTTCAGAGTTTTTCCTACCTCCCCAGCCCTTGTGTTAGTATTTTCCAGTATAATGCTTCCCATTGACTTCCATTATACTCGTTACTTGAGTCAAGCCCGTCTGAGCATCTGTCCTACTTGATAAGATTACCGGGCATTCAAGCATTTTAGTGCTTGCTCATCACTAGTGCTCACCTTTTCTTCTCTGGACAATCATTCTTCCTGATAACCCCACGAATCAGGAAGTTGGATTTATTAGAGAAAATAGCTTTACAGGAACTTATCTTTATTCAGATATGAAAATAATCTGCATGTAGACCAGAAGCTAGATGTCTAGATAAGAACAAAGGATAAGTACAAAGGACAGCAGTAACTAGAGTGTAATATATAAAGCCAGGTGTACAGCATCTCAGATTTTAATTAACCAAGTCCAAGACTCAAGACAAACAATATAATAGTCAAAGCTAAGGAGATTTCTGGCCAACTTGTGCGTTACAAGGGCCATAGTTTCTGCAAGTCAACTATTTTGTTTGCTCAGGAGGCCAAAACTCATTCCAAGGTGAATGAAAAGTTACCAATATTTCATAGTTTGGCCAGAATGTTGTGTTAAATTTATGTGATTTACTTATTATAGATCAGCAATATGAGAAATAGGGTGCACAAGGTGTTAGGTGTGGTATAACAGAGATTTCTAAATACAGAAGGTTAAGTTAGGCAGGGGAACAGGTTTTAAAGAAAATAAATCACTGATTAATAAGAAGATAGATACCCAGAATGTATGTATTTTAGGACATTCCCATCAACAATGCCAGTAAGTAACCCTGGAATCACAGGCTGCTATCTGATGTGTCATCAGAGGTATTTGGGGGGTGGAAATACCAATGGCTTGTGCTGGAAGAGTTTTTTTTGTTCATGCTATCACTTTAAAGAGAACCATGTAGAGTTGAGCGAAACGGGTCGGTCAATTTCAAAAGTCGCCGACTGTCGCAAAAGTCGGGTTTCATGAAGCGAAACCCGACCATAGCGTGAGGTCGGCCACGAGGTGGGCGACCATGGCGCCAAAGTCGCGTTTCAAATGATGCTTCAGCACCCTTTTTCAGCCAATGATGGAGGACGCACACTGTGGGCAACGCGATGACATAGGCAGCGGTCACCACCATCTTTGAGAAGGGTATGCAAGTGATTGGCTTGCTTTGTGTGGCGTCACAGGGGCTATAAAAGGGTGTGCACGCCGACCGCCATCTTACTTCTGCTGATCTCAGAATAGGGAGAGCTGCTGCTGCTGCTGATTCTGAATAAGGGAGAGCTTTAGGCAGGGAAGAAGATACAAAAAACTGCTTTTGCTGTTAGCGATTTTGCCTGTGCAACACACCAGTTAGTGTGCAGTGACAGGGGAGGCTATATTTTGGTGCATCAGCTCTGTTGGTTATTAGGCTGCCTTATAAGGCTCCCTGATAGCTGCATTGCTGTTTTCACACTGCTGTGCAAACTGCTTTTTTAAAAGCAAAAATACTGTTCATCCTCTTTTTTGCCCAGTTACCAAGCATTCATTTTTCCACACTTTTGTGTGCAGCAGTCCTGCTTATTAGGCTGCCTGCTGCCATACTTGGGAGTGAGAGCATCATTGTCAGCTTTCTGAAATCTCTAGGGAGATTCAAATTCTCCCCAGTCCTATAAAGACATTTTATACACCATCCAATTTCAGCCTGTTATATTGAGGTGTAATCTACACTGGGCCTGAGATAATAGTTGAGTTTCCTCAAGTATGTAGGGAGATTCAAATTCTCCCCAGTCCTATATAGACATTTTATACACCATCCAATTTCAGTCTGTTATATTGAGGTGTAATCTACACTGGGCCTGAGATAATAGTTCCGTGTCCTCAAGTCTGTAGGGAGATTCAAATTCTCCCCAATACTATATACACCTTGTACCTTGTTTTACAGTACCATATTGCTGGTGGTATTTTGGGTACATTTTCCCAAAAATTAGGAAGTGTGTTGGAAGAGGCCGTGGAAGTGAGCATGGGTTGCTAGCTGGTAATGATGGTGTTGGTGGTGGTGGTGGATCTGCCAGTAGTGGCAAAAGCACAATAGCACCTAATGCAGGAGGTGTTGAGCCTGCGTCATCGTCTGGCTCCACAAGGCCTCGAAGGCTCCCTTTTCTGGGAGTAGGTAAACCGCTTTTAAAGCCGGAGGTTCAGGAACAAGTTTTGGCTTACATTGCTGACACAGCCTCCAGCTCTATCGCCTCCTCTTCTGAACTTTCAAAAAATAAAAGCCGTCATTGGAGGCTCCTGGTCAGGAACCACACTTTTCCTTGTGTCCTTCACCCCTACCAAAAGTAAAGGATGCGGCAGGCCACACTACAGATTACTCCATGGAGCTCTTTTCACATACCATGCCTAGGTTATCAAGTCAAATCGTGAATTACCCAGTCCAAGATGAATCTGACATGGAGTGCACTGATGCACAGCCACTGCTAGATTTATCTGCTGGTACATTCACTCAGAGCACTACATTGTCCTCGCAGTGTACTGAGCCAGAATCTGACCCTGATGAAACTCAGGTGCCCCTTCCCGCATACTATACCACCTTACATGGTGACACAGAGGAAGGTGCACATGACATTGAAGAGGAGGTGATGGATGACCCAGTTGTTGACCCAGATTGGCATCCATTGGGGGAAGAGGGTGCCACTGCCAATAGCTCAGAAGAGAAGGAGGAGCATCTGCAGCAGGCATCGACATCACAACAGCTGTTATCTGGCAGGCCCAGAGCAGTCCAAAAACGGGTTACAAAAACCAAAAGAGTTGCAGGACAGCTAGGCCAGACGGTCAAATTAGCCCAGTGTGCAAGGCCTCAAAATGTCTTCCATAGTAGGAATAGTGCAGTGTCGTACTTTTTTTAACAAAATCCTAATGATCAGGCAAAGGTTATCTGTAAGTAGTGCGCAAAGACCTTTAGCCGAGGGAAAAATCTGAGAAATTTGAATACCAGTTGCATGCTTAGACACTTAACCACCATGCACTTGCAAGCGTGGACGGACTACCAAACCTCACGTACCACATGTGCAACTGCTCCCAATGAAGGTAGTCAGCAACGCTACATCGTTTCTCCCACTGTAAGCCCACCGGTTAGCACACCACCAGCAGCAAATGTTGAGGTGTCGTTGCAAGGCCAAAGCAGTCAGGGAATCACAATGTTATTGCTACGAAAGACTGAATCTAGGCCATCAGAAAGAACACAACTCCATCACCATCATCAACCCTCTCTCAGTCCGCCATGTCCACCGCTAGATCCACCATATGCAGCTCTCAAGTCCAGCTCACCCTACCAGAGACTAAGGTTAGGACAAGAAAGTACTCACCCTCTCATCTGCGTACACTGGGTTTGAACGCCCACATTGCCAAGCTAATCTGGTTAGAGATGATGCACTACCGGTTGGTTGAAAGCGAAGCTTTCCGTGAACTCATGGCCTACGCAGTACCACGCTATTACCTACCCAGTCGGCACTTATTTTCTCGCAAAGCCAACCCAGCCCTCCACCTTCATGTGAAAGACCGCATTGTCCATGCACTCAAGCAATCAGTGAGTGGAAAGGTGCACCTCACAACAGATGCATGGTCCAGTAGGCATGGCCAGGGCCGTTACGTGTCCATCACTGTGCACTGGGTTAATGTGGTGGATGCAGGGTCCACAGGGGACAGTGCTGCCTAGCCCACAGTATAGGAGACAGTTGGTGTAGGCGTTCGACCCGCCTCCTCCTCCTCCAGAAGCGAAAGCTCGTCCACAGAGCGCAGTCGCACGAGCACTCCATCCACAGCTGCCAGTGTTGCACACTCGGTGTCCCACTATCGCACAGCTAGTAGTAAGCGTCAGTAGGCTTTGTTGAAGATGATGTGTTTGGGCGACAACAGACACACCGTGGAGGTACTGGCCGACTACTTGCAGCGACAAACTGAGTCATGGCTGGGCAGTCTACATCTTGAGGCAGGCAAGGTAGTTTGTGATAACGGCCGGAACTTTGTGGCAGTCATAGCCCTTTCAAAACTCCGACACATACCTTGCCTTGCTCACACCTTGAACCTGGTGGTGCAGTGCTTCCTCAATAATTATCCGGAGTTAACAAGCCTGCTCCAGAAGGTCCGAAGACTGTGCTCGCACATCCGCCGTTCGCCCGTACACTCCAGTCGTATGCAGAAGCTGCAGCGCTTGCTCCAACTTCCCAAGCACCGCCTAATTATCGACGTTGCAACAAGGTGGAACTCCACCCTGCACATGGTTGAGAGGCTGTGCGAACAGAGGCAGGCTGTAATGCATTTGTGGGAGGATACACGGCCAGGCACTTTGAGGGCAGACATGGAGTTGTCGGGTGTGCAGTGGTCGAAGCTGAAAGACCTCTGTAAAGTCCTTCAGTGTTTTGAGGAATGCACACGACTTGTAAGCGCAGATGACGCCATCATAAGCATGAGCATCCCACTTATGCATCTGCTCATGCAAACTTTGACGCACATTAAGGAGCAGGCGTTTGCAGCCGAGGAGTATGAGGAAGAGGAGGAGGGAAGCCTTGATGACAATCAGCCATTGTCTGCTCCGGGATCTCTCCTGGACGTGGTGGAGGAGGAGAAGGAGGATGGGGACGATTATTTAGGGGAGGGGGATGCTTCTCGTGGGGCAAGAGAAAATGTTGGCATGGCAAGGTCTGGTTCAGGGTTTGTGCGTGACTGGAGGGATGTGGATTTGCCAGAAAGTGCTCCTCCACCCAGCACTCACAGTGCATCATTGACACCTGGATCATTGGCCCACATGTCAGATTATGCCTTGCAGATCCTAAAAAGGGACCCCCGCAATGCCAAAATGATGAACGATGACGACTACTGGTTGGCCAGCATCCTGGATCCACGCTATAAAGGCAAATTCCAAAACATCATGCCACAGGAGAACCTTGACCTAATATTGGCTAACAAACAAGCAACTCTGGTAAACCGTTTGTTTGAGGCATTCCCAGCACACAGCAGCGGTGATGGTTCTCCAACGTGCCATAGGGGGGAAACATGGAAGAGGTGTTCGTGGTGCACACATCAGAAGTGGCATTGGAGACAGGGGTTTCATGACCATGTTGTGGACTGATTTTTCAAGTCCCGCTCACACGACTGGTAATACTGCATCGATTGAAAGAGACAGGAGACAGCAGTTGTCAACTATGGTTACAAACTAATTCTCCTCCCATATCGATGTTCTCCCTCACAGGTCATTCCCCTTTGACTATTGGGCCTCTAAACTGGATGCCTGGCCTGAATTGGCACAATATGCCTTACAGGAGCTCGCTTGCCCTGCTGCTTGTGTGCTATCGGAAAGAGTCTTCAGTGCTGCTGGCTCAATCCTGACAGAAAAAAGGATCCGTCTGTCGACCCAAAATGCTGATGATCTAACCTTCATTAAAATGAACCATGCATGGGTTTCAAAGGATTTTGAGACCACCTTCCCCTGATGACACATAGGTTGCCAGAAAAATGGCTCGCTTTTGTCCTCCTCTTCCTCGGACTTCTCCGATTCCTCCATTTGCAGCTGCTGAATGTCCAACATCAACATATGCCAATTTTTAAACCTCCCTAACTGGGCTGCCTCCCCCCCATGGCCGGGGTCACCATCTATCGCACGCACCCATGCGAGTGCCATTGCCCTGGACAGGTGGGTGGGCCGACTCTTGGGCGCCGGCACTTGCACAGGGTCCCTCATATTGCAATCAAGTGTCTCTGACGGTGGGGGTGCACACCCGCCGTCAGACACACCGGCATACTATGAGGGGCCCAGTGCCTGAACCGACACCCATGAGTGGGCCCCCCTTGCTTGGGTAGGGCCCCAGCATTTGCAATATTTACCTATCCCTGCTCCTCCGCTGTGTAGTCTTGGCTGTCAAATCCTTCCCTGGGACTGCCACTACAAATTTGGTGAACTGATAGATGATGGTTAAGACGTAGCTATGCCCTGTTCTGCTGGCCGGGCTCTAGCTTCAGATGATCAATGGCTTCCATTTCTTATGGACGTCGACTCACAATGAGATGCAGTGGTGGTTTATCATCAGCTTTCACAGTTTTCCTACTCACAGACGTGTGACATTCCTGCCCACATTTTTAAATGTGTCCTCTCATGCTAATCCAATAGAATCGCCTACAGCCTGTAGCTTCTGTCTTTTGCACTCCAAAGTTACCTGACAGATCATGATAGGCAGTGAGGACCATGTCTACATCTCTCCCTGTGATCAAAATTTGATGGAGATGAGTAACGGTGATGGGATCAACGGTACTGCAATACAGCAACCCTTTCTTCACAAAGAACTGTTTTCGCTGTCTCCACACACAAAGTAATTGAGGGTCAGCATCACCTCTGAGAATTCTCCCGGGAGTTTTTCCCCTGATTAGTAATTTCTAAATTTCTGCAATCACTCGACTTTATGTCTGTACTTTTATCCATCTCATTTCCTCTTGCGGAGAGTCTGGACTGTCTTACTGAGACAGAAATATATATGAAGATTTAAAAATACCCCAACAGTGTATACTGGTGTACGCTTCAAAAACATTTCCTTTTTTCTACTTTTTAGATTGTTGTCTAATCCATACTGAGGCTGTGAGTGTCTTTGTCGGACTCCGGAAATAAACACGGAGATTTTAAATGTTTAAACTATGCTATATATACCTGTTATCCGGTGATACTGTACCCTTTCTCAACTTTCTGCAATCTTGTCGAATCCATACTGTGCCTGAGACCGTCTGAGTCTGCCTCCTGATTACAGATGAGTGGTGTTTGAGTGGAACTGTTGACCAAGTTCAAATTCTAGCTGTTTTGGGCGGTGTTAGATCCATTCGTCGAACTACAACTCTTTGATTAAAATTCGGCTGTTCGAGTTTCCGTTCGAGAACGTTTTGTTAAACAAAAGCGTATCCTTATTTTCACATTAATACTGGTTTTCAATGATAATAGACAGTTTTAGGGCCTAGTAGCGGTGTCTGGTAGCCAGCGGTGTAGTACACCTGTGAAGGAGCTACACCGTGTTTGTTTCTAATAATTTTTTACTGCATATTGTCATGAAAATCCTTTTGGGCCTAGTAACTGTGTCTGCTACTCAGAAGAGAAGCCCACCCGTGAACCGAGCTATGCTGCCAGTTTATGAAAGAACCAGTTTTTGACTGCATTTACACCACTTAATACTTTGGGCCTAGTAACTGTGTATGTTACTCAGCAGAGTTGGACACCCGTGAACCAAGCTATGCCACCTGTTTATGTAAGAACTGTGTGCTACTCAGCAGAGGAGCCCAGCTGTTAAGCAAGGTACAGCACCTGTGGTTTGGACACTTAATTTTTTCACATTCTTTCTGGAATGCCGTTAAGGCCTAATTCCGGAATTACGGTTGACCTGCACTTACTAGGAAATGCTTGTTCGCGGGGAAGAATTGTAATCCCAGATCCCCATCACTAACGGGGTTCAGCGTGTTATCCGCACCTGTAAGCAATGCACGCTGGTCCTTTCATTGTAGCACGCGTGCAGCCCCGGACATGTAAGGGCATGACAGACCTGTTATTGGCCGATCTCGCGTGCCAGAGCCTCGCGTGTCCCTCTAGTAAGCTGGAAGCGGACCGCGGGGGCATGCCTGAGTCTCGTTCGTTAACGGAATTAAGCTTGCAATCTGTGCAGCTTTTTTGTGGATGGCATGGTTGAGGTTGCCTGTGTTGAGTCCAATTAAGCCGCAGGCTCCACTCCTGGTGGTGCCCTTCTGGACATTCCTTTAAGGTTCAGCTTTGCAGCCATACTGCCCCCGGAAACCAAACACTTTTCCTCACAGTGACATCTGGTCAGAGAGCACGATGACATCATGTCTGTACACCCTCTGCCTAAACAGTCCAAGTGCAGAGAGATGGAATATGGGGATGATGAGGAGTCCAGAGTACAGGGATTCCCTAGCGAGGAGACTTATTTAATTGTTTTAAAGGTTGGGAGCAATTTTTGGGGAGCACGATACTCTGGAGAATGATATCTGGGGCCCACCATACACTGGAGCATTCTAAAGGTGGACATCAGTCACTGGAGCAGCATTTACAGGGCCCATTATACACTGGAGCATTAGAAATGGGGCCCATTATATATGGAGCATTATTTGGGTCCATAAGACAATGGAGCTTCATCCATGGTGAACAACATATACTGTAGCATTATGTGGAGCTCATCATATACTGTATGGAACATTATATGGGACCAATGATTCTGTATGGAGAAATATATGGGCCTCATTACTCTGTATGGCGCACTATGCGGTGGCCATAATACTGTATGGAGGAATATACTGTCTGTTTTTGGAGCTATTGGAGAATTTAAAATGGATATCAGTCATGTGATGTAAGAATTGAAGTATTTTTCATTGTACTGTACCGCTATTTCTCTGCCGTATCAAAGGATCATGAATTGTGTCATGTGTTAACCCCTTCACCCCCAAGGGTGGTTTGCATGTTCATGACCGGGCCAATTTTTACAATTCTGACCACTGTACCTTTATGAGGTCATAACTCTGGAACGCTTCCATGGATCCCGGTGATTCTGACATTGTCTTCTCGTGACATATTGTACTTCATGATAGTGGTAAAATTTCATTCAAATAACTTGCGTTTATTTGTGAAAAAAATGGAAATTTGGCGAAAATTTTGAAAATTTCACAATTTTCCAAATTTGAATTTTTATGCCCTTAAATCACAGAGATACGGCACACAAAAAACTTGATAACTAACATTTCCCACATGTTTACTTTACATCAGCACAATTTTGGAACCAAAATTTTTTTTTTTAGGAAGTTATAAGGGTTAAAAGTTGACCAGCGATTTCTCATTTTTACAACACCATTTTATTTTTAAGGACCACATCACGTTTGAAGTCACTTTGAGGGGTCTATATGATAGAAAATACCCAAAAGTGACACCATTCTAAAAACTGCACCCCTTAAGGTGCTCAAAACCACATTCAAGAAGTTTATTAACCCTTTAGGTGCATCACAGGAATTTTTTTGAATATTTAAATAAAAGTGAACATCTAACTTTTTTCACACAAAAAATACTTCAGGTTCAATTTTTTTTTATTTTACCAAGGGTAACAGGAGAAATTGGCCTGCTAAAGTTAATGTGCAATTTGTCCTGAGTACGCTGATACCTGATATGTTGGGGGGTCGACTGTTTCGGCGCATGGCAGAGCTCAGAATGGAAGGAGCGCCGTTTGACTTTTTCAATGCAAAATTGGCTGGAATTCAGATCGGACGCCATGTCACGTTTGGAGAGTCCCTGATGTACCTAAACAGTGGAAACCCCCTACAAGTGACCCCATTTTGGAAACTAGACCCCCCAAGGAACTTATCTAGATATGTGGTGAGAACTTTGAACCCACAAGGGCTTTACAGAAGTTTATAACGTACAGCGGTACAATTAAAAAAATCATCTTTTTTCCACAAAAATGATCTTTTCACCCCAATTTTTATTTTCCCAAGGGTAACAGGACCCTAAAAGTTATTGTGCAATTTGTCCTGAGTACGCTGATACCCCACATGTGGGGGTAAACCACTATTTGGGCGCATGGCAGAGCTCGGAAGGGAAGCAGCGCCATTTGACGTTTTTGGCTGGAATTGAGATCTGACATCATGTCGCGATTGGAAAACCCCTGATGTACCAAAACAGTGGAAACCCCCCACAAATGACACCATTTTGGAAACTAGACCCCCTAAGGAACTTATCTAGATGTGTGGTGAGAACTTTGAACCCCCAAGGGCTTCACAGAAGTTTATAACGCCCGGGCGTGAAAATAAAAAATTCGTATTTTTTCCACAAATGTGATCTTTTAGTCACCATTTTTTTTATTTTCCCAAGGGTAACAGGAGAAATTGAACCCCAAAAGTTGTTGTCCAATTTGTCATGAGTACGCTGACACCCCATATGTGGGAGAAAACTACTGTATGGACACACGTCAGGGCTCGAAAGGGAAGTAGTGACGTTTTGGAATGTAGACTTTGATGGAATGGTCTGCGGGTGTCGTGTTGCCTTTGGAGAGCCCCTATTGTACCTAAACAGTGGAAACCCCCACAAATGACCCCATTTTGGAAACTAGACTCCCTAAGGAACTTATCTAGATGTGTGGTGAGCACTTTGAACCCCCAAGGGCTTCACAGAAGTGTATAATGCCCGGGCATGAAAATAAAAAAATCGTATTTTTTCCACAAACATGATCAATTAGTCCCCAATTTTTTCATTTTCCCAAGGCTAACAGGAGAAATTGGACCCCAAAAGTTGTTGTCCAATTTGTCCTGAGTACGCTGATTCCCCATATGTGGGAGAAAACTATTGTGTGGGCACACGTCGGGGCTCGGAAGGGAAGTAGTGACGCTTTGGAATGCAGACTTTGATGGAATGGTCTGCGGGTGTCATGTGCGTTTGGAAAGCCCCTGATGTACCTAAACTATTGAAACTCCCCACAAATGACCCCATTTTGGACACTAGACCCCCCACGGAACTTATCTAGATGTGTGGTGAGCACTTTGAACCCCCAAGGGCTTCACAGAAGTATATTATGCCCGGGCATGAAAATAAAAAAATTGTATTTTTTCCACAAACATGATCAATTAGTCCCCAATTTTTTTATTTTCCCAAGGGTAACAGGAGAAATTGAACCCCAAAAGTTGTTGTCCAATTTGTCATGAGTACGCTGACACCCCATATGTGGGAGAAAACTACTGTATGGACACACGTCGGGGCTCGGAAGGGAAGTAGTGACGTTTTGGAATGCAGACTTTGATTGAATGGTCTGCGGGTGTCATGTGCGTTTGGAGAGCCCCTGATGTACCTAAACTATTGAAACTCCCCACAAGTGACCCCATTCTGGACACTAGACCCCCCACAGAACTTATCTAGATGTGTGGTGAGCACTTTGAACCCCCAAGTGCTTCACAGAAGTTTATAACGCTCGGACGTGAAAATAAAAAAATCATTTTTTTCCACAAAAATGATATTTTTGCCCCCAATTTTTTATTTTCCTAAGGGTAACAGGAGAAATTGGACCCCAAAAATTGTTTTGCAATTTATCCTGAGTAGGCTGATACCCTACATGTGGGGGTAAAACACTGTTTGGGCGCATGGCAGAGCTTGGAAGGGAAGGAGCACCATTTGACTTTTTCAACTCAGAATTGGCTGGAATTGAGATCAGACGCCATGTTGCATTTGGAGAGCCCCTGATGTGCCCAAACAGTGAAAACCCCCAATTCTAACTCCAACCCGAACCCCAACACACCCCTAACCCTAATCTCAGCCCTAACCCTATCCCTAGCCCTAGCCCTAACCCTAACCCTGACCCTAACCCTAGCCCTGGACCTAACCCTAGCCCTAACCCTAACCCTAGCCCTGGACCTAACCCTAGCCCTAACCCTAATGGGAAAATGGAAATACATACATTTTTTTTATTTTATTATTTTTCCCTAACTAAGGGGGTGATAACGGGGGGTTTGATTTACTATTTATGGCGGTTTTTATGTTTGGCAGCTGTCGCACGCTAAAAGACGCTTTTTATTTATTATAAAAATAGTTTTTGCATCACCACATATTGAGAGCTATAATTTTTCCGTATTTTGATCCACCGAGTCATGTGAGGTCTTATTTTTTGCGGGACGAGTTGACGTTTTTACTGGTACCATTTTCGGGCACGTGACATTTTTTGATCGCTTTTTATTCCGATTTTTGGGACACAGAATGAACAAAAACCAGCGTTTCATGAATTTCTTTTGGGGGGGGTGCGTTTACACCGTTCCGCGTGCGGTAAAATTGATAAAGCGGTTTTATTCTTCGGGTGAGTGCGGTTACAGCGATACCTCATTTAGGTCGTTTTTTTATGTTTTATCGGTTTTATGCAATGAAAACTATTTTATATAAAAAATAATTATTTTTGCATCGCTTTATTCTGCGAGCTATAACTTTTTTATTTTTTCGCTGATGATGCTGTATGGTGGCTCATTTTTTGCGGGACAAGATGGCGTTTTCAGCGGTACCATGGCTATTTATATGCGTCTTTTTGATCGCGCGTTATTACACTTTTTGTTTGGCGGTATGATAATAAATCATTATTTTTTGCTTCGTTTTTTATTTTTATTTTTTAAGGGGTTCGCTAAAGGGGTTAACTAATAGGACAGTTTTATAGGGCGGGTCGTTACAGACGCGGCGATACCTAATATGTGTACTTTTATTGTTTTTTTTTTATTTCCAAAAAATGGATTTATTGGGGGAATATTTTTTTTTTTTCTAATTTATTTGGCGATTTTTTTAAAAATTATTTTAACACTTTTTTTATTTTTTTTTAACTTTATTACATAGTCCCAGGTGGGACATCACTGTCCTGTGACAGATCGCTGATCTGTCACATCACAGATTACTGTGACAGATCAGCGATCTGTCACAGGCAGTGCAGAAGGCTTCCTCATGCCTGCGCTTTGCAGCGTCCTCCTCAGCTTCCCTTTAAACCCCGGTACACCACGATCATGTTTGATCGTGGTGTGCAAGGGGTTAACGTGTCGGGGGCGGTCCGTGACCGCCCCTGACACATTGTGCCGGGTGTCAGCTGTGATAATCAGCTGACACCTGGCCGCGATCAGCGGCGCTCACCACGTGGGCACCGCTGATCGCGCTAGACGTACTATCCCGTCCATGGGCATAGGGGCCCGGGTCCCATGGACGGGATAGTACGTCGGATGTCAAGAAGGGGTTAAAGGAGCCCAGTGACACTCTTTGGCCCTGGACCCACGAAAATCTGGAGCCAGCACTACCCCCCCACAACTTTAGCCAAATAACCCCCAGTTTTCAATGCCTAACTATTATTATAAAGTAAATTAAGGTTGACTAGCTTAAGGAATAAGAATTGATGTTTTTGGCATTAAAATGGGCACTGTAGGTGTGTTTCCTGGCCTCCACTCCCTGTCGACTTTTCTTCCCCATTGACTTACATTGGGTTTCGTGTTTCAGTCGGACTTCGACTTTTCACAATAATCGGCCAATTTCGTTCAACCCGACTTTTGCGAAAGTCGGGTTTCGTGAAACCGGACTCGACCCAAAAAAAGGCAAAGTCGCTCATCTCTAGAACCATGTAAAAATTGTCTATTTTTTGCTTTTGCAATGACATCTTATCAGTACCCAGTAATCGCATTGACAGAAGTAAAAAAAACACCAAAACAGATGTATCACTGGTCCCACACCACTTAAATGCCACTGTCAGAAAATGACACCAGCACTGAATTCAATAAGTAGGTTAGGGACAGCCAGCACCTGTCTTGTAAGAAGCGGACTTGGATCCTGAGCCCGTGTAGAGGTCAGCCAGGGCCGTAGTCGTGGCTGAGTTCATCGGGCCTTGTGTGCCCTGGCCTTCCAATACATAAAAATCATGCTTTACTGTCAGCTTATTTGCTCTCTCCATCCCCAGCGTCATCAGGGTCTGTTCTCCATTCTCCAGCCGCTTCTGAATAAACAGAGACACAGTCCAGGTGCAACTCAAAATGCAAAACTTTACTTTCATGACTTTGCATCACATCCAGATTTGTTACAATATTATCGACAGCTTGTACGTTACACGATACTTTGTCTTTCTCTGCACTCCTCTCCCTGTGACACTGCACGCTCCTGGGTCGGACCGTATCCAACGGCTCCTCAGCGTCCTCCCTGGCCAGACTCACTGCGTACAGGTGTTCTCTTAGCCATTTCGCCCAGTTCTGATGGCATCAGACCAAGCAATGACCTGCCACATGGTGAGTGACCTGCCCTGCTGTGCTGCAGTGACTTCTCCTGTAGCCCAAGTTTCTGTAGATGCTGTCACTGCTATATCTGAAGCTATGCTGTCTCACTGACTCTGGATGGTTGTGTTCTCCTTAAATGTTGCAGGGCACTGAGTAGCTCGGGCATGTAGCCCACCCGAGCACTTCGGGCTACCAATCCCTGACTGACTCTAACCAGGAATTCTTCCTGCCTTACACCCAGATAACCCCTCCTACGATTAACCATTTACACAAATAAACTCTATCCTGCACTAAACACACCTATAATACCCCATCTGGTGGCCAAATGTGTACACTACACTTTCCCTAATCATATACATATCTACATAGTAGATTTTGCACATATCATTATGAACCAATAATATATACAATTATACAAATATACATACAATAAATTGGGACAAGTTTGGAGGTTTAGTTTCTGTAACCCCTGTACACCCGCTCCACACACCTGTGTAAGAGGGTGGACAAGGAGCAAGGAGTCCTGCCCCCCTCAAGAACACGTTGTGGCAAGTGTGCTCAAAAGTTAGGCTGTGTAGCTAAAATTTATGTGCATTATAAAAAAGTATTTTATCCCTGTGACCGGTGTGTGTGTCAGGTTCCTGCAGGGTTAAATGCAATGCCGTCCCCAGAACATGGGGGAGGGTGGCCCTATAGGGGAACCATTGGGAAGGTTTTAGGTATATAGGAAGTACTTAGTAAGTGTTGAGTAGAGGAGGTGAAAGGGAGAGGACAGGTTTATCAGTTATGGAACTACAAGGCTCAGCATTGAAAGAAGCTAGTTACAGAGGTGGCAGGACATCACAGGCAATTGGGACCCTTTCAGAAAGGAAAGTTTATAAGTCCGGGAAACGTGCGGTCCAGCATGAAAGGGGGACCTTAGAAAAAGGTAACGCCCTGCTGTGAGTACTAAAACAAGAAGCATTCTCCCAACGAGCGGATTCTGGGACAGATATAGGCAAAGACTCAGGGTATTGGGATCATAGCAACATACGTGGACCCGTGTGACCCTAGCCCTAAGAAAACACAGGCAATTCCAACTTATCCCAATGCCCCCTGCAGTACCTGTTGACGTGAACAAAATGCAAACTGTCACGGTGGAAAAGGAGCCGGTATATTGTGTGGAAGATGGAGAAGGAGAAAGTTTAATCTGTTATTCCCTGCTCACCAGTGTGGTCATGTATAAAATTCACGTTATTTTTAAGGATTAGTCTGGCTCATTGATTAAAAAGGTAAAAGGGAGCGGGATTGCACTAAGTGCATTGGAAACGATGATGGAAGTAGCAGTTCCAGAGACAATGTCGCACATGCACTTTCATGTAACTGGTCCAGATGTGGAGAGGGCTGCCCACTCACACAAATACCGCCGCCGGGGGCATGTGCTTCCCTGCCACCCGGCCCAGCCCCCCCCTGACCGCCGGGGGACAGTTACGTCTGCACCCAGCGTACGACATACTGGTGCATCTTACATCGAGAAATGGTTATAGACAAGATAATTTTTTTTATTTGTTGCAGAAAAATCCATATAGTAAAGTAAAAACAACCTTCAAATAAAACATTATTCTGTAAAGATTTCCTTTTAGCAAGGAATACATAAAGACATGTGCATGGAGCCAGCAATGAAAGGGGGTGCACAAGTAAACAGTCATTATAGGGGAGACCGTAGGATCTCTGCCCAGTAGTGTTTTTGTAAGAATAGGGAGTCTTTGTTTTCCAAATAAGAAGTGCTAATCCTCATCCAAACAGTTCCAATGGAAAGCCACCATCATTTCCCTGAGTATAAGCCAATATCTTAAGTAATCGTCACAAGGGATAATTTTACAGAATGAAAAAACATGCACATTGTTATCTCATGAATGCCAATTAGGAGAACTACCTCATTCAAAGGTGAAGGGTCAAGTTCTCGTCAGGATGAATGCACGGTGTGTGCAGTGAATGGTATAAGTGCGAACATGGCTCCTGTGTTTTCATAGAGCTCCACTGATTCATGATATGGAAAAAGAGGGCAGATTAGTTTTTTTTATTGTGTAGAATAGTGTAGTCGAATGCACCATTTTTTTTTTAAGCAAAATATGCTGTAGGCACTTTTTCAAAATGAGAGATTATGGGCAGCAAATGACACTATATGCTTACATATTCCAATGCTGTACAGACAATGTCACCACTGCCGCTTTGAGGCTTACAATCTACATTCCCTATAGAGGGACTGACATAAGGTACTGTCACACTTAGCGATGTACCAGCGATCCCGACCAGCGATATGACGCGGTCAGGATCGCTGGTACATCTCTAAGTGGTCTCTAGTGAGCTGCCACATAGGCAAATCTCACCAGCGACATCGCTGGGGACGGGGGTCAGACGAGGCGATCCTGACGTCCTCCCGCCCGGCTCCACGCGTCGCTCGTCGTCACAGCAGGAAGCCCAGCAGGAAGCTGACGACGAGAAACAGTCCAGGACGTTCTCGCGCGATCAGCGATAACCAGCGGGGAAGCGGTCGGAGGTAAGTATCACACATAGCGATATCGCTAGCAATATCGCTGCTATGTCACAAAAACCAGTGATGTTATAGCGATATTGCTAGCGATATCGCTTAGTGTGACAGGCCCTATAGACATAAGAGGGAAGCCATGCAAGAACAATATATGGGCCCTTTGCAGACCAATAGCTCATCATAATGCACAATTCCACTTACTGTGGAGATGTAGACGGCCCCCTTCCCTGTTGGGTCTCTGGCTGCACAAGTTGCACCAATGAAATGTCCGCCCCTGCCCTTTCACCAGTGTGAGAACATACAAACTCCATATAGATGTTGTCTTTGCTGGGATATGAATCCAGGTCCCCAGTGCTGCAACAGAGCTAAACCCTGGACGACCATGTTTAACCCCGTATAATTATTCTACTAACGCTGGAATCACACTAAATGTAGAAAAAATCACTCTGATTCTCACTGCCGAGAGTCGCACGAAAGCTCTCCGTATGGTAATCTGAGTGTAATGTGATATTTTCTCGCCCATGTATCCATATGACATCTGTCTAACATCCGTATGGCCATAATTTTGCACATCTTTTTCTATTGTAACGTCGGATTGAGTAAACTGCCTTGATCGTCTGAAACTTATAAAAACCTAATCAACAAGGCCATACACTGGGCCCACAGGAAGATTTGGCCACAAATATTTCCTATAAAGCTCTTGTTGGTGTTTTTGCTGTCCTTATTTGCTAAAAACATGTGTGACAGGATTACCTTCAAGACAACTGAGCAGGTTCTTTTCCATTGGGTCTTGTTTCAACGTCTTGGGGAGCCTTACCCTGTGATTGTGGATCTGAGGAGGCGGACATGAATGTGGGTACATCAGTTTTTGAGGCGAGTCTCACTAAGGGTACCGTTACACCTAGCGACTCACCAGCGATCCCGACCAGTGATATGACGCGGTCAGGATCGCTGGTGCATCGCTGGGTGGTCGCTAGTGAGCTGCCACACAGGCAGATCTCACCAGCAACATCGCTGGGGACGGGGATCGCTACTTATCTGTCAGACGCGGCGATCCTGCGTCCTCCCGCCCGGCTCCACGCGTTGCTCGTCGGCGCCACAGGAAGCGCCGCAGGAAGTGGCCGACGAGGAATGGTCCAGCAGCTTCTCGCAGGATCAGAGATAACCAGCGGGGGAGCAGGTCGGAGGTAAGTATCACATGCAGCGATATCGCTAGCAATATCGCTGTAACGTCACAAAATCGGTGACTTTACGGCGATATTGCTAGCGATATCGCAGTGTGTAACGGGGGCTTTAAGGACATTTCCACAGTCTGTATGGCTCTCTACACAGCCATCCTGACAAGTTTTATGACTACTGTCAGATAAACATCTCCACTTTTGATGTACTTTTGGAAGCAGGGTGACCTGGGATAACATTAAAGGACACATAGATGCAGAAATGTATTTCACCATAGAAGCGTCTTTTACTTCTGGTATGTATTACTCCTATTTTTGTTGCAGATGTAATGTTAATTTTTAAACACATTCCAGCCATACATTGTTAGAAAATCTTGTGTTAATGTTTATGCCATCTTGATTTCATAATTTTTCCTACATTTGGACATTAGCACTCCCTGATGTTAGTTACACTTTATTTTTCCTTAGCATGTAATAGTGATGTCTGTTGTTGACCAAGTGGGTGTGTTTTGATTGTGGCTAAATTTGTGTTTTGCAAACCAAAAGTTGCTTTGTAATTTTAATTATCATGTTGTGAATATGTGATTCCTCCTGCACAGCAACAGTTAACAGTTGCCAGACAATCACAGGCCCGCAGCTGATGTCAGAGGGCACATAGCTGGTGTATGACATCACTGTCATACGCTGGTCCGCGTATCAGCTGAATCGAGCAGAGAACACTGCTGTACCTTGGCCAGGTAAGGAAAAAGTTTTTTTGGAAAGTCGGAGTAATGGGGTGCATTATACTAATTTGGGGGTGCTTTATACTACTATGGGGTTGCATTATACTAAAATGGGTGTGCATTATACTGCTATGGGGGTGCATTATACTGCTATGTGGTTGAATAATACTTCTATGGGGCTACATTACACTATATACTACTGTGGGGGTACATTATACTACTAAGGAGTGCATTATACTGCTATGGGTGTGCAGTATACTACTATGGGGCTCCATTATACTGCTATATATGACTATGGGGTGCATTATACAACTATGGGGTGCATCATACTATTAAATATGACTATGGGATGCATTATACTATTATGGATGACTATGAGGGCAATATGGAGAGACATGGAGGCAGTATGGAGAAACATGAGGCAGAATGGGAGGACACGTAGGGTCCAGAATTGGAGGACATGTGGGGTCCAGAATTGGAGGACACGTGGAGTCCAAAATGGGAGAGCACATGGGGTCCAGAATGTGTGATATTATTACTGGAGGAGCTGATGAAAGGATATTATTTTTGAGGAAACTGTTTTCAGTGTGGAGGAATACAGGTCCTGTTACTGTGCAGAGCAACACGGTCGCTAATTTTCTACATCTGGCGTAGTGTAGAGGTTGGGGAAAAATTGTGGAATGTGCTCTAGATAACTGTGTTATTTTCTGCGGAGACGAGTCCCGGATGGAAGAAGTGATGGCGATGTGTGCTGGATGAAAAGCGAAAATGAAGGACTTCAACTAGAGATGTCACCAGTGAATAAGTGTTACCTGTACACTGACACTATACACTGTATACTATATACAGAACTCCTGTGTTGTCACTGGTGATCGCTGTATTATCTGTACCCTGACTCTCTATGCAGAGCTCCTGGGTATAATGTCACTGGTCATCACTGTATTACCAGTACACTGACACTGTATACAGAGTTCCTGTGTATAATGTCACTGGTGATCACTGTAACCTGTATACTGACACTATATACAGAACTCCTGTGTATAATGTCACTGGTGATCACTGTATTAACAGTACACTGACACTATATACAGAACTCCTGTGTATAATGTCACTGGTGATCACTGTATTACCTGTACACTGACACTATGTACAGAGCTCCTGTGTATAATGTCACTGGTGATCACTGTATTACCTGTACACTATATACACTATATACAGAGCTCTTCTGTATGTTACTGATGATCACTGTATTATCTGTACACTAACACTATATACAGAGCTCCTGTGTATAATGTCACTTGTGATCACTGTATTACCTGTACATTATACATTATATTCAGATCTGGACTGCCTCATTGAATAACATTCATCCAAGTGCAATGCAATTTTAAATGGCATTGCTCTCGTCCGATTCATACCCTAGTGTGACTCCGGCTTAATACATATGTAAGCATGAGCCACAGAGTTCCACAAAAGGTTGCAGCAAGCTTTTAGAAGATGAAAGTCCAAGGCAAGTCAATCCTCGTTTCCCGAGACACTGTGACCAGGATGACCAATGCTACACTTCTACTATGGCAGTTGGTCATGGTTGGTCAAATTTATATTTTCTTCATGGCACCATCTCTTTTTTATGCATATTGCAGTCTTATTAAAAACATATTTTCAAAAAGATCCAGATATACAGGGCCGGCTTCAGGTTTTCATGGGCCCCGGGCGAAAGAGTCTCAGTGGGCCCCTTTAACACATTCATGATGCACAGATACGGCAGAGAAATATGTATACAACTAGTACAATACCAAAGATTTCACTGACTTCTTACATTACAGTACATGAGTGATATCTATTGCAAATTCTGCAGTAACTCAGAAATCAGTGAATCTTCGCAGCGCACAGTGCATGCCCTGGGGCGATTCAAAAGTTTTCATTTTAGGCCGCACAGTGTAGTCCTCCATACAGTATTATGGGCAACACATAGCCCTCTGTACATTATTATGGGAACCACATAATCTTCCCTACAGTATTATGGACACCACATATTCTTCCATACAGTATTATGGGAACCACACAATCTTCCAGACAGTATTATGTGAACCATATAGTCTTCCATACAATATTATGGGCACCACATAGTCCTCCATACAGCACCACATACAGTGCTGTGCAAATTAATTGGGACAAAGCATTTTTTTAAGCAAAATCGTAAGTCGTTTACCAGTCAGTGATTCAAACCAGTTTTAACTGCTTTGAACAGGCACTCACACCTGTTCAAAGCAGTTAAAATTGGTTTGAATCACTGACTGGTAACCAATTTACGATTTTACTTAAAAAAATGCTTTGTCCCAATTAATTTGCACAGCACTGTAGTACTCCATACAGTGTTATGGGAACCACATAATCTTCCATATTGTATTATGGACACCACATAGGCCTCTATACAGGATTATGGGCACCACATACAGTTGTGGCCAAAAGTATTGACACCCCTGCAATTTTGTCAGATAATACTCAGTTTCTTCCTGAAAATGATTGCAAACACAAATTCTTTGGTATTATTATCTTCATTTAATTTGTCTTAAATGAAAAAACACAAAAGAGAATAAAGCAAAACGCAAAACATTGATCATTTCACACAAAACTCCAAAAATGGGCCAGACAAAATTATTGGCACCCTCAGCCTAATACTTGGTTGCACAACCTTTAGCTAAAATAACTGCGACCAACCGCTTCCAGTAACCATCAATGTGTTTCTTACAATGCTCTGCTGGAATTTTAGACTATTCTTCTTTGGCAAACTGCTCCAGGTCCCTGATATTAGAAGGGTGTCTTCTCCAAACTGCCATTTTTAGATCTCTCCACAGGTGTTCTATGGGATTCAGGTCTGGACTCATTGCTGGCCACCTTAGAAGTCTCCAGTGCTTTCTCTCAAACCATTTTCTAGTGCTTTTTGAAGTGTGTTTTGGGTCATTGTCCTGCTGGAAGACCCATGACCTCTGAGGGAGACCCATCTTTCTCACACTGGGCCCTACATTATGCTGCAAAATTTGTTGGTAGTCTTCAGACTTCATAATGCCACGCACACGGTCAAGCAGTCCAGTGCCAGAGGCAGCAAAGCAACCCCAAAACATCAGGGAACCTCCACCATGTTTGACTGTAGGGACCGTGTTTTTTTCTTTGAATGCCTTTTTTTTCTCCTGTAACTCTATGTTGATGCCTTTGCCCAAAAAGCTCTACTTTTGTCTCATCTGACCAGAGAACATTCTTCCAAAACATTTCAGGCTTTTTCAGGTAAGTTTTGGCAAACTCCAGCCTGGCTTTTTTACGTCTCGGGGTAGCAAGTGAGGTCTTCCTGGGTCTCCTACCATACAGTCCCTTTTCATTCAGACGCCGATGGATAGTACGGGTTGACACTGTTGTACCCTCGGACTGCAGGGCAGCTTGAACTTGTTTGGATGTTAGTCGAGGTTCTTTATCCAACATCCGCACAATCTTGCGTTGAAATCTCTTGTCAATTTTTCTTTTCCGTCCACATCTAGGGAGGTTAGCCACAGTTCCATGGGCTTTAAACTTCTTGATGACACTGCGCACGGTAGACACAGGAACATTCAGGTCTTTGAAGATGGACTTGTAGCCTTGAGATTGCTCATGCTTCCTCACAATTTGGTTTCTCAAGTCCTCAGACAGTTCTTTGGTCTTCTTTCCTTTCTCCATGCTCTATGTGGTACACACAAGGACAGAGGTTGAGTCAACTTTAATCCATGTCAACTGGCTGCAAGTGTGATTTAGTTATTGCCAACACCTGTTAGGTGCCACAGGTAAGTTACAGGTGTTGTTAATTACACAAATTAGAGAAGCATCACATGATTTTTCGAACAGTGCCAATACTTTTGTCCACCCTCTTTTTTATGTTTGGTGTGGAATTATATCCAATTTGGCTTTAGGACAATTCTTTTTGTGTTTTTTCATTTAAGACAAATTAAATGAAGATAATAATTCCAAAGAATTTGTGTTTGCAATCATTTTCAGGAAGAAACTGAGTATTATCTGACAAAATTGCAGGGGTGTCAATACTTTTTGCCACAACTGTAGGCCTCCATACAGTATTATGGGCACTACATAGGCCTCCATACAATAATATGGGCATCACATAGGCCTCCATACAGTATTATGGGCACCACATAGTCCTCCATACAGTACTATGGGCACCACATAGTACACCATACAGTATTATGGGAACCACATAATCTTCCATATTGTATTATGGGCACCACATAGGCCTCCATACAGTATTATGGGCACCACATAGGCCTCCATACAGTATTATGGGAACCACATAGACTGTGAGCCCTCTCGGGCAGGGTCCTCTCTCCTTTTGTACTTGTGTGTCCCTTGTCTTACACATGCTTATTGTACTTGTCTATATTTCCCCTTTTCACATGTAAAGCGCCATGGAATAAATGGCGCTATATAAATGTATAATAATAATAACCATATAATCTTCCATATTGTATTATGGGTGCCACATAGGCCTTCATACAGTATTATGGGAACAACATAGGCCTCCATACAGTACTATGGGCACCACATAGTACTCCATACAGTATTATGGGAACCACATAATCTTCCATATTGTATTATGGGCACCACATAGGCCTCCATACAGTATTATGGGCACTACATAGGCCTCCATACAGTATTATGGGCACCACATAGGCCTCCATACAGTATTATGGGCACCACATAGTCCTATATACAGTATAATGAGCCCCATATAATGCTTCATACAGAATAATGGAGCATTATTTGGGGTCCATTATTTTGTAATGAGCATTATATGAGGTCCATTATGCTGAATGGAGCATTATATGGGGTCTATTATTCTGTATGGAGCATTATATGGGTTCCATTTTTCTGTATGGTCTCATTTAATGCTCCGTACAGAATGGGCCCCATATAATGCTCCATACATAAAAAAAACATGAAATACTCACCTCTCCTTGTTGTCCTCAGGTCCGGATTCCTCAACCTTGCCATCTTCTGTCTCTCTGCACTGTGACTGCTCACAGCAGAGGGCGCACTGTAGTGATGTAATCGCGCCCTCTGCCCTGAGACGTGAAAGGGTCAGAAAGGGTGTAAGACAGCGGAGCTGCAGAGAAACAGGGAGAGGTGAGTATGGCAAGTGCAGGGGAACCCACTTGCTGGCACCAGGTTCCCCTGACTTACGGGCCTCTTAGCAGGCCGGTGTCCCCGATGGCGAGTGGTACCCACGCTTGCTCAGGGCCCCAGCACTTGCCCGGGTGCGCCAGGTGGTGACCCACGATTCGCATGTGTTACATCCTCACGGGGCGTGACACATTGCTACTGCCACTTTTTAAAATTTTAGCACCTCGGTGCATCTCTATAATCCAAAAATTCTCCCCCAATATCTATTTTTTTCTTCCAACATAAAACCTGCTATTTCTTCTCATAACACCTCTTATCATTCCATGCACTGGATTCAATTAGTTATCATAAAGTTTAATGTCAAGCAGTTTTCATTGTACTGTATCTGGAATGCGGGAGATTAATGACTGAGATAAATTCTTGCTGTGCAGCACAAACCGAGCTACAGTCTTCTCCATTACCCTCTGATTTTTACTTTTATTCTCTTTTCTATTTGTTCCATTTTTCATTCCCGGTAACAAGAAGTTTTTATGTCTGAAAAAAAAATGACCCAAGGTAAATGTTTAATTATCGGCCCTTTAACAAACATAGACACTTCCTGGAATAGATATCATATAGTCTGTAATGTGGTGTGATGAATGGGAATACCTCCCTATGACACACAAATCCATGCATAGACGAAATGATTGGTTGATTGTAGGTGAGAGTCATGCACAGGCCAAGGTGTGGTTCTGATTCATCTCAAGATGTCTCAAAATAAATAAGCAAATCCTACAAGCTGTGTGCCAATAAGTTACAGAGTATGGCATATAACGGCACATTCTGTAGCCCAATCCTAGATAACGGTCTCTTTGTAAAGACATTTTGAGCAGTTTTTAGTATCTCAGTGTATGTGCACGCGTTGTCTTTTTCAGATGAATCCGCCAAGAATCTGCCTGAAAATGGACCTCAAAAGCGACCCATAATGTCATGATCCAGTGTTGGATCTGGCGGTATTAAAAGCACAAAGTGAACTTTTTTTACTTTGGTTGAGTTCAAAGGTGTTTTGACTGTCCCCGGTGGTGGTTAGCGGTATCGCACCTTAGGTTTAGGTTAATGTTCACTTAATTAGGGATCAGGTGTACTCCCTATAAAGGTGTGCTCAGGGTGTTCACTCACGGCTGGTGATATTTCTTGCTGAGTTGTTGGAGAGCCTGGTGGAAGGATGGAGCGGGATAGGAGTCCTGCGCAGTCAGCCAGAGAGAATGAGTGCCAGCTAATGGTGTCTGCAGGAAGGACTGGCATGGCTTGGTGGAGTCACAGTTTATGGTGTCGGCGGGAAGTGCGGGCATGGCTTAGAGGAGTGGCGACTAGGAAGAGAGTTGCACTCAGCATGCTCTACTTGGTTGCTGAGAACTGGACTCGAGCATGCTTGGATTCTTGGCAGAGGCTGGACTCATCTTGGGACTCTGTGTACTGGACTGCTGCAAGTGGTGATGGACTCTGCTCCCAGGCTGCACGATGGTGACTGATCCAGTTATGGTGATGGATCAGGGTGGAGGAGAAGATGCACGCAGGTGGTGGGCTCTGTTGCTAGGAGCGTACGCAACAGAGCAAAGATAAGTGGTGTTTCCCCTGTATTGTCTCTTTCCTCATGTGTGTTGTTAGTGCAGTGGTGGGATTAGTCTCCGCACCGACCTATTCCCTAGTGAGGGTTTAGGCTCAGGGCGAGCAAGGGCGTTAAGGTACGCGTGCAGCGACAGGTGCGGAGCCTGTTTAGGGAATGTGAGGAGTGTAGGGACACTGGCTCAGGGGAGTGCAGGAGGTCTCCATTTCCCCATTCCCTATCGCAGGGCCCACCATTGTTATAGTTTCCCAGGTTCCCCCCTTATTATTTAAATGCGCCTTACTGGAGGCGGTGTTTCCAGAAATGTATATGTTAACGTGTAATACCGAAATTCGCCAGGTGGAGGCGGCGTATCCACCTGCACGTGTTATTATTTAAATGCGCCCCACTGGAGGCGGTGTATCCAGGGTCATGTGTGTTATGGGTTCGCCTTGCGGAAACATCTGCGTCCTGACACACGTGACCATGACGCATAAAATGAACACTGTTCATGCCAATGTCAAGACGACATTCAGTCTTAGGTCACTTTTTTTATCCATTTTAGGGTTCGGAAACCCTGGAGAAGTCAAAAGTGACATTCCCATTCTTCTTGAAAGAACTTATTCTTTTTTTTAATAAAGTCTTTTATTTAGTAAAGTTTTCAAATAAAACAAATACGGCAAAAACAACATCACCTACCCCCACCTTCAACATAGACCAAAGTATTTAGCTTTTAAAATTACAAGTAAAAGACACCAGAGGCATTGCTGCCTCAAGAACAAAGACAAAGCCGATGGTGAAGCTGCTTCAAGAAAACGACCAACGGCCTGGGAAAACTCAGCATGCTCACCGTGTGAGTGTAAGGGAGGGACAGGACTGTAGTTGTGACCGAGGACACTGAGGCTCTGGTGTCCTGGCCTCCCCTCACAGAAAATTCACATGCATTCATCAGCATACCAGTATCTCCAGGTCCAGCTCCATCAGGATCTTCCCTCTGCTGCAGGAGACCCTCTCCAGGCAGATTTGCAAGAATTGAGTTATTCCATATCAACTTTCAACTGAACAACTTTACTGACTTCAGGACACAGCACATCCAGTTCTGTTACAGCATTAACATCATATTTCAAGCAGTACATTTCTTCCACTTTCCCTGTACTTCTCTCACTATTGCACAGCACGTACCCGGGTCGGACCGTGACACACGGCCCCTCAGCATCCTCCCTGTCCAGACTCACTTTCACTGGTGGTTCCCTTAGCCGTCTCACCCCAGCTGTGATAGAATGCGCCCAGGCTGTAATCTGCCACATGGTGATTGACCTGCCCGGCCTTTATGCTGTGTCCAAAATTAGAGCACCAGCCTCTCCTTTCACTGACACTGCTCTTACTGCTGTCATTGCTGCAGTCTTCTTCCCACTGGCCCTGGATGGCTGGGCTTAAGCTTCAAACCTTACAGGGCCACTGCGTTGTCCCCAGGGCATGAGCCCCCTGGATGGTGGGGGGCTCTCTGGCCCCAACTGAACTCCTTCAGCTCCCTAGCCCGACTGCAGAAAAACAGGAAATGTTCCTCTTATCTCACAGCAAGCCCCTCCTACTTTAGACATGTCCTGACTTGTATATTAATATAAGAACTGTATGTACTGAAATGCACAAATAGTCTGTCTCTATGATGAGGAACATGTTTGTGCTAATATGTGGTCCAGCCATGGTGTGACAGTATTTGTTCCTTGTAAGTGGTTCATTTTAAAAAAAAAATTGACACATTCCCTTAAATACAATACCCAAAAAGAGTATTGGATATTGTAACAAATGTTTAATAGGTTAGAGCAGAGTAGGGCCAGACTACAAGAGTCTACCTTGTTGTGGTGGTGGCTTTCACACAAGCGCTCGGCAGAGCTGCGGAGGGCTGCGTATTTCCTCCATGAAGCTCCGCCCACTGCCGCACCTCCTCCGTTCAGCTCAACCTACATCTGCATGCAGCTTGCGTACCTATCTTTAACATTGGGTATGCAGGCCATGCGGATGTATGCGGATGCGTCCGCATGCGTCATTTTGATGCTGCGGCGACTGCAACAAAATGCAATATGTTGTGCTCGATGCAGGTCGCCACATACATCCGCATGGCCTGCGTACCCAATGTTAAAGATAGGTACGCAGGCCGCATGCAGATGTAGGCGGAGCTGAACGGAGGAGGTGCGGCAGTGGGCGGAGCTTCAAGGAGGAACTACGCAGCCCTCCGCAGCTCTGCCGAACGCTACTGTGAAACTAGCCTTAGAAAATCTTTTTACACAACAAAAGCTGATGTCTATGTTTGTATGTACAGCTCTGGCAAAAATTAAGAGACCACTTCCAAATGTTCAGTTTGTCTGTTTTTTCTCTTTACAGGTATATTTTTGAGTAAAATGTAAATTGTTCTTTTAGTCTACAAACTTCTGACAACATGTTTCCAAATTTCCAAGCAATAACTTTTGCTTGTTTTTTCTGAAAAGGAGAAATGGTCAAAATTTAAAAAAAAAATCCAGTGCTTTCAGACCACAAAATTTTTCCCGTGACAGCAGTTCTTAGAAAAGTCGTGCTACAAAAACATCCATGCGACTTGTCTGCATCTTTCTGTCACACAACTATTTTAGAGCTGTGATTTTGCTGTAAAATAAGATCGCCGAGTTTCGAATTTGCATTGAAGTCTTTGGCAAGCGAGTCTAACGTCTTGCGACTTGAAACAGAAAATCCAACACATTTGGAACTATTTGCAATCTTGCGGTACATGTTTGTAGTATTTGTTGTGCTTTTTCAGGCAGAATCCATTTGAAAACTACATTGTGTCCACATTGTAAACCCTATTTGGAACCATTATAAGCATTGTGAAAATCAATGAATAGACTTAGAAATGTAATTTGTCATATCTGACCTGCAAGTGTCATCAGATTTAGGCCGTGTTCATATGAGCGCATTTAACGATGCATATACAGACTGCAATGCCCAGACTGGCCACAAATTTTCCAACCTGAATTTAAAGCCTAATATTTAAAGAGATAAAGGGGTGCTCACATGTTGAAGGGAAGGCGGTGCTCTGAAGCAAAGTAGCTGCAAAATAATCAGAGAGCTTCGGCACTCAAATTTAAATTTTATTATGTAGTCAGAGGCAATATGTAGACAAAAGCAAAGCAGCAAAAAAAGACACAACCCTTTGTGATAAAAAGAAAAAACAAAAACAATCGACCCTTTGGAAACAGATTATATCTGTTTCCAAAGGGTCGCGTTTCCAAAGGGTTGATTGTTTTTGTTTTTTCTTTTTATCACAAAGGGTTGTGTCTTTTTTATTGCTTTGCTTTTGTCTGCATATTGCCTTTGTCTACATAATAAAATTTAAATTTGAGTGCCGAAGCTCTCTGATTATTTTACAGCCTGTGTTCTGTCTCCAACATAATTCATGATCTTTGACTGTCTGCTTGTTTATATATATACAATGATTTGCTGTGAATATCCAGAATATTCAGTTTCTTCCATAGATTTCATGTTTTCATTGTTCTGGCTCCATCTAGTGGCCAGAGTCATAACCGCATTGCTATTGTGGGTTTGCTTCCTGAATCTTTCCTCCATTCACAATGTATTCTGGGAAAGCTTCCAAAACACCCTAGTAAGTTTGCAAAGCATTATGGTTTAGTCCAGCCCCCATGTTTCCCTCCAGTCCTCCATTTTCTCTCAAGCCTGCTTCCTGGGAACATCTCATTTCTCTTTCCCCTTGTGTCAGCATCGCTGGTACGTAAACATGCTTCATGTATAATTTCTGTCTTAGATCAGCCTGCTTAGTTAGCACTCCCCTGCTCAGCTAGTACTGCAGATAATGTATGTTATGTATATTATGCATTCCTATGAACCCAGTACTGATTGTATTTATATGTTTTACTTGTAGTTTCACCGCGCCAATCTACCCTACGTTCAATAAAGCACAGATTCAACCTACAGTCTCCTTATTGGACCCCCGATATAGCGGTTTAGCTGCCTTTTATAAGCTACATGAATCCCGGTTCACTTAGTGAGGACAGAAAAGCCTGATAGACATATATGAGGCTGTGGGTTCAGATCAGGAAAGCCGTGATTAGTTCGGGAAATGTGGTTCTCATACTGACTGTGACATATGTACGGACTGGGCCTCAGTTGCCATTTAGGGAAGGGGCAGAAGTTATGGCTGAAACTCTACCCACTATGATGACCAATTTTTCATCACGATCAGGCAGCCACTGGACAGCTGCATGTAGTCGAAGCTTCAGCTGTACTGCCAGCGTATCGTCCGGGCACAGGATATTTCTTGATGAACAACTGTTCATGATTATTTGTACATGAAAAATCACGAAAGCCTGAGTGAGGCCTTACTCTGGGGTGAATGGTGTAGAAAAAAAATATATATGAAAAAAAGTTATTAAAATTACTTGAATATCCAAATGAAACCCTAAAAAAGCAGAGTAATTAATGTGCTGCTGTAATATGCAATAAAGTCACAAAAATTGCATTCAACACCACAGTACCGTCTCGTACCCCAAACGATAAATGAAAAAAACCAGGAGCAAGTCAAGTTAATATATTTAAAGTGAAAAATGCAAAAAACAGTTAGTGAAAGGGTTGATGTTTAATCTACATGAAAACTGAAATCGTAGGAACCCCTTTACCCAGAAGTCAAATTTAGACAAATTCATGGCCCTACTATACAAAACATGACAGCGCCAGTGACACGTAATTTGGCTCCTGAGCCTACTACAAGGCAGCATTGTATAGGTGTCAGTCTCTGCTAAGACATTTTTCCTCTCGTCATGCCTGCTTAGAAGTACATGCCAATCCGTGTTATAATATCCTGTGGACATAAAGAACTTTTGAAGTTACACAAACACAGTAATAGTTCATACAAATATTCCTCCTCCTGAATTTGTAAGTCTGGTTATAGTTTAGGAAAGCTTCACTTCTCGGCAATGAATGGGTTAGGGCTATCCCCCCTCCTTTGCAAATTGTCACCCACAGCTTGGGCTGTGAGCAAAGTTCTCCCTTGGAGTCCCACCCTAGGGGTGTGTGCAGGAGGCGCTGTATAAAAACTCCTAGCTATAGTTAGGGTCTACTCTTAGTACTGGAGGGGAGGTCAGTGCAGGACCATGGCAGAAGGTACTGTGTGTCTTAGGGCTTCTCCTCCTTGTCTTCTGTGTGTGCTTTAGTAGCAGGGATCTGCATAGAGCATGGGAGCCTTACTTATGTACATAGGATAGGAGCAGAACTGATTATTCAGCTAGAACTGAAGCAGAGCTGTTTGTCATTTCCCATACTTATTGGTAACCTCTAAGGAACCTCAGATGATACATATGTATCTGTGTGTTGTGTATATTACATGCAATCATGGGTTATTCATTAACCAAATGACACTATCTATGTCACCGATCTGCTATTACCTCTGCAGGAGTGTTCTTCCTTAGAGATAACTTTTGGGCTAATTTTTTGATCCCACGGAGAAAATATAATATCGCCAGATTAGTAACAAAAAATGTATATTTTAAAACAAATGCATTCCTATTTCAAGATAGGTGCCCTTCATGGTAGTCAGTGGCCACTTTTCACATAAAATTCTATTCTGGTCTATGGAAGTTACAGAAAGTTACAACTGCCAAGAGACCCTCTGGTTCTTCCCAGAAGCAGGATGGATAAATGCCAGATCACTATATATCATTGACGTACTATACTATATATAACTACTAATGTGATTATGCGCTGAGAGTGACAACTAATTAATACGAGAAATTTTTTTCATTATTCCTACAACCCCCACGCCCCCCAGAAAAGAAAAAAAATGAATTCCTTCTTTATTTCACACACTCCATAGATTTATTTCCTTTTGTCTTTGCTGATTAGTTTCCTTCTCATGTTGGACATTTGTGAATTTCTATTTGCCGAGGTCCTTTACAAACAACATAGCGTTGATTATTTAAGCAAGGGTTTTTAAAGAATATGATGAATACTTTTTTTTTGTTTTTTTAAGTAAATATTTGCACTTCGGTGGAATTTTGTCTAACCAATACACCCCAAAAGCAAACACTTGAATTTTCCATTTTTATTTGTGGCGTTGCTGACATTTTTTTCAGCAAAATGGTGCATGTAGTTCATGAATTTGACATCAAATTAAAAAAAAACTCTGCATGTTTTGTCTTTAACCGTTTTTGAGAATTTGAAGTGCAAAATGTTGCAAAATCCTTTAAAATAGTAAAAGTTTGGCAAAATATGAAATCCACCAGATTCCTTGCTCCAGACAGGGAATGGAATGAGATGCATGAAAATAATGCACCATTTAAAAGAGCTGCATTTTGTGAATCTTTCTAGAACATTTGTATAAGCAAAGTTGTTGAGTACAAATCGAAAAAGACTTTAAAAAAAAGAAAGACAACTTAAAAAAAAAACATATTGAGCATAAGGTGCAAATACTAATACTACTATCGCAGCCACAGATCAAATATTAATTTAAGCAAATCTTACATACATTCATATATTTTAGCCTTCAGCGTGAATGGGTTTTTAAAAGGTTGTACTGAGAATCAAAAGATATCTCCTATCTTCTGAATAGAGGATAAGTTGCTGATCGCAAGGGATTTGACCAGTGGGACCACTAATGATCCAGAGAAATGGACTCTGGATCCTGGGAACCATGCTCTATAGAGCCCCATCTTCAGTGGAACAAGGTTCACATACTCAACCTCCACTCCATTCATTGTCCATGGGAGTGTGTGAGGCACAGTAAATGGCTAGTCAGATAGTTCTCTCACTGGAAGTCAATTCTCATACTGCTGTGATTTTGGCAGTAGTCTAAACTCATGAATTGAAAGCATTTTATTAGTGACTTACTGATTTAAGATGTCAGTACATTGTTTTAAAGTGAAACTGTCTGCAGTATTTTGCTCAGTATACCACAGACACTGCCAGGTTGATGTTGTTACACTGATTAAAATGATACCTGGGGTGAAGAAATCGTCTTGTGGTTCTTGTGTAATCAGTGTTAGAAGTTTGCAGTTAATGATATGCCCGTGCTCCGGGGCGCGACTGTAGGCAGAGTCTTATCTTCCTGCTCTAAGCCATAGTAACCAAGGAAAGACCTGCATACAGGCTGCCCCGAAGCACAAACAGTCTGTCTCTATGATGAGGAACATGTTTGTGCTTCGGGGCGGCCTGTAGGCGTCTTTCCTTGATTTCTGGCTTAGAGCAGGAAGATAAGACTCTGCCCACAGTACCACCCCAGAGCACGGGCATATCATTAACTGAAAACTTCTAACACTGATTACACAAGAACCACAAGACGATTTCTTCACCCCAGGTATCATTTTAATCAGTTTAACAACACCAACCTGACAGTGTCTGCAGTTTACTGAGCAAAATCCTGCTGACAGGTTTGCTTTATAGTTCAATTTGAAACAATATTAAAGGGTTTGGCCAATGTTTATTTATTTTATTTTTTTGTGCATGGATTGATTAAAAATAAAAAATGGAGGCACATGTATCATCCAGGATCCTCGTTGATCCAGCGCAGGCTGCTATGTAATTGGCTGCAGCAGTCAGGTGACTAGTTGGGTGCATAATCAGGAGAAACATCAGATAACATCCTCTTCCAGTCAGCTGACAGCTGTAGCTTAGGGCTGTGACTTTCGATCAGGTGCAGACATCAACAGAGACGGTTAAGGCCTGTTTCACACTTACGTTTTTCTCGTCCGTTGGCAGCCGCCAAAAAGGCGGAGAACGGATCCGTAGCCATGGAAACACCAACGGGAGCCACCGGACCGTTGGTGCGCCGGCATCCGCAGATGTGGGAAAGTTAAAGGAACCGCGCAGAAAAAAAAAATACCGCTGATGTAGCGGGATGAAGAGGCCGGGCTATCGCGGGAATCTCCAGGTATCGCGGGATGAAGAGGCCGGGCTATTGCGGGAATTCCCAGGTATCGCGGGATGAAGAGGCTGGCATATCGCGGGAATCCCCTGGTATCGCGGGATGAAGAGGTCGGCGTATCGCGGGAATCCCCAGGTATCGCCGGGGAGAGAGAGAGAGAGATATCATCCAGCCAGGAGCGAGACTGGATTCAGGGTTAAACATGTAGGAAAAGTCAAAAATGCGGATCCGGACACCAAAAAACATTGCATTGTCCGTTCGGTGATCTCAACGGACGCCAAAATTTTGGCGGATCTGCACAAATACGGATGCAACGGACGATCGTCAGTCAAAATCCGCCGATAATGAAAGTCAATGGGGAAAAAAACGGATCCGCCAAGAAAAATGGTGGATCCGGGTTTTTTTGCAAATCGGCGGATTTTGACTGATGGTGACAAACGGATGTGTGAAACAGGCCTAAGGTAAGTATGTCACTGTTTTTATGTTTTACCACTCCAGTTGATTTTTTTTTATTTCAGCACTGAAGTGGTGCTTCTAGTCTAGGTTTCATTGACCCTAGTATTATATTCACCCTCTGCTATCTTCATCTGTTCCCTATGCTGCTCTGATCCTGGTCTTGTGGCCTTAACTTCTGACTGACCGGAAGTCAGAGGTAACGGTCACAAGCTCCCAATGTAAGTCTATGAGAGCTTCGGTCTGTGGCCTCGTTCTGGCTCACAGACTTACATGGAGTTGTGACTTTCGGTTCACGTAGCAAAAACTGGAGCAATCCGGCAGGTTACAAACTGCAAATTGGAGCAGCGCCTATAATAGATGAAGACTTAGGTTAAACATAAGTGACACAATTTCGGCACTGTAATAAAAAAAATGCTAGAGTGGTGCTTTAACCCTTTTATAGTATCATTTATTTATATATCTTTTTTTAAAAGCTATGTATTTTGAAGAGCTCCATAAAACCTAGCATGATTTTATGATTCTTCATGATCTTTGTGTGCTATTTTTGTTTTTATACTGCCAGAAAGATGTATATAGCTTTATTAACTTTTCCATAATAACAATGACAGATCTGGGGAATGCAGCTTCAGATTTGCTCAGGGGAATAGGATACATGAGCATAAAAGCTTGTTTGATGTTCCCTTTAAAATAAATATGAGAAACTCCTTGCATTAAAATTCCTTTCGGCAAACACAATAACAGTCGCCATAGTGGAAAACCTCTCAACAATCTCAACACCACGGAAGAATGTGATACAGGATAGGATCCAGTCCAAAGAGATAACAGATGGTATAGTGCTATGCCAAGGAGGCCGGATCTGCAAGCCTGGGTTCAGTTAAGGTTTACAAAGTGAAGATTGTGGGGAGAACTATGACCGTTGTAATTCTCACTATAGCTTGTTTCGGGTGGCAACCTATAGAAGGACTATAACTATGTGGATGGAAGGCAACATTAGAGGACATGACCCTGTAACCTGTAGAATATTATACCGCATTGACCTTCGTTTGAAGGGATAGTTCTTACGCCCTTTCTCATAGTCCCTATCTGCTCCTTATTGTCTTTTGTCTTTTCATCTTTAGTATATATGCATTAATATAATGAGATTGCTTTTTTGTAATGTGTAATTGAATAATTTTTAAAGATAGCGTATTTACTGTACTTAAAAGATAGAAGTAATATGCCACATGCACAGCTTGTTATTACTGTTAAAAAAAAAAATATTTATTTTTTTGGAAGGATAAAAAAAAAATTAAAATCTATTGAAACAAAAAATGGTTGAAAAATAAGCCTCAAAAGTGTTAAGCAAGGAATATGTTAATAGTGAAGTGTTCCTCTCGAGTCTCTGGCACTTGGAAGCTTTTGTCTCAAGTGCAGCCCCGGGTCTAAAGATTCTTTTCCTCCATGTGCAACTGACCAGCCTCGTATCCGATGTCAGGTTTTTTTCAGTCTAGATATCCATATATGAAAACCATGAACCTTGCAGTATGGATGACAGAAGTGGCAGTGAGGCAGGGACAGATCATCAGTTGCTCAGTGATCAATCCTTTTAAAAACCAAAAACATGCCCTACAACCACCATGTATTGTTTGCAAATGTATTACTAGTTGTGCATGGCCATTACGATTATAGCAGCATGTTTAACGGATTTTTGTGCTTGTTCTACTGTTTTGTAATATTTTAATATACTGTAGCTGTGATATATTCATCTTTTACTTTTTGTTTGGCTTTCCCAAGCTGAATTCCTATTTTTTAAAATAAATGACATCTATACACAAATTTGCGTAAGGATCTCCAAAGACTCACATGTCCTGAGGGTAGCCACGTGATGGCTCAAGTTTTCCTGTGTGTTATTTATCTGTCAGCTCAAAAGGTCTACCATGGACAGTCTTGGCACTAACCACTCTTCTTAGTAAGTCCCAAGGGCACTCTGGTTTTCATCCTTTCACCACTATAAAGTGATTTTGCCTTTGCTGAAGAAGCCCCCTGTGTTGGTGCTATGGATTAGGTGCTGGCAGTTGAAACCTGTTAAATAAAAAAAGATTCCGCAAGACAAGTCAGGGTCAGAGAGATGGAGGCAAACTCAAGTTCCAAAAGCTTACTTTGGTAAGTTGCTAGGCTCAAGTCTAGAAGTTTAGACGTTGGACAAGAAGAGTAAATCTACAGACAAGGGATCAAATCTAGATGGTTATTCAAGGGTTAAATAGTACATCAGTGCACCATAGCTGTATACAATGTAGTAGCTGTGATGGGGAATTGTAAAAATTTAAATAGCACACAATGTTCCCCCATTGCCTACTGAACCTGTCCTATTAGTGGTCCACAGCCTAACCCTAAAGAGATTAATATTAATGACACTCAGCGCACTTCATTGACTCCCCCCCGCCTCCAATAGATTCACTAGTAGAATATGCAGGGTGGCAGAGGCCCACCTGACACTGACCACATCGCCTCACATGTCAACACCACCCATGGGAACGTGGCATGTGAGTGTGCTACATGTGGTATGTTGTCACGTACTGTACAAGACCGTTCCTCTTTGGCTATTCCATCATTTCTTCATAGTTCACTTAATGAGACCATAAAGTGCAGCGGTCTGTGCTTGATTAACTGGACTGAAAGTTTGTCTGAGTGATAAATCTTGGAATGACTGTTTTTTCCAACGAGCAAACCTTTCATGAGTACAAATATTTACCTTGTGGAAAGTCTCTAGAAAGGCACCACTGAGTGCGTGAATTATTTGGGGCAGTATGGAGGAACAAAAGATAATTGATGGCATAGATAAAATATAAATAATAACACTAGTCACACTATAAAAAGAAACTATCCTCAAAATGTAAAGCATAAAAATATGTCAAAATAGTCCATAGAAAGCAAAGAAGAGATCAGCACTGCTGCAGCACCTGTGTCCGCAACCTATTATAGGTGTCCAAACCGCTATTAGGCTTCCCAGCCCGGCCTCACGGGTGCCAACCCATTGAAAGAACAGAGCAAATGTCCATGCACAGAAAAAAGAGAGTAAAGGCCCCATTACACACTTCAGTGTCCCAGTGATCCCACCAATGATCCGACATTGATGAGATCGCTGTTTACCCTGGATGCCAGCTCCCGGCGTCTGCTGTATGGCACTGGGAGCTCTCTGATCGTTGGTCTCTCGCTGTCACACGCAGCAATGTATGCTGCCCAGCGGGAGACCAACTATAGATTTATGGCCCAGACCATTAGGCAATGATTAACGCTCAGCCAACTGATCGTTGCTACGTTTCACACGCAACGATGTTGTTTCGAAAGACGGATACATTCTGGAACTGATGGAATAGCTTCCAAATGTCAAAGCCAAACAATTGTGACATTTGTAAAATGTATCGACAACAAATAATGACAATACCAGAAATAGCTGAAATACCTGAATGGTGGTAAATCTCCTGTCCCTGTGACTAAGCTTTTGTGATGTCTGAATTAGCAGAACATTCAAATAGTAGACATAATTACACCCAAATTACCAATAAATTCACATAATTATCCTAAGTGCTGCAGCTGCGCTGTACGATTTAAACGGGAACGCTATGTGTTGTAAATTCAGAGATGGTGACTATAAAGCCAAAGTTTGACTGCAGGATTTCTATGCTAATGCTGTTCAGCAGCATTGAGGAGTAAAAGGAGCCTCCAGGCCCCCACCTGTTATTCATAACACCGGTGGCATCATATCTGGCCAAGAAGACTTGGGGTCCATTCAGGGACCAGATGCAATGGCTTATTCTGCACCCCCTAAAGCAATGCCCGTAATGTTGGGTCGTTAGGTATGGCGATGTTTGGAGGCATTGTGACTTGGTGGAGAGAGCTCAGACAATGTCTGCATATTTCTAGTTCTGATTCTCCTGCTGAGGGATGACATACTGGAAAACTATTTTACCGTAACACTAACTAATGCCAAACTCTGTGTCCAAGTCTGTATGGAATATGGGTGTGTACGGTAGCGTAAGTGAGCTTGGAACTGCCGCCGCAGCACCAAAGGCTCTCTCCTCACACACACCATCTGCGTTCAAAGAAAGGGGTCCATTAACCTGGATTATAGTTTTCGAAGGGGGGTATAAACTTGGCATCGATTGCTTCAACCCTTGAAGAGATTATCTATAAGTAGTCACCACAATGTCTGCTTGTAGAACTAGTAGCAGATAGAAATGTATAAACTCACATTGCTTAGTAATCTCTGTTGTTTCAGGACAGACTGTAGAAAACACTAACCCACTGGGTATTATTGGCGCGTTTCCCCAAATTTATGTAATGTGCCAGGGTGTAAGAAACAAACGAGTACCTCGCCCACAGCTACCACCTCGTGCTACGTTACACTTGCTCCCACCAAAATACTGATGTTCTGGTATCCAAACGGCCCATCCTTCATGTCCTATTCTGTACTTCATAGCCAAAAGTATGCAGACTCCTCTGTCTACTACTGGGTTCAAGTGTTTCAGCCTCACCCAGTGCGAACAGATACTTAAAATTTCACTCAAAGCCACGCAGCGTTCAGTGACTATAAATGCTGTACTTTTGTAGGATGCCCCCTTTCACAGTCCAGTTCTTCAATTTGAGGACTTCCAATTTTGGCTTAGCCTCTAACTACTGGCTAACACTGTACACAGATATATTTTTCCTTAGATGTTTTTTTTTTATCTACTATAACTAACGAATTGCAAATCGGGTATACGTTTAAATTAATTTGGGTAGTACATTCTAAATTATTGAAGAATATTTGAGCCAAGCTCGAAATGCCAAAAATGCCTCATGGGGAAACCTTGAGTGTAATGGTTCATACCCACACAGTGCTCCCCACAAAAAAGTCACCACACCCCTATTCCCCTACCTGCCCAACTTGTTATATTGTACTGATAGTCTTTATTTTATCAATGCATTTCAAGATCTCATGGGTGAAGAGATCAGCAATGTCTCAAAACACATTGGAAACATGAAGACTTTACTATTCCTTGAAGGATAAGTCTAATTGATGTATTCTTAAAAGGGTATTTCCAGTTCCAAGATCCTATCCCAAGATTTAGTAAATGTACTGATAATAACATTAGCAAATACCTCCAATTAGAAATGTAGTATAGTTTTTCTGATTTGCTATGTCTATTTCCTCAAGTGCAGGCATTGCAGGACCTTAGGTGTCAATGGTTACAACCAATCATATAATGACATGGATACCTAAGGTCCTGCAATTCCTGCACATGAGGAAAGAGACATCAGAAAAACTATACTACACTTTACTATACTACATTTGTAATTGGAAGTATTTGCTAATATTATTATTATTATTATTATTACACCTACTATACATTATATTGGGATAGGATCTTGGAGATGGGAATACCCCTTTTAATATAGCGTGCAACCACAAGCTTAGTTTTGTATCGCTTCTCTTGGTCAATGGTTTTACATTATTGGGCAGATCTGGGGCAGTGTTGACTTGGCATGAATATGATTGATATCCAAATGGATTTTCCATGTCCTTAACATGAATATATGGGTTGTCTCCTATCACTGAAAATTCTCCCAAAAATTTGAATAGTAATATGAGCCGCATTGACGACGTAAGCTGGTGGCCCTTCTGAGCTTCATGTAATGTTTTGACATGTTCTGTTCTTTTGCAGCTCTCATACTAGAGAACTGTGACTTTGACTGCAGCACCAATAACCGGGCCCATCACACCGCAGAGGCTGGATGTACGAAACTCATTGTCCGGAGAGGTCAGGCTTTTGAAATCAAGCTGCAGTTTTCTCCAAGAGGTTATGAAGAAGGAGTGGATCAGTTGGCTCTTATTGCTCAAACAGGTAGCTGCATACCCATCATAGATACTTTGCTACTAATATCTCTCCATGACAAGTCAGGTGGTGAATTATCTGACATTTTTAGCCTTCTATTATTTCTTGGTGACAGAGAACATGACTATCTCTATTTCGGTGATTACATGGAGAGGTTTGTTACTAGGGAACCTGAATTCCTGGTTGCTTTGTGCTTCTGCTTCTGCCCACTTGTTTGCCATCTGCTGTAACCTTCCTGGAATTAATTAAATGCATTTTATCACACATTAACATGTTCAGTTTAGATATTACCTGGATATGAAGAATTAGCACACAGCTAGGCTGAGAAAGTAGAGCATTTACTGTTGCAGAGAATATCTTCCACATTTTGTGCTGTCCATGGAAGTGGAATTCAGGTCATTTGGGACTTGCCCATTATGGTTCCTGACTGTTTTAGCTGATGTATCTGTGTACATGTGTCTTAATGAATGTGTGCATAAGACTAGCCCTCCGTCAGGCGCAATATAGATTCTCCTCAGTTCATGCGCAATGTGCCTGACAAGCACAGGTCAGAAAACCACCTATAGTAGCTACATATTTCAATTTCAGGACTATAGACGTAGTCAGTGACCTTCATAGGAATGTATTAAAAGAGATTACACCAAATCAGATGCAAAAAAAAACATTTATTAACCATAAACTTATTAAAACTAAAAGTACCACTTTTCGGTAGTACCGCCAAATAGGCTCCAGTTATCTTTACTTAACTATTGCTTAAATATAAAATTATGGAAAAAAACTTAAAGGATATTGCACTTAGATGTTACTTAATTATTTTCTACTCATCTTCAGTGGTTTCAATTGCAGCAGAAGCAGCACAGGTACACTTAGAAAAGCAAGGCTGGCAGACGAAAGTTGCATGGGAAAGGCAGATTGATTCTTTACATATTTTGCAGTCATATTTAGAAAGCCTTCTGAAACCAGATACAAATGAGCAGGTAGTACAACTGCGTCTTTTAGAAGGTGGTAGAGTCGGTGTTTGTTCTGGAACGTCCTTGGGACGATATCTCTTCAAGCGGTGTTGCAGGGCAAGGGGCATTCCAACCGTCTTTGTACTTCTTAGGCTTAGCTCTCCACTCACCAGTTCATTAGCCAATTGTTTTAGGTACATTCTTCTGCGCATTTGTTTAAGTTCATTACCGAGGTAAATTACTTGTGAGTTGATGCCACCCACATTCAGCATTGTAAAGAAGATTACCATCGGCCAGCGTTTGATATTTCGACTTACATTGAAATTGCCACACATTTGGTCAGCAGTGTCAACGCCGCTTTTGGTCAAATTATAAAAAGTTATGATTTCTGGTTTCCTTAGCTCCCCAGACTCTGGATCAATGGTGTAATCATTATGTAATGAAGAGACCAAAATCACATTTTTCCTCTCGCGTGGGATGTAAGAAACTAAAATCTTTCCATTACTGAACCCAAACATAGTGCTATACTGTTGTTTGCCTTTTGTATATAGAAAATCTGGCGGCAACTGCCTTTTGTTTTTTCTAACAGTTCCAACATATGACAGCTTTTTCGTTTTTAAAAAATCAATCAGATCAAAGTCAGTAAACCAGTTGTCAGCAGTGATATTTCGACCAGATCCAAACATTGGCTCAGCAATTCTCTTTACCACATCACTAGGCTTGTTGCTCACATTGAAAGGACCTGGTGGCTGTCTTCCACAATAAACTTCCATGTTCATAGTGTACATCATCCTTGCATCAGCCATGGCAAAAATTTTAATTCCATATTTGTTTGGCTTTGATGGTATATATTGCCGAAAACCACATCTTCCACGGAAACCTGGAAGCATCTCATCAATAGTGAGGTTTTGCCCCGGGCAATAGCTTTTTTGACAATTCATAATAAATTGTTGAAATATGTCCCGAATTGGTGCAAGCCGGTCACAACCTTTTCGTTCTGTCCGGGTACTTCGATCATCGAAACGGAGGCAACAGATCAGGACTTTGAATCATTTCAGATTCATCACAAGGCTGAATTTTTCGATGCCATCACCGTCTGTCCCCCACAGCTCCTCCAAACTTTGCCTATTTGCTCTGAAAGCACCAGCTAGGTATAACAAGCCAATAAATGCCTTGAGTTCAATCACATCAGTGTTTTTGATGTCCCTCTCTCTGGAGAATTGCTCTTTGATTGTGTCAATATACTGGTTAGTGAACCGAACAATAGTTTCCAACATGCTATCTGTAATTAGATTACTCCAACATTCCACTGCAGTTTTAGCTTTTCTAGCACTTCCAATAACTCCAGGAAGGTGTGTAATAATATTGTGGGATTCTCTGCGCTGTTTGTTCTTGGGTGCCTTTTTGTTCCACTTTGTATTTTTATCTTTGCCCAAATAATAAGCTAGATCTGTGTCTGTTTCCTCTGTATCAGTGTCATCACCATCCTGCTCTGTTCCAGAATCAGTGTTACATTCTGCTACCTCATCTTCAGATGAAATGTCACTAGATTCCTCTACATCCTCAGTTACTGCTGGTTCTTCCTCATCATCTTCTAACAAAAAAATCTTCATTTCTTCTAAATGAAGGGGTTTAGATGAATCATACTGTTTTCTGGCCATTGCAGCAGAAAATCTGAAGCAAAAGAGAAAGAGTATGTGTTAGGGCGCAATGTGCCTTAGAAGCCACCCTCCTTTTGTCTAAGAAAACAGTACTTATGTACACTAACTTAGCATTAATCCTTCATAAAACAAGCTAAATACACAATCGTGATGAATAAAAAAAGAAAATACTAACCTTTCAATTTGTGTTGAAATCAGGCGCAATGTGCCTGAGAAGCCAAAGTGTTGATATCTGCTCACTAGAAGGTCTGCTGAGTCACTGTGATATCAGGTTTCACAGAGCCTGTAGAGTCAGGAGATAACTAGGAGGGGTGGGGTTTTCTGATAAGTGGGCAAGGAGAGAGAAGTGAAACTAATTACTGTGTGCCTGTCAGATCTATTGCGCCTGACGGAGGGCTAGGAGAGGGGGCGGTTTATGACCTTGTTGTTTCCATTGCATAGTTATGTTCCCAGTGCCTTCATACAATGTCAGGAAATAGTAAAAGACACACATTGTGCTGTCCTCTGAGTCAGAGACAGGAGTAGAAGACTCCAGCTTTCTTCATAACCTCAGTTTCCTTTCTGCCATCCATCTTTAGACTACAGACTTCCATCAGACTGGCAGTTGTTTATTGGCAGGCAAGCCTTGTGGCGTGTATACTCCTGCCTTCCTATATTGCCCAAATCCTACTATTCCAAGAGGCAATCATAACAGATAACATCATTGCTATGTATGTAGTCTTCAAATACATCTGACCACATTTGTAAAAAGTTGAATCCTCCTTAACTTTTTTTTTTCTTTCTGAATGAAAAACGCAGGCAGATATAACTTTATTATGTTTGATGTGAGGTTTTTTTTTGTGTTTAGTCATCTTGATCTCAATAGTAAAATACATTGACAAAATTGACGTGCTGCGGTTTTTAAAACCACACAACAGGTCAAGAACACTAGGGAAAAAAAAACGTCTCCATGAATGAGATTTTAGAAATGTCATTCAATTTGCTGTTACTAAAAAATGCAACTTTTTTCCAAGGGAAAAAAAAGTACTGGAAAAAAAATGTCAAAAATATTACATGTGAACAAACCCTAAGAGGTGACATTCACTCTGAAATACTGTATTTGAGAACTGCAGTTCAGATCTTTTACCCTTTCCCAGGGCCTGCTCCGCATTAGTGCCCATAATTGTAGGCTTAGCCCGGTGGTGACATGTTTGTCCAAAATTGTAGGCTGGTGGTCCAGAAGTGGCTTATGTACGGTAGAGCAGGGACCCATCAGGGGGAGGTCACCTTGCTGTGGTTGATGGGCTTGCATGAATTGGCCAATTTGTGCACTAAGAGCCTTCATTTTCATCTTACTGTAAGTTTAAAACATTTTTTGAAAAAAATATTTGAGGATTTTTATCTAAATTGAATGGTTTTAATGTTTTTCTGTGTTTTCACATGGCCAGGTTCATGCACATGTGCTGCTGTATTCTTTTTGTCTATATTGTGCAGTTTTTGCAGCTTGCACGTGTTCACACTAGGAGGTGCTGGTCGTTTTTATATATTTATATTGCAGAGATATATATATATATATATATATATATATATATATATATATATATAGAAGAATAGCCGGTAATTCATTTGCCAGCTTCTGTAAAATCACTGCAGGAGCTGACAGTATAGAAGAGATGGTTTACATACAGTAAATTCATATAGAATAGGTAGATATGTACATGTAAGTGACAAATACAATTAGTATACAGTGCTGTGCAAATTAATTGGGACAAAGCATTTTTTTAAGTAAAATCGTACATTGGTTACCAGTCAGTGACTCAAACCAGTTTTAACTGCTTTGAACAGACACTCACACCTGTTCAAAGCAGTTAAAACTGGTTTGAATCACTGACTGGTAACCAACTTACGATTTTACTTAAAAAAATGCTTTGTCCCAATTAATTTGCACAGCACTGTAGTGTGTGCAAAATACTGAAAATGTATTTAATAAAAGATTATTTCACAGAAAAAAATGGCGTACGGTCCCCCTATAATTAATAGCCAGCAATGGCTATGCAGACAGCTGAGGGCTGATGTTAATAGCCTAGGAAGGAGCCGGGGATACTGCCCCCACCCCCGGCTAAAACATCAGCTCTCAGCCACCCCAGAAAAGGCGCATCCCTAAGATGCACCAATTCTGGCACATAGCCTTGCTCTTCCCACTGCCCTGTAGCGGTGGCATATTGGGTAATATTTGGGGGGTTGATATCACCTTTCAGATGACATCAAGCCCCGAGGTTAGTAACGGAGAGGCGTCAATAAGGTGCCTTTATTACTAACCCCATAGTCAAATTGTAAAGAAAACACACACCCATTAAAAATCCTTTAATTGAAATAAAGACACAGACTCCTTTATTATTCTTAATTAAACCATACTGACAACCACACCTAATCCTTGCGAAGCCCTCGATCTCCTGTAATAAAGATGAAATAAAAAAGCAACAATATACCATACCTGTCTGTTGTTGTGTCCCACGCCGTAATCCATATCTGGAGAATATACATTTTTCAACCTGGACGGTGCTAAGATGCAACCGTCCTGGCTGAAAAACACTGGTGAATGAGGAGATGCTGCCAGCACAGCCTCAGTGACTAGCGAAGACATCACTGAGTCTGTGCTCCATCACAGCCTGAACTGCCGTGACCTCTGTACCGTGGGAAAATGCCAGTGAAGAGGTCATGGCAGGTCATGCTCAGTGTATTCTCAGTTGATCACCGTGAGAATTTCTGAAAGGTTACATCAACCCCCCAACTATTATCCCATATGCCACCGCTAAAGGGCAGTGGGAAGAGCAAGGCTATGTGCCAGAATTGGCGCATCTTAGAGATTCGCCTTTTCTGGGGCAGCTGAGAGCTGATGTTTTTAGCTGGGGGGCCAGTATCCATGGCCCCTTTCTAGGCTATTAACATCAGACCTCAGCTGTCTGCATAGCCATTGCTGGCTATTAATTATAGGGGGACCCCACACCATTTCTTTCCAAGAAATAATCTTTTATTAATTAAATGCATGTCCAGGATTTTGCACACAGACTATACTAATTGTATTTGTCACTGAAATCTATATATCTTCCTATTTTATATGTATTTACTGTACGTAATCCACCTCTCCTATCCTGTCGGCTCCTGCGGTGATTTTACAGAAGCCGTCAAATGAATTACCGGTTATTCTCTCGCTATGCAATATATACAGTATATATATATTCTTTTGTAACCTGTCAGTGTGATTTTACTGTACACCGCATATGAATTACCGACTTTTCCTCTATCTATGCAATATAAATACATATGTGTGTGTATCATTGATATGTGTATATATATATATATGTATTCTATGTGTATATATCTATTCTATCTATTCTTTTCTATGCTGTCAGTGTGATTTTACTGTACACCGCACATAAATTGCCGGCTTTTCAAAGGACACTGGTGTGTAACAATCGGACAGCACTCGCATGGTGCGAGTGCTGTGCGATTTGTTTTTTTTTTTCTCAGTCCGATTTCAGCTGAGAAAAAAAATTGCAGATGAGATGTAGCCCATGGAATAACATTGGCCTGAGTGCAATCCTATTTTTTATCGGATTGCACTTGTCCATATTTCTTCCAAATAGGTATGAGCTCTTACTCAGATTTACTTGCACCAGCTCTGCAGCTGGTCCTAGTCTTTATTGATGATGAGCTTTAGCAATGACATCACTATTACAATGCTCATGACTTCTGCAGCCAATCACTAACCCGAGGAGCGATGCTGATGTAATTGGCACAAGAACACTGAGCCTAGTGATTGGCGTTGAAATTACCATTTTTTTTGTCCCTCCGTAGGTCCGTGTCCCTCTGAAGACTTTGGCACAGAAGCTCACTTTAAAGTGACAGATGCCTTGCAGGAAGGTGAATGGAGCTCCACAATAAGCAGTGTTGATGGTGAAAACCTTGTTCTGTCCGTTATCTCACCTCCTGATTCCCGGATTGGAAAGTATGCCCTCTCCCTGGAGACTTCCACTGGAACTGAGGAGAACAGTTGCAACCTTGGGGAATTCTATCTCCTCTTTAACCCTTGGTGTCCAGGTATGTGCATGAGAATATTGCTCATAAATCATTTCAGAATTAGTAAAACAAAACGTGCACATTGGGAACCACAGGCTTACAATGTGCAGGTACCGTATGCTGGAACATTAGAACCGGGATAATGTGTAAGCTGGTAGCACATGAGGAGGCTGAAAAGCTATGGGCACGGTTATTGCACCATCCTTAAACTTTATACCTGTCAAATGCTAGCCAGTGGCCATAGCTGAAGACCTTAAGTATGGCAGGTTCCTATTGCTTTTGGTTCGCTGCTTCAGTGGCTCACCATGCTGCTTTCGAAAAAGAACTATCAAGTGATATTTTTGTAACTCAGTATGTAGCCTTTTGATAGTCGCCATCTCCTTAACATGGCTCCTTTAAGGCCATACTTGCAAAGCTTCCTATTCATTGCTTTTACATTAATTTTATATTATTCCCACCGAGTATTCTGTGTTGCTCACAGTGTAGTAATGCAAAGCAGTCAAAAGACACCCCCCAAAGAATCTTTGAGCCACGCCCCCATGGTAGAGATCAGGAAAATTAGCACTCAACAAGAAAGCCAATTTCTCTGGAACCATAAGGCATATTTAATTAAAAATTAATATATATATATATATATATATATATATATATATATATATATATATAAAATACTCACTTGTCTGACAAATGCCAAAGATAAGAGTCCTTCTGGAACAACAAGCTCAAACACTTATAATTTTTAAAGAGAACTTTTCAAGAGGTAAAAAATAGCCAGTAGTTGCTCATATTTTCCCCTAAGTATGGTGGTTATTGAGTTGTTTTTTCTTAGTTTTTTATTTTATATCCGCCTTATGGTTTCAGAGACACAGGCCTTTTTTGGCGCTATTGTTTTGGCAAGGGGGCGTAGCTCACAGGATTCTTTGTGGGCATGTCTTTAGGCTGCTTTACATTATTACCGTGTGAGCCATGCCCCCCTGGTAAAGACCATAATAATTAGCACTAAATAAAAAGGCGATTAAAAAAATAAATAAAATGAATTATAGAGAACACTAACTGAGAATGGAATATTTTTACCCCTTTCTGCATGTTTTAGGACTGTGCTGACTCCTAAAATAACACAGAAGTCTCCTGCTCAATCCAACAAGTCTTAACAAAGAAGGAAATCTTAGATGTGTCCTTCACAGTGTGTTAGCTGAGCATATTGGCACAAACTTTAGGATTTGATGTTGTCTAAGGGCCACACATCTACTTCTTCCTTTGAGTTTCTTAATCCTGGTATTATAATTAATCCCTGACTAATGTCCCAGTGCACAAACCTCCATTAAGAGTGTAACTGTCTCCTATTCTCAGAGGATTCTGTGTACATGGAGAATGATGAGGAGCGGACAGAGTACGTTGTAACACAGTATGGGATCATCTTCCAGGGCACCAAAGACTTTATCACAACTGTTCCTTGGAACTTTGGACAGGTGAATTTTTTCTTTATCTCTTTGTTACCTTACTTTATGTCCACTTTCACAACCATTTATATTTTGATGTTTAAATAGAGTTTTTTGTTTTTTTAAATTAGGACCAAAATGTTGTGTCTACAGCTCCTATGCAAATATGTTTCTTTCTTATTTAGCTTTCAAACAAGTTCTGTGAAGTCTGGTGCTGCAGACAAACATGCTTCCATTTGCCCCTTCTTGCCTGCCTACGTTAGTATGAGGTAAGGGACTGATGGAAGGGAGTATGGCTGCAAGATCAGATTTGTATGCAAACTGTAACCATAGAGACACAGATTTAGATAAGAGCTACAGATACAATTATTTTTTTTATTAAGACTCTTCGCAATGCCATTTTCTATTATAGATTAAATTCAAATAATAAAAAGGTGGAAGTATGGACACTTCTCACAAACCTATTACGTTATGACATCACATATGAGGGATATGCCACCATATTAGGTTTAACAAGTGTTTGATTAGTTAGGACTCAGCATCTAGGACCCTTAGAAGTAAGTGGCTGCAGCACTAGCATGACAATCCTTCAGATGACCCAGCCCTCTGTTGTGAATTCTCTTTCTGGGCTCCCTCTGGTGGTTACTGAAGGTAGTGTAGCTGGTCAGATTGACAGAGGTGTTTCGAGTTCTCCTTCTGGGCTCCCTCTGGTGGTTACTGGAGGTAGTGGAGCTGGTCAGATTGACAGAGGCTTGCCACCTGATAATGATGATGACGATTGGAAATCTGGGGTTTCTGACTGGTGTATTTAAGACAGCTGACTTCCTTCAATCCCTGTTGGTGATTTTCTTCCTGTGCCTTCTGAGGTCTGATGTCTGATGTCTCCTGCTCTGCTCCTGCATGGTTCAGCTAAGTGGTTCATTTGCTAATCTTCTTGCATTTGATCTGGTTTTGTCTATCTCTGCTTTGTGCGGGTCAGCTTGCTCCTGCTGGGGCTGTGCAGGATCACCGCCCATATGTTACCACTTGTGTCAGTTTGTTCTGTCCTCTGTTATATTGGTCTCTTTGCTTTCAGTATATACCAGAGTGCTGATATAGTGGGGGCGAAGTCGTTCAGTTTGTTCTGTCCTCTGTTATATTGGTCTCTTTGCTTTCAGTATATACCAGAGTGCTGATATAGTGGGGGCGAAGTCGTGTGACTTCAGTGTTCTTTCTGGATCAGACGTGTTGGATTTTTCAGGGTTTTTGCGTGATTGCAGACAGTGTCATTCCTTTCCTGTCCTGTCTAGTCAGTTTGGGCCCCATCATTTGCTCAATCTATTTTCCTGCCTGCGTTTGTGTTTTCATCTTGTCTCACAGACAATATATGTTTGGGGGCTGTCTATTCCTTTGGGGTCTGCTCTGGGGCAGTTTAGATTTCACCTTTCTTGCTGTAGGCTGAGTTAGTTCTCTGGCTGTGCTGAGGCGTCTAGGGCATCATAGGTACACTCCATGGCTACTGCTAGTTGTGTGGATAGGATCAGGTGTCTGCAATCCGCTTAGTTACCAACCTCTCTGGTTTTCTGTGGCTTAGCCTGGTCCTGCTATCCTCCTCGGTGACCCATTCATAACAGCCCTCCATTGCAAATATACTTCATCTGCATGTTGTGAATGGGATTCTGATGCAGCTTTCAAGTTCAAAGTGGTACATGAAAAAGTCAAAGAGTTTGTCCAGGATTTTTTTTTTTTACCATGGGTTTAAAAGGTTACAGGTAGGTGCTTATTACTGCCTGCCTGTGTAGGGAGATGGACTGGACTGGGGCAGCTTCTTGTGTGTTTGGGCTGGAACCATTGGGGCTGTCACCATTGTTGTGGGGGGAAGTACTATTGGCAAGTACCGATGCCCGAACAGGATCGAGCAAAGACTGTCTTTATTCTGCCCATGGGCTTATTTGAATTCAATCGAATGCTTTTCGAGTTGGCTAATGCCCCTGGAACTTTTCAATGCCTCATGGAAAGATGTGTAGGTGATCTGAACTTTGAAGCTACGCTAATCTATTTAGACGATATAGTTTACGCTGCTTCATTTGAGGAACACTTACAACGTCTAGAACAAGTGTTGAGTCGCTTGCAGAAATACGGGCTGAAGGTGAAACCCCAAAAATGTCATCTGTTTCGCTGTCAGATTGAATATCTGGGTCACATTGTGTCTGCTGAAGGAGTGAAACCCTCTCAGGTGAAGATCGCGGTGATTCCAGATTGGCCCACTCCAGAGACAGTAAAAGATGTTCGAGCATTCCTAGGATTGGCTGGGTACTATCGCCGCTTTGAGAAAAATTTTGCTCGCCGGGCCAGACCACTGCAAGAACTGTTCAAAGGAGCGACCTCAGGCGTAAAGAACTGGATGATTTTTTGGAAAAAACATCAGGAGGAAGCTTTCCAAGACCTGAAGAAAGCCTTGACGGAAGCTCCTGTGCTGGCTTATGCAGACTTTTCTCAACCGTTTATTCTCCACACTGACGTGAATTTCCATGGACTTGGGACTGTGTTGTCGCAGATACAGGGCGGAAGAGAGAAGGTCATTGCTTATGCGAGTCCGTCTCTTCATGATTCTGAACGTAATCCGGACAACTACAGTTCCTTCAAGTTGGAGCTGCTTGCGTTGGTGTGGGCTATGACGGAGAGGTTCACGGAATATCTGTCTGGGTCTGAAGTTCTAATGGGCACTGATATTAACCCTCTGGATCACCAGGAAAATACCAAGCTAGGGGCTCTGGAACGATGATGGGTGGCCAGAATGGTGAAGTTCCGGTATAGAATCATGTACAAGAGGGGAGCAGAAAACATTCATGCTGATGCTCTATCCAGAATAAGACATCGGGAACCTGGAAGGCATAGATATGAAGAACTGGAAAGTGAAGAGGTTCCCAGGTTTATAGAGCCCGCCAAGGCGGTGGTGGCAACGCAGAACCAAATACAAACACAGTTCCCCAGAGGTGTTTTAGGGCAGCCTCGGGTGGAATGGGTCCGCTTACAACAAGAAGATGGAGAGCTTGCTCTATTGAGGCAGTGTGTTACTTCAAGGAGACTCCCCAATCTGGCAGAAAGGAACACTCTGTCTCCAGAAACTCTGTCTCATCAGTGGGAACGTCTCCAAATGAAAAATGGATTACTGTATCGGAAAGTGCAACTTCAAACGGAGCAGGGGGTCACCTGGCAAGTCCTAGTTCCAAAGACTCTGGTAACCAAGATTTCTATCGAGGCCCATGAAACAGGAACACACTGTGGCCCGGAGAAAACTTTCCAGTGGTTCATTCATCATCCTAGGCTGTAGGCGGTGGTTGAAGAGACGTGCAGAGCTTGTCGGACGTGTGAACTGGCAAAACCACCCGAGCAGAAAGCTCCGATACAATCCATTGTGACATCCGCTCCCTTTGAGTTATTGATGGTGGACTATTTGACCATCGGACCGGCTCACCAGAGATATGAGCATTGCTTAGAAATGGTTGATCATTTTACAAAATTCGCGGTTGTGACCCCTACCAGAGACCAAACTGCAGAACCAGCTGCGTATGTTATCTATAAAAATTTTATCCAGATTTATGGCTGTCCAAAATGGATTCATTCAGATCAAGGAGCCTGTTTCTTGGGAAAGGTGATAGAAGAGCTACATCGCATGTACTGAATTGATAAATCTACACCATATCACCCGTAGGGTAATGGCACTTGTGAATGCTTTAACCGTACATTGATCCAAATGCTGAGAATTTAGGAAGACAATTGGAAGGCCCGGTGGCCTGAATTAGTTTCAGAGTTAGTGTGGGTCTATAACAATCGAGTACATAGTACCACGGGTTACACTCCCTACTCCCTCCTGTTCGGCAGAGATGATAAAGGAATCACCAAGTTAGAGTTAGATCCAGGGGAAAGCAGCTCACAGGTAGAAGTGTCTTCATGGGTCCGAGAACATCGACATCGTCTACAGACCCTGCATCATCTAGTGCAGACCTGACTCTGAGAATTGGAGCATGCTGAGAGAACTCCATCATGGGCAACAGACCTTCAAATTGGAGACTGAGTCCTAGTGCGAGACAAACGCGAGACAAACTGGTAAATCACTGGGAAAGAGACCCCTATCAGGTAAAGGCAACTCGGCTCTGAAGGCCCTGTGTATGAGATTCAATCTGAGGAAGACAAATTCTGCCACTTGAGTAGTTCACCGAAACATGCTTCAGCCTTGCTTGTCCAAAGATCCAGTAGTGGAAGAGATTCCAGAAGCCGTTGAGTCAGTTCCTGTTATAGAAGAAGATGGTGAGGAAGGCACAGAACAGGGCCTCAGGATCCCCAGGACGATGTCTCAGAGAGTACAGCCACTTCCGGGCCTTCGACAGTGCCAACGGGTTCTACCATACCAGAAGACTCCACTTCTCCTTCCAATTTACGGCGCTCTGAACGTACAACTGCTGGAAAAGCCCCAAATCATTGTGAGCAAGATCAATTTATCTGGCAACGGAAAATACAGAAGAGAAGAAAACCCCCACGCAGTTCTCAAAATTTTCACCCTTGGAATTGCAAGCAAAAGGAGTGGAGGAATGTAGGGAGATGGGCCGGCCTGGGGCAGCTTCTTGTGTGTCTGGGCTGGAACCATCGGGGCTGTCACCATTGCTGCGGGGGGAACCACTTTCTGACCAGAGCAGACCTTTGCACCTGACTGCAGGGGGCGGGGTAGGGATAAAAGAAGCTGAGCATGTGAAAGGGGGCAGGAAGACAGGTGACATGCAAGGAGAAGGTTGACTCCATCTCCATGGTTCCCCGCCAATCAGCAGGCCTACACTGCAGCTTAACCGCCTCTACACGCACTGCCTGCATTGAGATAGAGCCGAGCTCCTGGCAGACTTCCATACCTGAGCGCTCTGATTTGATAGCACCCTTCGCAGTGCCTGACGGTCGTTACCAGATGGACCACGCGCAACATGCTCACTCTGTAGGCCCCTCTGCGGCCTCCTCTCTGGAACTTTGTGGCCCACTTGTTTTACGATCTTCTACTCCCCATGCAACTCTGTGTATCAGGACCGGAAGCCCACGTCTGGAAAAGCCAGGAACCACAGTTTTGTTCAAGAGACATTGCTTTGACTTCATCCGGGATTGCTTCAGAGACTTCTCATGTCACTTGCGTCGACATCGTGGGATCATGTAATTCTGACCTTCCGGGAGCTACAGACTGATAAGTTGATCCGTATCTGTACCGATCGTTATTATCGTTATATCTACACTGTTCATCTTTCCTGTATATGAATTATTGTGTTTCCGTAATCTCCCTGCATGGAGTACTGCTTGCCAATTATTCTCTGCATAAAATACCCGTTAACTCTTGTTCTGCCTCCTGCTTGTCACTGCATCCCGCGTTCCTGCTATCAACCTTTTACATCTGTTCTACGCGGCGCCGGTTCACCGACTGTTACTGCTGGTGATTCAGCCGCTCCATGTCAACAGATCATCTTTTTTCCATCTACTGTCGATGGGGCGTGACTTTATGCTAACTGACAGCCTCTCCCTGCACTTAGGTAGTGGGGAGCCGGTTGACAGTCTGCATGACATCAGCTGTCACGTAGAGTTAACAGTGCAGATCAAAAGAGAAGTCTCTGCTCTCTTGAAGTGACGTCAGCAGAAGCCACTGAATCGGTGGCAGGAGCGGTCGTGACCACTCTGTGTTAGCAGCGAGAGTCAGGTAGGTAGCAAGTGACTTCCTGTTAGTTCTTAAACCCATAGTAAAAAAAAAGAATGCCCTGGATATCCTCTATAATGTGCAGTATGTAAAATGTTGTTTTGTTCAGTTTTTCCATTGTGATGATGTAACCATTATCTCTGGTTAAATGGAACCTGTCACCTCATTCACGATGCTGCACCATGTCCATGACTCAGAGCCAGGCTACACAATTGCAGCTAGGTATGTTTTTCATAGATGCTTCGGCCGTGGACTGTTGCTGTGGACCATTGGACAAGTCTAGGGTCACTTTTCCCATACTGAGTAACCAGTCAGGATCTTCTAACTATATTTTCTCAAAAATGCTGGAGAATTTCAGAACAGGATATACCTGGTTGCAATCGTGCAGCCAGGCTCTGATTCATGCTACCCGCAGTTTGGGCAGTATAAAACAGATGACAGGTTCCCTTGAGAATATTCAAGGACGTGCTGAAGCAGATTTTCCCTTAAAACTTAAAGATTTCTCAAACGTTCTTTCATTTGTCTTAGGCTACTTTCACACTTGCATTTTTTTGCGCTGTGCTGCATGCGCAGTGCAAATGCGCATAAAACCGCATCATGCGTTTTTTAATGCATTTTCTTGCTTTTTTGCAAAAAAAAGCATGCTTTTTTTGTGCTGAAGTGCGCATGACCATACGCACGTCAGCGCTCCCATAAACTTTAATGGGTTTTGGGTGAATTTCATGCGCATTGCGTGCGCATGCGTTTTTTTGAGACAGGTCAGACGCACAAAAAATGCAACGGGATGCATTTTGTGCGCCCGGGCGCACACTACAAAAAACCGCATACAAACGCATGACAATACGCACCCATGTTAAGTATAGGTAAAAAACGCATGCGCATGTATGCGCAAAAACGCAGCGCAAAAAAAACGCAAGTGTGAAAGTAGCCTTAGACAGAAATAAAGCAATAATAAGTTCCCTTAATGTCACCCAGGGTCTCATGATACAAGAGCCTCTAGTGTGCCCTCAGTATATTGGCATCATGTCTTATCTTTGTGTAATATGGACACTAAGCAGATGTTATGTGTAATTGTAACTTATCACTAGGTCCTCTGCTGTACTCCCTCCCTAGACATCTTATCTCCTCTACACATGCAGCCACTTTCCATGTCTGCCCTTCTCTGTACTCAGAGTTTTTTCAGGACACGTATCAAGTGGAAGTGCAGCACGAACCCTGAATGTTGGTATCTTGCCATGTTAAGACAAGACTTTTGTTTTATTCCATAAAAGGTCTTGGGCAAGTGGAGTAAGCATATGGAGTTTATTCTTTCTGATAATATTTCCTCTATGAGACGAAGCATGTATTTTAAGTTTGAGGGTATATGATGCGATTTTCTACATACACACTTATGTTTGTGGGCTTCGTTCACTCAAATCATCCAAAGCCTAAAATTTCTTCCAAAAACAAAGTATTCCGTTTCCTGTTTACCGTCCAAGCAACATATTGCTTATAGCAAGTCTTCTAAAGAAGGACATGGTTGTATCAATCTCGCTTGTGAGAAGTGACGGGTACTGAGCTGTGTACACTGTGGTTCCTTTCAGTGTTAAATCAGGTTGTATTAGATTAAAAACACATGGTTGATTTCTCCTAGAAACAGCGCCTCTTTTGTCAGGAGGCTGATCATGATAACACAGTTCAACTTTATTAAAAAAAAAAAAAGCTGCAATGCCAGAAAAATGGAAAAATAGTTTGCAAAGTGCTTAAAAGAATGATTTTGAGATTATTGGTGTAAGATACTGTATATTGGCACAAATATGGATTCACGTTTAGAGAGCTTTTTCGTTTTTTTCCAAAGTAAAGTCAGGATAGGAAATAAACTATTTATCCAATCGTCTATATCCCAAAGACTGGGGGTGTCTGGAAGATGTGTTTGCTTCCTAAGCAGAAATAGCAGACATAACCTACAAACAATAGTGGCAGTATTTCTAGAAAAGAGGACATGTTTTGTAACCTTATACGGCCACTTCTATGGTTAAGATTTACAGGAACTCCTCTACCCCATTTGTGACGCTCATCAACAATTGAAAAAATGTAAAGTATTAATGTTTTATTTTAAAAAAAAAACATTTGTTTTTAATGAAGTAAAATGGTAAAATAATTTTAAAACATTTGGTATTTCCTCTTTGAACCATGAGGGGGAGCAGCTGCTGTAATTTTTTCTTAGAGACCTAGTGTACAACTAGCTCACATGACGACTGCAGTAAATGTGGGCGGATCTTCGTGTGTGTGTGTGTGTGTGTGTGTGTGTGATGTCTCCTCTCCTCCCCTTCTGGGTGTTGGTAAAAGATAAGAGATGATGAAGTTTAGGATCACAGTGAGGAGCCATTTTGTTGGTGACTACCAGTGATACTGACAAGTACAGCGAGCTGCACCAATTCTGTTAGCTGGTGCTGCTCGCTGTATCATAAGTTGGGGTTAGATACATGCAGTGTATCACGTGCGCTATTAGATTCGATCATACGCTTAGAGTAACATGCTGAGATTAGATACAGAGCTAAGTGCATTATACTAAATTGAGGCCTATGGGAAGTGCATCATACTAAATGGAGGCCTATGGGGAGTGAATTATACTATAGGAAGGCCTATGGGGAGTGCATTGTACAGTGTGAAGACCTAAGGGGAGTGCATTATACTGTATGGTGGCCTATGGGGAGTGCATTATACTGGCCCCATATCGTACCCAACAACCAAAGGACAAAAGTAGACCCTAAAAATTTTCTTTTTTTCATACATTTTAAAAGGACTCAACAACAACAAATCCCATCAAAAAATGAACACACAGCATCAGGGTAGAAAATTATTTATTAATCTAAATAGTAGATAGAAACTATGCGTATTGTTACTTAGCTTGATACCCTAATAACACAGACGACACCTCATTCTTCAATGGTGTGATATCTAAGGGTGTCTATTCTAGAGATGGGCGAACCTGAACAGTAAAGTTTGGCTCCCGTACCGAACACCTACTGTTTGGGGACGGACACCAAATTAATGGACTAATCGAAACCATCATTAGCATAGGGAAAGCAAAGGTAATAAAGGCTTTATTAAAGCATTTATTTAACTAAATTAGGAATAGTTAGGGAGGGAACATAATCACACATAGCTGAATGCTGCTGGATTGGAGGGCATGGGGGACCTAACAGGGACAAGAGACTTCCTCTTTCTACATAGAGCAGAGAAAAAAAGAATTAACTGGATAGAAGGGGAAAATGAGGAATGAGCAACTGTAAGTACACAGTGCTACATAATATGATTGCAATATATTAAGAGGATAAAAACTTAAAAACTTTCTTTGGAGGAGTGCTTCTTTCAATCTTTTATGTGGCCCACATTTTCTTCATTTGGTACTTTTTTGTTCCTTTTAGTTTGAGGATGGTATACTGGAAGCTGCTCTTGAGGTTTTAGACAACAACCCCAAATTTGTGCAAGATTCCACCACTGACTGTACCCAGCGGAATGACCCTGTGTATATTAGCCGTGTTGTTAGTGCAATGGTGAGTTTATAAATTATAGCAATTATGAAATTAACATACGTAGTTTAATAACTGAAAGAAATTACAACATACCTGAAATATGGATGTCCTCAAAGAAGAGCCTGTGCCCATATCACTTGGCTCCTGTAATTGATTTTCAGTGGGCTGCTCCTTTTACGGTAAAGGGCATTATTTGTCCTTCTCAGTATGTTGATACCTTTGAGATTTGCTCATGTTCCTATAGGTGAATTGTAATGATGACAATGGGGTCTTGTATGGGCGCTGGGACAACTGCTATGGAGATGGCGTAAGTCCCATGTTCTGGATCGGAAGTGTGGACATCCTGCGACGTTGGAAAAAGTTTCTATGTCAGGCAGTGCGATATGGGCAGTGTTGGGTTTTTGCTGCAGTTGCTTGTTCAGGTGAGAAAAATGAAAATAAAAGATGATACAAAAGTGGACATTAAGTTAAATTCATTTTTGTTGTCTTTCAGTGCTAAGGTGTCTGGGTATCCCAGCTCGGGTTATCACCAACTACAATTCAGCACATGATACTAATGCAAATTTGGTGATTGAACAGTACTTTGATGTTGAAGGGAAGAAACAGAATAAGCTAAAAGATATGATCTGGTAAGATGTTGTGTTGGCAAAAAATATGACATTGCTCTAGAATAATTATCACAGTTATTTGGTGAAGATTACCATTATATAACTGAACATGCCTAATATTTAAAGTTAGTGGTTTTGTAGATCAACATAAAGAAAAGAGCTCCCTTGACGAGACATTTTTGTCACTTTTCTATGAAGGAACTTCCACTGTTGGGTTGAAGCCTGGATGAATCGACTTGATCTTCCTGAAGGATATGATGGCTGGCAGGTTGTTGATCCAACTCCTCAAGAGAAAAGTGATGGTGGGAATTTGACTCATTTTCTGTTTTCTTTATAATATGGATATTTCTATATCATGTAGTAAGAATTTTATTTTGACCTATAGGCTTATTATATGCTCACACTATAGTTTATAGTATATGTCTAGATTAAATGTTTTAATGGATTCATCTTCTAAAAAAAATAAATAAAAATCCAGATTTAAAATGTGCAATAGAAGTCAGGTTATCAAAAGAGGAACTCTACTAATTCATGCCAAAACATATAGCCATCCTTGGTTGGGAGAATACAAGCTTGCTCTTCCCTAATATGCCCCTTGAGCAGTTTTCCATGTTTTTGATGCCTCAATTTCGTGATATCCTACAGGTGACTATATAGAAGTCAATGTGTGCTGTACTCAGTGGTTAAAATAGACCTGCTAATATGGTACCATATATTGTCATCTTGGGGCACGATGTTTGATTGCTTCTCTTCACTTTTCCCACAACCCTTAAGGCTTCAGGTAAACAAATTGTTAGGATTAAGAACATTTAAATTAAGGTAACTCAGAGTAGAGTCTCAATTTGTTTTCACTGTACCAACACAATTTGTTAAAATCTAGACCTTTTTTTGTGTCGTGTAGGTGTGTTCTGCTGTGGTCCTGCTCCTGTTCTTGCTGTCAAGGAAGGTGACCTTGCTATAGACTATGATGTCCCATTTGTGTTTGCTGAGGTGAATGCAGATGTGATAACCTTTGCAGAGCAGAAAAATGGTTCTGTCAGACAAACCAAAAACACTACACAGGTTGGACAGAAAATAAGCACTAAAGCTGTGGGAAATGACAGTCGGGAAGACATTACACAAAACTACAAGTATCCTGAGGGTGAGTACAAAATCTGAAAAAAAAAAAGAAAATATTGGAAAATCTAATACCTATCAATCAAGTGTTGAAAGTCTGTCAAAACGAGTTGACTCAAAAGAGCCAACCATGGATGACTTGGTGCTAGGAAATCCATTGAGTGGGTCTTAGAACAATCCCAGCCTTCGCCATTTAATCCCTATACAGGGATCTGGACTTATAATGGGGTCCACTGGCTTGCATCTAGAGAGTAATTACTGTCCAGAGAAGGGAGTCTGAGCTAACAGGTCAGTAACTGCAGGGATATAACTTTATCGTGGACAATATCAACTGGCATGGCAGATTTACAATGTCACATTATGGGAAGTAACCATTCATTTCACAGAATGGCAGGTGGACTTTTACTAGTGTAATTGTTCACTTATGCTTTCATATTTACCTTTAGGGCTCATGCACAACCATCATATTAAGGCTCCAGACAAACTTCTACAGTAGTACTGTGACACCTGTAAAAGTTTAAGATCTTTTCTTTTTTTTTGCCAGATTCCATATTTGTGCAATGCTACTTTGGAAGAGTATCTCTCATATGGTACCATATGCCCACAGCTCCAAATTACGGTCCTGCAGAAAGTTCTTGTGCTGCCAGCACAAGGCTTTGTTTTGTGAATGGAGCCCAATAATTAATAGAACAGATTGAGAGCAGATAACACTGTTGTTGACATTGTGCAAATGCCAGACAATGACTATTCTCTTGGCAGTTTCTTCATTTTATTCTATGACAAAAAAAACATTATAAAGGAACTTGTTGAGTTCTTGGATGACTCAGGTTCCACGTGTCAAGCAGCCATATAGTATAGTATTATTATTGGGATCCGAGCAGTCACTCATTATTTACTATTCAAGGTAAATGGCTGTAGCCAAATCAGATTAGATTTTTTTAATATCCTGAATGGTGTACATTAGAAAGAAGACTTTATTTTGTCTAAATGACATCTGATCACATCTGAGAATTGTTTCCTGGCTATTTTATATGATGTAGGAGAGTTAGGAGAGTTGAATTATATATTTAGCATAGTATGTGTATGGATAGATATAGATATATTGAAATGTAACAAGGGGTAAGCTTAGAAATATGCATTGCATCTATTATACTCTTAGAAGAAGAATTAATGTGAAAAGTACATATAGGAGAGAGTCAAAACCCAAGAAATAAATGAACATATACCCTACAGCAAGTAAATAGTATTAGTAAATGTGTATAACATGGAGTACTTAGTTAGCACTATTTTGATAAAAAAAAGTCATCCCACCACGACATGGTGAACCCGTTGGTACGGTCCTATCCTGTCTAGTATTGAAACCTTACCATGTGTCATACAATGTCAGTGTGAATAAGGGAAGAGCAGAACACGGCCTCAACTGAGACACCCATCCATGGGAAGCTATACAGATTAAATACTTAGCTCAGAAAGGGTGGGCCACACATCCTATTGTACAAACTACAAGAAGATAATACAAAACCTAATAAATGACCCGGACTATAAGCTCATATACGTGCAAAGTGTAAGGGCACATTCACACTGGCCATTTCACAGACAAAACCCAAGAAAAAAAACAAAGAAATACCTAAATGAGCATATACCCGACATCAAGTAAATAAGTAAACAGTAATAGTACATGTAAATAACATAGGTTACTTATTTAACAATATTTTTATTGAAAAAGCATAAGCCATCCAACCACGACAAGCTGCACCCATCGGGACGGTCGTAACCTGTCTAGCATTGAAACGTTATCATGTGTCATATGACATCAATGTGAATAAGGGCAGAGCAGGACCGGGCCTTACAATCCACAGCTTGCAATACTGAGAAAAACTGCTAAAAAACTCCATCGTATCCTACGCAAGGAAGACCAGCTTAAAAGAATATTCAAAGACCCTCCCTTGCTGTGCTACAAGCAACCTCCTAATTTAAGAAACATTATGATCTGAAGTTCAAATCCCTTGGATACACCAAGAGGAACTTATCCTTGCAATGTGAAGAGCTGCCAAATCTGCACTCATGTACAGACCAAAGACAGAATACAGATCCTCCAACACACAGCAGGACTATAATTTTCCCGGAACATGCAGATGTCTCTATTCCAATGTGGTGTACTTAAAGGGAATTGTAGAAGGAGGACGGCGAGCAAGAGCCGGGGGGAGGGATGGAGAGGCACGAAACTACACGCATCAGACCGGACCGACACGATTTCCATACAGCGCGATGGAACATAAAAAGGTTTTCGGGTTGTATACAGGGGGAGTCAGGGGGTTAAATAAGCATTTTTGGAATGCAGCACAGGTGCAGAATAAGGTCACAGTTTTAGTTGCTATATGACAAAATTGGTGACAGGTTCCCTTTAAGTCTATGCCCAACTGGGGGTCTCTATGTTGGAGAAACAGAACAGAAACTGAGAACAAAAATGAGTCTCATCACCACACGATTGCAGGCAAAAAAATATATTTTATTTGTGTGCCAAACATTTCCGTGGTCCAGGACACAACATAAACAATGTAAAAGTTGTCATATTAAAAGGAAGCTTCAAATAATAAAAAATAAGGGTCTGGGAATGCAAACTTTCTAGTCTTTGTGTCAAGGGGCAGTAGGGGGAAAACAGGAGATGTGGAACCAGGGCCCCTGAACTGCCCCTCAGGCTAAGGGGGTGCCCTGACTTTCCTTAACTTGGGGGTGCACTTGATGGTAGTGAGGCCCAAGTCCCCGACCTGTCCCTATCTCCTGTATAGCCCTGAGCTAAACCCTCAACCCCCTCCCCAGGAGGTGAGACAGGGAAAAAAGTGCACTGCACCAAAAACCAAAGGAAAGATCCAACAGACAGGGTAAAACAAAACAACACTTAGCTTGCTCTGCTGCAATGATCCTGGACAGCAGAGTTAGACACCTGACAACAACATATAACTGAAGCACTACGGAACTCTGCCAGCTCCTGCCTCCAGCTTGGTTGGTCTCCAAAGAGAAAATGTATCACCAACAGTGAGCTGCAGCACCAGGTGGCCTTATAAAGGGAGGTGGAAGTGGCACCCACCTGCATAGATTATTAATCACAATGCAGTAACACCAGCGGCCACCGGGGGGAAAAAACCACCAGCAGACTAACTAAAGTTATAGTAACACCAGCGGTCACCAGGGGGAAAAGCTGACACTAACCCCCGATGGCCAGAAAGGAAAAAAGTTTAAATGTGAGCAGCCAAAAACTGACACAGATCGAAAAATGGATCGTGACAATTTGATTCCCTCACACAGGACTAAATCTGTCAGGAGGATTTATGATTTGCTACAAAATCTGAGGAATCTGCTCCAGAGACAGTGAGGGCACCAGGCCTCTGATCTTACTTGGATATTGGGAATATAAAACTTTCACATCTCTAATCGATTATAATGAAGGATTCACTCTCTAAGCTCAGTTTGTTCGTCCATTTATTATGTCATTTCTCTGCTCTTTTTGTGTATATATTTGTGTTTCTTCAGACTCTTTGTTATACCAAGCCTGATGAAAAGACCTAAGAAGTCTCGAAAACTTGATTTGTAATATCATTTACCGTATTTTATTTTTGTTAGCCATTAAAAGGTATCATAAACTGCAAGATTATTATTTTGTTTTTCCCACTGAGAGCAATCTTTTTTTCAATTGGCTAACACGGTACCAAACCCTTTTTTTCTTTTTACAACCCTGTACACAGGCCTGAGAATACTGATGTCCTGGCTTCATACAGCTTCGTGTTATCAGTAGCACATCTTCAAATTCTGAGTGGCAATTTGCTGCTGATAGTAATGATTTTTATGTCAGCATATAAGATCTGATCACCTAACAAACAAGTGTTTTTTGGGTGATTTCTGGCTTGTTTATACAGCTAAAAGGTCGAGACTAAGGCTGTGTTCACACGTAGCATTTTTTTGCGTTTTCGTGGCTTTTTTTACACTCAGAATCGCTGGGTAAACGCAAAAAAACCCGCATCCCATGCAATCCTATGGGATTCCGCAATGCTTTGCTAATGCTGTGGATTTTTACACTGCGGAATCGCATAGCGGAAAAATCCGCAGCATGCTCATTCTTTTTGCGGAATCGCTGGGATTCCGCACCCATAGGATTGCATTGAAACGCTCTTTTTTCGCATGTGGCTATGCCCACCATGCATGAAGTGAGCGCTTCATGTGCGGATGGTACCCAGGGTCTGGAGGAGAGGAGACTGTTCTCCATGCCCTGGGTACCATGTTCCTGTAAAAACTAGAATTAAAAAAAAATATATTGTTATTCTCACCTTCCGACGGCCACCGGAGTCCTTCCCGCCTCTCACCACGCTCCCGGCATCTTCCGGTCCCAGTAATACTTTGCGCAAATGACCGCGATTACGTCGCGCTCGGAAGGTGAGAATAACATTATTTTTTTTTTATTGCAAAATGCTAGTTTTTCGCCGGAATTCCGCATGTGAATTTCCCGCGATATTCCCGCGGCAGGGAGTTGCGGAATTGCTGCGGAAATAGCCTAAGGGTTCTCACACTATCAGTGCTTCAGTGCATTTAACTGCACAAAATATGCTCATCTGACAGCACAAGTCCTGTGCACAGTCTGTATCTGGTATTGCAACTTGCCACTATTCAAGACACAGAAAAATGGGGCTGTTTGTAGAAATTATGATACCTCTCCTGTAGATGTCACTGACAAACATATAAAATAACAAACAACTGATCATAAACATGTATCTGTGTTCTCTGCTCCTTAGGTTCTGAAGATGAAAGGCGGGTCTTTGAAAAAGCAAATCAGCATACTACTGTTCCTCGACAACAGAAGTTGGAAGTGCCACCTTCAGTTGCCATAAAGATTAAAGTATCTGAGAAGATGGACAAGGGTAGCGATTTTGATGTGTTTGCAGTTATCACCAACAACACTAACGAGGACAAAGAGTGTAAACTTACAATTTGTGCACGTCCTACCAGCTACACTGGTCAGGTGGGGCCAGTGTGTGGAAAGAAGGAGCTAGACCCACTCAGTTTGCAGGCAAATGCAGGTAAAAGACTAGTTTTTATTTAATACATTTAAATAGTGGTAGTGTGCAAATTGTTATAGTATACATAAATATGACAATAATGACTCCATAATTATATGCTAAAGTGGAAGCCACTTTTTCTAAAGAGCAGGGGTGCACAACCTTTTTTTTTTGGCCAAGGATCACACTGTCATACTGAACAGATCCCAATTGTTGCAGAAATACAAAGGAAACTTACATAAATACAGCACTAGAACCACCATCAGTACATTGATGCAATACCAGAACTACCATCAGTACATAAAAACACCACCAGAACAAACATCAGAACATGACTACATTAATAAGCTTAGTATAGTGTTCAATTGCAATGTCAAATCAGTACCCACCATATACACTTGTATCGCATGAGCCTACAACTCCCAGTATGTCCTTAACAATGGTAATGAGATGCTAGTAGTTATTGATACCAGTCATCATAAGATTATGTAGAAATCACAGTACTGATTAGACCAGATACCTTACAGGTGACATCTTCGCTGGTTGTAGTCAAGGATTCTTATCTTTTTTATTTCCATGTAGTACAGATGCTATGATGAGATTTCGTGCCCACAGAATTCCCTCTTTGCCGGTCTTTGTGGTATATCCCAACAAGATGCCCTTAAAAATAAGTGTCCTTTTATAACACCCCATGAATAAAAGTATCTTGTGCTGTGCCCCTGAATAAATAATTGCCCCTCACTGCACGTTCTGCATAAAATATAACCCCAACACTGTTCCCCTTATGAAACATTGTCTCCACACTGTCCGACCTTATGAACTATAACTTCCATGCTGTCCTTCCTTACCAACTAAGACCTTCACACTGTCCTACTTCACGCTCCATCTTCAGTGTTCCCCTATATTCAATCTTCTGTTCACTCCATGCTCATTTTTTTCCATACTGATCTCCCAAGCTCCCACTGCTCCGTACTGTCTCCTCATGCTGCTGCAACACTATACTGCACCCCTTCTCATACTTTTCCCCCTTCTATAAATTGCCCCGACCATACTATGCACTCACAATAACACCGCCATCTATATAATAAAGCCCCTATAAACTGTGGCTCCAAGGAGCTCTTACCTTATCTTCTCTTTGCCACTTGTTTGCCACAGTAAAAACTGCATCAGTGTGATGAGGTCAGCAGAGTGATGACAGTGAGAAAATGAACTTCGATTCTCCCTGTAGCTGATAGCTTCCAATCATAGAGTGATGGCTGTAGGGAGCGGTTACAGTCACAGATCACTACACAGTAAGCACGGCAGTAATCACTCCCCGGATTTTTGATTGACAGCCTGCTCTGCTCACACACATGCTGCAGAGCAGGCTGTCAGTTTCTTGGGAAGTGATTAGAGCCACACTTACTTTGTAATGACCTGTGATTGTTACCACTCCCAGCAGCTACTGTAACTGGAAGCAAGCGGCTAAAGGAGGAAAATTTCATTTTCTCCCTTTAGCTGTTACTCCAGTAAGAAAGGCAGGCATAATTTTTAAAGAGACGCTTTCAGCACAGAATGACTGGTCAAACCAAGTACAGGTTCTCTGTGCATCATGGCAGGGCCAAACATTTATATGCACCTTTCCACCTGCTTGAGTTCCCATATATCTCTGTTCTTCTCTGGCTCTATTAGGCCAGAGCGGTCAGTCATAGAGGGGGGTGTTGATAGAGGGAAAATGATGCACTCAGTGCCTGTGCTTTGTATGAACAGTCATTATGAGCTGACAAAGTTCCTTTAGTGCTGCTTTTGTGGTGGGAGGGCTACAATTCTGTGGACAGGTTGATATTCACGCAAGGATGGTACACATTAGTCACGAGTGGGGTCATTTCATTGGTGAAAAAAAGTGTGAAGGAAGCCTGAATCATTTTTTTTCCAAAGGTATACAAGATAGTTTCCACAGGAAGCTGAGTAAAACATTTAATGGGTTGGGGATGTAAGGAGAAGACCCGGACCAGGCCTACCTTCTCCGTGACGGATCCGGAACTGTCGGGGCTGTCACCCAGGTTTCACGGGGGGAAATCTTAAGGCCCCGGACCGACCTCTGCATCTAGGAGTAGGGGGCATGGCTAAGATAAAAGGGCGGCAGCGCACGGAAAATCAGTTGGTTGCAGCGGTAACGTGCAACGCGCAGGAGTGCAGTGTCAGGGCTTCTGTGAAAAAGCCAACTGCCAGAGAGGGCCAAAATGAGCAGAGGCAAAAAGCTGCTAACAGAGACTGCCAACAACGACGTACCTGGTCCCCACTGACAACGCTGACCATGAGTGACAGGACGCCCAGTCAGGACATCAGTGTGCGCACGCACCAATGGGAGAATTGAGACACCCGCTGTGAGGGGTTTCCCTTTGCATTGTTCTCAGCTTCCTAAGTTGGCTGCGGTGCTGACGTCACATCAGCAGTATGACAAGCAAACAGTGAGCTTAGCAGCTCTGTGAGGGAAGAGTTATGTCTACTAGGGAAGAACCACTGTTCTCACTGATCGAAGACTTAGCCCTGGGAGGGTAACATTTTGATATATATATATATATATAATATATATATATATATATATCTACATACGTGTATAAAACAATCTGCAGCGGGGAGAATATTTTCTGAAAGGAAGTCGATTGCTCATTCCTGCTCTCCTACCTGATCTGACGTTGGGAGTGGAGGGATGCTATTGTGTGTAGGGTGATACAATTTTTCAGGCAAAAATACATCAGATTTGGCAGGTGAGTATACATGGAAAGTATATACGGTGTAATATAACTAGTTTTCCTTTCTTATCTTGGTGATGAGGATTTGTTGAGAGGTGTGCAAGGCAAAAATGTTTCTCCAGCTATTACATCGACCTCATTGTAGACTAAACATTTCCACAAATGCTAGATCACTGTTCAGTTCTTTCCAGAGCTGATATATTCTAATGCCATACTTCTGATTCCCACGTAATAGGAGTACAACAATGCCTCCTTTCCTTGTATGGCTGTGTTTCTAAACACTTTAGATAACAGCTTCATTTCTCGTCTTGTCGATTTCTTTTTTTGTTTTCCGTCTGTTGCTTCTGAAGATTTTTTTTCCATGTAGAGAGGCAATTGGAATGGTTTATCTCATGTCTTCACACACTTTGTGTTGGTCAGGTGAGGCTCCGGCTGTGTTCTCTGTCTGCTCCCTTCTATGGTCAGAAATGTAGAAGATGACTATGATATCTATGTACTGTATGTCTAGAGCATGTCCTCTGTTAGAGAGGTTGTGCAGTTTAGTAAACCTATTTTCATATAGGTTATAGTCCTTGTGTCCCGCTCCTGGATTACACACACAACATCTTGACTTGAACGTGTGCTGGGTAATGCCTCATTTTCCCTATGATGCTGCTGTAGAGAGATTGGACACTTGCAGCCACTGATTATAGCTCATCGATGGAGATTCCTTTCTAATAAGCCTGTTGTTAAGGGACACTTGAAGCAAGTGATTTTGCAGCAAAAAAAATGGAATAGATGATGATCTAACAAATAAGGTCCACTAGTTCACTATGGCACATCAATAGGGTCCACTAGTTTGGTATGGCACATCATTAAGGTCCACTATGGCACATCATTAAGGTCCACTTTGGCACATCATTAAGGTCCATTAGTCCGCTATGGCACATCATCTTCACCGGTTTGAACTTTAATCATCAGTGAATACCATCTATGGATAGGTATGATATGGATATTAAAAGGGTACTCTCGTTTCAGAAAATGATGGAAGAAGGGGGCCCATCTGGTGCTGTTGCGAATGGTGAGATGGCCACACAAGAGCTGTTCTCTCCGTTCACTTCTGTAGGAGTTCTTCCATGCATTTTACAGTCAGCTCTCCATTCACAGTAGCACAAAAGGGGCCCTCTTCTTGATCTCAGAGGTAGGACCTGCATTTATCATAGTCATACTGTATATTCCAGAATTATCAGAAGCAGGAATACCCCCTCAAATAGGATATTTAAGTTGTAGAATATTGTTCTCTAACTGGAATAAAATCTTTCATAGCTAAAGATGATTATAATACAAATAATACCGCCAAACAAAATCTAAATAATACTACTATACAGTTCCATGTTCTCACCCAATGCAATAAATCTCTTAGGTTTCATCAAGGGGTCCAATCCTCCTGGTAAACCGATGCACCTGGCGAGTGATCATTTTGCAGTACGCTAAAACCTGAATGCAACTAATCCCAAATATGGCCAGAATGTGGTTGCCAATTTCAAGGGATTTAATTTGCCTCTTACAAAATATGGGCAGATAGCTGGCGCTATACAAAGCACGATCCTAGCTATAGAATAGTTTGGACAAAACTAAAAATATATATATATAATTTTAATAATTTAGGTCTAGTATTTCCCCTGGAGAAAAGACAAAACGACCGAGGCAGCAGTTATGAATTGTTTGCCACAGCATTTTGCTCAGTGATGATTATAAAGTATATTAATGTCAAATATTGGAGTTTTATGTTGTGTCAGTGTCAGTGCTGTGGGAACATTGTATTTCTCATGTGTTGTAGTGTCAATAAATCGATAATAAGCTGTTACTGCAGTTGTGCTGCGTTCTAGTGTGGTACTGTGAGCCTTGGACATCAAGTGAGCAATACTAGATAATAGAGCAATTGATGGGGCTGTGCAGATCAGAGAAGGTCCGTGCTCTCCAAATATTCCCTTAGAAAATCACATCCGTTTAATGAATCGGAGTTAATAGTCTGTCTGTGGTTTGTGTTATACCATAATGTTTTTGGTTACAGGGCATGCAACCCTCTTTCCTTGCTTGGCCCATATAATTGGTGGCATAAAAGTTTGGGTCATTATGTAAACTCGCTGACCAATAACAGCATATAACAATGACAGCCCCATTGCATGCCGCTGTAAGAGGAGAGGTGGCCGCGCTTGTGCAGATGTTTCCATTCATTACTGTGGGAGTTTTGAAGATTGTCGCACATACCTGACCTATCGCCTCGCCTCTGACAGAAGCATTACAATGGGACACTGTACTCAAAATGAATGGATTCATCGGACATTTATAGTATATCCAGTGTATATGCCATAAATGAGAAAGATGGGAATAACACTTTTATAACATGAATCTTAAAATGTCTTAGATTGAGAGAATTAGATAAAAAGATTTAAAGGGTACTGTCATGTCCCAAAATGCTATTAACCTGCAAATATAGAGTTAATCTGCACGTTAATAGTGTTCCAAAGCTGTCCGGCTGCCTTTCTGAAAGTGCAGCTACCAGGAGAATATTAACTTTATTCCTTGGAAAGCCACCATCTTTCAGTCACACATGCATGCACAGAGTGGTATTTTGACAGCTCGCTCTGCACAGAAGTGCTGCAGAGTGAACTGTCAATCAAAGTGTCATGGTGTTCTTACAAATGCCACGCCCCATGACTGAAAGCCAGCAGCTCCTGGGAGAAATAAAGTTCATTTCCTCACTGTAGCCGCACTTTCAGTGCAGAGACCAGACAGTGTTGGAACCCTATTAAAGGGAACCTGTCACACCCCCAGGGCGTTTTTCAGTTAAAGAGCCACCTTCAGCAGCACTAAGGCATGATGGACAGATGGTGGGCGGCGCCGAGACACCGGACAGGTATGATGGACTGATGGTAGGCGGCTGATACAGGGGGACACATCATACCTATGGGACACATTACAGGTATGAGGAGCTATTTATAAAAGTCGATATTTCAAGGTTACTAGGGGTCAGAAAAAGAAGAGCCACCTTCACAGAATGCAGCCTTAGTGCTGCTGAAGGTGGCTCTTTAAATGAAAAACGCCCTGGGGGGGTGACAGGTTCCCTTTAAGCTCCAGATTAACTCTATATCTGCAAGTTAATAGCGTTTTTTGGACATAACACGTTCCCTTTAAAATCTAAAAGCAAAAAAAGATGCCATATTCTCACTATTAAATTCCTAATTGTTACAGCACGACCATCATCCAATTTCTGCCTTCATCCTGCGAACAAAGTGTGCTCAATTATGGGATGAGTTGGCAGCAATAGTTGGCAGCTAAATGGTCTTATTGGTAACAGCTTTCTCGAGTGTATGGATACATTAAAAGATTTGTGCTCAGTTTTAAAGTTATCCCTTAGGGTGCTTCCATATTGCTTTCTTGCCCAAGTTCAGTGGTCCTGTTGAGGCCTGTGTCCGAACATCCCACAAAACGGGTTTCGGGCATACGTGCCAACGGGGCCATTGACCATAATGGTGCTAGCAGAATCAATGTGTGCTAAGTCGTGCATCATTTTAGGGTGTGTACAGCTACTGGATGCAGACATTGTAGATATAGTAGATACTTCCACTGGAGGTTGACGCTGTAGATGTAGTAGATACTCCATTTTGATGAGGCTCTCAGCCTTCTGGAAGTTGTACCCTTTACAAAGTATTAGGAATAACTGTAAAACTTTTATGAATGTTTATGAACAACCTGACATTCACTATTTCCTACACAAAAAATTTGAGGACTATTATAATACTAGATTATGGCCTGATGCTATCGCATCGGGAGGATGCAATAGCATCACACCTCTTGCCATGTTAACCCTCAACACACACACTCCTCTTACCTTTCACCATCTCCACTCACTCCTTCACTCCACATACGACCCCTTCTCTCACTCCGTCTCTCATACTCACGCCGTCATCGCCGCTGCTCCACGATCCCCGACATCTTCTTCCGCCGGCGCCATCCTGGATCCAGACGTTGTCCATGCCGGCGACATGTTCTTGCAGCGACGCCATCTTGAGTATCGTGAAATCCCGCGATAGTCAAGATGGCGTCGCTGCAAGAACATGTCGCTGGCGTGGATGCCGTCGGGATCCAAAATGGCGTCGGTGAAATCTCGCGAGATTTCGCCGACGCCATTTTGGATCCCGACATCCTCCACGCCGGCGACATCTTGACTATCGCGGGATTTCGCCGATCCAAAATGGCGTCGCCTGAAGAACATGTCACCGGCGTGGAGGACGTCTGGATCCAGGATGGCGCCGGCGGAAGAAGAAGTCGGGGATCGTGGATCAGCGGCGATGACTGCGTGAGTATGAGAGACGGAGTGAGAGAAAGGGTCGTATGTGGAGTGAAAGAGTGAGTGGACGTGAGTGGAGATGGTGAAAGGTGAGAGGAGTGTGTGTGTTGAGGGTTAAGGCCTCTTTAACACATCAGTTTTTTGCCTTCAGGCGCGATCCGGCTTTTTTTTGTAAAACCGGATCCGGCAAAATGCAATGCCGGATCCGGTTTTTCCCCATTGACTTGCATTAGCGCCGGATCGTGCCGGATGGCATTGCGTTTCATCCGTTTTTTGCCGGATCCGGCAACTTGTCTCATTCTGGCGTCTGGAAAAAACGGCTACTGTAACGTTTTTTGTCCCCGGCGAAAAAGCCGGAAGCGCCGGATCCGGCGCTTCCAGCTTTTTGCTACAATGAAAGTCTATGGGCGCCGGAATGCGCCGGATCCAGAAAAAGACGGATCCAGCCACCGGATCCGGTTTTTTTAAGTCTGCGCATGCTCAGATCCAATTGGCCAGCCGCCAGGAACAGAGACGGATCCAGCAAAAAACCGGATCCGTTTCTACAGTTCTCCAAAATTTATGCCGGATCCGTTTTTTCTAAAAAAAAAGCCGGATCCTGCCTGACGGCAAAAAACTGATGTGTGAAAGTAGCCTAACATGGAAAGAGGTGTGCGGTGATGTCACCGGTTACAACTGGACGGAAGTTGTTACAACCGGAAGCTGCTTAGGGCAATTATTATTATAGATTTGCAGAGTGCTATGGGATCCCTTTATGTTCTTTGAAGCAGCAATGGCCTAAAAGGTATGGGAACAGCCATCACCATGACTTCCAATGTAGTCACAGTAAAGTTTTTTGCTGCTAACAAGATTATCATAAAAATAAAATGTCAGGGCTGAATATAGCAATTATACTGAACATGTGAATATATTCATTAACTGGAGGGTCATATTAACAGTTCCTATTCTCGTAAATCTGCACTTCCATTAATTTTGACATTTTGATTCGAAGAAGGCATGGCCATTTAAATTACACTTTTTACATTTCAAGACCAATACTTATTGCAGAGTTGTCGTGAAAATGTTTTTCTAGAATGACGGTCTTTGGAAAGAAGAAGGCTAACATTTATTGGATATAAGGAAAATGAAAAATCACAGACGCTTGAAGCTTCTTGGTACCAATGTAAACTTTACTCCCAAACTGTCACCTAACTTTAACATTTGTTTGATAGGAGGAGACAACTAAGGATGGACCTTTTTTGGTCCATCCAGGCATCAGAGCCTGGATTTGACTTGCGGTTTCTGCACACCTATAGGTATATCCTTACAAGTAATGAGAATGAGAAAGACCTAGCTTGTGCAAATATGTACTATTACTACGCTATGTGTATAGACTTACTACATCAACATTAGATTTATAGTTTAGTGCTGAATTCTAGAACTTTGTTTTTTAGAGCTCATTGTTTTGGGATGTTTCCTATAGCCTATAGCCTTACACAATGGTTTCTAATTTGTTTAATTTTTTATCCAGAGCATAATTTTTCAAAAAGATTAAAAGAACAAAAAAAACAAACAAAAAATGAATGCTTTTTGACTTTGACTTTTTTTGTATTGACTGCTAAGTGTTAAACCTTCTATTACCAATAAAGAGATCCCTGTTGTGTGGTGGATGCGGAAGGCAGTAAAAACTATGCATGCCACCATATAGTCTGACTTCCAAAACATAGTGCCACCAAGTTTTCGGAGATCCACGGCTAATCAGTTGGCACGTACAGATTTCAGAAAGCAGACTGTACTAAGCTAGGATCTAATATTTATGGTCTATCTTATCAAACTATATATTATACACCTTTTACACCCCCCACACCTTGACCAAGAACGACACAATGGGTCAGATTTACTAATCACGCATCATATAGGGACAACATGGCGTGAGACTAGACTGTGCCAAATTGAATACAATGGGGAATGTTGCTTGATAGATTTAGATCTGTCATATTTAATGTTACTCCATTTACAGCTATGGGACACCCCAAAATGTACGGAAGACTATAAATTAAAAAAATAGTATTTAACAATTTTTTTCATTCAGTCCCAGTTTCAGCACGCAACCAATGTGATCTGTGCCAAGAAAAACTAATGTACTAGTGATACTTAGTATAAATGTGCCCCTAGGCGCATCTATACAGTTTATTGCTGTGGCTATAGATTATTCCCGCTCAGATTTTCCAACTTGACTGTAAATGAAAATCAATGCAGATTGTACATAGCTATTTGTGCCTGAGGCTCAGTTCAGAGCTTCCAGGTTGCAATCTCTATCTTGTCTGTGTCACAAAATGACCTGAAGTAATGGAGAATATTGTATTCAGAGCAATTAGGATAAATTGTACTTAATTACATGACCGATCTACATCCATCAAGATCAGTGCTTTCAATGGATTAATAAATGGCTTATCTCCATCCTTATATGACAGCTCTTGTTGATATGTAATTCTTTGAATAAAGTTGATTTGTTTTTGACCCTTCTTGGTATGTGACAAAGCTTTGATACAGTCATGTGCAGATTATATGCATTTTTAGTGCGTTTCCACATCAGGGACACACTAAAAATGAATATGCATTTTTCACCTGTAGATTTTCTTCATCTAATGTAATTCTATGGGGAATATCCACACATAAAACTCAGTGAACCCGAAACAGAAATTGACATGTTGCTCAGATAAAAAACCCACCACTGGTCCGTTTACACTATGTGAAAGAAGAAGCACAAAGGGCGCGAGATCCCTATAAATCCCATCTATTTTTCTGAAACTGTAAGACGCTTCCTGGGCTTTTTTTTGGGTTGAGTGGAAACTTTGAGCCAGGGACAACCAAAACGAGTCGGGTAACTAAAGTTTTTACTAGCCTTGACTTTGGAACTGGTCCTGGATTGGTTGATGCCTTGTATATTGTGTTGAACATACCATTTGTGCAACCTGTACAGCCAGCGCAGGGGTCTGAGAGGTAAGGGGGTCACTTCTATCCCCCAAAGAAGTTGGAATTGTACATTATGATGAGCTATTGGGCTGCAAAGGGCCCATATATTGTTTTGCACAAGGTTCCTCTCCTGTCTGTGTCCGATCCTGCTGTGTATTAGCTTTCACTGACATAACCACTTTATGACGGTTTATAATACAGTGCCCCTAAAATATTAGATTAGGAATGCGAGCTCCAGGTTCCTAAACCATCAGGCCAATGGCACCCACTTTTAGTACCGTAGTGAGAAGTGAGCCGGACCTACCTGGCAAACTGATGTACACGTCCACATCTGGTTGTCTGTGGTCCCGGTATGGCGCCCTATACCCATTATTATAGATTGCCAACTGTTGACTGAGCCTATCACTTTTATGATGGGATTACAATGGAGACTGCTATTCATTCTTAGACCATTAACCAGCCTTCTTTACTGGGCATATATGGCTATTTTTTCCACATTTTATAGATTCACCATAGGAAAGGTGATGTTGAATTTCTCAGGAAAGCTTGTCCATCGAGCATCTTGCATCTGAAGTTTAATTTTCGTGTGTCCGTTCTGACTTCTCTTTCCTCATTGCTGTTTTACAGTACATTCGCTGTGGTAATAATAAATGGGCCGCGTAGTTGTATTACATCACATTTTGGCAATAAGGGTTCTGCAAGGCTGCATCCATATTGACTGTAAATCTACAGAAGAGCAAACCCTATTATGCAATATATGATTATCTACTGCCATCATTTATTCAGGATTTTTTTTTGTAGTGTTGGAAGGAACAAATCACTTCCAGACTCGGACCTTTCCTTCACATTCAGCTATGATCTCATTATTTCAGATTCATATTGAAATGTGTGGATGATTATTTCTGTGTTATGTCTAGAACAAAGGAAAGCCAGCACGGTGGCTCAGTGGTTAGCACTACAGTCTGGGGTCCAGGGTTCAAATCCACCAAGGACAACATCTGCAAGGAGTTTGAATGTTATTCAGTGTCTGGTGGGTTTCCTCCGGGTTCTCCAATTTCCTCCCACACTCCAAAGACATACTGATAGGGAATTTAGATTGTGAGCCCCGTTGGGGACAATGATGATGATATCTGTAAAGCGCTGTGGAATAAGATGGCACTATATAAGCAACACATAATAAGTAAGAAGAAAACTCTAGGCTGAACAGCAAGAGATCAGTCATGTGACACTTAATGGTTCTTATCTACTGATGTCATGTGAATGTCACAGGGATCCTCCTCGCAGCATCTATAATGTACAGTACGCACAAATGACTAGACGATAGACTAAAATTTTCAGAGGATTTGCAGTCTAACTCATTCTGAGTTTTGGGGTTCTTTTTAACTCATTTTTGTATTTTGCCTATTCCAAAAGAGGCTGGCACCACACTGGAATGAGCCATGCTGCAAAACACATAGTCCCCGATTCATTAAAGCTTTCAGACCAGAATTCTGGCATAAAACTTTGAAAAGTAGAAAGTTATGCGCAATTTGGTGCCAAAATTTTAAGAATTTTGCCAACAATTTCTCCCAGCTCTGACAAAATGGGCCGGGAGGGACTCCAAAGCTCATCTAATTCCAGCATGCCCATCTTTATTCCAACAGTGCTAGTCTTGTTTAAATGGGCCCATCTGTTTTGGGGAAGACCAGTGTCCCTAATCTTTTAAGACCCTTGCAATGCCGCTGATGACTTAATTGTCAAGATGTTCATGTATAATTCCTTTTCATATTTTTTCCTTCATTTTATTCATTTACATTGATTCACTGACTATTGATGTTCTTTACTGTCAGATAATACTGTGCCCCTGAAGATCCTCTATGAGGAGTATGGCAGCAGTCTTACCCAAGACAACATGATCAAAGTGGTGGCTCTTCTCCATGACTATTCTAATAATGATGTTCTTCTTGCTGTGAGAGACATTTATGTGAAAAACCCAGACATTAAAATGAGGGTAAGTCTGAATGAAATATAGTGCATGCATCATCATTGGTTTATACAGTCAGACTGGCAAGGAAATCCATTAAGAATTATTATTAACTCATTGCTTTTATTGCATGATCTTATTCCACCCAAAGTGTATCTACTCACAAGTGAAGTTGTAATCATTGGTGGCAGGATGCCATAAAAAGGCAATAAAAGGGGTATGCTAGGACTTAAAGGTGTTAACTGTTTTTTCCACAGGACACTGCCTATCTGAATCAGCCCCTGTATTCCGTATGTGGTTATGAACAAGGTCATGTGACCAAAATGTTGGCCCATTGTTGCCTTGGTTCTCTATTTTACATTGCTATCTGCAGTATAAGTGACAACTTATTGATCACAGCCCCATGGTGAATAAATGGAGCAGTGGTCAGGCGTCCAAAGTGACATTCCATTTTGTCATGAGGATTCCCTACTCTACTGATCAGTGTGGGCCTACCAGACCCTTCCCAATCAGTAAGTTATCACCTACCCTGCCCATAGGTGTTAACTATTTTTTATCAGGACAATTCCTTTAATAATGATGACCTAGCCTCAGGATAGGCCTTCAATGTTTGATGGATTTCTAACCTCCAGGACCACCACCTATCAGCACAATTAGATGACACAACAGCTGATGTTACAGGTTGTTACAGTTTCATGTGATGTGATAAACCATCTTGAATCCTTAAGGAGAACCTGTCATGTGGAAAAACATTATTAACCTGCAGATATGGGCTTAACGTGATTGTTAATTGCATTTTGAACCTGCCCAGCGCCCATACTTAGACCCCGACTGCCAGGAGAAATTTAACTTTATTAAGTGTTCCAGTTTCAGTGACGGGGGTGGAGCCGGCACGGGTTCAATCACTACTCTGTGCGGTGGCTGAAGCTGGAACCCCAGCGTTAACTGACAGCAACTCAGCATTAGACCTAGCTGTCAGTCACTGCCGGGGACCAGTTACAGCCACCACTCTTTTTACACAAAGTGGTGACTGAAATTGCGTTGACGTCACCCCCATGACTGAAACCGGTACGCTACTAAGAGGAATAAAGTTAATTTCCCCACAACAGTGGAGGTCTAAATGTGGGTGCCCAGCAGGTTTAAAATGCTATTAACCTACAGGTTAACCCCATATCTGCAGGTCAATAGAGTATTTTTCACGTGATAGGTTTACTTTAAGTGAGTAAGGAGCTTTTGGAAGGTGCCCAAATGGTACAACAGTTGTGTTAAATTGGTACACTGATGGCACTAATGATGATATGGCTCTAATGAGGATGGGGCGAGAGCTATAGTTTGCACAGTATTATTGAGAAATATCTCCTGGTATAATGTAGAGGACCACTATGTCTAATCACCAATTTATTACAACAGTGACGATATTTGGGCTAGGAACAGATGAGTACACCTCCCTCTTCTATGTAATACCTCAACCTAAGCTTTCATACTGGACAAGCATGGGATCTTTTGTTAAGCTCTGAACTTTCCATACAAAATCACTTTGTGAGGTTGACATGGATTTCTCAAAAGGAGCCAAAACAGTAATTATGATGCCTTAGGGATTAAATAGTCAGAATGCTATATTTTTTTTTTTTTAGTATAGTAGGGCAGCTGTCAATCGCAGTCACCCTACTGTTTTTTGACCAGGCCGACTTGGCTGCTGCACCTGTGCTGTCATCTTGACATAGCGCATTTACCAACCAATTGTTTGGGTGGGTTGTTCTGGATACACTCTCAATCAGATCCCCAGGAGGACAAGTATAGTGTGTTTTTGTAGTGAATATGAGTACACATTGTAGATCAGAATTTCCTGCTGATTCATGACATCACTTACCCGTGTAATGACCCAAATCAAGCTGTGGATGAGCTCTGCAGGGACTGAACTGAGCAGCTTCAGATGTTCTGATGACTGAATTTGGCAGAACTCTCTAATATTCGAAGAGTGACATAATTCTGTTATGCTGTGTTTCTTAGCTCTTACCCATGTCTAGCATTAAGGGGGTACATCATTGTGACTGTCTATCAACAGCCTATTTCTATGTCACAGCAGTCTTGGAAGATTATAGCCACATTGAGTAAGCATTTCCATTGCACTCCTTATTCTGTACAGTATCTCCAAACATTTATACAGTAGATGATGTTATACATGAAAACAGTTAAGCTTTCTTCACTTAGGACAGAGACTATGTTTGTTGTCTAATACAATTTCCCAAAACTGAAATGTTAAAGTAACATTACTAATCGGACCCTCCATTATTTTTACCAGATATTAGGAGAGCCCAAACAACAGAGGAAGCTGGTTGCCGAGCTTTCCATTAAGAATCCTTTATCAGAACCCCTGGTTGGATGTAGCTTTACTGTGGAGGGAGCTGGTGTGACTGATGGACCTGTAGTTAAGGAACTGTAAGTATGATAATGTGTGTGGCATCTGGATCAAGAACACTTAACCATTGACTTTTTCAAGGGATTGTACCTGATTAGGGGGTGATAAAAAGGTATAACTTTAGTTCTCAAAAGCTGCATTACGCATTCTTGTCCAATGAGCTGAGTTTTAAGTGAGTGAGAGTAAGGCTATGTGCACACGTGTGGAATTGCAGCGGAAATTTCCACGGCAATTCCACAACTCCCTGCCTCGGGAAATTCGTGGGAAATCCGCATGCGGAATTCCTGCAAAAAACTAGCATTTTGCAAGCGTAATTAGCTTGCAGAATGCTAGCGTTTTCCAAGCGATCTGTAGCATTGCTTGGAAAACTAATTGACAGGTTGGTCACACTGGTCAAGCATAGTGCTTGACCAGTGTGACCAACTTTTTACTATTGATGCTGCCTTTGCAGCATCAGTAGTAAAAGATAGGATGTAAAAAAACTAAAAATATTGTTATTCTCACCTTTCGACGGCCCTCGATCTGCTCTGCAACGTTCCCGGCATCTTCCGGTCCCAGTAATACTTTGCGCGAAGGACTTGAGATGACGTCACCCTCTCGAAGTCATCGCTGTCATTCGCGCAAAGCATTACTGGGACCGGAAGATGCCGGGAGCGTGGTGAGAGGCAGGAAGGACATCAGGGGCCGTCGGGAAGGTGAGAATAATAATATTTTTTATTTTTATTCTATTTTTTATAGGATTATGGTACCCAGGGCCTGGAGGACAGTCTCCTCTCCTCCAGACCCTGGGTACCATCCGCACATGAAGCGCTCACTTCAAGCATGTTGGGCATAGCCACATGCGTAAAATGAGTGTTTCAATGCAACCCTATGGGTGCGGAATCCCCGCAATTCTGCAAAAACAATGAGCATGCTGCAGATTTTTCCGCTATGCGATTCCGCAGCGGAAAGATCCGCAGCATTAGCACAGCATTGCGGAATCCCATAGGATTGCATAGGATGCTTTTTTTGTGTTTTCGCGGCTATTTCGTGCGTAAAAAAAGCCGCGAAAACTCCAAAAAAAAAAAACACCACGTGTGCACACAGCATAAGTTACAATCACTGAGGGCGCGAATGTACTAGGATGGCTGTATACATATATACACAATAGTTTTAGGCAAGTGTGGGAAAATTAATCTTGACCAAATTCACAGTTACATTTGCTTAAATGAAACCCCATGTTTGCAATGAACCTTCACCATGCTTCACTGTTGCCTGAAGACACTCATTATTGGGGGGGTAGCACGGTGGCACACCACCAAGGACAACATCTGCAAGGAGTTTGGCTGTTCTCCCTGTGTTTATGTGCTATGGGCTCTCCAGTTTCCTCCCACACTCCAAAGACATACTGATAGGGAATTTAGATTGTGAGCCCCATCTGGGACAGCGATGATAATGTGTACAAACTGTAAAGCACTGCGGACTATATTGGTGCTATATAAAAATAAAGATTATTATTATTGCACCGATCTCCAGCCCTTCTGCAATCAAACTGCCTTCTATTACAGCCAAATAGTTCATATTTTCACTCATTACTCCAGAGCACCAGTTCCTATGTTTTTGGGCATAGTTAAGTCATTTGGCCTTGTTTCCAGTATGAAGGCCCCACAGCCTTTCTTTACACGGTATGATGGCCTCAGAGCCCCCCTATACATGGTATGATGGCCCCACAGCCCCACTACACATAGCATCCTCTTTATGAACGGTGTAATTCATGACCTATTTTAAATGGATTTCCTTTCCATCAGTGGTGAAAGGGTTAAGGACTCTTTCCATACTGTCTGGAAACATGCAGGTTGTTGATCCCAGCTGCAGATGCTGACATAATCTCATCTCAATACATATAGTAGCTGGGGGCGTTCCTTCCTTGCTCATGAAATAATATTCTTCCTGGAAAGTGTTGAGCTGTGTAGTTGGAGTTGGGAGTAGTAGTTGAATGTTCTATGTGCAGTAGGTTTGTGAGAGTTTATCTCCTTTTACTTATTCCTATTTGGTTTGTTTGTTCCTCCCTTCCCCTCCTTTCCTCCCTATTTTTGGTGACTGTTTTGTATGATAGTGGTTTTCAGTTATCCCTGTCTGCCTTTGTGTCTGATTTCCCTTATATTTCTGTCCCATACCTCATGGGCTCATGGAGGGGACAGATTAGGGTTTAACAGGACCATGGTAAGGTCGGAGATGCAGGCCTCTCTACCATAAAGAGTAGTTAGGGTTCCACTTCCAGTGACAGTTTCAGGCCTTTCTCCCTTACTTCATACTGTCACATCCTGACATTATGAGGCTCTCAGCTCTCAATAGTTTTCAAATAATGACTAATAAAATATTTTAATAAAAAATACTTACCTAGCAGCGTTCCCACAATGCTTTTCAGTGTGGACTGAGGCTCCATGCAGAAGGTGTGATCTAGTGACATATTGCCTGCAAAATGCTGCATTGAGCCTCATACACACAAAATGAGTGACGGAAAAGGAAGCTGTCAGCCGTCTCCTCCACCTGAGGATCTAGATACCATTGAAATCCAAACTTTGGGTGGGGGGCCTGTGCCATTTGTTACTGGGCCCTTCACCCTACTCACAGGCCACCTTGTGTCTTGATGCTGTGCTTAGTTTCATATCACAGGTCAGTTACAATGGCAAGATTGTCTTCCACAACATCAACTTTATGCCAGAATTTGGCTGTTCCTTACTGAGCTTTAAGCCTCCAACACATCAGTTTCTGTTTCAGTTAATGACTTTGCTTAAACTAGATATGAAAATGATGATCATTACCACCTGTTTGGTAAACTTGCTTACTCGTACACCTGTCTATAATCATACAAAATCCCAGACTTTGTTCTAATGTTTCCCACTCTTGCATAAAACTTTGGCACAATATATATATAATGTATATTTATTTTTTTCTGACCAACTCCTTTAAATGGAAACACATTATATTGCAACAAATCTTTCATTTTATGCTTACAGAGACTGTCCTATAGATCCAGGGCAAGATGCCAAAGTACGGGTGGATCTCATGCCTCAACTCTCTGGACTTCGCAAGCTAGCAGTGAATTTTGAAAGTGACCGCCTACAAGGGGTGAAAGGTTATAAGAATGTCATCATAGCTCCTCTTCCAAAGTGAAGGATGCCGTAGCCTTACAATCGAGGAGACTAGGCCTCACCAACAGCACATGTTACATACCAGTCCTATAATGTGAGAAAACCCATTACGTAAGGAGCCATATTTACAAGTATACACTCTGGCTCTGAATCTTGAGATGTGCACTGTGCATTATAAGATGTTTGGCCTAGGAGCCAGAATTTCTAGTGTGCTAAGGCAATTTAGTGTCTAAAGCTCCTGCTGCTTTTTGTAATCTGTACGCTCCTTGAATATTCTGTTTTGTATTGGAGGGGGGGAGATCTGTCACTGATATTGTAAATAACACTTTGTATCCAGACATTAAAAGATCATTTATACAGAAATGACAAGGAATCTTGTTTTCATTAGTCCTGACCTTTTGATTGCTCTTTCTAGCTATGGTATTGATTTCCTTCACAAGCCGTGTTCCTGGAAGATATGTGAGAACATGAGCCAGGTCTGGGACGCAGCTCACTTGGACTCGCATGTTACCAGAAGGCTTGGCTCTTGTAAAACACAAGCGTGCATTTTGGACGGCCTTGTTTATTAGAAACCTTGATGCTGGTCCAGAATAAATCCGCCACAGAGGGCCGGCAATGCTCATCAGTAATGCACAGTGTCAAGTCTGGCCACTGAGAGATGCAACATGTTTAGGGCTCATTCAGACGCCTGTGATTTTTCTCATGCGCAAAAAGGTTCCAAATTTTATCATTCTTTTTTTATCAAGTATCATCTTGTTTCATATGGAGAAAAAAAAATCTCAATATTTTCCTATCAAACGGTCCTTGAAAAACAGACAGCACATGAATGGCGTCTGAGCGCTGTGATTTTTTTTTCCCCGGACCTGTAGTAGGATGGACCGGGCTAGGGCAGCTTCTTGAATGCCCGGGCTGGAACTATCGGGGCTGTCACCAGTGTTGCCGGGGGAAGAGCTTCCTGTGGGACTTTCTGACCAACGTAGACCTTTGCACCTGACTATAGGGGGCGGGGTGGATATAAAAGGAGCTGAGCATGCAAAAACGGGGCTTCTGGCGGGAAGACAGTACATGCTGAAGGAGAAGGTTGACTCCGTCTCCGCTGCTTCTGACCAACCAGCGGGCTTACTCTGCAGCCTGTCTGCCCCTGCACGCACTACTTGTGCACCTACAAGACTGAGCACTTCGCAGACTCCGGCACCCGAGAGCCCTGACTGGTCAGCACCCCTGACAACTACTGACGTGAGGACCCTACAGTGCATGCCTCCCCCGCGGGGTCCTGCTGTGACCTCCACCCCGGGACTTTGTTTCACACTCACTGAGCCAACTCCTATCTGTCACATAACACCATGCTCCAGGACTGAGGGATTACGTTGGGATGAGCCAGGCCATGCCGTTGCGGTACAGAGACAATGCCTTAACTTCATCCGGGATTGCATCAGAGACGTCTCGCGGCACCTGCGTCGCCATCGTGGGATCTTTCAACCTCATCCGTCTGGAAGCTACAGACTGATAAGTTGAATCATTTTGTGCTATTTGTTTGCTAACATTGTTTTATCCCTTCTTGCATTGGTACTGTATCATTACTGCAAACTCCCTGCGTGGAGTATTCACTGTACTCTAAGTGCCCGATAACTCTTGCTCTACCTCCTGCTCGTCACTGCATCTCGCGTTCCTGCTAGCATCTAACAGACCCATAGATTTATATTGGCGAGATTAATCCGCAACTTTAATCAAAGTCAGACATGTCTTTGTGATTTTGTGCGGACCATTTGGCTTGCAAAAATGCACATACATGTAAACGGCACCATAAACTATAAGGGCATGTGTCCACGGTCAGGATTCCGAACGCTTTGGATGCAACGGAAAACCCTCCCTCCCAAAGTGCTGCCCCCTTTGTATATGTGGTGATTCCGCATGTGTTCATTTGGGACCTCTGTCATGGATAAGACTAAGTGCAAGTAGCAGTTATGCCTACTGTTGGGCCTATGTGTTTGTATAACAAGCAGTGAACATAATGTAGATGAATGTCAGATTATGTTTCCCCTTTTTTAAAAAAAAAGTAGAGTTTTTTCTTTTAAAGTGACCCTTTTGTATAGGAAGATTTGCGGATTGCAATACTTTTCTATTCAGTTGAATAAACAGTATGCAGAAAGAAGCCAACTGAACTGTCTTTTGGCCTCAGTGTGAAAATAGGAGCTTTTCATGACTGTCATAAGTGGAGTTATGAGTTATATAGATCAAAGGCTGAAGTCTGGGGCATTGAATCACTGCCAGCACCCACCCCTGTGAACTGGTAATTGAAGTAGGTTATCTGATGAAGGGCGGACATGGAGTGTGTACACAGAGTAATTAAGCTGCTAATGTTGGGTAGCGATTTGGCACAGCAGATGTGACCCTGTATGCCCCCACGCTGGGGTCTCAATGCTTTCACCTTGTGGAGCCACTTTGTCTGTACTCCACAGACAAGACAAGGTAAAACAATATTTCAAGGTTTTTCTAATTAAGCTTCTAGTTTTACATAAGTCAGGGATATATCCATGATCAGGGAGACTAATTGTATCTGTAGGTGAAATTGCTAAAGTTTTGGTAGCTGACAACCCACAGGAGTGTAAAATCTCCATGCATTATGGATATATCATATTGATATGTGGTATGTATAGAATACTTGAAGGATGTTCAGTAAGATGACAGCCATATTGTTTTTCTAAGAGGTTTCGGGGGGGGGGGGATATGGCCCACAGCCAGGGGCTTACATAGAAATCATGGGGCCCCATAGCAAAAGTCTGAATGCCTCACCCCAAAAAAAAAATCACCACCAGGCCCAGCTCACAGTCTTGCATCTCCACGCAGCCTCAGCTCCTCACGCTCTGCCTCCAACAACCGGTAGCCATCCTCACATGTGCAACTACTTCCGGACGGGCCCAGCATACACTGCTCTCTCTGGCTGGAAATCCAGCCGGGAGTAGTGCAGGAATAGAAAGGAGGAGTTAGGAGGAGCCAGGTACAGAGTGACGGTGGCGCACACATTTAATTAAAGGCAAATGGCACAGCCCAGGGGCGGACACTGACAGCTTGGGGCCACCACGCAAGAAATGTGTCTGGGCCCCCTCCTTTTATGGCGACAAAGCTACATATATATATCTCCACACACATACATGTGTATATATATATATTACATAATCTCCTTTATTATGTACTCTGCTCAAAAAAATAAAGGGAACACTAAGATACCACATCGTTGATATTGCTGAATGAAATATCGCAGCTGCAAATCTTTATTCATTACATAGTGGCATGTGTTGAGAACAAGAAAACATAAAAATGATCAATGTAAATCAAAATTAATATCCCATGGAGGTCTGGATTTGGAAGGATACTCAAAATCAAAGTGGAAAATCAAATTATAGGTTGATCCAACTTCAGTGGAAATGCCTCTGGGTAGCCCTCCCAGGGCTGTGGGGTACTCGGTACCGGGCCGGTATCAGTGGGATGTGTCACAGCAGCGGTGACCCGGACCATGGCCCTGGGCGCCCAAGTAATAGGAAGATGTGAATGGTGGGATGTAGTTAGATGAATAGTTCGTAACGCCACCTGTGGTGCTCAGCAAGGGAGGTGTTAAGCCGACGCTGCATGCAGATCCGCTGGGACTGATGGTATGGTGCAGCAAAGATGTAAAAGCTCCCCACAGGTGAAGCTATAGTCCCAGGGCAGTGTAGATGTGGTTGGCACGGGGATGCAGCGGTGCCGGAAAGGTAGGAAGCAGATAAGACACAGCAGGGTGCAATTTCTGTACCTTTACTTGATAACTGCAGTCCAGGGTCCTGATTACAGATGGTATTGGAGCATGCTAGCCTGGAAGCAATTCAGGGATTCTCTCTCAGCTGATGGGTTGTGCAGTCTCCTTACTAGCGCTTGTTTGCGGGATCTCCAGTACCGAGTTACACTGAAGTTCCTCCTGTCAGATGTTCCCAAGAACCTCACTTGCACGGCAGACAGCTGTAGCCTCTCTCGAGGACTCTTTACGCCTAAGTCCCGGCTCACTATCCAAGCTGCTGTTGTGCCCTCAAGTCTTAGATGGGAGTAGGGCATTTACAGCCTCCTACTCCTCTGGTGTCTGTTGCAGGACCGTTAGTATCCGTACAACCGTGGAGACCAGGCTCCAGTTCATGCGATCTCTCCAGAGATGAGCTCTTCCTCTCAGCTCTATCTCAGCGCTCCTTCCACACGTCTGCACACTTCACCCTCCGCTGACTAACTAACCACTCCTTCCTCTTGGCCCTCAGAGAGCACTCCTCCCCTTAATCCCGGTTCAGAATTCCCCCTGCTGGCCTGGAGTGGAACTGTGTTGCATGCATAGATTGACTGTGAGAGAGACCCATCATTGCCTCCAAGCCTGGCATTACCCTCCCCTGGAGGAAGGCAAAGCCACTGTGGCGACCATACCCCTGGGGGCGCCACACCTCAAAACAAGGAAATGATACTCAGTAGTGTGTATGGCCTCCAAGTGCCTGTTTGACCTCCCTACGACACCTGGGCATGCTCCTGGATATTGTCATGAGGGATCTCCTCCAAGACCTGGACTAAAGCATCCACCAACTCCTGGACAGTCTGTGGTGCAACGTGACGTTGGTGGATGAAGCGAGACATGATGTCCCAGATGAGTTCAATCGGATTCAGGTCTGGGGACCGGGCGGCCAGTCCATAACTTCAATGGCTTCATCTTGCAGGAACTGCTGACACACTCCAGCCACATGAGGTCTGGCATTGTCCTGCATTAGGAGGAAGCCAGGGCCAACCGCACCAGGATATGGTCTCACAAGGGGTCTGAGGATCTCATCTCGGTACCTATTGGCAGTCAGGCTACCTCTGGGGAGCACATGGAGGGCTGTGCGGCCCTCCAAAGAATGCCACCCCACACCATTACTGACCCACTGCCAAACCGGTCATACTGAAGGATGTTACAGGCAGCAGATTGCTCTCCACAAAGTCTCCAGACTCTGTCATGTTTGTCACATGTGCTCAGTGTGAACCTGCTTTCATCTGTGAAGAGCACAGGGTGCCAGTGGTGAATTTGCCAATCATGGTGTTCTGTGGCAAATGCCAAGCGTCCTGTATGGTGTTGGGCTGTGAGCACATCCCCGATCTGTGGACGTCGGGAACTCAGACCACCCTAATGGAGTCGGTTCCTAACCGTTTGTGCAGACACATGCACATTTGTGGCCTGCTGGAGGTCATTTTGCAGGGCTCTGGCAGTGCTCCTCCTGTTCCTCCTTGAGCAAAGGTTGAAGTAGCAATCCTGTTGCTGGGTTGTTGCCCTCCTACGGCCTCCTCAACGTCTCCTAGTGTACTGGCCTGTCTCCTGGTAGCGCCTCCAGCCTCTTGACACTACGCTGACAAACACAGCAAACCTTCTTGCCACAGCTCACATTGATGTGCCATCCTGGATGAGCTGCAGTACCTGAGCCACTTGTGTGGGTTGTAGAGTCCGTCTCATGCTACCACGAATGTCAAAGCACAACCAACATTCAAAATTGACCAAAACATCAGCAAGAAAGCATTTGTACTGAGATGTGGTCTGCGGTCCCCACGTGCAGAACCATTCTTTATTGAGTGTGTCTTAATAATTGCCAGTAATTTCCATCTGTTCAGTGTTGCTTCCTAAGTGGACAGTTTAATTTCACAGAAGTTTGATTTACTTGGCGTTATATTCTGTTGTTTAAGTGTTCCCTGTATTTTTTTGATTAGTGTATATTGCTATCCCTTATACAGTGCCCTCTCTAGCTATGTACAGCACCGTCCCTTACATATTGGATTATTTAGAGCTCTGTTTTGTATTACATACCATCCTCTCTTGTTAGATATATAATGCAATGATGGCTGATGGAGCATAGGAAAGCTTCTTTTCTTTTGGAGGTGTTAATCACTGGCTCCTCCATCAGCAGTCATTTTATATCTAACAAGAGAGCGGACTAGGTAATGAAAAAGGGTGCTGTGAATAACAAAAATAACAAGAATATGCTATGTACATAATAGCAGAGGAAGCTATATAATAAGGGACGGCACCATATATAACTAGAGAGGATGGTATGTAATAAAGAACGATGTTATCTACATACAGTGGGGAAAAAAAGTATTTAGTCAGTCAGCAATAGTGCAAGTTCCACCACTTAAAAAGATGAGAGGCGTCTGTAATTTACATCATAGGTAGACCTCAACTATGGGAGACAAACTGAGAAAAAAAAATCCAGAAAATCACATTGTCTGTTTTTTTTTCATTTTATTTGCATATTATGGTGGAAAATAAGTATTTGGTCAGAAACAAGCAATCAAGATTTCTGGCTCTCACAGACCTGTAACTTCTTCTTTAAGAGTCTCCTCTTTCCTCCACTCATTACCTGTAGTAATGGCACCTGTTTAAACTTGTTATCAGTATAAAAAGACACCTGTGCACACCCTCAAACAGTCTGACTCCAAACTCCACTATGGTGAAGACCAAAGAGCTGTCAAAGGACACCAGAAACAAAATTGTAGCCCTGCACCAGGCTGGGAAGACTGAATCTGCAATAGCCAACCAGCTTGGAGTGAAGAAATCAACTGTGGGAGCAATAATTAGAAAATGGAAGACATACAAGACCACTGATAATCTCCCTCGATCTGGTGCTCCACGCAAAATCCCACCCCGTGGGGTCAGAATGATCACAAGAACGGTGAGCAAAAATCCCAGAACCACACGGGGGGACCTAGTGAATGAACTGCAGAGAGCTGGGACCAATGTAACAAGACCTACCAAAAGTAACACACTACGCCACCATGGACTCAGAACCTGCAGTGCCAGACGTGTCCCACTGCTTAAGCCTGCACATGTCCGGGCCCGTCTGAAGTTTGCTAGAGAGCATTTGGATGATCCAGAGGAGTTTTGGGAGAATGTCCTATGGTCTGATGAAACCAAACTGGAACTGTTTGGTAGAAACACAGCTTGTCGTGTTTGGAGGAAAAAGAATACTGAGTTGCATCCATCAAACACCATACCTACTGTAAAGCATGGTGGTGGAAACATCATGCTTTGGGGCTGTTTCTCTGCAAAGGGGCCAGGACGACTGATCCGGGTACATGAAAGAATGAATGGGGCTATGTATCGTGAGATTTTGAGTGCAAACCTCCTTCCATCAGCAAGGGCATTGAAGATGAAACGTGGCTGGGTCTTTCAACATGACAATGATCCAAAGCACACCGCCAGGGCAACGAAGGAGTGGCTTCGTAAGAAGCATTTCAAGGTCCTGGAGTGGCCTAGCCAGTCTCCAGATCTCAACCCTATAGAAAACCTTTGGAGGGAGTTGAAAGTCCGTGTTGCCAAGCGAAAAGCCAAAAACATCACTGCTCTAGAGGAGATCTGCATGGAGGAATGGGCCAACATACCAACAACAGTGTGTGGCAACCTTGTGAAGACTTACAGAAAACGTTTGACCTCTGTCATTGCCAACAAAGGATATATCACAAAGTATTGAGATGAAATTTTGTTTCTGACCAAATACTTATTTTCCACCATAATATGCAAATAAAATGAAAAAAAAACAGACAATGTGATTTTCTGGATTTTTTTTTCTCAGTTTGTCTCCCATAGTTGAGGTCTACCTATGATGTAAATTACAGACGCCTCTCATCTTTTTAAGTGGTGGAACTTGCACTATTGCTGACTGACTAAATACTTTTTTTCCCCACTGTATATGACATTGAATGTGTGTGTATGTATGTGTGTATCACCAACCAATCACGAAGCATCTTTCATTTCACCAGAGCTGTTTAAAAGAAGCTGATCTGTGATTGGTTGCTATGAGCAACAGTTTTCCCACTCGACAACACCTCAGCAGACACTGACATGGTGGGAAAAATCTAGCATCCCCGGAAACATAAGCTCACAGCCATTGTCTGCCCCCCCAGAAAGGAGCACAGAGCACATGACAGTAATGAATCACCCCCTACCATGACCATATACCCATCACACATCCTCCATCCCATAGGCACATCTTCCCTCTTAAAGGGATCTCCGGTATGGAAGTTAGGGCAAATCCCTCAACGCTCTGATTCTGACCCCCAGGCTTCTATTAAAGGGATCATTGGTATGGAAGTTATGGTAAACCCATCCAGCACTTTGGTTTTGACTCCAGGCCTCTCTTAAAGGGATCCCTGGTATGGAATTAGGACCGTTCCACTCAGGACTGTGGTTCTGACCCCAGGGTCTCTTAAAGGGATCCCCGGTACGGAAGTGAGGGCAAATCCACTCTGCGCTTTGGTTCTGACCCCAGGCCTCTCTTAAAGGGATCTCTGGTATGGAAGTTATGATAAATCCATCAGAGCTCTGATTCTCACCCCAGGCTTCTATTAAAGGGATCATTGGTATGGAAGTCAGGGCAAATCCATTTAGTGCTCTGGTTCTGATGCCAGACCTCTCTTAAAGAGATCCCCGGTATGGAAGTTAGGACCGTTCCACTCAGCGCTCTGGTTCTGACCCCAGGCTGATGGGATGATGTGGGATATTAGGGGTAGTAGTCCGGTGACTCTGGCTAATGGGATGATGTGGGATATTAGGAGTAGCAGTCTGGTGGCTCTGGCTGACGGGATGATGTGGGATATTAGGGATAGTAGTCCGGCGGCTGTGGTGGGATGATGTGGAATATTAGGGGTAGTAGTCCGGTGGCTCTGGCTGATGGGATATTAGGGGTAGTAGTCCGGGGGCTCTGACTGATGGGATGACGTGGGACATTAGTGGTAGTAGTCTGGCAGCTCTGGCTGACGGGATGATGTGGGATATTAGGGGTTGTAGTCCGGTGGCTCTGACGGGATGATGTGGGATATTTGGGGTAGTAGTCCGGTAGCTCTGGCTGACAGGATGATGTGGGATATTATAGTGAATGTGGCTATGCGGAATGGGCAGGGATATACACTCAGCTTTATATAAATAGATATAATCATTATAATTTATTATAACTAACCGTAGTTAGTTACTATGCCCAGGCAACGCCGGGCTCTTCAGCTAGCACAGGACAAAAGAGGAAACTAAGTAACTAAGGATGGTGTTATACATAATAAGTGAGTACACTATATACTAAGAGACTGTGCTATCCATAATAAGTGAGTACACTATATACTAAGAGGCTGTGCTATGTATAATAAGTGAGTACACTAAGATATACTAAGGGACTGTGTTAAACATAAAAAGCGATAATAATGTCTTCCTCCACCTACCCCTGTTCCTAAATCCATTATAAATCCCCCATCCTCTCTTCCCCATCCCCCACACCCCTCATTGTCCTTCTCCACCCCACTTCCCATTATTGCTCTGTCACCCACCCCCATCATTGCCTTCTCCCCAGCATCCCCATCCTTGCCTTTTCCACCATCCCTATCATTGCTTTCTCCCCACCACCCAATCATTACCCATTCCACCACCTCCATCATTGCCTTTTCCCCACCACCCCATCATTGCCCATCCACCACCTCCATCATTTCCTCCTCCCCCAGCACCCCCAATATTGCTCTTTCAACCACGACCATCATTGTCCTATCCACCACCAACATCATTGCCTTTTCCCCACCACCTCCATCATTGCTTTCTCCTCCACCACTCCCATCACTGCCCTTTCCACCACCTCCATCATTGCTTTTTCCCCCACCACCCCATCATTGCTTTCTCCCCCACCACCCCCATCATTGCGTTCTTCCCCAACACCTCCATCATTGCCTCCTTCCCCACCACCTCCATCATTGTCCTTTCCACTGCCACTATCATTGCCTTCTCCCTCACCACCCCATCATTGCCCATTCCACCACCTCCATCATTTCCTCCTCCCCCATCATCCCCATCATTGCCCTTTCCACCACCACTATCATTGCCCATTCCACCACCTCGATCATTTCCTCATCCCCACCACCCCATTATTGCCCTTTCGTCCTCCATCATTGTCCTTTTCACCACCTCCATCATTGCCTTCTCCCCCACCACCTCCATAATTTCCTCCTTCCCCACCCCCCATCATTGCTTTCTCCCCCACCACCCCCATCATTCCCCTCTGTCACCCCCATCATTGCCTGCTCCCCATCACTCCCATCATTGCCCTCTCCTCCATCTACACAGACACACACAGCACCATTCACCTCTTTGCACGTTCCCCCTCAGCGCTACGCACGCACGCACACCACCACTCATCTCTACACACACATACACGTACGTACACACAGCGCAGACAGCACCGCTCACCTCTCTGCACGCTCTCCCACAGCCACAGCATCACCGTCGTCAGCAGCTTCCTCTCACTGTCACAGCGGCCGAGGCGCTGAAGGATGATGTCATCCAGCCGCGCCACTTACTTCTGTGTGAGTCAGAAAGTGTGGGCAGGAAGCAGGACGGATCACTGCAGCTCTGTTGCCATTTTCTCTTGTAGGCAGCGGAGTTGCAGGGATCTCTCCCTGCCCACCGCACGAGGGCAATCTAGCCAGGAGCCCCCCGGAGCCTTGGGGTGGATAAACAGGCCAGATTGCCCTCAGTATCAGCTGCGCTGCAGGGGCCCCATGGAGCCTCTGGGTCCTGATGCAGCTGTACCGGCTGTATATGCTGTACGTCCATCCTTGGCACAGCCATTGCGGTTCGACTCTGGCGGGCCCCATCGCCCCTCGGGGCCCCATAGCAGTCGTGTGGCCTGCCGCCATTGGCGGTACGCCACTGCCCACAGCAGAAATGAGGGCTAAAACTGGATTATAATCAAATCAATCTGATGAGCTGACCCTTTTCACCAATGGGAGAAGTGAGGGATCTGGCAAGATCATTTTATGATGTCATCTAAAGAATGTCCATGTCAGATACCAGGAGAAACAACGAGTAATACAAATGTGTCCTCCGCCAAAAGTTCTCACGGATCCCATTTATAAAACTTATCTATATTTTATCCCTTTTATTTTATAGTTTTTTTGCTTCTATGTGTGCATTTTTGTTATTTCATCTTTTGCAACCCTTTTTAAAGGACTGTACTTTTTTTGTCTACAGAATCAAAAAATGTATAAGTTTGTAACTCTTTGCTCTAACATAACCATGATATTGAGAATGATAGTGAAAATAGCTTGGTTGTGATACCTTGTAGTCAGAGGGCAAATAGTGAACCGTTTAGAAACTTGGGAAAGTTGGGTTTGCATGTTCCTGCCCCTGAAGACAACAACCGTACTGTGTGTTTAGTGTTATGCCGTTTTATATGTAATAGTGTACAGTGCAGGATAGCATAAGTACGGTTTATATAGTAAGTGGTTTAACAAGAACAATAGGTTTAATCTATATGATAGGAAATAGTTAATGATAGAACTAGCCCAGTGGGTTGGAACTAGTGTTAATAAAAAGAGGGGCACTTCCTAGTTAAAGAAGCGCAGTGTCAAGTTCAGGTGCAGTAGGCTGCTAGGGGCAGCATGTGCCATTCATTAGAGGCAGTGGGAGGCTGTACTTATATCCCTGATGCACATTCCTGTAAAGTCTTGAGCCTAGGGCTTGGGCCAGGTACCAAGGAGCAGGCCTGGTCTTCTGATATCTCGAGGTTGGTGGATGTGGAATTCCATGGGGGGGTAGGTGGCCAGTCCCGCGTGCACTGCTGAAGTGGACAGGAAATCCCTGAGGCTGATGGAGTCAGAGGGGTAGTCAAGGACAAACAATTGACAGGGCTGAAGACCTACTGTATCAAGGAAGTAAGGAGCATGAATTGCTGTGCCCTATCCCACGTCACAACCTAATGATCTTGAACTAATCAGTAAATGCTGAGTACCTGTTCTTTTATGTTTGTGTTTTGTTCTTTTATGGTTTTATTAACAGTTAAGTATTTTTATGAGCTGATATAAATTGCTAGTAATTACTAGATTCAATTACCAGCAACCTCATTCATCATATTTACTTTTAGCACAGAACAAGTCGATAATTAAGAATATATGGGTCGCCCTCCCAGGGCTGTGGGGTACTCGGTACCGATGAGCTTCAATGGGAGATGTCACGGCAGCTGGGACCCGGCCCATGGTCCTGGGCGCCCATTGAAAAAGAGGAATGTTCAGTGTACTTATGATGAATGATTCGAGACGCCACCTGTGGTGTTCGGCAATGAAGATGTTAAGCCGACGCTGCAGACAGATCCTCTGGGACAGATGGTGTGGTGCAGCAATGATGTTATAGGCCTCCTCCACAGGCAGGGCTGTAGTCCCAGGGCAGAGTAGGTGAAGTGACACTTAGATGGAGTAGTGTCGGGCGCAAGGGATGTAGCAGTGCTGGGCAGGTTGACGTAGGAATAAGTGGAGGACACCAGGGCATTTAGTTCCAAAGCTTTACTCACAGTCTGTTGCAGGTACCGGTGCCCGCATCCATGCCGTGTCCTCCGGGTCAGGAGCTCAGTCAACTTCCAGGCAAGATGAAGTACTCCTTTCCAACACTCCGCCAACTTATGTGCCTTTTCTGAACGTCTCCTCTTATAGCGCCTTTGAATGAAGTACTCCTAGTACTGAGTTACACTGGAGTTCCTCCTGTCAGATGTTCCTATGAACTCTACTCGCACGGCAGACAGCTGTAGCCTGCTTCGGGGACTCCTTCTACCTAGTCCTGGCTCACTATTGTTGCTGTTGTGCCCCCAAGTCTTGTGTGGGAATAAAGTGGTGACAACTTCTATTCCTCCGGTGTCTGCTGCAGGACCATTAGTACCCATACAACCTCGGGGACCGGACCCCGGCCTTGCGCTGTGAACTTGGGCAGGGTTCTCTCTTCCAACCCTGATCCTTAGTCCTCCTATTCTCTTTACGTTCCGTGCTAATCCTTCTTCCCAATGGAGAATCAAGCTTCCTTTCTCAATCTCTTTCCTGTGCCAGCAGACCCAGATCACTGTGGCCTGCTGCAGCACTTCCTTCTTCCATCCCTCTCCCGGGATCTTCTCTGTCCTTCTACATCCTCACTTACTGACTGAATGACTGAACTGAACGACTGACAACTCTTCCCGCTCTTTTGTGTAAACTCAACTCCACCCGCCTCCCAGCACGTTTCGTGTTCCAAGCAGGGAGCCACCAAGGGGTGCTATTCTACACTTCAAGCAGGGAGCCACCGACGGTGCTTTTCTACACTACTTTGTGGTGTGGGGTGCAGGTGTTGGAGTGTGGTCAGGTGTCTCCACCTTACCTGGATGATGGAGTACCACACCTCAGGAGGAGGTGCAATACCTCAGTGGTGACTGAACCCTCAGGGGCTCCACATATACATGTGAATTTAAGATTTAGGAGGGTAACAAAAGGATGTGACCTTTCCTGTGAAAATAGGATACAGGTGAGTCACTGAGAGAATAGCTCCAGTCAAATAAAGGTTAGTGCTGCCTAATAACTCGGTGGACCTAGGCGAACCTGGAATAACATATTAGTGCCTTCCACTTCATAAATTCTTTGTTCTCAAAATTCTTTTGCCAAAGGTACTTTGCATGTTAAGCAAATATTTTGCAAAAGATAAGTGCTTTAATTATTTTATTAGCGTAAAGGGGTTAAAGGGTTTGTCTGGTCTGCACAATTCTTTCAAGTTACTACATATGCAAACAACTGAAAGTGCTCTGGTGCAAAGGTTCAACTTGGTCGTCCCCCACCTCTCCCACCAAGACGTCTAACCCTTCCTATGCTCCAGGCCGGTCCCTTTTCAAATTAGGGCAGTGCTCCATTTGGTCTGGACTCCATCCAGTATTGGATATATGTATATGTGGCATACAATCGCGGTGGCGTTGAGCGACATCAGGACACTAGTGCGTGGAGATAACGAGAATCCAGGAGTGTGAAGGGTAAAGACTTGAGGCACTGTATAACTCGATGGAAGTTCCCCTGACAATATCAGCCTTTTGCCAGGGGTGTGAAATAAACACTTAAACTGCAGCATTTGATTGCTGAAGTAGCGCCATACTAAAATTAAGCATGAGAAATCTTTCTGCAGATGACCTGTGTACCTACATTTCTGTATTAATACATGTCTTACAGAGAACACAGATTAGTTATTCCTCCCTGAAGAATGCTGTTTATTAAAATGCTTGTAGGCGCACAAGTGTAATAGCACTGTTTAGAAAGCATTGGGTAACATGCATTATGAGAAATGAAGTGGTGATACAGACAAGGCGTGCACTCTGTGGATATGAGGTAGGTGCAAGCTGAACCTGGAACTTAGTCCAGACAGTCATCCAGTGAAGAGAAATGGTGTACACCACAGACGGCGCTAGCGGCCCCACGCTTCCAGCTCATCTTAGGACCTCTGCCTGGTCCCTGCCAGACTGGAGCTTTTTTTCAGCCCCTCCTGCACATTCATACTGCCGTGATTGCTTCTTTTTCTCTTGTGCTTTAAGTGAGGTTTGAAAAAGACCCGACATAGGGTCGAAACGTTACCTCAACGAACTATTCACCTGTGATGTCTTCAATAAAAAAAAATGTTTGCATTGAAAATCAAAATTTCCCAGAGTGCAGCTGTTTTCTCTTCACTTTATGAGAAATGAAGATAATCTTGGGAACCCACACATAACATTCAGATTAGTTTCTTACAGGGAATCTGTCAGTAGCATGAACCCTCCGAAGCCGCTTATATGGGCATGTAAGTCAAAGGAAGTTGGATAACATGATACCTTGATATCTGTGATCTGATGTATTATTCCAGAGATAGCCATGTTTTTCTCATATGTAAATGATCTGTTCAGGGCTATGGGCCGGACACTGATCTGTATGAGGCTCTATCTCCAGAGATTATTATAAACTAGATGGTGGCCCGATTCATCGGGTATTCTAGAATATGTATGTAGTTTATTTATGAAGATTTAAAGGAAATCTGTCACCCCATTTTTGCCCCATAAGCTGGGGCCACCGCCATCAGAGGCTTATCTACAGCATTCTGTTATGCTGTAGATAAGCCCCCGATGAAACCTGAAAGATAAGAAAAAAGAGTTATATTATACTCACCCTGGCGTTCAGTCCGGTCCGATGGGTGTCTCCGTCCCATCCGGCGCCTCCCATCTTCATACAATGATGTCCTCCTCCTTGCTTCTCCCTCGGCTCCTGTGCAGGCGTATTTTCTCTGCCTTATTGAGGGCAGAGCAGAGTACTGCAGTGCGCAGACGCCGGAGCTCTCTGACCTTTCCCGGCGCCTGCGCACTGCAGTACTTTACTCTGCCCTCAATTAGGCAGATAAAGTACGTGCAGGAGCCGAGGGAGAAACAAGGAGGAGGACGTCATCGTATGAAGATGGGAGGCGCAGGACCGGACCGCGACACCCACTGTACACGACTCCGCCCCCCGGTGAGTATAATCTAACTTGTTTTTTGTATCTTTATGGCTACTTATCCCCATCCTTGTTTGCATGGCTCCTCATCCCTATCCTGGAATGCATGGTGCCCATCCCTATCCTTGTATGCATGGTTCCTTATCCCCATCCTTGCATGCATGGCTCCTCATTCCTATCCTTGTATGCGTGGCCCCCATGAGAAAAGCATAAAAAAATAAACCATTCTACTTACCATCCCCTGCACACCCTTGCTGCATCTTTTTCCGATGCTCGCAGCTCCAGCTGCCGGGCTATCACGTGTCCCTGCTCATTAAAGTAATGAATAGAGTTGAGCGACTTTTGCTTTTTTAGGGTCGCGTTTCGTTTCGTGAAACCCGACTTTTCCAAAAGTCGGGTCGAGCAAGATCGTCCGATTATAGGGAAAAGTCGGGGTCGTCCCGAAACACGAAACCCAATGTAAGTCAATGGGGAATAAAAGTCGGCAGTGAGAGGAGGACAGGAAACACACCTACAGTGCCCATTTGAATGCCAAAAGCATCAATTCTTCTTACTTAAGCTTGTCAACCTTAATTAACTTCATAATACAAGTTACGCACTGAAAAATGGGGGTTATTTGGCTAAATTTGTGGGGGGGGAGGGCTGGCTGCAGGTTTTCATGTGCCCTGGGCGAAAGAGCGCCCCTTTAACACATACCACAACTCATCATGCTCCGATACGGCAGAGAAATAGCGGTATAGTACAATGAAAAATACCTCACTTTTTACATCTCATGACGAGGCCCATCTATTTCTCCATACAAAATCATTGGTCCCATATAATGTTTGAAACAGTATATGATGAGCTCCACATAATGCTACAGTATATGTTGGTCCCCATGGATGAAGCTCCACTGTCTTATGGGCCCAAATAATGCTCCAAACATAATGGGCCCCATTTCTACTGCTCTAGTGTATAATGGGCCCTGTAAATGCTGCTCCAGTGTCTGATGTCCACCTTTGGAATGTTCCAGTGTATGGTGGGCCCCATCTATCATTCTCCAGAGTATAGTGCTCCCCAAAAATTGCTGTCCCAACATAGAAAACAATCAAATAAGTCTCCTCGCTAGGGAATCCCTGTACTTGTCTGGACAGGTGCTGTAGCTTGCTTAACAGCTCGCCAGCCGTTCTCACGCCCAGTATGGATTGCACGTGATTGCACAAAGGTTAGAAAGGGTACCGTATCCCTGGATAACATGTATGGATAGTGTACACATTCAAAATATATGTCTATACAGCATGAGGCAGGCTCAGACGGTGTTAGGCCCAGTATGGATTGCACGTCATTGCACAAAGGTTAGAAGGGGTACCGTATCCCCGGATAACATGTATGGATAGCGTACACATTCAAAATATATGTCTATACAGCATGAGGCAGGCTCAGACGGTGTTAGGCCCAGTATGGATTGCACGTCATTGCACAAAGGTTAGAAAGGGTACCGTATCCCCGGATAACATGTATGGATAGCGTACACATTCAAAATATATGTCTATACAGCATGAGGCAGGCTCAGACGGTGTTAGGCCCAGTATGGATTGCACGTCATTGCACAAAGGTTAGAAGGGGTACCGTATCCCCGGATAACATGTATGGATAGCGTACACATTCAAAATATATGTCTATACAGCATGAGGCAGGCTCAGACGGTGTTAGGCCCAGTATGGATTGCACGTCATTGCACAAAGGTTAGAAAGGGTACCGTATCCCCGGATAACATGTATGGATAGCGTACACATTCAAAATATATGTCTATACAGCATGAGGCAGGCTCAGACGGTGTTAGGCCCAGTATGGATTGCACGTCAATGCACAAAGGTTAGAAAGGGTACCGTATCCCTGGATAACATGTATGGATAGCATACACATTCAAAATATATGTCTATACAGCATGAGGCAGGCTCAGACGGTGTTAGGCCCAGTATGGATTGCACGTCATTGCACAAAGGTTAGAAAGGGTACCGTATCCCCGGATAACATGTATGGATAGCGTACACATTCAAAATATATGTCTATACAGCATGAGGCAGGCTTAGACGGTGTTAGGCCCAGTATGGATTGCACGTCATTGCACAAAGGTTAGAAGGGGTACCGTATCCCCGGATAACATGTATGGATAGCGTACACATTCAAAATATATGTCTATACAGCATGAGGCAGGCTCAGACGGTGTTAGGCCCAGTATGGATTGCACGTCATTGCACAAAGGTTAGAAGGGGTACCGTATCCCCGGATAACATGTATGGATAGCGTACACATTCAAAATATATGTCTCAGGAGGCAGGCTCAGACGGTGTCAGGCACAGTATGGATTTGACGGCCCAGATTACACAGCGGAGGAGCAGGGAGAGGTAAAGATTGCAAATGCTGGGGCCCTGGCCAAGCAAGGGGGGCCCACTCGTGGGCGTCGGTACTGGCACTGGGCCCCTCATAGTACAGCGGTGTGTCTGACGGCGGGTGTGCACCACCGCCGTCAGAGACACTTGATTGCACTATGAGGGACCCTGTGCCAGTGCCCGCGCCCAAGAGTCGGCCTACCCACCTGTCCAGGGCAACGGCACTCGCACGGTGTCGTGCGCTAGGTGGTGACCCCGGCCATGGGGGGGAGGCAGCACAGTTAGGGAGTTTTAGAAAGTGGCATATGTTGATGTTGGACATTCAACTGATGCAAAAGGCGAAATAAGTGAAGTACCAGGAAGAGGTGGACCAAAGCAAGCCATTTTTCTGTCACCCTATGTGTCATCAGGGGAAGGTGGGACAAAATCCTTGGAAACCCATGCGTGGTTCATTTTAATGAAGGTTAGATCATCCACATTTTGGGTTGACAGACGGGTCCTTTTTTCTGTCAGGATTGATCCAGCTGCACTGAAGACTCTTTCCGATAGCACACTTGCAGCTGGGCAAGCGAGCTCCTGTAAGGCATATTGTGCCAATTCAGGCCAGGTGTCCAGTTTAGCGGCCCAATAGTCAAAGGGGAATGACCTGTGTGGGAGAACATCGATATGGGAGGAAAAGTAGTTTGTAACCATAGTTGACAACTGCTGTCTCCTGTCACTTTCCATCGATGCAGTATTACCAGTTGTGTGAGCGGTATTTGAAAAATCAGTCCACAACATGGTCATGAAACCCCTGTCTCCAACGCCACTTCTGCTGTGTGCACCACGAACACCTCTGCCAAGCTGCCCCCGGCCCGTACGGCTCGTGTGAGAACCATCACCGCTGCTGTGTGCTGGGAATGCCTCAAGCAACCGATTTACCAGAGTTGCTTGTTTATTAGCCAATATTAGGTCAAGGTTCTCCTGTGGCATGATGTTTTGTAATTTGCCTTTATAGCGTGGATCCAGGATGCTGGCCAACCAGTAGTCGTCATCGTTCATCATTTTGGCAATGCGGGGGTCCCTTTTTAGGATCCGCAAGGCATAATCTGACATGTGGGCCAATGTTCCCGGTGTCAATGATGCACTGCGAGTGCTGGGTGGAGGAGCACTTTCTGGCAAATCCACATCCCTCCAGTCACGCACAAACCCTGTACCAGACCTTGCCACGCCAACATTTTCACTTGCCCCACGAGATGCATCCTCCTCCCCTAAGTAATCATCCCCATCATCCTCCTCCTCCTCTTCTTCCTCCACCTCCTCCAGGAGAGGTCCCTGAGCAGACAACGGCTGAATGTCATCAAGGATTCCCTCCTCCTCTTCCTCCTCATCAACATTGGCTGCAGACGCCTGCTCCTTAAGGTGCGTCAAAGTTTGCATGAGCAGACGCATAAGTGGGATGCTCATGCTTAGGATGGCGTCGTCTGCGCTTACCAGCCGTGTGCATTCCTCAAAACACTGAAGGACTTTACAAAGGTCTTTCAGCTTCGACCACTGCACGCCTGTCAACTCCATGTCTGCTCTCAAAGTGCCTGGCCGTGTATCCTCCCACAAATGCATTATGGCCTGCCTCTGCTCGCACAGCCGCTCCACCATGTGCAGGGTGGAGTTCCACCTTGTTGCAATGTCGATAATGAGGCGGTGGTTGGGAAGGTGGAGCAATCGCTGCAGCTTCTGCATACGAACGGAGTGTACAGGCGACCGGCGGATGTGCGCGCACAGTCTTCGCACCTTCTGGAGCAGGGCTGTTAACTCCGGATAATTTTTGAGGAAGCACTGCACCACCAGGTTCAAGGTGTGAGCCAAGCAAGGTATGTGGCTGAGTTTTGAAAGGGCTATGGCTGCCACAAAATTACGGCCGTTATCACTAACTACCTTGCCTGCCTCAAGATGTACACTGCCCAGCCATGACTCAGTTTGTCGCTTCAAGTACTCGGCCAGCACCTCGGCGGTGTGTCTGTCGCCCAAACACATCATCTGCAACACAGCCTGCTGACGCTTTCCACTAGCTGCTCGATAGGGGGACACATCGTGTGCAACAGTGGCAGCTGCAGATGGAGTGCTCGTACGACTGCGCTCTGTGGACGAGCTGTCGCTTCTGGAGGAGGAGGAGGGTCGAACGCCTACAGCCAACTGTTTCCTATACCGTGGGCTAGGCAGCACTGTCCCACCACCGCTGTCCCCTGTGGACCCTGCATCCACCACATTAACCCAGTGCGCAGTGATGGACACGTAACGGCCCTGGCCATGCCGACTGGACCATGCATCAGTTGTGAGGTGCACCTTTCCGCTCACTGACTGCTTGAGTGCATGGACAATGCGGTCTTTCACACGATGGTGGAGGGCTGGGATGGCTTTGTGAGAGAAGAAGTGGCGACTGGGTAGGTCATAGCGTGGTACTGCATAGGCCATGAGTTCGCGGAAAGCTGTGCTTTCCACCAACCGAAAGGGCATCATCTCAAACGAGATTAGTTTGGCAATGTGGGCATTCAAACCCAGTGTATGCGGATGAGAGACTGAGTACTTTCTTGACCTACTCATAGTGTCTGGGAGGGTGAGCTGGACTTGAGAGCTGCATATGGTGGAAGTAGCGGTGGACAGGGCGGACTGAGAGAGGGTTGATGATGGAGTTGGTGTTCTTTCTGATGGCCTAGAATCAGTCTTTCGTTGATATAACAGTGGGATTCCCTGACTGCTGTGGCCTTGCAACGACACCTCAACATTTGCTGCTGTGCTAACCGGTGGGCTTACAGTGGGGGAAACAATGTAGCGTTGCTGACTACCTTCGTTGTGATCAGTTGCACATGTGGCACTTGAGGTTTGGTGTTGTGTCCACGCTTGCAAGTGCATGCTGGTTAAATGTCTAAGCATGCAACTGGTATTCAAATTTTTCAGATTTTTCCCTCGGCTAAAGGTCTTTGCGCACTTGGCCTGATCATGAGGATTTTGTTCAAAAAAGTGCCACACTGCACTCTTCCTACTTTGGCAGACATTTTGCGGCCTAGCACGCTGTGATCTTTTGACCCTCTGGACAAGCTGTCAAGCAACTCTTTTGATGTTTGGAACCTGTCTTTGGAGTGCTCCGGGCCTGCCAGATAACAGCTGTTGCGATGTCGATGTCTGCTGTGGATGCTCCTCATCTGAGCTATTGGGAGCAGCACCCTCTTCCCCCAATGGATGCCAATCTGGGTCAACAACTGGGTCATCCATCACCTCCTCTTCTATGTCATGTGCACCTTTCTCTGTGTCACCGTGTATGGTGGTATAGTGTGCGGGAAGGGGCACCTGAGTCTCATCAGGGTCAAAATCTGGCTCTGTACACTGCGAGGACAATGTAGTGCTCTGAGTGAATGTACCAGCAGAATCATCCATCAGCGGCTGTGCATCAGTGCACTCCATGTCAGATTCATCTTGGCCTGGGTAATTCACCATTTGACTTGATAATCCAGGCATGGTATGTGAAAACAGCTCCATGGAGTAATCAGTAGTATGGCCTGCGTCATCCTTCAATCTTGGTTGGGGTGAAGGACACAAGGAAAGGTGTGGTTCATGAACATGAGCCTCCAATGACGACTCAGTGCTTTTACTTTTTACAACTGAAGAAGAGGAGGCGATAGAGCTGGAGGCTGAGTCAGCAATGTAAGACAAAACTTTTTCCTGATGCTCTGCCTTTAAAAGCGGTTTGCCAACTCCTAGAAAACTAAGCGTTCGAGGCCTTATGTAGCCAGACGATGACGCAGGGTCAGCACCTCCTGCATTCGGTCCTATTTTGCTCTTGCCACTACCATCAGATCCACCACCAACACCATCATTACCAGCTGCCAACCCCCGCCCAATTCCACGGCCTCTTCCACCAGCCTTCCTCATTTTTGGTAGAAATGTAGACAAAATCCAACAAACTATATAGTAATGTAAAACAAGGTACAAGGTGTCTATAGGACAGGGGAGTTTTAGAATTTCTGCACACACTTGTGGACAGTGGACACTTGTGGATTGTGTGCGGCCCACTGATATCTGAGCGCTATGTGACACGCTCGATGGCACAGCTGCCTGTGACCAAAGTGACGAGAGGATAATGGAGATTTTGAATCTCTGCGTACACTTGTGGACAGTGGACACTTGTGGATTGTGTGCGGCCCACTGATATCTGAGCGCTATGTGACACGCTCGATGGCACAGCTGCCTGTGACCAAAGTGACGAGAGGATAATGGAGATTTTGAATCTCTGCGTACACTTTTGGACACTGGACACTTGTGGATTGTGTGCGGCCCACTGATATCTGAGCGCTGTGACACGCTCGATGGCACAGCTGCCTGTGACCAAAGTGACGAGAGGATAATGGAGATTTTGAATCTCTGCATACACTTGTGGACAGTGGACACTTGTGGATTGTGTGCGGCCCACTGATATCTGAGCGCTATGTGACACGCTCACAAAAACCGCGTGCCTATTGGCTCATCTTTCATCGTTTTTAAGAAATCTCAAGATGGAAGAGGCCAGGAGCCATTTGGTGAGCTGCATTTCTTGCTACATGTTCACAGATTTACCAGTGGAAAAGCCAAACTTCACGTGCCACAAATGCAAGCTTGTGTCCCTGTTGGAGGAAAAGTTGCAAAATCTCGAAGAGAGGTTAGCTACGTTGAAGATCATTAAGGAAGGTGAAGAGTTCTTGGACAGAGCAGAATTATCTCTTCATGTTACAGAAAGAGAAGAAATTCGAAGTGCACCTGAAGAAACAGAGGAATGGAGACATGTGACCCAGAGAAGCAAGAGGATCAGGAGGCAGTCAGCACCCATACTGCTCAGAAACCAGTACCAGGCTCTCACGCAGGAAAACGATAAAGAAATACATCAGGATAAGACTTTGCCAACAAACAGCAACCTTGTACGCCCTCAGAGTCCTCCTGGATGGAGAAAGAAAAATGATGTGAAGAAGAAACGGAGAGTGGTGGTCATGGGGGATTCCCTGTTGAGAGGAACAGAGGCCGCTATCTGCAGACCGGATATAACTACAAGAGAAATGTGCTGTCTTCCAGGTGCAAAAATTAAAGATGTGTCTGACAGGATATCAGGACTCTTCAGACCTACAGATGACTACCCATTCCTGCTACTACATGTGGGGACAAATGACACCGCAAGAAACGACCTGGAAACCATCTGCAGAGACTTTGAAGACTTAGGCAAGAAAGTGAAAGAACTGGGAGCGCAGGTGGTCTTCTCTTCCATCCTCCCAGTGGATGGCCATGGAACAAGGAGGTGGAATAAGATTCTGCAGGTGAACAACTGGCTACGTCGATGGTTCCGTCAGCAACGATTTGGATTTCTGGATCACGGAGTGAACTACTTATACGATGAACTACTTGCTAGAGATGGGGTGCACCTTACGAAGACTGGAAAGCATGTATTTGGAAGTCGCCTTGCTACACTTGTAAGGAGAGCTTTAAACTAGAACAACATGGGAAGGGAAGCAAAAGACCAGAAAAAGCCATACACCTGACAAATGCTATTGAGAACTCTGCTATTAGAAGTGGAAAGGAAGAACAAAGACGAAAGAATCTAATTAATAAAAATATTGGAGAAAGAGAAACCAATCACAAACTAAAATGTTTCTATACTAATGCACAAAGCATGGGCAACAAACAAGGAGAATTGGAACTACTAACACAGGAAAAGAAATATGATGTCATTGGAATCACTGAAACTTGGTGGGACAATACACATGATTGGAATACAAGACTAGAAGGATACAACTTATTTGCAAGAAACAGACTTGATAAACGAGGAGGGGGTGTCGCATTGTATGTTAGAAACGCGTATATCTGCACAGAGATTGAAGCTTCAGAGACTGGGAGTTCTGTGGAAACTGTTTGGGTAAAAATACAAGGACAGAACAATGGAAAGGACACCATTGTAGGCATTTACTACAGGCCGCCTGTGCAAGCCGAAGATATAGATGAACTCTTTATGCATCAGATGGCCAAGTTCTCCAAAAAATATGACATAGTTGTCATGGGAGATTTCAACTATCCAGACATTTGTTGGGAATCTCTCTCAGGCAAAACTAACAGGTCAAGGAAATTCTTATCCTCTCTTGCTGACAACTTTATCTTCCAAAAGGTAAGGGAGAAAACAAGGGGAACTGCTACCTTGGATCTAATCCTTATAAACAGGGAGGAAATGGTTGAGCAGGTAAAAGTGGCTGGGACCCTAGGAGGTAGCGACCATGCTATTTTAGAATTTTGGATAACTAGAGGTGGAAGACCTGTGAAGACTCAGACGTCAAGGTTAGATTTCAGAAAGGCAGATTTTAAGGGATTCAGAAAGAGAATTGGAGGGATCCAATGGCTGGATATCCTTAAAGACAAAAATGTCCAGGAAGGATGGGAAATCTTGAAAAATGAAATTCTCAAAGCACAGTTGTTAACAATTCCGAAAAGAGGGAAGAATAGGAAGCATTTAAGGAAACCAGGATGGATGAACACAGAACTTAAGCACATGCTAAAAAGGAAGAAAAAAATGTTTATAAAATGGAAAGAGGGAGGCATATCTAAAGAAGAATATAATGCTGTCTGCAGAACCTGCAGGGCACAAATCAGATTAACTAAAGCTGAAAATGAACTGAGGCTTGCAAGAGATGTCAAAAGCAATAATAAAGGATTTTGGGGATATGTCAAAAGTAAAAGAAAAGTCAAAGATGCTATAGGATTTTTACAGGATGAAAATGATGAAATGGTAAGACAGGATGTTGAGAAGGCTGAACTTTTAAATTCCTATTTTGCATCTGTTTTCTCTCAGAAAGGAAATGCAACATCAACTGTTATTCACTGTCCTATTAAGGGAATAGAAGAATCCAGGATATCTATAAACAGAAAGATAGTGAGGAAACACTTAGCTAACCTAAATGAATTCAAGTCTCCAGGTCCAGATGAATTACACCCCAGAGTACTGAAGGAGATAGCAGAAGAAATTTTTGAACCCCTCTCCATAATCTTTGAAAATTCTTGGAGAACAGGAGAAGTGCCAGAAGACTGGAGAAGAGCAAATGTTGTTCCTATCTTCAAAAAGGGGAAGAAGGTGGACCCAGGCAACTATAGGCCGGTGAGTCTGACTTCTATACCAGGAAAGATCTTTGAACAAATTATTAAACAACATGTATGTCAATACCTGGATAAGAATGAAGTGATTAAACAGAGTCAGCATGGGTTTGTAACTAATAAGTCATGTCAGACTAACTTAATTTCCTTCTATGACGGTATCACTGATTGGGTGGATCAAGGAAATGCTGTAGATATAGTATATCTTGACTTCAGCAAAGCATTTGACAAAGTCTCTCATACAATCCTTATTGAAAAAATGACTAAGTATGGAATGGACAAGGCAACTGTTAGGTGGATTCATAACTGGCTTAGTGATCGGACCCAAAGAGTGGTCGTAAATGGCTGCACATCCAGTTGGAAGAATGTCTCAAGTGGGGTACCACAGGGCTCTGTCCTGGGCCCTGTATTGTTCAACATCTTTATCAACGATTTAGATGAAGGAATTGAGGGTAAACTGATTAAATTTGCTGATGACACAAAGCTAGGAGGGATAGCTAATACTAGAGAAGAGAGAGAGAGGATTCAAAAAGATTTAAATAAACTGGAGAAGTGGGCAGCAACTAACAGAATGGTTTTTAACAGGGAGAAATGCAAAGTACTACATCTGGGCAATAAAAATGAAAAAAGCATATATAGAATGGGAGGAATAGGGCTAAGTGACAGCACATGTGAAAAAGACTTGGGTATACTAATAGATCACAGACTGAATATGAGTCAACAGTGTGATGCAGCAGCAAAAAAGGCAAATGCAATTCTAGGATGTATTAACAGAAGCATACAGTCTAGATCACGTGAAGTCATTATTTCCCTCTACTCCTCTTTGGTCAGACCTCATCTGGAATATTGTGTCCAGTTTTGGGCACCACATTTTAAAAAAGACATCAACAAACTGGAGCAAGTTCAGAAAAGAGCGACCAGAATGGTGACCGGTCTGCAAACCCTGTCTTATGAGGAAAGGTTGCAGGATTTGGGAATGTTTAGTTTGCAAAAGAGAAGACTGAGAGGAGACTTAATAGCTGTCTACAAATATCTAAAGGGCTGTCACATTGTAGAAGGATCAACTTTATTCTCATTTGCACAAGGAAAGACTAGAAGCAATGGGATGAAACTGAATGGGAGGAGACACAGATTAGATATTAGAAAAAACTTTTTGACAGTTAGAGTGATTAATGAGTGGAACAGGCTGCCACGAGAAGTGGTGAGTTCTCCTTCAATGGAAGTCTTCAAACAGAGGCTGGACAGACATCTGACTGGGATGATTTAGCGAATCCTGCTTTGAGCAGGGGGTTGGACCAGATGGCCCAGGAGGTCCCTTCCAACTCTACGATTCTATGATTCTACGCTCGATGGCACAGCTGCCTGTGACCAAAGTGACGAGAGGATAATGGAGATTTTGAATCTCTGCGTACACTTTTGGACACTGGACACTTGTGGATTGTGTGCGGCCCACTGATATCTGAGCGCTATGTGACACGCTCGATGGCACAGCTGCCTGTGACCAAAGTGACGAGAGGATAATGGAGATTTTGAATCTCTGCGTACACTTGTGGACAGTGGACACTTGTGGATTGTGTGCGGCCCACTGATATCTGAGCGCTATGTGACACGCTCGATGGCACAGCTGCCTGTGACCAAAGTGACGAGAGGATAATGGAGATTTTGAATCTCTGCGTACACTTGTGGACAGTGGACACTTGTGGATTGTGTGCGGCCCACTGATATCTGAGCGCTATGTGACACGCTCGATGGCACAGCTGCCTGTGACCAAAGTGACGAGAGGATAATGGAGATTTTGAATCTCTGCGTACACTTTTGGACACTGGACACTTGTGGATTGTGTGCGGCCCACTGATATCTGAGCGCTATGTGACACGCTCGATGGCACAGCTGCCTGTGACCAAAGTGACGAGAGGATAATTGAGATTTTGAATCTCTGCGTACACTTTTGGACACTGGACACTTGTGGATTGTGTGCGGCCCACTGATATCTGAGCGCTATGTGACACGCTCGATGGCACAGCTGCCTGTGACCAAAGTGACGAGAGGATAATGGAGATTTTGAATCTCTGCGTACACTTGTGGACAGTGGACACTTGTGGATTGTGTGCGGCCCACTGATATCTGAGCGCTATGTGACACGCTCGATGGCACAGCTGCCTGTGACCAAAGTGACGAGAGGATAATGGAGATTTTGAATCTCTGCGTACACTTGTGGACAGTGGACACTTGTGGATTGTGTGCAGCCCACTGATATCTGAGCGCTATGTGACACGCTCGATGGCACAGCTGCCTGTGACCAAAGTGACGAGAGGATAATGGAGATTTTGAATCTCTGCGTACACTTTTGGACACTTGTGGATTGTGTGCGGCCCACTGATATCTGAGCGCTATGTGACACGCTCGATGGCACAGCTGCCTGTGACCAAAGTGACGAGAGGATAATGGAGATTTTGAATCTCTGCGTACACTTGTGGACAGTGGACACTTGTGGATTGTGTGCGGCCCACTGATATCTGAGTGCTATGTGACACGCTCGATGGCACAGCTGCCTGTGACCAAAGTGACGAGAGGATAAGGGAGATTGGATTGCTTTTAAAAAAGCAGTTTGCGGAGCAGTGGGTAAACAGCAATGCCAGCGTGTCAGGAAGCCTTAAAAGGCAGCCCAACAACCAACACCACTGATACACCACAATATAGCCTCCCCTTGCACTGCACACACAGTGACTTGTGTGTTGTGCAGGCCAAATCGCTAGCAGCAGAAGCAGTTTTTTTTGTCTTCTTCCCTGCCTAACGCTCTCCCTACAGAATCAGCAGCAACCTCTCCCTATACTAAGATCGGCAGAAGTAAGATGGCGGTCGGCGTGCACGCCCTTTTATACCCCCTGTGACGCCCACCAAAGCAAGCCAATCACTTGCATGCCCTTCTTAAAGATGGTGGTGACCCGTGCCTATGTCATCACGTTGCCCACAGTGTCCGTGGATCCTGATTGGCTGAAAAAGAGCGCAAAACAAACTTTTGAAACGCGACTTTGGCGCGTAAGTCGCCGACCTCGTGGCCGACCTCATCCTAGGGTCGGGTTTCGTTTCATGAAACCCGACTTTGCCAAAAGTCGGCGACTTTTGAATTTTTTCGACCCGTTTCGCTCAACTCTAGTAATGAATATTCACTCCACACCTATGGGAGTGGAGAGAGGTGAATATTCATAGATCTAAAGTATCGCGCACCTGTGATAGCCCGGCAGCTGCTGGAAGCTGGCAGCTGTAACTGTGCATGCAATAAGAGAAATGAATATTCACTGACAGTGAAAATCCTCTCTCTTTAGCATCAGGCACAGGTTTTAGCTGCAGCAGCCAGCTCCTGTGACCTGCTGCTCCGCCGATCCCCCTCCACCACTGTCTTCTGGGACAATGACTTTAGTGTAAGCCAAGGGGAGCGTTATCAGCGCAAAAAAATGTGCTGGAAAACTCGGCTTATACACGAGTATAAACGGTACTTTATCTAAATTAACCCACTTACACATATTTAAGATCCTTTTGCTAAAGTCAAAAATGTTCAAATCCATACCCTTGGATCTGAAATTTTGCATTTAAATAGTCGGTATGTTATATGCTTGATTGCTTGATGTATATTTCCTGATCAATGTTTTCTGATAAATATACGATGTGACTTACCATATATTGAAACATATCCTTTGCTAGATATACAGAGAAAGATTTCCAGTTTGTCAAGGAGCGCTTCCGGCTGATTCATTAATTGCTCCGAGTATTTCAAGGAATATCCAGAAAAAGAAGGGGGGTGCAGATCTAAGTGCAGAGTTTTAATTATGTCAGATAGAAATAAAAAATTCTTCTCACCTTTTTGGTGTCTTGTTGCTCAGCGTACAACCCTGTGTTTGGGTATTGAAGAAATCGTCTGGATCTGCTGGCCTGCAGCTCAAAACAGGTGGAACGAACTACCGTATATACTCAAGTATAAGCCGACCCGAGTATAAGCCGACTCCCCTAATTTTGCCACAAAAAACTGGGAAAACTTATTGACTCGAGTATAAGCCTAGGGTGGGAAATGCTCCATAGATTATTCCCCCATATGCTGCCCCCATAAGAAGCTCCATAGATTATTCCCCCATATACTGCCCCCATAAGAAGCTCCATAGATTGTTCCCCCATATGCTGCCCCCATTAGAAGCTCCATATTGTTCCCCCATATACTGCCCCCATTAGAAGCTCCATATTGTTCCCCCATATACTGCCCCCATTAGAAGCTCCATATTGTACCCCCATATACTGCCCCCATTAGAAGCTCCATATTGTTCCCCCATATACTGCCCCCATTAGAAGCTCCATATACTGCCCCCATTAGAAGCTCCATATTGTTCCCCCATATACTGCCCCCATTAGAAGCTCCATATACTGCCCCCATTAGAAGCTCCATATTGTTCCCCCATATACTGCCCCCATTAGAAGCTCCATATACTGCCCCCATTAGAAGCTCCATATTGTTCCCCCATATACTGCCCCCATTAGAAGCTCCATATTGTTCCCCCATATACTGCCCCCATTAGAAGCTCCTTAAGATTATTCCCCCATGTGCTGCCGCTGCTGCAGCATGTAAAAATAAAAAAAATGACATACTCACCTCTCCGTCGCTGGGTGTCAGATTCTCACCTGTCCTGCGTCCATGGCTGCTCACCGCTATCTGCCACGTCATCAGTCAGTGACGTCCAGACTGCAGGGGGCGCGGCGCGCACTAATCACGTCACCGCGCCCTCTGCTGTCTGAAGTCACTGACCGATGACAGACAGCAGCAAGCAGCCATGGACGCAGGACAGGTGAGTATCGCTATACTTACCCGTCCTGACGCTGTTGCTTGAGTCCCCAGCTTCTCCGCGCTCTCTCTTCCTGCCTTCAGCGGTCACGTGGTGCCGCTCATTAAAACTCATGATATGCGCATATTCATGAGTTTTAATGAGCGGCACCACGTGACCGCTGAAGGTAGGAAGAGAGAGCACGGGGAGAAGCTGGGGGCTCAAGACAGCGTCAGGACGGGTAAGTATGACCTGACACCCCCGCCCCCCTCCCCCTCTGACCCCCCGGTGTATATGACTCGAATATAAGCCGAGAGGGGGACTTTCAGCCCAAAAAAACGGGCTGAAAATCTCGGCTTATATTCGAGTATATACGGTACCTTGTAGGAGATTCGTCAGAGAATGCAGAAAAGGATTTCCAGTTTGTCAAGGAGCGCTTCCGGCTGATTCATTAATTACTCCGAATAGTTAAACTGGATATTCCTTTATTATTAGACATAAAAACACTGTTTTTATGTCTAATAATAAAGTGGATATTCCTTTAACTATTCGGAGTAATTAATGAATCAGCCGAAAGCGCTCCTTGACAAACTGGAAATCCTTTTCTGCTTTGCTAGATATACATACTGTATGTACATAGCTATATATATATATATATATATATATATATATATATATATATATATAAATACATTTTTATTTCTAGTTCACAGATATCAACAGTGATGAGCGAGCAATAAAATGCTCGAATGCTTGTTACTTGAAGCAGGAAATTCCCAATGCTCGGATGCTCATTTTGAGTAATGAGAATAATGGGAGTTAATGGGAAATCAGAGCAGTTTTCCAGCAGACCCTACAAAGAGGTCTGGGGGAAAGTGAAAATGTTGAAATGAATGGAGAAGGTGCTGACTGGAAGGAGAACAGCATGGAGTTGGAAGCGATCTGGAAGCATCTCTGACTCCCAGATCGCTGCTGAGAACAATAGTGTCACACTTTTACTCCACTTTAAGAATTGACAATAAAACATTCAAAATCAAAGAGAAATTGGGGTTTACAGGAATAAGTGTTAAGAAACATTATTTTCTGTATAATGACTTGTATATGAGGCAACATTTAAAAGGATTTTAAAAAAGCCTGCCAAAAATTACAAACAGGGTCAAACATACACATTTGAAGGCACCAACTGAAGTGCCTCATTCAAATATTGTCAACAAAGTGTAGTTGTGGTACTCCTACACTCAAAAGCTCTGCACACTGGGCAAAGCCTGCCAAAAATTACAAACAGGGCCATCCATAATACATACACCCTTGAAGGCACCAACCAGAGTACCGCATTCAAATATTAAGAAAGTGTATTTGTGGTACTTCCACACTTAAAGGCTCTGTACACAGTGCAAAGCCAGACAAAAATTATGAGGAGGGTCATCCATACACCCTTGAAGGCCTCATTAAAAAATTGAAGATTTAAAACACATGTGCTGCAGTCATCTGGTGGTGTGGATAAGTCTGGGCAAATCCAGGCTTCAATCATTTTTATCAGAGTGAGCCTGTCAGCATTTTCTGATGACAGTCTGTTATGACCACCCCTGAGGCACTAAAACCCGCTCAGACAAGACGCTGGCGGCAGGGAAGCACAACACCTCCAAAGCATAGTGAGCAGCTCATTCCAGGTGTCCAACTTTGAGAGACAATAGTTGAAGGTCTGTAGCTGACTTGTGGAATTGGGTGCAGACTAGTGTTGAGCATTCCGATACCGCAAGTATCGGGTATCGGCCGATACTTGCTGTATCGGAATTCCGATACCGACTTCCGATATTTTTTCAATATCGGAATTCGGCATCGGAATCGGAAGTTCAGTTGATTGACGGCCTGACGTCATCATGATGCGCGGTGTGTGCGCATCATGATGCGCCGTCATTTCGGGCCTTCCGGGGGTCTCTGCCGGCCTGCCGGGGGGCTGTGCCGGCCTGCCGGGGGGCTGTGTGGACTGCCCGGGGTCTGTACCGGCCTGCCGGGGGGCTGTGCCGGCCTGCCGGTGGTCTGTGCACCCTGTGGGGGTCTGTACCGGCCTGCCGGGGGGCTGTGCCGGCCTGCCGGGGGGCTGTGCCGGCCTGCCGGGGGGCTGTGCTGATGTCCGGGGGTCTGTGCAAGCATCGTCCGATGGGACTACAAGTCCCATCGGGCGATGCCTGCTACCATGACAGTGATTGACACATTAGCCAATGATGGGACAGTAGTAGTCCCATCATCCGGCTAATGTGTTAAATGTTAAAAAAAAAAAAAAAAAAAATACTACATACATACATACTACATGCATGCTACATACATACTACATGCATGCTACATACATACTACATGCATGCTACATACATACTACATATATACTACATACATACTGCATGCATGCTACATACATACTACATATATACTACATACATACTACATACATACTACATGCATGCTACATACATACTACATATATACTACATACATACTACATACATACTGCATGCTACATACATACTACATACATACTACATGCATGCTACATACATACTACATATATACTACATACATACTACATACATGCTACATACATACTGCATGCTACATACATACTACATACATACTACATGCATGCTACATACATACTACATATATACTACATACATACTACATACATGCTACATACATACTGCATGCTACATACATACTACATACATACTACATGCATGATACATACATACTACATATATACTACATGCATGCTACATACATACTACATGCTACATACATACTACATATATACTACATACATACATACTACATACATACTACATACATACTACATGCATGCTACATACATACTACATATATACTACATGCATGCTACATACATACTACATGCTACATACATGCTACATATATACTACATACATACTACATACATGCTACATACATACTACATGCATGCTACATACATACTACATGCATGCTACATACATACTACATGCATGCTACATACATACTACATGCTACATACATACCACATATATACTACATACATACAATACATTCATACAATACATACATAGACATACAGTACATATAACATAGAGTAACATACTTACCAATACTTGTCACATTGTTCCCCGAAGCCATTGTCTTTTCCGGGATAAATATTAACATAACAAACCACAAAAATACTCACCCACGATCCGAAGCAGTCCACGAGTGTGTCCCACGACGATCTTGGGTAGAGAACTGCAGCATCAGATGATGCTGCCGTTCTCTACGGGCTGCAGAAATCCAATGACGGAAGGTAGGTATCCTTCCGCACTGTATTCCTCCGCCACTTAAAAAAAAAAAGTCCCTAGTCTCACTTTATGCCATTGCTGTGTGGGAATTTCCCACACAGCAATGGCATAAAGTGAGACTAGGGACTTTTTTTTTTTAAGTGGCGGAGGAATACAGTGCGGAAGGATACCTACCTTCCGTCATTGGATTCCTGCAGCCCGTAGAGAACGGCAGCATCATCTGATGCTGCAGTTCTCTACCCAAGATCGTCGTGGGACACACTCGTGGACTGCTTCGGATCGTGGGTGAGTATTTTTGTGGTTTGTTATGTTAATATTTATCCCGGAAAAGACAATGGCTTCGGGGAACAATGTGACAAGTATTGGTAAGTATGTTACTCTATGTTATATGTACTGTATGTCTATGTATGTATTGTATGAATGTATTGTATGTATGTAGTATATATGTGGTATGTATGTAGCATGTAGTATGTATGTAGCATGCATGTAGCATGCATGTAGTATGTATGTAGCATGCATGTAGTATGTATGTAGCATGCATGTAGTATGTATGTAGCATGCATGTAGTATGTATGTAGCATGCATGTAGTATGTATGTAGTATGTATGTAGCATGTATGTAGTATGTATGTAGTATATATGTAGTATGTATGTAGCATGTAGTATGTATGTAGCATGCATGTAGTATATATGTAGTATGTATGTAGCATGTAGTATGTATGTAGCATGCATGTAGTATATATGTAGTATGTATGTAGCATGTAGTATGTATGTAGCATGCATGTAGTATATATGTAGTATGTATGTTGCATGTAGTATTTATGTAGTATGAATGTAGCATGTATGTAGTATGTAGTATGAATGTAGCATGTATGTAGTATGCATGTTGTATGTATGTAGCATGTAATTTTTTTTTTTTTTTTTACATTTAACACATTAGCCGGATGATGGGACTACTACTGTCCCATCATTGGCTAATGTGTCAATCACTGTCATGGTAGCAGGCATCGCCCGATGGGACTTGTAGTCCCATCGGACGATGCCTGCACAGACCCCCGGAGCCTGCACAGCCCCCCGGCAGGCCGGCACAGCCCCCCGGCAGGCCGGCACAGCCCCCCGGCAGGCCGGCACAGCCCCCCGGCAGGCCGGCACAGCCCCCCGGAGCCTGCACAGACCACCGGCAGGCCGGCACAGACCCCCTGGCAGGCCGGCACAGCCCCCCGAAAGGCCCGTACAGACCCCAGAGAGGCTGTACAAGGGCAGGAAAGGGTTTTTCTTATTCCGATACCGGAAGTCCCATAGACTTGAATGGGACTTCCGGTATCGGAATTGGCGATACCGATACTTTTTTTAAAGATCGGCCGATACCATCCGATACGATACTTTGAAGTATCGGACGGTATCGCTCAACTCTAGTGCAGACACAGCATACCTTGACAGAAGCTCTGGTCTTGCAAATCAGGGTAGGTTTTCAGAAACAGCTAAACTACCAATTTGAGCACGTGGGCCAAGCATGGTACATGTGTGAGCTTGCCAAGCTTCATAGCTGCCACCAGGTTACGTTCATTATCACACACATCAATGTCAGGTTGTACATTCAATTCCAAGAGCTACAGAGCTGTCTGGTCTGTTATTCCTTTTAATAACTATCACAGTGAGCGGATGGTCTCCTAGACAAATTATCTTCAGCAGAGCCTATTGCAGCTTTGCTGAGGCAATGCTGCCAAGCTTCCAACTGATGTGGACAATGTGTTCTGAAACCAGAACGGAGATGGAGGAGGAGGAGGGGCTGCAGGAACTGGTGTAGGAGGTGGAGGAAACTCTGACAGAAGTAGGACCAGCAATCCTCGCCATTGGTATCGCGTGTGCCATGGCAGGGTGGAACGCAACCCCAGCCTCCACAATGTTCACTTAGCGTACCGTCAGAGAAATATAGCGTCCCTAGCCACACACGCTTGTCCACGTGTCGGTCGTTAAGTGTTCAATCCCAGAAATCAACTTCTCAATCTCCTCCATTGCCAGAGTCCGGAGGACTAGCATTGTACTCAGTTGAGATCCAAGTGTAGTGCTAGGTTTCACACCCACCCATAGACTTGTATGGCCACATGCAATACAATTCACAGATGCAATCGCAGCATGTTGCGATTGTTTCGCATGTCGAAGAGGCATGAGAAAGTAATCGCAGATGTGAGCTGCCCCAGAGGTTAACAGAGGTTAACATTCGGCAGAGTGCAATCAGATATTTTATCAAATTGCACTAGTCTGATTACATAGCAAAAGCGAGCCCTAATTGTTTATTTTTGTCAATTAATAAAATGCAAAGTGGATTATGACAATTTAAAATAAAATCAACATTTGCTGTGACCCATCATTGCCTTTAAAAATTGCATGAAAGCATCAATTCTTGCACAAAGATTTTTAACCCCTTCACCACTGAGCCTGTTTTCACCTTCACAATCAGGCCAAATGTTATAATTCTGACCAGTGTCACTTCACGTGGTAATAACTCTGGAACTCTTCAACAGATCCTACTGATTCTGAGAATGTTTTTTTTGTGATATATTGTACTTCATAATAGTGGTAACATTTGTTCGATATGATTTGCTCTTAGGCCTCTTTCACAGTAGCGTCGTGCGACGCACGTCGCAATGCGTCGTTTTGAAGAAAAAACGCATCCTGCAAAGTTGCCCGCAGGATGCGTTTTTTCTCCATAGACTTACATTAGCGACGCATAGCGACGCATTGCCACACGTCGCATCTGTCGTGCGACGGATGCGTCGTGTTATGGCGGCTGCGACGCACAAAAAAACATTACATGTAACTTTTTTTGTGCGTCGTCTCCGCCATTTTCGACCGCGCATGCGTGACCGAAACTCTGCCCCCTCCTCCCCAGACATGACAATGGGACAGCGGATGCGATGAAAAACTGCATCCGCTGCCCCCGTTGTGCACAGCTTTCACAGCGTGCGACGGTACGTGGCCCCGACGCAGGGCGACGGCCGTCGCACAACGCTAGTGTGAAAGTAGCCTTATTTGTGAAAACAAAATTGGAAATTTGGCGAAAATGTAGCAATTTTCAAACTTCTAATTTTTATACCCTTAAAACAGAGAGTTCTATCACGCAACATAGTTAATAAATGTGTACCGTATATACTCGAATATAAGCCGAGATTTTCAGCCCGTTTTTTTGGGCTGAAAGTCCCCCTCTTGGCTTATATTCGAGTCACATACACCGGGGGGTCAGAGGGGGAGGGGGGGCGGGGGTGTCAGGTCATACTTACCCGTCCTGACGCTGTCTCTTGAGCCCCCAGCTTCTCCCCGTGCTCTCTCTTCCTGCCTTCAGCGGTCACGTGGTGCCGCTCATTAAAACTCATGAATATGCGCATATTCATGAGTTTTAATGAGCGGCACCACGTGACCGCTGAAGGCAGGAAGAGAGAGCACGGAGAAGCTGGGGGCTCAAGACACAGCGTCAGGACGGGTAAGTATAGCGATACTCACTTGTCCTGCGTCCATGGCTGCTTGCTGCTGTCTGTCATCGGTCAGTGACTTCAGACAGCAGAGGGCGCGGTGACGTGATTAGTGCGCGCCGCGCCCCATGCAGGCTGAACGTCACTGACCGATGACGTGACAGATAGCGGTGAGCAGCCATGGACGCAGGACAGGTGAGTATCTGACACCCAGCGACGGAGAGGTGAGTATGTCATTTTTTTTTATTTTTACATGCTGCAGCAGCGGCAGCACATGGGGAAATAATCTTAAGGAGCTTCTAATGGGGGCAGCACATGGGGCAATAATCTATGGAGCTTCTTATGGGGGCAGTATATGGGGGAACAATATGGAGCTTCTAATGGGGGCAGCATATGGGGGAACAATATGGAGCTTCTAATCGGGGCAGCATATAGGGGAACAATATGGAGCTTCTAATGGGGGCAGTATATGGGGGAACAATATGGAGCTTCTAATGGAGGCAGTATATGGGGGAACAATATGGAGCTTCTAAAGGGGGCAGTATATGGGGGAACAATATGGAGCTTCTAATGGGGGCAGCATATGGGGGAACAATATGGAGCTTCTTATGGGGGCAGCATATGGGGGAATAATCTATGGAGCATTTCCCACCCTAGGCTTATACTCGAGTCAATAAGTTTTCCCAGTTTCTTGTGGCAAAATTAGGGGGGTCGGCTTATACTCGGGTCGGCTTATACTCGAGTATATACGGTACTTTACATCAGCACAATTTTTGAAATAGTTGTTTTTTGTTAGGAAGTTAGAAGGATTAAAAGTTGACCAGCAATTTCTCATTTTTCCAACAGAATTTACAAAACCATTTTTTTTAAATGGACCACATCACATTTCAAGTGAGTTTGAGGGGTCTATAAGACAGAAATGCCCAAAAGTGACACCATTATGAAAACTGCACCTCTCAAAGTCCTCAAAACCACTTGTAAAAAGTAAATTAACCCTTTAGGTGCGTCACAGGAATTAATGCAATGTGGAAGAAAAAAAAGAACATTTAACTTCTTTTTCACAAAAAGTTTACTTTAGATCCACAGTTTTATTTTCACAAGGGTAACATGAGAAAATGTAACCTAAAATTTGTTCTGCAGTTTCTCCTGAGCATACCAATACCCAATATGTGGGGGGAAACTACTGTTTGGGCGCACGACAGGGCTCGAAAGGGAAGGAGCAACATGACTTTTTGAATGGAAAATTTGCTGGAATAATTAGTGATTGACATGTCACATTTGGAGAGGCTCTGATGTGCATAAAAAGTGGAAATCCCCCCCCCCCCGTAAGTGACCCCCTTTTTTTTTTTAAACTGGACACCCACAAGGAAATTATCTAGATGTGTGGTGAGCACCTTGAACCCCCAGGTGCTACACAGAAATCTTTAACGTTCAGCAGTGAAAATAGAAAAAAAGAAATCAAATCTTTTCCACAAAAAGAGTACAAGAGTAGCAGGAGAAATTGCACCATATAATTAGTGCAATTTCTCCTAAGTACACAGATACCCCAAATGTGATAAAAAAATGGGTAAAAATGGCACCAACACTTGTCACACAATTTCTTCTGAACGCGGAAATACCCCATATGTGGCTCTACAGTACTGCTTAGCCACAAATCGAGACTTGGGAGGGACGAAGTGCTGCTTGCCTCCTGAAGCGCAGATTTTCCTAGAATAGTTTTCAGACTCCATATACATATTATAGCCCCTAAGTGCTAGAAGAGCAGAATCCCTCTCAAGTGCCCCCATTTTGGAAATTATACCACTTTGGAAAAGTATCTACAGATGTAGTGATGATTTTGACTAAATGAGTATTTTCAGAAACAAGTAGCAGTGGATGTTGCTGAGTGGAAATAGCAAATCTGCCATTGTAGTGCCCAGTACATTGAAATGCCCACTATGTTATGCCCAGGTCATGCTTCTGGACACACACACCCATAAATTAGGTGGGCTCTCATTGCTACAGAAATGGCAAACATGTAGACGTTAAACGAAGTTTAGGTACATTGTAGGTGATCTGCCCATTCATGTGCAGCAAGACATTTAAGTGCTGTTCCAGCTATGGCCATTAGATGTCATAGTTGCCCTTCTTTTTCCTATTCTTGGAGTTAGGTGCTCCTTTCCCATCAATTGCTACAAAACCGCCCCTTCATCTCCCAGGGCTGAAGCATGTAGCCATTTTCCCTCGGATCCCTAAGCTGCTCACACGTGTCCAGCTTCCTGCAAAATCACTGCTTATATCAAGCGGATTCCGGTGAGGGTTTAATGCAGTTATGTGATATGTGTTGTGTATTTGTGTTGGCTGGCCATGATGCAGCCCCATGATGTTGCAATGTATTTTCAGTTCCTCGTAATGCTTTTACACTGCATGATAGACAGATGCTCCCTTGTTCAGTTAGCACAATGCTTGCAGCCTAAGTTGTTTAGATATCTTTCTCTTTTCACTGCATTGTGTGTTGTATTGTTCAGCCTCTGTGGTGATGCCTACTGATGTAACAGCACTCTGTAATAATGCCTGCTACGGTTATGACAGTACCCTGTATTATTGCTGTGTTAATATCTGCCAGTACTGATGTATTATACTGTTTCTTTATAATTTTCACCCGAAATCATCCACTTCTGTATCTCCGAAATCATCCACAATCGTGTTCACCAATATCATCTACTATATCATCCATTATAATCTACCATTGTTGTTCACATCATCTAAATAAATATAGATTTAAACACCCATACATTCTTTTTACTTGGAGTGGATGAAGGGTTTAGCCGTATGCTGGAATCCACACAGCATCACCTGTGGAAGGCAGAACAGTAGGGCTCAGAAGGGAGGGGGGATTTAGATTTAGGAGTGAAGAATTTTGGAATTTCTTTTGGGGAGGTGAGGAGCCATAGCGCTTTTCCATAGCCTTTGTGCTCCCGGTAATATGGAAGCCCCCTATATATCTGTTAACAGATGATGGACCTTGCTTTTTTTTGGATTGAGTTGCTTTTATTGGGAAGATTGTACATAACATTTTGGATCACATTTATCCAGCACTCTCCACCTAGCACTTACATCGGAGTTTCCATCCAAATCTAAAGTGACATGACTCAGATGAAACCTGAGGGAACTATTCACTAAAAAGAGGCAGCACAGTTACTCTCTGTTAAGTGTTGTCCTTCTTTTCAGAGGTACACAAAACTATGGCTGACTGTGCTGATGCATGCCTAAAAAGATGGATACTGCCAGATTAACGACCAGACAGCATCCACAGTGCCTCCATCTGCCTCATTATAGGGAATCTTCCACCAGGAGTTCCATCTGAATCACATATTTCAGAGATTTACATAGAAACCCTGGGGTAAGTGCTCATCAAAGAGTGCAGGATAAATATGCACCGAGCCTTTACTGCTATCTTTGGGAGGCAGAATGAAGAAATCAACAGAAAGTGAAGAATTGGTTTTATTTACGTCGTTATCATAAGTGACTAGGCGACTTTATTCTTTGGGTTGGTGCGATTACAGCGATACCAGATTTATATTTTTTTTTTTATGTTTGGCTGCCGTCACACGGTAAAAGACTCTTTCTATTTGCAAAAACTTTTTTTGCATCACAATATTTTGAGAGCTATAATTTTTCCATATTTCTGCTGACAGTCATGTGAGGGCTTGTTTTTTTGTGGGACGAGTTGATGTTTTTAGTGATACCATTTTTGGGCACATGACATTTTTTGATCGCTTTGTATTCTGATTTTTGTGAAACAGATTGAAAAAACCCCATCAATTTAGGATTTTTTATCCCGTTCCGCATGTGATAAAATTGATAAGGCAGTTTTATTCATGGGGTCAGTACGATTATAGCGATACCACATTTATGTATTTTTTTATGTTTTGGCACTTTTACACAATAAAAACTATTTTAAAGAAAAAATTATTTTTGCATCGCTTTATTCTGAGAGGTATAATTTTTATTTTCCGTTGATGGAGCAGTATGGCGGCTTGTTTTTTGAGGGACAAGATGACGTTTTCAGAGGTACCTTTTTAATTTACATTTATCTTTAATAGCGTTTTATTCCACTTTTTGTTTGGTGGTGTGATGAAAAAGCAGTTTTTTTGCGGACAATTGTATAGGTTGGAAGCTGCGATACCAAATAAATCTTTTTTTCATAAAATTTTTTTATTTATCGGTATATATTTTAATATATGATTTAATATATATACTGTATATAAATATTTTTTTCCCCACTTTTGTTTTAAATTTGTCCCTCTATGGGACTTTGACTTTCACAGCTCTGATTGGTTATAAAGCATAGCAGTGCAGGAGCATTGCTATACTTCATAACCTGTCAGTGCTGCAGACACAAGTTAGTTAGACCATGTTCTGTGTATAATCTAACTAACTTGCTAGAGCCAGATGTCATCATGACGACATCAAGTCACCATGGCAATGATCAACCCCCTCACGAGGACTCGGTTGTTTCTTCTGTTTTTTATTTGGGCTCTCATTTCCCTCAACTCCATATACATTTTCAGAAGAAATCTACAGAAGGATTATCATATAAACTGTGTTCCAAAATATTATGCAAAAAGAGTTTAGGAGTGATAAGGTTAGAATTTTTTTGTTTGTCATTTAAACTCATTGATGGTGACATGTGTCAGGGCTCTTTATATCACTGAAAGCAATTTCATGAACATAAGGATGAGTGACCTCATGGAGATCAACATCCAACACTGCGGAGACACCATCACATGTTTCTCAACGCAGTGATCTAGAGCAATGCCCCCATCCCTTATGGGAAATATGCAAAAGCATGTAAATCAACAGCCGCGGAGACACCATCACATGTTTCTCAACGCAAGCAATGACTAGCCAGGTCTTTCCCCGGGAAGGAACAACCACGGGAAGGGCAGTCTCCAATGAAGGAAACCACCTATGCCAAAACATGGTATCCATCCACAGACAGCTGTTTCGGGGTATTGCCCCTCATCAGTGTGGAGTAGGAAACTGGCTAGTAGGAGCAATGCCTAGTGAAAGGCTATGAACATAAGGATGAGTGACCTCATGGAGATCAACATCCAACACTGCGGAGACACCATCACATGTTTCTCAACGCAGTGATCTAGAGCAATGCCCCCATCCCTTATGGGAAATATGCAAAAGCATGTAAATCAACAGCCGCGGAGACACCATCACATGTTTCTCAACGCAAGCAATGACTAGCCAGGTCTTTCCCCGGGAAGGAACAACCACGGGAAGGGCAGTCTCCAATGAAGGAAACCACCTATGCCAAAACATGGTATCCATCCACAGACAGCTGTTTCGGGGTATTGCCCCTCATCAGTGTGGAGTAGGAAACTGGCTAGTAGGAGCAATGCCTAGTGAAAGGCTATGAACATAAGGATGAGTGACCTCATGGAGATCAACATCCAACACTGCGGAGACACCATCACATGTTTCTCAACGCAGTGATCTAGAGCAATGCCCCCATCCCTTATGGGAAATATGCAAAAGCATGTAAATCAACAGCCGCGGAGACACCATCACATGTTTCTCAACGCAAGCAATGACTAGCCAGGTCTTTCCCCGGGAAGGAACAACCACGGGAAGGGCAGTCTCCAATGAAGGAAACCACCTATGCCAAAACATGGTATCCATCCACAGACAGCTGTTTCGGGGTATTGCCCCTCATCAGTGTGGAGTAGGAAACTGGCTAGTAGGAGCAATGCCTAGTGAAAGGCTATGAACATAAGGATGAGTGACCTCATGGAGATCAACATCCAACACTGCGGAGACACCATCACATGTTTCTCAACGCAGTGATCTAGAGCAATGCCCCCATCCCTTATGGGAAATATGCAAAAGCATGTAAATCAACAGCCGCGGAGACACCATCACATGTTTCTCAACGCAAGCAATGACTAGCCAGGTCTTTCCCCGGGATGGATACCATGTTTTGGCATAGGTGGTTTCCTTCATTGGAGACTGCCCTTCCCGTGGTTGTTCCTTCCCGGGGAAAGACCTGGCTAGTCATTGCTTGCGTTGAGAAACATGTGATGGTGTCTCCGCGGCTGTTGATTTACATGCTTTTGCATATTTCCCATAAGGGATGGGGGCATTGCTCTAGATCACTGCGTTGAGAAACATGTGATGGTGTCTCCGCAGTGTTGGATGTTGATCTCCATGAGGTCACTCATCCTTATGTTCATAGCCTTTCACTAGGCATTGCTCCTACTAGCCAGTTTCCTACTCCACACTGATGAGGGGCAATACCCCGAAACAGCTGTCTGTGGATGGATACCATGTTTTGGCATAGGTGGTTTCCTTCATTGGAGACTGCCCTTCCCGTGGTTGTTCCTTCCTTTGAAAGCAATTTCAGACACCTGTGCACATTAGTTTGGCAGGTATGTCCAAATAAAGGCAAGACTAATTAAGAAGGCTGTTCCACATTATTAAGCAGCCTACATTTTTTGCCAAAATGGGAAAGAAAAAGGATGTGTCGGCTGCTGAGAAGCAACAAATTGTGGAGTATTTAGTTCAAGGCATGACTACAATCAACATTGCCAAGACACTTCATAGTGATCATCGCACAATCAAAAAGTATGTAGCGGATTCCCAGCACACACGTGTGCGTGCTAAGGAAAAATTGAGGACTCTTTCCAACAGGCAATTGCGTCAGGTTAAAAGAGCAGCTGCGAAAATGCCTTGTCATAGCAGCAGACAAGTTTTTGAAGCTGCTGGTGCCTCCAACTCCCCCCGAACAACAAGATGCAGGGTCCTTCAGAGGTTTGCAGCTGTGCGTAAGCCATCCTGTCGACCACCTCTATCCACTGCACACAACCAGAAACGGCTCCAGTGGGCCAAACGATACATGAAGACTGACTTCCAAACTGTTTTGTTCACCGATGAGTGCCGTGCAACGCTCGATGGTCAAGATGGATGAAGTGGAGGATGGCTGGTTGATGCACACCCCATGAAAACACGGCTAAGGCGCCAACAAGGAGGTGGAGTAATGTTTTGGGCTGGAATCATGGGGAGAGAGATTGTCGGCCCCTTTAGGCTCCCTGAAGGGGTAAAGATGAACTCCATAATCTATGTGGAGTTTCTAAAACAGCACTTCCTGCCATGGTTCAAGAGGAAGAACCGTGCTTTCCGCAGCAAGATAATTTTCATGCATGATAATGCACCGTCTCATGCTGCAAATAACACATCTGCATCTCTGGCTGCTATGGGCATAAAAGAGGACAAACTTATGGTGTGGCCACCATCTTCCCCTGACCTCAACCCCATTGAGAACCTCTGGAGCATCATCAAAAGGAGTGTGTCATGGTTAGGACATGGTTAATGTCCTGTTCTCACAGGGTTAACTTTTGCCGGCCTCTCTTTGGATCTGGGAGGGGTATTTATACTCACTCCAAACTAGCATTCTCTGTCAGTTATACTGCTGTTCTGGTGTGTCTGACCCCTGGTGTGCGTTTACTCTGCGTTGTTTGCTTCCCGTGTATGACCCGGCTTGTTCCTTCACTCTGTACTCCGTCTCTCGTTTTTGTACAATTGTCTTTTCTGGTTCTGACCTCCTGGCTTGGCTAACGTTACTCCGTTACAGGTTACCCCTATTGTACCGTCTAATGCCCGTTCTGGTTTTCTGATCTATTGCTACGTCCTGACTGTCCTTTCTGTCTAATCCTTTGGTACTGTATTGCTATCTCGTGCTTTGACCTCGGCTTGATCTGGTTTCTGTCTCTGTCTATGCCCCTTGGTAACATTGTCCTGTAGTTACCTTTCTAGGAGTTTCCCTGCAGCTCCTAGCTCTGTGGAGCTTAGGCCACGCCCCCAGCAGTCACATGCTTCAGGTCCTGGAGCATGCATTGTCACCACTGCTGCCCGCTCCGCAGGTATCTTTGTGTAGTCTTTGTACTCAGGACACGGCGCACTGGCTCAGTGAGCAAGTGCAGTGCGGTGTTCCTGACAGAGTGTCTATGATGGCGGGAGGCAGTTCACATCTAAGCAACAGCTCTGGGAGGGTATTCTGTCCACATGCAAAACAATTGAAGCACAAACCATCCAAAAACTGACAAATTCAATGGACGAGAGAGTTCAGAAGCTTCTTTCGAACAAGGGGTCCTATGTGCAAATGTAACATCACCTAGAATAAAGTTTTGACTTGAAAACTGCTTGATTTCATTTTGTAATAATCTGATAATGCTTATAATTTCAAGACCATTTTTTTGTTCAAAATAAAAATAAAAAGGTTGAAAACTCTGCTGTGCATAATAATTTGGAACATGCTTTTTGAGTGTTTCTTATTTTTAAAAATATACTGTTTTCATAGGCAGTTTGTTCAAAAACATTGCAATTATACTAGAATAGTAGATGACTGGAAAAGAACAATGACTGCAATTCATATAGGTAATTTAGAGAAAATAGGAGGAAATATTTTTTGCATAATAATTTGGAACACAGTGTATGTTGTTTGCATTAGCAATGATTGGAAACTTTACATACGGGTTGAGTCTCCTATTGAAATAAATGCTAATAAATGCTGCGATCGATATCGATCGTAGTATTTACTGCCGGGAGCGGTGCTTGCATTGATCCGGTCAGTGAATGCCGAGTTGTCAGCTGTCATGTCAGCTGACTACTCCTCGGCGATTGTGCACGTACAGCTCCTCTGCGCTCAAAAACGCCTGGACGTATCCATATGTCCAAAGTTGGTAAGTACTTACCAACCTGGATGTATTGATACGTCCAAGGTTATGAAGGAGTTAAAGGAAATCTCAGTAGGATCCACCCTCCTATGCAGTCTATATGGGCATGTAGATCATATGAAGCTGAATATGATGATAGCTTGATATCTGCAATCTGATGTCCTATTCCAGAGAAAACCACATTTTTTCTATACGTAAACGAGCTGTTCAGGACTATGGGCCGAGCACTGATCTGTATGAGGATCTGCCTCCAGATTATTATAAATTAAAGGGACATTACCAGTGTGAGACATGTAACTAGCATGGCAGTAGAACTGAACTTTGTCTCCATACAAACACTTTTGCTGCAGCTCTCACAGCTCTGCAGTATTGCATTGCCACACTGAAGCCCTGAAAGGAACCTGCAGATGTGTCAGGTATAACAACACATAGCTCTGCAGTGAGATCAGGAAGCGTCTATCACACTGGTTACTGTCCCTTCTATTTAAAATAATCTCTGGAAACAGATTCTCATACAGATCAGTGTCTGGCCCATATCAAGGAATACCTCATTTACATATAAGAAAAATGTGGATTTCTCGGGGATAAGACAGTGAATCGCAGATATCACAGTATCACCTTGTTCAGCTTCCTATAACCTGCATGTCCATATATGGGAAGCAGGGTAACCCGATCGCAGGGGAGCGCAAAGGAAAGGGAGAAGCTTGAAAGGCTTTCTTCTTTATTACGTTCCACTACGCGTTTCAACGGATAACCTCCGTCTTCATCAGGTGGCACCTGATGAAGACGGAGGTTATCCGTTGAGACGCGTAGTGGAACTTAATAAAGAAGAAAACCTTTCAAGCTTCACCCTTTCCTTTGCGCTCCCCTGCGATCGGGTTACCCGCCTTCCCATGTTTATATCTTCTCTAGAGGCACCCGACAGGAGCAGCATCAGATTACTATTACCAGCGCCCTGAGACCTGTCAGCCTGGCGCTCCATATATCTGTCTCACTCTGACTATTTCTGCATGTCCATATAGACAGCTTAGGAGGGTTGATCCTGACAATTTCCCTGTAAAGGATCTCAGCAGAGAGGTTTTTCCAAACATCTTGGAGAACAAATTACAGATCTTTTGTGGATGTAGACTTTTGAATTTTGCTAATCCTTCTGTGTTTTCATGTAATCTCAGACAGACTTGATGATGTTGAGATCAGGACTCTATGTGGACCAGATCATGACTTCCAGGGCTCCTTGTTCTTTATGTTGAAGATAAGTCAATATCATCAAGAACTATAGATTGTTATCCTGCTGCAGAAAAAAATTTGAGCCAATCATGACAGGAAAGTTTGTGCCTGTATTTCTCAGCACTGAGGACACCATTAATCCTGACAAAATTCCTAACTCTGAATTCCTGAATTACAGCCTCAAACTTGTAAGGAACCTCCACCATGCATGACTGTTGCCTACAGGCATTATTGAACTGCTCTCCAGCCCATTGGCAAACACACAGACTTCTGTTTAAGCCAAATTTTTCTCATTTTTACCCATCAATTCCAGAGCATCTGCTGTCATTTTTCTGAACCCCAGTTCCTATGTTTTTATGGATGGTTGAGTCCCTTGCTCGTTTCCATGTTGAAGGTATGGCTTTTTGACTGCAACTGTTACATTAAGACTTTTGGCCAGACTTCTCCAAATACTGTAGAAAATGGGTGTAGCTGTGTCCTGCTAGTTGTTCTGAACTGATGGCACTGACAGGACATTGGATCTCAAAGGAAAGCAAGCATGATGTGATTTTCATATGCCATCGTCTATGGATGCAGGCCAACACCATACTGATGGGACAGACTTCTTACAACAGGGACAAGTCCATTCATCAATTATTGGGACTTCTAATAATACACACGCTCACCCGTAAGTGAAGAAAATGGAGTTCATATATTGGCCATCCCGTTTGACAATAAAATGGAGAACTGTAGATACCCTGAGAAAAAAAAACAATTTAACAAACCAAAAAAATAGCATCATTTTTATTATTACGGTTTACACTAAAGTATTTTATTTGCACTGGACAGAATTATTTTTGGCCAAGGTCCTAAAAATGACTCATTTCAAAATGTTGTTTAACTCCAAAATGCTGTTTGGGTTATTTTCCTAATATATGAGAAGCAAATTACCTATGTAGATGTAAGAACTTGCTGCTTCCCTGTAGCCGCCAATAGACAGAGGGAGTTCAATATGTAACAGTACACAACTAGCTCCATCTAGTCGTGATTACACTTAAAGGGAACCTTACAGCAGACACATGCTGCTCCATTTACAGGAAGAATGTATCAGACATTGGCTGTCTGAATCCAGTCATATATGATTAAACATAGCTTAATATCCTCTGAGGTCCGAAACGCACAGGATGGTAGTCTGACAGGCGTGTCCCTGGCGGCTTCTCCTCTATCTGCTGTCGTAGAGTGACAGGTCTCTCCCTGCAAGCATGTATAGGGAGAGACCAATCACTCAAGTGCAGCAGGACCTGCAAGTTACCCGTCTGTCCAACTAGTCTCCTGGGTGGCTCGGTCTCCATCTGCTATTATCTATGTTTAACATCGTAGAGTTTCAGCGTTAAACATACAGCTCTGGCAAAAATGAAGAGACCACTGCACAGTTTTAGAAAAATCAGCTTCTCTACATGTCTGACAGCCATTCCATTCCAGTGTCAGTTGAATTCCAACCAGAGGACACCTCATACTACTTAATGTGCTTCTGATTAGGTGATCACCTGAACCAAATCTTATTTAATGAAGGAAAGTATAAAAAAAAAAACCCTGCTGTGGTGTTCACAATCCTCTTGCAATAGGACAAGCTGGATGGCAAAACAAGTGCTAGTAATATCCCTAAAGTAATAGGAATGAAAAAATGACTTTTAACCGTGCCAAAGGATTTGAAAAGAAAAGTCTTGAGTGAGGAAAAGAAGCGCTCAATTTTGGCTTTACTGGCAAAGTGATACAGTGAGCATCATGTCTCCAGCCTTAAAATTTCTAAGACGGCAGTCCATTACAACAAGGTCAAGCAGCAGACATTGGGGACAACAAAGCTACAGACCGGCAGAGGGTGAAAACGACTCTCCACTGACTAGGATGAGCATCATCTTATTCGAATGTCACTCAGCAACCGCAGGATGACATCAAGTGACCTACAAAAGGAATGGCAAATGGCAGTTGGGGTGAAGTGCACGGCCAGAACAGTTTGTAACAGGCTGCTAGAGGCAGGGCTCAAGTCATGTAAAGGTAGGAAAAAGTCTTTCATCAATGAGAAGCAAAGGAGAGCCAGGATGGTTTGCCAAAGACCTTAAGGATTGGACCATAGAGGACTGGAGTAAGGTAATCTTCTCTGATGAGTCTAATTTTCAGCTTTGCCCAACACCTGGTCGTCTAATGGTTAGACGGAGACCTGGAGAGGCGTATAAGATACAGTGTCTTGCACCCACTGTGAAATTTGGTGGAGGATCGGTGATGATCTGGGGATGCTTCAGCAAGGCTGGAATTGGGCAGGTTAATCTTTGCGAAGGACGTATGAATCAAGCCGCATACAAGGTTATCCTGGAAAAAGTTGATTCCTTCTGCTCAGGCAATGTTCCCAAACTCTGATGACTGGTTTATCCAGCAGGACAATGCGCCATGCCACACAGCTAGGTCAATCAATGTGTGGATGAAGGACCACCACATCAAATCCCTGTCATGGCCAGCCCAATCTCCAGACCTGAACCCCATTGAAAACCTCTGGAATGTAATCAAGAGGAAAATCGATAGTCACAAGCCATCAAACAAAGAAGAACTGCTTAAATTTTGTACCAGGAGTGGCATAAGGTCACCCAAAAGCAGTGTGAAAGACTGGTGGAAAGCATTCCAAGACACATGAAAGCTGTGATTAAAAATCATAGTTATTCCACAAAAGTGAGTTCTGAATTCTTCCTGAGTTAAAACATTAGTATTGTTGTAGCATTATTTGAGGTCTACAAGCAATGCTTTTTTTTGTTATTTTGACCATTTCTCATTTTGTGAAAATAAATACAAAATTTAGTGCTTGGAAATTGGGAGACATGTTGTCAGTAGTTTATAGAATAAAAGAGCAATTTACATTTTACTCAAAAATATCCCTATAAAGAGAAAAATCAGACAAACTGAAAATTTTGCAGTGGTCTCTTAACCTTTGCCAGAGCCCTATATGGCTGAAATTGTGCAGCCGGTGTCTGGCAAGTGTTTCCTGTGGATGGGGCAGCAAATATCAGTTGTCAGGTTCCCTTTAACCTGCATGCCAGCTTTTAAATCAAAGCATGGCATGTGTAGCCCCGTGTCCGAAAAAAGAATACGGAATTGTTAAATTGTACCAAAGTTTGACACTCACTTACAGCAGGCAATACCCAATATGTGCGTTATTGGTGCCCAATGAGATAAATCAGTGGAGAATTATGTATCTAAATGTCTCCTACTTAATTAACATAAGGTAAAAAAAATCTCTGTGGTGATTCCAGCCTCAATGTTCTGTTGCCATCTTGCACTATGGGAGATGAAGTGAAAGTTTTTTCTACTACATGGACAACATATAGCACCATTAAATGAAGTTCCAGTAATATCAGCCCTTGGCATCTACAAAAGGTTGAGGCCTTTAACCTTATTTCAGTGCATGGCGGGTTATATAGTACATGAAGCTTTGCCACTTATTTACCACCCCAACATTTCACACTTTCCAGGTTATCATCATTATGACATATCATCAGAAGTCAGCTTTGTAAAATTATCTTGCATAATCGGAATGGGAACTCAGAACACGATCTATTGTTTCAATCAGGTTCACAATTTTCATATAGTTTTTTTTTCACATCACATTCATTATTAAAAAAAAAAAAAACCCACAACAACTTGCTGTTAATGTACATGTGTTTCCTGAAACCACAGGAAGTTTGAGTCTAAAAAAAAGCCCCAGTGGCCAGTGTCAAAATTACAAGATTTCTCATTTTTAATTTTAATAAAAGATTGTTATTTTTGGGGGAAAAAAAACACTGCGCAAATAAAATAAAAAATAAAACATTGAATGTAAAAATCTGATTAAAACAATAGGTTATTTTCTGATGACACATTCCTTGGAAGCACAAAATCGATATATTCTTCAAAACCTGAAAAACCACATATTGTAAAAGGCAAGAGAATCAACACTCAAAAAACAGTCAGATAGTTCTTTTGATATTGTAACTTTAGAATTTACTGTGCTTTGTCCACCACCTGATTATCTTCACATGGGTTTGGCCAGACAATACCCTATAGGAGGAATTCTTCCCAGGCAAGATAACATTTCATAGTTTTAAAGGTTGAAGGAAGACACAAGTCCAGTTCAACCTAAACCCTACTATGTTGATCCAGAGGAAGGCAAAAACCTCATGTCCTATGGGTTCATTCTGTACTTACTATCCATACAAGCCCCTTTATTATCCTTATTTTCTCTGTAAAATCCTCTCCGACAGCTACACCTACTTAAAAGTTGTTTTTTTATGGGAATTTGGTAATGAGAGTCTGGTCCAAGTACATGAAGATCAGCTTGGTGGGGTTCAAACTCCAAGGATCCCTATTCCTCAGCTGATTAAAGGGGCCGCCTCACTTTGGCCTGAAGCACCCTTTTCAGGGCTGCACCTCTTCAAGGACACAGTGCCATATATTTGGTAGTGGTTGTGCCTGGTATTACAACTCACTGTGTTAAGTCTCAGTCAAATAAATGGGACCGAGCTGCAATTCTAGGCACTGCTACTATTAAATGTATAGAGCTGTGTCTCAAACAATGAAGGGGGTGCATACTACCCAATATCTTGGTACATTAGATTTCGATGGCTAAAAATTAAACTTTGTATACAATCCTACTGTTTATTCAATACGAAAAAGAAGGAAACAAGCCGCTGCTACCAAAAGTAGTATCAGGAACGTTGAAATCCTAATTTTTTTTCCTATCACCAGAGGAACAGTCTGGAGACCAGTCATGTACACTAGGTTATTGGTGGATCTTACTGAGATCAGTAGGATCTACCCACATGAGCTAATGTGTCTCAAGCGCACATATTTCACAAAGGTGGACAACCTCCTAAAGGGCATAGCCACCTTATTGCTCAGTGGATGTTCATGATTTTATACTACTTACTAATGTATACTTTTTTTTTTTTTTTTAGAACGTTGTGCACCATTTTCTACATTTCTGTGCCCAACACACAGTGGATCAACCAACAATATGGCTGAAAATGCACAGGCATGTGACCAGATACATCATTTAGCCTCACTGGCCTCCTCTTCTGCTGCTTTGCTGTGTTATTACAGATGAGGTCTGAATGATATTTCTGGTCACGTGCCGGTTTATCTTATGGGCTGGGGTGCAATGGCACAAGATGGTGGCTGGATATCAGAAAGCTAGAAAATAGTACATGACCTTAAAAAAAAAACAAAAAAAAAAAAACACAGCATACAAGATATACCGTAATCATCCTTAACATGAATTATTTATACAAGCAGTATAGAGGCTAAACCCTTTAAGGACGATCAATAATGACTGTTTTATTAGAAAAATCAATAGCCCTAAAAAATAAATATGAAAATATGAAAAAATAAAAAACGTTTTAAGTGCATGTTATAACATGGCAGTAATCCATTAACCCACAGATGTTGGGTCTAAACGACCAATAGAGCAGCTCCCATCATGGCTGGTGGCATATAGGGTAAGGCTGTGAGGTCTGGTGGATGAGAGTGAAAATGGCCGCTTTTGTATGACAACCAACTGTACAGATCACTGGGATTTTTAGTAATATATAGCAGATTTTATAGCCGCCGGACAGGATAGGGACTTCTCTATTAGAAGTGTGAAACAAACTTCTGCCATTTCCAAATGTAACACACCTTGTAAAAACTCTTTTACAGTTTTTTTTATTAATGGTATAAGAAACTACCACTGCCTTATTAATAATTGTGCCATGCTGCTAAGCACGATCACTGTGGAAAATGTAGCGGTGAGTGCCACCCTGCTGACTCCCCACGCCTGTATTTGTTGCTTTCATATGGACAGAAAAAAAAAAGCCTTAACACAGCTGGTGAGAGCAGCTTCCATTTTTTAATAGTTCTATTTTGTGAATTTTTTAGGGCTATTGCTTTTTGTACAGACTGCTTCTTTAACGAGGACCACTCTCCAATGAAAATTTTAATTTCCGTTTTCAGCAGCGCTATGGTGTCACATGACCACATTTGAGATCTTCCATATCATAGTGTCTGCTCCAGGGTGCGGAGGTCACTTTTTGGCCACGCTCTGTATTTGGTCAGTATTTTCCATCAGTATTTGTAAGCCAAAATAAGGTGTGGGTAAAAAAAAAAAAAAAAGAGATGGTGCCCTTATTTCCATTATACTTTACATATGAATGTTCCACTTCCAGTTTTCGCTTACAAATATATATGTAAAATACAGACTGAATACGTGGCCTTAAAATGAGACTCATAATAAGGTTGCACAGACCTATTCTGAGTCTCTTAGATTTGCATTGAGAAAGTAACTCTACACAGCAAACACTGTGACTCGGAAAGTTACAATTGCGTCATGCGACAACAGAGCAGACTGTAGGAGCGCTGCTGAAAACGGCAAAGGACTGCGAAGGTCGAGTATGTTACTGCAGTCATTATACATACATAATTGTTACCAAAGGGAGAAATAAGAAAAACATTACCGGGGTGCTCATTATGGACAGATTACCGTTGAAGGATGTCTATGGTGGGTTGACTGTAAAGTTAGCAATAAACACTTTCCACACAATTATTAGGACACGATTTCTGAAAAGACACGCACTATATTGTATATTGCTCCCGTCTAGCAGCAAATTACAGAATATCTACCAATGCTGCCTTCGAACATAAATTCATCCCCCAATCTTTCCACTGGATCACAAAAGATAAAGCTGCCAGAGAAAGCTGATACAGAAGCAAAATCTGTGCACACGTTCCATAAACATGTCTCTATTAAAAAAAAATATATATGTGTATCACAAGGGTGAGATGATGAACCCGAAGACTGTCTTCTTGGCTCCATCCGTCAGCAGCAGATTCTACACGGGACTCAGGTACCAGGGGACTAGGCGGCCTCTAACAATACACAGCTAAGACTGCACCTGCAGTGAACTCATTGCGCGTCTTACACGTAAAGGATAACGCTCCAGTCTCTCTGAAAGTTGGTGCTCTCCACTCTCCTATGCTGGTGACTACCGAAGACTTGGGTGGACAAAGGAGTGTCCAAAATAGGAGTTAGTTGGTCTTAATCTGTAGAGAAGAGATCACCGGCGGAAGGAAGAGGTGCAAGACCCCCAGTGACATTGGGAAGAAGCGAGAGGTCAGGTAGACTCTGTATGTGGGACTTCAGCTCCTTCCGTACCTGCGTAACACGGGCCAGCTTCTGCTTGTATTCCTGGAGGAACATAAAACCAGACAGAGAACGATCAAAGCAATGGAGAGATTTTTTTTTTTTTTATATAGAGCACATTGGTTTTCCCTCCATCTAAACGGATGTGGGATTCTTCTAATATTAGTGTGAAAGCACAGAATGCCTTAAAATATTCTCACAATATATTCTATCATTTTGAACGATGGAGGGGTCCCTCCTGTCATTTCTATTTCTGGGGAGGTTAAAAAAATTAAAAAACACCCATGCCTAATGTCTAAAGGTGGTTATCATATTTTAAACCATGTCATCCCACATACAGGTGCTTCTTACAAAATTAGAATATCATCAAGAAGTTTATTTATTTCAGTTCTTCAATGCAAAAAAGTGAAACTCATTATATAGAGTCATTACAAACAGAGTGATCTATTTCATGTGTTTACTTCTGCAAAGTAAGAGATACACTGGCGCTACCTGAACACTGTGTGAGCAGCTGGTACCTAAACAGAGACTGTGCCCCACTGTCAAAAAGAAAAGAGAATTATATAAAAGAGAAGGCACCAGGCTCAAATAAAGAACTGGGGCTCACAATGTAAATTCCCTATCAGTATGTCTTTGGAGTGTAGGAGGAAGCCGGAGTACCCGGAAGAAACCCACACAAACATGGGGGAGAACATACAAACTCCTTGTAGATGTTGTCCTTGGTGGGATTTGAACCCAAGACCCTAGCGCTGCAAGGCTGCAGTGCTAACCACTAAGCCACCCCTTGCAGACATTGTCCTTGCCAAGGGAAAAGGTTTTGCTGCAGAAAAAAATTGCAGCAAAAAACACATGTGAACAGTTTCAAAGGTGGGAAAACGTTGGATACCAGTGATGTGTTTAAAATGCAGATGACATGATTGAGTGAATGATTGGATAATAAGTTTAATTCCTTGAAGATTAGTTAAAAATACTCTGAGAGGTACGCCGCTCAGGAGGCCGGAGCGCAAACAACTCCTGCCTGAGCATGCACTCATAAAGGAGTATGGATCCAAATTAATGGGCCTGATTATTGCATTTGGGTCTTTTTTGTCTAGTTTTTGGTGTATTTTTTTTTGCTTGTTTCATTTGTTTCTTATTCTTTTATTTTGTGCCCTTTTTAAAGCTTAAATTTTGTGTTCTCCTGTTTTGTTTTATTATGCTTGTTATTGTGCGAGGGCTTTGAGGTTTCCAGATGTTTTTACTTGATTCATTAATTATAACTTTTTAAAAAGTTGCCACGTTTTTGCACAAATGTGTTCCTGACATTTCCCCGGACTAATTCATTCCACTCAACTTTTCCATTAATATGCTTGGATACAGCACTCTGAACAGCCAGCTTCTATAGCAATGACCTTTTGGGGCTAACCCTCCTTGTGGAGTGTGTCAATGACTGCCTTCTGGACATCTGTCAAGTCAGCAGTCTTCCCCATGATTGTGGAGCTACTGAAACTGACTAAAGGGGCCTTTTTAAACACTTTGCAGGTGCTTTTTGTTATTATTCTAATTTACTGAGATACCACCATGGTTACTTACCGGTAGCCGGTTTTTCCGGAAACCATGACAGCACACCTGAGAGAGGGATCCGCCCCGCCTGGACAGGAACCTACTGAAATATAATGGGCGGCACCTCTCCCCCGCTTCAGTTGGTTACAGAGCATGAGAGGACTTCCCGGTTAGTTACATGTTTATCCAACACCACATCACACCCTACTAACGTGCACACCCATACGGTGAAAAAGGAGTGGGGGAAATATGCGGGTGCTGTCATGGGTTCCGGGAAAAACGGCTACCGTAAGTAACCATGGTGGTTTTCCCTTCACCCATGACAGCACACCTGAGAGATTTTTGGAGACTTCGAAACACCTTAGGGAGGGACCACTGCTTGTAGCACCCTTCTACCAAAGGTTAAGTCAGCAGAGGAGGATAGGTTTAATCTATAGTGCTTAAAGAAGGTTGATGGTGAGGCCCAGGTAGCGGCCTTACAAATTTGCTCAACTGATACCTCTGCCTTTTCAGCCCAGGAGGTCGCCACGGCTCTGGTGGAATGAGCCTTGATGCCGTCAGGAATCGGAACACCACTAGTTGAGTAGGTTATACTAATGGCCTCCCTAATCCATCTGGCAATAGTCCCTTTTGATACTCCATAGCCTTTCCTGGCACCCTGAAAAGCTACGAATAGGGACTGGGACCTCCTCCATTGGCTAGTCACAGTTATATATTCTAGCAGGGCTCTCTTAACGTCCAAATTGTGGAATTTTTCCTCCCCTGGATTTTTTGGATTTTCGCAAAAGGAAGTAAGGACAATCTCCTGACTTTGATGGAAATCTGATACTACCTTAGGCAGATATGCGGGGTCTGTTTTTAAAACTACTCTGTCCTGAAATACTTGAGTATAAGTGGACTTACTGAGAGAGCCTGCAAGTCACTCACTCTACGGGCCGACGTGAGGGCCACTAAAATAATCGTTTTTAGGATAAGATATTTTATGGGTAGTTGCTGAATAGGCTCATATGGTTCTTTTGCAAGGGCCTCTAATACCAGGTTTAGATCCCATGGAGCTACTCTTGTTAATGGGATAGGTCTAGACCTATGACAGGATTTAATAAATCTAGCTAGCCATCTGTTTGCTGCCAAATTGCAGTTATAAAGCGCGCCCAGAGCGGATACCTGAACTTTGAGGGTATTTACCGCTAACCCCAGCTGTAATCCTGATTGTAAAAACTCCAAGATAGCACTAATCGGGGGTTCTTGCTCTAACGGCTTACCTAAAAACTGCAGGAATTTATTCCATGTTCTGCCGTTGTGAGCTCATTTGTTGTGAGTTCATTTTCCCCTCCGTCACTGAGGCCTGGTGAACTCCCTATTCTAGTGAAGGAAGGTAGTGAGCCTGATTATCAGACACCTGGGACTAATGAAGACGATTGGCTGAGTGGAGTCACTGACTGGATTTAAGGCAGCCTATGCCCTTTCTGCCCTGCGGGTGATTTCTCTGTGGACTCTTGGACACCAGTCTGATTCCTACTCTCCTAAAGCTAAGTTTTCTGTTTTGCCTTTTGCATTTAAGATTTGTTTTTGTTTTTCTTGCTTATTGGATTCTGCCACTCCCTGCTGGAGTGTGCAGTGTTCCTTGAGCTCTTTCTTCTGAAAGTACCTGAGCGCTGATTTAGTTTTTGAAGCTTAGTTGCTTCAGGGCCATTTTTATATCAGCTTGTTGGCTTTTGTCTCTGATAGGGTTTTGGCAGATTGCAGACAGCAGCCTTCCTATCCGTTCCTATCTAGGTAGTTTTTGGGCCCCGTCTTTGCTCAGCCTGTCTTTCTGTCTGTGTAAGTGTTTTCATCTTGCTTCACCGTCATTATATGTGGGGGGCTGCCTATTGCTTTGGTGTCTGCTCTGGGGCAGTTAGATTTCCCCTTTCCTTCTTTAGGCCTATGTATCTCTCCGGCTGTGATCGAGGGGTCTAGGTCATCGTAGGAACCCCCCACGGCTACTGCTAGCTGTGTTGATAGGTTCAGGGGTCTGCAATCTGATAGTTGCCAACTTCTCTGGTTTTCAGGACTTAGATAGCATTTCTGTTTTTGCCTCCTACGGTGACTCAATCATAACAGATATTAGTCGTTACCGGTTTCCTACTTTTTAGCAGGGTGGCCACAAACCCGGGAGCGAACCCTCTATCCATTAGAAGCGACCTTTCAAATTCCACGCCGTCAGATGGAATCCTTTGACCTGAGCGTGGAAAATTGGCCCCTGAGTTAGTAGGTCTGGGATTTCCGGCAGAATCCATGGATCTGAGAGGGACATCATTCGCAACAGCGAGAACCAGGGTCTTTTTGGCCAGAATGATCTTTCTGACTACCGTTGGGATCAAAGTCACTGGGGGGGAACGCATAGGCTAGCCTGAAGTTCCACTGGATCTGTAATGAGTCCACCGCCCATGGTTTTTCCCTTGGGTTTAATGAACAGAATCTCTCCACTTGCCTGTGGTTCTTGTTGGCGAAGAGGTCTATCACCGGCTCCCCCCATAGTCGTGTTATTTTTTGAAAATGGACCGATTTAGAGCCCATTCCCCTTGCCTTAGTATATTGCGGCTTAGGAAATCGGCTTCTATATTCTCTACCCCCTTTATATGCAAAGCAGTTAGAGTAGGTGCTGTTCTGCTCTGTGGAAAATGTTGCTGGCTGCCTTCATTAGGGAGTGAGATCTTGTACCCCCCCGATGATTGATGTATGCCACTGTTACTTTGTTGTTCGACATGATACGGACATTGCGGCCACTGAGTAGGGGAATAAAGTCTCTTAGGGCTTTGCTCACTGCCCACAGTTCTCTCAAGTTGGAAGATGCGCCCCGTTCTTGAGTCTCCCAGGACCCCTGGGCCGCATGACCCCTTAGGTGCGCCCCCCACCCTGAGGAGCTCGCGTCTGTCAGGATTATGTCGGTCACTGGTTTGTCCCATAGCATCTCTGATGCTAAGTTTATCCTGTCTAACCACCAGTTGAGAGAGTTCCTGACCTCTAAGGAAAGTTCCAGCTTTCCTTCTAAACGCCCTCTCAGCAATCTTTGTGATGCTGGAATTTCCCCTTGAAGCTGCCGGGTGTGAAATTGTGCCCACCTGACCGCCGGGATACAGGATGTCAGGGTAACTAGCAATGACATCGCGTTCCTCAGGGTCATGTGGGGTTGGTCTAGGGCCGCCACGGTCACATTCCTCACCTTCTCCATCTTGGCCTCCGGTAGTAGACAGGCTTGTTGCTCGGAATCCAGGATAAACCCTAGAAAAGTCTGTCTTTTTAGGGGCTGTAATCTTGATTTTTTGACATTTACCATCCACCCCAGTTCCTGTAGGGTGTCAGTTACTCGTCTCAACTGTACAGTGCAGTGGTCTTCTGAGCTGCCCACTATCAGGAAATTGTCCAAATAGGGTATTATGACCGTGTCGTGAATTTGGAGGAAGGCTGTCATTTCCGCTACGACTTTGGTAAAAACTCTTGGGACTATGGATATGCCGAATGGAAGGGCCCTGAATTGGAAAAGTCTGAGAATGCCCTGGATATAGAGGGCCACTCTTAAGTATTTCTGATAGTCTGGGTGGATGGGGATGTGATAGTATGCATCCTTTAAATCGACTACGGCCATGAAACAATCGTGATGCAGCAGTTTTATGGCTGTAGTTACCGACTCCATCTTGAAAGTCTTTTTTTATCCACTGATTGAGGCCTCTGAGGTTTATGATTGTTCTGAATGACTGGTCCGGTTTTTTTTTTTTTTTATCAGGAAGAGGGGCGAATAGAACCCCGATCTCTCCTGTACGCTCGGGACTTCGGAAAGAACCTGCTTGTCTAGCAGGCTCAGGATTTCTGATTCTAAGGCCAGCTGTTCTTCTATTGCCTTTCTGATAGGGGTAATGACAAATGCTGTTTTCAGCTGCTGTGAAAAAGGAATCTTTAGGACTTCCCTTATGATGTTTAGGATCCAGGCATTGGAAGAGATGTTTTCCCAAGCCTGGGAAAAGAGCGCCAATCTCCACACTACCGGAATACTGGCGTCATTGTGGGGATTTTTTGGAAGTGGAGGTGGCTCCACCAAACATAAAACCGGACTCCTTTTTCCTTTCATCTTCACATCTCCTTCTATCCCCCGGGGGACGGCCCCTGTTGAATTTTCCTCTCAGAAAGGGCGGCCTCCTCTGAGCTGCTGGAAACCTGGGAAAGCCTTTCTTTCTGTCACTTGCCTTCTCTAGGATGTCATCTAGGTTTTTCCCGAATAAAAACCGGCCATCGCACGGGAGGGAGCACAGCTTAGCTTTAGACTGCAGATCTCCTGGGCAGCCCTTAAGCCACAATGCGCACCTGGTGGCGTTTGATAATCCTGCCGCCCTAGCTGTCATCCTCATAGAGAGTCAGCAGAGGTGTCTGCCAAAAAAGCTGCCGCCCCATGCAGAAGGTACATATCTGCTAGTATTTTTTCCCTAGAGACTTTTGAAGCCAGTCTCTCTAATTGCTGCAGCCAAATCATTAGGGAACGAGCCGTGCAGGTGCCCGCTATTGCAGGCTTCAATCCTCCTGCTACTGCTTCCCATGCATGTCTAAGTAGGAATCCGCTTTTTTATCTAGCGGGTCCCTAAGCACCCCTGGAGTCCTCTAAAGGTAGGGCCGATTTTTTGGACGACCTGGACACCACCGCGTCAATCTTTGGGACTTTGTCCCATATTTCTGCGTCCTTATGCTCAAAAGGGTATCTCCTCTTAGAGGCGGAGGGAAGAGCCCCTGACCTCTCAAGCTTCCTCCATTCTCTCTCAATGAGTGCTTGGACCTTTTCATTGACTGGAAAGGTCCATTTCTTTCTCTCTTGTAGTCCCCCAAACATGACGTCTTCCAGGGACTTAGCCGTTTTTTCCTCCTGTAGGCCCATCGTCACTCTGATGGCCTTAAGGAGAGCATCTGTATCTTCTACTGGAAAACAAGGTTTGCCACCCGTGTCACTGTCTGAGGAGGACGACGGGTGTTCGGGCTGAGATAAGGCCGAGGACGAGTCTGAGATAGAGCTAGGGGGATTCTTCCTACTCTTTTTCCCTTTTTTCAACAAGCTTTAAGCGAGCCTTCCTTCTCCGACCTGATAACAGATCTAAGATTGGTTGCAAAACTAGGCGCTTCCTCTGCCATGGTACGCTGGATACAGCTGGCGCAGAGGTCCTTCTGTCAGTCTCTTGCTAGGGGGCTTTTACATATGGCACAGTCTCTGTTGTTCTTCTTACTGCCTGCTTTCTTAGGTTTCTCCTAAGGAATTTAAGCATACAAAGAAGGCCCCTATTAACAGCTTGCTAACATTCACGAAGATCACTCACCACCCGTAGTCAAGGGTACCGGTCTCGGAGGCTGTAGAGGAGCACGCGATCCGTGTTCTCTGGATCTCTATGATTACTCCGACCTACGGCTGGAGCGACTGCTGCTCGATCGGCTGCCATGCTTGTGGACGGAGGGCTGTGAAGGAGGCAGAGACGGTGACCGCTCCTGCTCTGACCCCATGATTACCCATCCGTGCCGATCGCCATCCTCCTTTAAATATGCTGCCTCTGTCCTGGTGAGCGTCTCCTCCCCTCCTCCCTGCAAACGCCAGCCGACCGCTGTATCTTCTCCTCAGGAAAGGCCGGCCGGCGTCACACTCGCCGCCATGTTGCCATCGCCTAACTGACGTCAGCCGGCGCGCCCAGAATGCCCTGCGGTGCTGAAGTCAGCGGCCGGAAGACGCCCGCGGCCCTCCCTCGCTAGGCGCTCTGGGGGAGCGAGACCGCGGGCATACGCGAGAGGAAGGAGGCGCGGTGGAGCCTCCAGGAGACGCCGCCCGCGCCCACACGAACCCGGAGCCCCAGGGATCACCGGGGACTGTGCTTCCAGGACCCGACGGCCGGCGCTACAGGTGAGGCACCCTGTTCTTCCCGCGCCGGGACGGGCCTGGGACCTTTTCCCATGATAGGCACTGCCGACAGTGGGATTGCCTTCCAGGACAGGAACCCAACTGAAGCGGGGGGAGAGGTGCCGCCTCTTATATTTCAGTAGGTTCCTGTCCTGGTGGGGCGGATCCCTCTCAGGTGTGCTGTCATGGGTGAAGGGAAAAATGACTTTTGGGTTTTTATTGGCTGTAATCCATAATCATCAACAGAAATAAACACATGAGCAACGCATTGCCTTGACAACCAGAGGTCTCATAGAGACCTCTATGGTTATTGCCAGCAGACTGCTATGAGCGCCACCTGGTGGTCGGCGCTCATAGCAATGCAGTAAATCTGCTACATATAGGCGATCTGAACATCGCCTATATGTAAGCAGAGCCGATCGAGTATGGGATGCTTCCAGCCTCCCGTAGAGGCTATTGAAGTATGCTAGAAGTTAAAAAAAAAAAAAAAAAAAAAAAAATTTAAAAAAAAAAGAAGGTTTAAATCGACCCCCTTTCGTCCCATTCAAAAAAAAAAAAAAAATAAAACCTGCACATATTTGATAATCGCCGGGTTCAGAATCGTCCGCTCTATCAATAAAAAAAAGATTTATCTGATCGCTAAGGCTAGTTTCACACTAGCGTTTATGAGCGCAGCGACGGCCTGCGCACGGCCGCCGCTAAGCCCCGCCCCTGCCGCGCCCTCGCCGGTAGCTCCGCCCACCGGCACACGCGCCCCCTATCTTTATCACAGGGGGCGCAGGCCGTGCGCAGTATGCGTTTGGCGGCGCATGCGCCTTTTTGACGGTGCGCCGACGCAACCAAACTGCAGCAGGTTGCGTTTGGCGCAGGTCGGCGCACCGTCAAAAGGACGCATGCGCCGCCAAACGCATACTGCGCACGGCCTGTGCCCCCTGTGATAAAGATAGGGGACGCAGGGCGCATGCAGCGTCATGAGCCAGTGGGCGGAGCTACCGGTGGGGCGCGGCAGGGGCAGGGCTTAGCGGCGGCCGTGCGCAGGCCGTCGCTGCGCTCATAAACGCTAGTGTGAAACTAGCCTAAGCGGCGTAGCAAGAAAAAAAATCAAAACGCCAGAATTATGTTTTTTTGGTCGCCGCGACATTGCATTAAAATGCAATAACAGGCGGTCAAAAGAACATATCTGCAAAAAATTGGTATCATTAAAAACATCAGCTTGGCAAGCAAAAAATAAGCCCTTACCCAACCCGAGATCACGAAAAATGGCGCAATTTTTTTATTTTTAGCAAACTTTGGAATTTTTTTTTCACCATTTAGATCAAAGAGAACGTAGACATGTTTGGTGTCTATGAACTCGTAATGACCTGGAGAATCATAATGACAGGTCAGTTTTAGCATTTAGTGAACCTAGCAAAAAAGCCAAACAAAAAACCAGTGTGGGATTGCACATTTTTTTTGCAATTTCACTGCACTTGGAATTTTTTTTCCTGTTTTCGAGTGCACTACATGGTAAAACCAATGGTGTCGTTCAAAAGTACAACTCGTCCCGCAAAAAATAAGCCCTCACATGCCCATATTGACAGAAAAATAAAAAAGTTATGGCTCTGGAAAGAAGGAGAGCGAAAAGCGAAAAATTGAAAAAAGCTCCAGGAGTTAAATAAAAGATAAAACAACAGGTTCCCTACAAAGTTTCAGTTTAGAATATCCGCTAGCAAATTACCGACGTGTAAAGGATCCGACTGCTCACTCCACTAAAGACGGATACATTCGGGACTAACTCACATGAGGTACTCAGATGTAGGAAGCCCGCCTAAGGGATACACCTGAAAATCACTCAATTTGGTGAGCTTTCCAAGAGTGAACATTTAGTGATGATGTATCCTCGCTAAATCCCCCTAACCTTTACCAGATAATGAAGCCACTCATCTGAACTTTAAATAACCTTCAAGAACATCCCAAAATGAAATATCTGAGTGTCGGAAATTGTACATTTGCTTGTAAAAAATAGTCTGTCGCTAACTCGATGGGAATAATTTTTTAGATCTGGAGATTTTCATGCCAGCAGGAGGATTATTGTGACAGCAGTGAATTCCAGGTGAGATGCTGATGGATGGAACACAGGTTGGAATACCACACGTCTGCTGTGGCTGTGCAGCTGCCAAAAATGTGAGCCTGGCAGGGCTGCAGATGGAGAGAGGGTGAGGTGAATGCGAGTTCACTGTACATTAATACATCTGATTACATAATGATCTCAGTGCAAAGGAGAAAAGGCAGAGATGCAATAGTGATGAGCACTAGGCACAAAGCGTGGAGAAATGGCAAGGCATGAGGAGAAAGGGGACCATACACATCACACATAATTGCAAAACATGCAGATTTTGATTTCGACCTCATCTCCTCTGATGGCAGATGTTATTGGGAGGATTGGCCATGTTGGATTTCAACATGCCCAATCCTTTGGAGGGATGGAAAAGCCTGGCCTGATAGTTGTCGACCAACATCTTAAAGAAGATCTGTCATCTCTTCTGAACGGTCTGTATCTATGTGAAGTATCCAGAAAAATGCAAATTGATTCAACGCAAAACAAATTCATTCTGAACCTTACAAAATAATCTAAATTAGTTTGTGATTCAATTGATCAAATTGTGCAAACTGGCAGTCGGCCACAATTTCAATATGGCCAGATTAAAGAAAAACATAAATCCTTTCCTCATCCCTCCCATACCGGTCCTGCCACCACTGGTTCTCTGATCGGCTCTTGTTCCAGGCTTCTGTTCTCTTCCAAATGGGTCTTTTGTTCACTCAAATTAAATTTCAAGAGATTCGCTCAAAGCTAGAAATTGTTCTACAGCAACATCTCTGTTGTATTATACCTGTTACTCCTCCTGGAAATAGACAAAGAAAACTGACAACTGGGCGTTACCATTTACCTTGTCAAAGGGGTATGACTGGGTAACGATGAGATAATGTCAGACTGTGGAGGAACACACTCCAAACAAGTAAAACCAAGCTGTCAAATTATTCTTACATTTTCAGGACTATTAGAATGACAAAAAAGTAGTATATCAAACATTCAGAGTTATGAGAAAAGATGCTTTTTGTTTCATGGGTCTTACTAAAATAGACGTGTCAAGGGAGCCATCATGGACTTTATAAACGTATGACTGCCCCAAAGAGTGGTAAAGCCAAAGAATAAATGTAGGTGGTGTAACTAAAATGTAACTATGGTTCCTTCTAGGGTTCCATGCATAATGTTGCACCATGAGGGTCTGGATTTGAAGTAGGCATTAACGACTCAGGACTTAAGACTCTGTAAAATAATTTCAAGTTGGACATAGGTTTCCTATCTACAGGTCCTCCGCTACCACCCGCTGCCACTACTATTATGCATCCTCAGCAGTGAATACATTGGTGGATGACTGAGCCAACAGCTCCTTCTTCCCCCAATCGATGTGTGCGACGGACAGCAGATGCTAGGACGTCATTACATTGCATCTGCTGTACGGGATTCAGTGCACCGGAGACCAGAGTAAAGCAACGGGGGGAAAGGAGCGAGGAGAGCATGTATTGTTTTTTCCATAAGTGTATGGGATGGTTGCATATATTTAGACAGCTATGTGGGAGCTCATACTGTATATGGGGACTCATACTGCATATAAGGAGGCTACATGGAGGATCCTACTGTATTTCGGGGGCTATATGGAGGCTCATTGTATATACAGAGGCTCATACTTGTATGTAAGGGGCTGTGTGTGGGCTCATACATAGGGAGGAATGTCAGGATAGTTTAATTCTGCTCAATATTAACTGATACAATATTAATATAAAATAACTATGGTAATTGTATTTTAATTATTTAATATTGGGCAGAATTAATTTCAACCTAATGATTCGGCATCCACAACAGTCACAATCTCGCTTGTGACCCCTTGGAAAAATTAAATATCCATCCCCCTGATTTAATCTCATGGGCTTTTTGGGTTTTTGGTGTAATGGTCACTGATCAGACCTCCCACTGGACCGAAAACCCCTGAAAGAGCAGAGGATTAAATCACAAGTTTAACTGACTCTCTTTTCACAAAACTATACATCAATCTGCTCAGCTCCTCCTGCTCTATAATATGGTGCCTGCAGACTGGGCTGCCTGTTCATGGTGACAGGTTCCCTTTAAGGTCTTATCATGACGGTACATTGATGCCATAGGCTTTCCCTACACACTCCATAACTCGGGTCCCGGTATTAGATACAGGAGGACGGAATAACGAAAAGTTTAGGTGTTGAGGTGACAGTTATTCTGGTATAAGTCTGTAAAATTAGATCAGTATAGTCTTCTAGCCTGCTAACCAAACATTCAAGGGGCTGAATGAATGCATAATCTCAACTCATTGATAAAATGTCTCTTGTCTACGAGTTCTTTACACTTGACCTCACTACTGTATAACTAAAAGCAACATACAATGCATCCAATACTAGAGCTTTTAAAGAACATCTACTCCAGAAATAATTTTCTAGATATTGCCATAAAAAGCAGAGGTAGCTTATTAACTTGTAGTTTTTGGCAAGCCTGTGACATCCTCACATTCGCAATCAGTGGTTAGTAAGGGTTAGCCAGCTCCTTGGCCTACACTGTATCTTCTGTGATGCCTAGGTTATTAGTCAGATGACCACAAACAAACTCCAGCTTCCCTCTACTTTCCCACCAGTTGTCATCTCATCAAATGTGGTATGTGTCTGCTGGGAACCGAAGTCTCAGACTTCACCGAGCAGCGTGTCCCCTGGGCAAGGCAATATTCTGGCGCCAGTCTTCACAGTAATCCAGCTCCATGTAAACACTGAACACATTGGATTGTGACATATATACTTGATTGTTTTAGGAGCTTTTTTTTTTCCAAATTCAATGCTGTCATTAATTTACAAATGTCTACATTTTATTTAAAATGTTAAACATCAGCTACAACATTCATACTTAAAGGGGTTGTCCGGGCTTTTCACATAATCTTAGTACATATCTGGGCTGCAGAATTATGACAATAAGTAATTTACTTTCTGTCACTAGTTTAGACGGTTTTCTAGATATTCTGAACAGAACGTCCAAGGGGGGGTGTTATGGCATTGAAATGAGAACTAGTCGTAACCTCCTACTCTACTCCAAACATGCCCTCTATAGCAACAACCCCACCCTCCATAGCTACAGGCCCTCCCCGTCCACATGAAGCAGCCCTCATCACACACCTCCAACAGAAAATTGCCAGGGGGTGATGGGAAAATACATAAATAAATTGCAGCTTGTCTTTCCCAGCACTGGCAGAGGTGAATGGACCGCGTGCACCGGTTATGTATTTCTGCTAGAAACATTATAAAGTGATAGGATATAGGTACACACCTTACACAGGCTGGAGGTATGCCAGGGTCAGAAAGGAATAGTGGAAAGCTAGGAAGGAATGAAGGAAGGGCTCCTCAACAACACAAACAAGCCCTTTATTTGTAGTATCAGAATCCTTAGTATCATATATATCTCCATACATACACCCCCCAACACTTCACACTGTTACAGCTGCTGATTGGACGGGCTGCTCCCATCAGTATTTGTGTCATTAGAGACACAGTGCTCACACATACACTGCACCAAATCTGCTGCTGTGTGAAGACATCAGTGACACAGAGCTGTCTCATTTACACAGCAGAAGCTTTGTCACAGAACAGATTACATCAGTGACTGCCATCCCCTGTGCAGATTAGAAGCTGCAGACCCCCATCACTGGCCACCACACAGTCTGTTCTCACTGCTGCCAGCAGCCTGGGACAGTGAGGGAATCATAGAATCCGTAGAGTTGGAAGGGACCTCCTGGGCCATCTGGTCCAACCCCCTGCTCAAAGCAGGATTCGCTAAATCAAGGAAGGAATTACTAATAATGAGTTATGAATTGTAATCATGGAGTGGCCCAGGATACAGGACGATTTTCCCTCCTCACTAGTTTCAATTTCCATAGATCGCTGTTCAGCGTGTGTCTGGGGGAGGAGCAGCTGGGTGGTCTGCTCTCTTCACTGAGGCTGCTAGAGGGGGAGAATTTGTTACTGTGTGATGAGGGCTTCTTCATGTGGACGGGGAGGGCCTGTAGCTATGGAGGGTGGGGTTGTTGCTATAGAGGGCATGTTTGGAGTAGAGTAGGAGGTTACGACCAGTTCTCATTTCAATGCCATAACACCCCCCCCCTTGGACGTTCTGTTCAGAATATCTAGAAAACCGTGCAAACTAGTGACAAAGTAAATTACTTATTGTCATAATTCTGCAGCCCAGATATGTACTGAGATTATGTGAAAAGCCCGGACAACCCCTTTAAAGAAGCACTCCTTGTTTTTTTCATCCATGCATCCCACCTAATTATCATACTCTGCTCTCCTCATATACAGCATATTTTTTCACTGTAGTTCAGCCTCCTATTTTCTTCTCTTCAGAGTCCATCTTAATTCCTAGCTCTTGTCTTGCATTGCATTCCTTTATGCTCAGATCTAAATCTCATGATGAGGCATCATCAAAAGATTACATGTCCAGTTAGAGCCAATACCATCTCTGCCTTCTGAGATGAACTGACTCCTCTTCCTTCAACTTTTCCCTACAATAACTCATAAATTATAAGTATACAGTAATGGATGGTAAAATGTGATGTCCTACATTAGGACTGTGTGACAGAAGCTGTGTAATCATCATTAGTAGCAGTGATAGACGTTTGACACTCAATGTGGAGAAACTGTGTAGTGAAAACTAGATCATCTTATTATACACAAAGTATAGTTACTGAGAGGGTGACCAAGAGACCACATGACGTAACTGAACAGAAGTATACAATGATTTCTTAGATAGAAAGGAAGAACTGAATGCTAAAGATAGAATGAATAAAAAAAATGACCAAACTGCTGGTATTACTTGAAAAGATATCATGTCTTGTTTTTGTTTGGTGGAGTTGAAAATATACCATAAAAAGTTTCTTGCTACCACTTTTTTGCTGCAATGTACAATTTTGAAGTAATTTATTATCCGGCCCCTTATTAGTTATGTCATTTACAACAATGTCACTAGGTCAAAATGTTTGTGGTTATTATTTTTTATCATAACTAAAAGCATACGGTAATTGTAACTATGCAAACTTGCAAATGTTGCAACTGAACAGTTTCATCAGGGGTTGGGAGGGCTCTGTTCACTCTTACGAGATGGCTTCCATCGCGAAGGAACCCTGCCACCTATGCAGGATACTCTTGAATCCTGATGAAGGCCATTGTTTTATAATAGGGTTTGTTAAAATACCGTAAACCCTGATGGAAACAGCAAGACGGAACATAGGCTAACCTGACCAATTCCCTGACACACTTCCCTGTGAGAAGCAGAGCTCACAGGGGCATGCTTACCTCCAGCTTCTTCTCCTTGTTGCTCAGAGCCTCTTTTTGACTCTGGGTGTACTCCATTAGCATTCGCGCCAGCTGCTTTCTATCATCTAATTCTGCTGCCAGTCGTCCATTATACTCTGCCAGCAGGAGACAGGCCTCATCTACAGTTTTGGAAAGACGTTCTGCTGCCTCTTTATCTGAAAAATACAAAATGTACCTAGTTGTTTACCTCCAATCTAGAGACTATATTGCTATGTCCATATTAGTGCTGGCAGTGTGGCGCGAAGCTCCGGCATCACGGAGACCAGACATCTGCCTAAAAGTCCCCTAAAAGTACTTGACAGGTACTAGAGGATACCAAGCATCCAGAGTTGAAATCCAGACAGATGGTCTTACCTGTGATCTTTTCCAGTAAGGATACATCCTGAACTTCCTGTGGAAGGGATGCAATCTTCTGTCTCACAGCGGCATCTCCAGAAGCGGCATTCTCCAGATCCTGCAGAGCTTTAATGAGATCTTCAGTCTACAAGGGACAAAAAAATGTGCACTGGATAAAAAATATAGAAGGAAGCATGTATCCAAGCTTCCAAACTACCTAAATTATTTATAAAAAGACTAATATCAATTGCATTTAAATCTGGCTAAAATTCACTGTCTGAAATGGAGCTTCTAATGAGATCTATGCACACTCCGCTCACAGCCATGATGTATTATTTAAGCAGTAAATCCATTTTATCTCCAGCAAAACTTGCATTTTGTCACCACCATGAATCATTTACATTTTTTTCTTATAATTTTACATCTACAAGCAATTTTTCCAACACATCTACAAACACATTTAAGATGAAACGGGAAACCTTACGCTGAAAATCTATCACCGGTTTGACACAGATTTCTCTGTCAGGAGTTTTAATTGGCACCTGGCAAATTTACTGGAGCTGCAGAACAAATGTGTGAACTGTGAGACATGCACACATATACTTATGTGCGAAATGGTGGCAGGGGGCTCGTGCTACAAAACCTGCATGTGTGTGAGAAACCCATGGCCCAGATCGAAGGTTTAAAGGTCAAGGCTTTCAGTTATTTCACATGAATGAAGAAAATACTTTAAATAATTAGATTTTACAGAATATTGTAAAAGTTTTTAACAAATACAATGCAAATTGTCTCTTCAGAGAGGAAGAGGACTAGAGCTCCTGTGCCACCTATTGGAAGTAGCAATCCTAACAGTCAATGTCGACCTTTTAATGAGACTTGTCACATGACTTAGGATAAAACGCAAATCAGAATCTCAATTTGCAGACAGTGTTTCGGAATACTGCCCCTCGTCAGTGCAAAGTGTGAGATCTGGTTTGGCTGTGTGAGAGGCGTCTGACCGGGATCCAAGAAGTATCGTTTCTCCTTGCGGAGAGTGACATGTTAAGCATGCCAAGATGAAGAGATTTAAAGATGTAATACATTGAAATACCTTACTGCTCAAAATGTTTGGCCCCAATAAAATAATAAAGACTATACTCACCTCCGGTGTCCAAGAACTCCAAGAGATTAAAAACCAAAACACCCTCGTCTGGACACAAAGGTATCACAGCAAATCAACAGTTCATAAAGCAGGCACATATATCAGTACGGCTCACCCGAACAGATTACATACAGTCCTTTCTCCAAAAGTAAGGACTACTCCAATTAGAGGTATGATCCCCTACCAGTCTCGGGATCACCTGCAGCCTGACCTCCAACACCAAACAGAAGTATTCAACTCCATGCACAGTTCATGCTGAACAGGCTTTCACACGTTTCTCTGTGGCTCCAACACACAGACTCTGCTCAGCTTTCCTAGTCTCCATTCGGAGACTCTGGTATGTTTCTCTCCCAACTATAGCTCACATTTTGGCTCATAACCCATCAGTTTCAGCAAACTTGACTCTGCTCAACATCCAGCAGTCTCACACACCTAGCGAACTCAGGCCCTTGTTCCTAGTCAAAGTTAGTCAGGAGCATCTAATCAAAATGTGCAGTGCTAGGATTTAACCTAGTCCTACCTGACTTTGCAACACTACCTATACCTGATATTGCCATTTCCGTGTGTGACTTAGAGCAGCATGCTTACTTGTCTTGGGGTTATATCTGACTCAGAACTTTTCTTTACTTCCTATAGGCAATCATTTACTCATTCATGTCACTTGTACCTCAAAAACATCTCCAAAATCCAACCTTTTTGTGCCTGTAAAAATTCTTAATGTTGGCTCTTATTTATTCTCTTCTGGACTACTGCAACTCTGTATTAACTGGTCTTCCTCTCACTAAACGATCCTCTCTCCAATCTATTTTAAATGCCGCAGCCAATCTCATATTTCTGTGCAGCCTCTACACTTATGCCTTCAGCCTGTGCCAGTCTTTGCACTTGTTGCCCATCTGCTACAGAAAACAACATAAAATCCACAGTTCGGCACTAAACTACATATCCTCCCTCATCTTTGTCTACCACCTTATCTGTGACGCATGTTCTGCTAATTTTCTAAAACAAGATTAACATCCTCCATAATTCAGACTTTCCACTTCCATCTCCAAGACTTTTCTTGTGCTGACTGGTTCTCTGGAATGTACTACCCCAAACAACATGGTTAATTCCCAGTATCTACAGTTTTAAGTGTGTCCTATAGAAGTCTCTCTAGACAGGCTTATCACATCGCTTCAGTTCTCACATGATCCAATTTCCAAAGAATCTATCATCTCTTTGTACACATTTCACCTGAAAATATATAGATACTGGCTCATAATTGGTTTATGCAGATTTAAATGAATACCCTTATAAACCATGAAGATGGCAGGACCATGATCTACAAGCACTTTTTACCTTGTGTTTCCCCTATTCCCTCATAGATGTACAGTAAATACAAACCACACTTGGAAACATTACTTTACCATTCACCCACATACTCCACACCCAGTGGGGAAGAAGTGAGTAAGAGAAAAAACAGGACACTCCAACCAAGATTATTCCATAACAAAAGAAAAGGAGTACAAGTCCCAGAAAATGTAATTAAAAAGATATAAATTATATAAATTCACTACATCAGTCATGCAATAGGACATCAATACATAAATATAGAGAAGTAACAGCAAGGCATGTTCAGCTACAGGAATAGGTAGAAACCAGCATGTTGAACAGACAACACCATATCCCTCATATAATAAAGTGCATCTTGCTTAGGTAAAAAATGGGAAAAAGAAAGGGAAGAAGAAAACATAGAAGAACAAAAATGAATTGTAATTATCAAAGTCTACAGCAAAAGTGTTCATTTTCTATGCTCTAAACACCTGTCCTACTGTTCCTTACCCATCCAATGGTATATCTGAGGAGCACACTGGGCAGCCCCAACGCGCGTTTCGAAGCCAACATCTAACTGTATGGAGTTTGTATCAAAACTTGTAGGTTTTATTAAAAAACACGTGCCCTTATTTAATGGGGTGCATCTTAGTCCAGCAGTGCATTCATTAAGACTGGTTTACAAAACAGCAGTCTTAAAGGGGTTGCACAGGCTTATCACAAAAGTCTTGCAGACATGTGAATCTTCAGATCGCGCACATTCACTAGTGCCAGTGGTGAGAGCGCTCATGTGACCGATTATGCGACATGCATATTCCTGGTCACATTCCGACTAGACGTGCATGGCCTCGGCTCCGTTCACTTGTGTTTGTATGGTCTACTTTAAAACAATGCATTAGTAAATTTGATACGGTAAGTGTTTTAATTCCAACGCGTTAATACCTACATGGAATTGTTCACATGACGAAAAAACCCAATTGATCAGATAATGGCCGTAAATCAAGCATCTATGAACAGGAGCAGTTGTATAACATGGCCATGCAATCCTAGTTTATAGATAGCATTAACTTTCGAGATTGGGGGATAAAATACACACCATGATGGTAAAAAGCAGAAAATGGACTTAACAAAAGAATGGAGACTTGTAAAACACTACAGCGGTCTACAGGGTCAGTACAGAAGGGAGGAGAACAGGACCCAGCTGCTGTGTGTTCAGTGCAGCATGTAGTCATTTTTATTTCACCGTTTGACAGCTAATTAATCTTACTTTATTAGTCCCAATGTACCCACAAATCATCATCAGCTCAGGTAGTCAGATGTCTATGCCAGACACAGAGCTGCACACTGAATATATCCACGCTACGCGTCTACTATTCCTAGAGACCCAATAGAGATGTGGGTCACCGACACGAGCGGCGGCAGACGTGCATCTAGTTTTCCGGAACCCAGGGCAACAATTCTGTTTGGCGCAAACCTGTTGTGTTTTTGCTGCGTTTATTTCTGCAGGCAAAACGTGCTCTCTTGGTAGTAAAGAAGCTGCTTACATAAAGTAGGATTTACGGCATTTTTGCCAGGTACATTTGTCTCTTGTGCATGCAATTTAGTGCATAAGAAACCATGAAGAAATGTCCTAACTCCTGAGGCTTTTGCACCAAAAACGCGGCAATACCTGATACTTGTTTTTTTTTGCTGAATTTTTGTACGTATTCATTGCTTTGTATAGGTGAAAAAAATGCTGCAAAAACGCTGAAAGAAGTGCCATTCTGCAGTTTTGAAAAATGCAGCAGTTTTCCCAATTCAGCCATGAAAAACACAATGTATGTATGAGGTTTCTGAAACCTCATAACTTTTGTTGGTACTGAAAAACAGCTTAAAATTTACAAGAAAAACGTAGCAAAAAAAGTAGTAAAAATGCAACATGTGAACATAGCCTTAGTCACGTGACGACGAGTTGCTCTTCCTAATTCTTTCAATGTTCGGTGAAAAACAGAGAAGCAGGAAGAAAAAGCTCGCTGTCACACGACTAAGTATGAAAATCGCATATGAGTGAAATGGCCATGTGATGACGGCAAGCAGAGTTGAATCCTGACAGTGGATCTTACGATTGGCTACAGTGCTTCATTTTATAATTAAAGTGCTTGTCCAGATTTGAGATGAAAGCTTGTAGTCACTCTAGGTGACCACAGGCTTCTGAATTCTCACAGTACATACACTGCACATTTTTAGGATTCTCCCTTGCCGGTGTCAAGAGTGGACGGACATGTGAGCACAAGTATGAAATTTGCATACTTCTGGCCACATTCAAACAAGACGTGTCGGGCCTTGCTCAATTCATATTCATTGATTCAGGCCACGCAGGTCTAGTCGGTATGTGACCGCATTGTATGCATATCACATACTTTCGGTTCTGTGACCTCAAACTCTCACTGCCGGCACCAGGGAATCCTGACAGTGTGCAGTATGCACTGTGAGAATTCAAAAGTCTTCAGTCACATAGAATGACTGCAGACTCCTCACAAACTTGGACAACCCATTTAATGCTCCTAACATAAAAACGTAGTAACCCTTAGCTTGTCAGATGGCAAAAGATTTTATAAATATAGCTATGCATCACATAAGCTTACAAGTTACGGATTGTTACGTGTATACAGGATCAGAACCAATAATAGAACAATAATCCGTCACCAGAAACACCAGCACTACAGAAATATATCACTAAACCACCACATCAGTACAAAAACACAGCATCATAGCCCTCATCAGTTCAAAAATACATCACCGGAACCACCAGGAGTACAGAAATGCATCACCAAAACCACCAGCAGTACAGCAATACATCTTCATAACCACATCAGTACAGACACACAGCATCAAAACCTTCATCAGTACAAGAATACATAATAAAAATCACCATCAGTACAGGAATACTTCACCAGCATCCCCAACAGTACATGAATACATCACTAGGACCACCATCAGTGCATGAGTCCAGCACCAGAACCACCTTGGTACATGGTATATCAATTGTAATGTCAGGTCAGACCTATATACATTTGTATCACATGAACCTACAACTTCCAGTACATTCTTAACAATGGTAAGAAGATACTGGGAAATGTTGCTATCAGTCATCATCAGGCTGCAGACCATACAGGAACCACAGTACTGATGAGAATTAGTCTCACAAAAAAACATTTATATCCAGGTACCTTATAGATGACGTGGTCTCTGATTGGAGTCGTTCCCTTTCTTTTCTTCAACTTGTCCAGAAGTTATGCTGACTTTTCCCAGCCACAGCTCATCTCTGCAGACTTCTATCTTCTCTGGACTTGTGCATCACTTCCCACAAGATACCCTTAAAAATAGCAGTGTCATTATAATGTTCCTGAATAAATATATCTGCCCTACGCTTAGACCCTGAATAAATAATTTCCTCTCACTATATTGCCTGCACAAAATCTGACCCACGCACTGTCCCGTTTATGGTACAAGCTCTCTACACTGCACTCTTCTTTCTATAATGGGCCCCCTCTTCACGCTGCTCTCTCACACTGGCTCCCCCCTAAGCGGCCCAGTCTCTATACTGTGCCCCCTCACCACACTCCCCCCCACTTAGCATATTATCTGCTCCTCAAATTTGCCTTAAACTGTACCCCCATGCTAGCCCCCACTCTACTCAGTCTCTATTCTATGCCCATTTACAATTTTCTCCCCCATACTTTCTACTCACACTACTCCACTCAATATTCTCCTGAGATATTTCCCTCTCCCTCCTCATACTGTCTCCTCTCACATCCCCCCTGTTAACCATATGGTCTTCTCACATGTTTACGCCCTCTTCACTCATCCCCCAGACTCCCCATACTGTCTGCACCCATCACAAGTGCTTCCCATATTGTGTCTGCATATATTCTTTCCCTTGCTTCTCATGTGTCCGCACCCATCTCCCCACTCACCATATTGTGCTTGCAGCCATCCCCCCACTCTCCATACTGTGCCTGCACCCATTCCTCCCTCAAACTGTTTCCTCATACATGCCCCCCATCTTCCTCCTTGCTCCTCTACTGGGTTCTCAAATTTCTCCTGCTCCCCTCATCGTGTCTGCACCCATCCCTTCCTTTCTCCCCAAAGCATTTATCACCAATGTTGTTTGCGCCTCTGTGGCGCAGGAGAGAGACATCAGCAGCGTGATCACATAACCTGATCATGCTGCTGAAATTGCCCTGACCCAGCAGTCAGGGATTCAATTGTACTCATACGCAAGTACTACTGATCACTGGGAGCTGAAGCAGCTGATAGCTTGATAGCCGGCTCAGAGAACGAAGTCTCAGTCCAGGGGCGGCAAAATGCAGCCGCCAAGGAGACACCTCAGACCACCACATCAGGATGCCTGACATCACCCCCTCTGCTGGCTGTGCCAGGGGCAAATGCCCCGCCTGTCACCCCTCGATACACACACACACACTCCACTTTAAAACTACATATAATGACAAGTATTTTACACCCCAGGAGTTTTCAGCGTTCTCTATAAAATTCTACACTTGGATCCTCCAAAAATCAAGTGCACCATTATGTAGATACAAGCTGTATTCCACCTGTCACTGGGGGCTGTTGCAAGATTTCGAATTATCATTAAAGTACTGCAGCCCACGTTATAGATCCTCAGAATTATTCCCCTGCATCAATTTGATGTCTCAAATGCCACTCCACCATAGTCCTACTTTATGACTGTTGCCATTCACACTTACAAAGTTCTATTCAATCCATTTCTGCTCCATAAACTCCATCTGTTTAGTTCTCACTAAAGTGCTACATTCTCGCTTTATGGAGTAACGTTCCCACCTCCATTCTTCTGGGGGCTGTTTGCCTTCTGTTTTCGCATCCTTTGACATTCTCTATACCTGAACGATAGGTCTTCAGTAATTTGAAGGGTCCAGGCTTTGGCACTTTTGCTCTATCCAGATTTTTTTTTCTTACTGTGCACTAATTAAAATGGAGACATTGACTATAGCTGATCTTACAGCGTCTGCTTCTGTTTTTCCGACCGGAGTCTCTTTGCCAAGAATGGCTGCACAAAGCCAATACAAAGGTTCTTCTGTTTAGACAAAGTCTCACGTAGTTTTTGCATCCCCCAGAAGACGGCTGGGAGCCTCTATATCGGCTGGTATGGTTGGAAAACAACTAAACAATTATTTGTTTATTTTTACTTGATTATAAACACCATTAATCACACATTATCATCGCTGTCCCCATTGGGGCTCACAATCTAAATTCCCTATCAGTAAGGCTGTGTTCACACACAGCGTTTTTTTAGCGGTTTTTACCGCGGTTTTCACTATAAAACCGCTAAAAATAAGCTGCACAGTCATTTCTATGCATTTTGCACTTTTTGTGCACATTGATGCGTGTTTTTTTTAACGCGAAAAAAAACGCATTGCAGTAAAAAACGCAGCATGCTCATTAATTTTGTGGATTTTTCCGCGGTTTTGGCTTCTTCCATGCATTTAGAAACCGCTGCGGAAAAAAACATATCAAAAACGCATCAAAACCGCGCAAAAAAACGCCGCGGAAAAATAGGTGCGGTTTCTGGGAAGGGATTCAGGTTTTTGAGCAGAAATTTTCTGCAACGTGTGCACTTAGCCTAAGTCTTTGGAATGTGGGAGGAAACCGGAGTACTCGGAGGAAACCCACACAAACACGGGGAGAACATACAAACTCCTTGCAGATGTTGTCCTTGGTGGGATTTGACCCCTTCGCTAACCATCTGCTGCTCAAGCCATTAGTTGCTTTTATTCAGTAAAAGAAAACAACATGGCAGAGCACGGACTAAAATTAAAGGCTACTGATTACTTTTAATGGCAAGTGTAATCTGCAACATAAGAAAGCAAAACACTTTGGCTGACAGCTCCTACACTTGCCCCACACATGCACATGGTGTATACCGGGGGAACAAGCATAAAGGTCCATTTACACAGACAAACCAGCGGCATGATACGTACAGTTACCAACTGGTGATCATCTGATTTCCGTTTACACAGAAATACCAAACCAAACCATGCGAAGTGAGCAATCTATACTAGATCGCCAAGTGCGCGTAGACAACCATGGTATTTTCCAGTATGAGTCCTGTTTACACAGAATGTTGCACAGCCGAAAACTGATCTTTTACGCTCGGCATTATTTTACCTGAGGAACAAAGATGATTGACAACCTTCTTACACTGCAAGATAATTGTGAAATGATCATTTTTAGCAATGCTTGTTGACATTTATCTTGCAGTGTAAATGCCCCCCAAGTCATTGCCAGCCAATAATCTGGTGGCGGCTTGTCTCCTTTGAAGACAAAAGGATTGGGCATGTTAAAATCCACCTGTCTGCTCCTTCTCTGTACTGACATATCACAAAATGGAGGACAACCACATACACCGTAGATGGTTTGTGGGCTCACCCGATGTTAAAGGATTTGTATAAAGTATGGACGTTGTTCCCTAATCAAACATTAGGTGATAAACTACTGTTTACTGAGGGTTCAATGTCTGGGACCTCCACTAATCGTGAGAGCTGGACTCTGCAAATCCCTGTCTAAATGGAGTGGAAGTTGAGAATGTGCAACTTTACTCCAATCTCTACAAAAGATAGCCATGTACAGCGCTTGGGGAATCTGGGCGGACAAATGTGAAGAGGGGCAGAGGACAACTGTCAGTCAAACATATTCTGTTGTATATGGGCCACCTTCATTGAAGTCAATTTACTTATCTGAATGTTCAATTGTGGGGGAAAACTTAAAAAAAAAAATGATGTCACGCATGGTTGAATTTGAACCCAGGACACCAGGAACCAATGGTAACCCTGTTAACAAATGGGAAGTTCTCCAGTAAAAAAGGTAACCATCAATTTAGACTTGCTGACAAAGCTCAGCCTGTGCACCCTAGCGCCACAGCTCAGTCCCTGCCCGCAAGTAACATAGCTCAGCCTGTGCACACTAGCATCACTGCGCACAGGTAACCTAGCTCAGCCCCTGTACACTAGTGACACTGTCCGCAGGTGACCTAGCTCAGCCCCTGCACACTAGTGACACTGCCTGCAGGTGACCTAGCTCAGCTCCTGCACACTAGTGACACTGATAGCAGGTGACCTAGCTCAGCCCCTGCACTCTAGTGACAGTGCCCGGTGACCTAGCTCAGCACCTGCACACTAGTGACACTGCCCCCAGGTGACCTAGCTCAGCCCCTGCACACTAGTGATACTGCCAGCAGGTGACCTAGCTCAGCCCCTGCACACTAGTGACACTGCCAGCAGGTGACCTAGCTCAGCCCCTGCACACTAGAGTGCACACTGCCAGCAGGTGACCTAGCTCAGCCCCTGCACACTAGTGACACTGCCAGCAGATGACCTAGCTCAGCCTCTGCACACTAGTGACACTGCCAGCAGGTGACCTAGCTCAGCCCCTGCACACTAGTGACATTGCCCGCAGGTGACCTAGCTCAGCCCCTGCACACTAGTGACATTGCCCGCAGGTGACCTAGCTCAGCCCCTGCACACTAGTGACATTGCCCGCAGGTGACCTAGCTCAGCCCCTGCACACTAGTGACACTGTCCGCAGGTGACCTAGCTCAGCCCCTGCACACTAGTGACATTGCCCGCAGGTGAACTATCTCAGCCCCTGCACACTAGTCACACTGCCTGCACTTATTTCTCCTAACTTTCATACTTCTATCACTCCATGGCTCCCCATTCTTTCCTACAAATCTATTTTCTGCATACTGTATACAATGTCTTTATGACAAGCCATGAGAGTAATCCCAAGGCTTATCTGGGAGCCGTGTATGGTGGGAGGCAGGACAGGTTTTGAGGCAGAAGTGATGGAGTACAGCAGTCCTCCTACACTGACACGCTGCTTTATCTCAACATGAAGCAACATCTAACATGACAGGCTGTCTGCGCGGCCGGCCGCTCTAAGAAGGCTCTTCACACTGTTTATACCAGAAGGAATTCCGACTAAAAGAGCCAAAATACATATTTATATTATTGCTCCGTCTCTAATGGCTGAAAACGTTTTGTTTAATCAGCAAATTATCAACATCTTGTGTCCAGCAAGTTAAAATCTTAACCCCGTAATATACCCATAAGTTGTACACAAGAGGCAGGGAGGGAATAATAATTTAGACAGGTTATTAAGGAAAAAAATGGCTAAGAAACCAAAAAAATTAAAATGCAAGTAAAGATAAAGGCATACTGTACACAGTATAATACGATAACCCTACTGTCCTGCTCAGTCTTGCACTAACAGTGGCAGTTGTCAGTGAAACAAATGACTGGGTTACTAAAGCCATAAAGACAAGAGACCAGTGAAGGTAATGTTTCATTAAACGGGTTGACCAGGAAAAGATCATCAACAACCTATTCTTAGAATAGGTCATCAATATGAGATCAGTAGAGGTCCGATATTCACCCTCACCGTTCAGATGAAAACAACTTTGGTGGCTGATGGGTGCAAGTACGAATGGAATTACTCAACGCAGCTCCCTTCAATATGTGGCAGAAGCTCTGCAGTACCCGACAGCAGCAGCTACACATTAAAATGGAATTGAGCAGAGAACTCCATTTGTGTTTAAATCCGGCTGCTGCTGGAGGGGTTTTTACCTGATCGGTGGGGATATCGGGTGTCAGGTCACATATTGATAAGTTATACAACATAAAGGTCATCAATAACTTCTGCTTGGACAAACCCTTAAAATTATTCCTCTTGACAGCAGCTGAATCGCATCACAATTCTAGACAACCCCTTTAAAATCAAACCACTACTTATGCTTATTATTCAGAAAGTAGTCCAAGACAGGTGTATAACCTGCAATATACTAACAAAACTATACACTTACATGAGGCCCATGGCATCAGCGTTTCAATAACCTTCACTTTGCACTGCAATTTAATGCAGAATCCCATTGCCATGTAATGAACAAGGATACACAACAAAAGTAACTATTCCCACGGCAGAACAGCTTAAAGAGGTATTACCAGCTCCAAGATCCTATCCCAAAATGTAGTAGGTGTAATAATAATAACATTAGCAAATCCCTCCAATTAGAAATGTAGTGTAGTTGTTCTGATTTGCTAGGTCTCTTTCCTCATGTGCAGGCATTGCAAGACCTTAGGTGTCCATGATTAAAACCACTAGCAACTAGCTAACTGTCACTATATCAGTGGTTGTAACCATGGATATCCAATTTCCTGCAATGCCTGCACATGGGGGAAGAGACAGAGCGAATCAGAAGAACTATACTACATTTCTAATTGGAGGTATTTGATAACATTACTATTTTTGCACCGACTACATATTGGGATAGGATCTTAGCAACGAGTAACTCTTTAAATACAGAGATACTGAGAGTTGATCACATAATGCCCTGAAACCATTCCTCGTCCAGAATCACAGGAATGTAGTTCTGGCTTTAAAGGAGCTGTTCAATATCAAACGCTTCTTTACATTTATAAGTGGCCAATCAGATTGGAATAGTATCTAGGGTAAGGGCCAAACTCTGAAAGCTCCATTACTGCAGATTAAAAGGGTCGCTGTTGTGGGAGTTAAGAAGGATGAGCATGTACGGACCCTCCCAATAGACTTGAATAGGACATAAGAAGTAGCCAAAACTGTACACTTGGTTGTTTCCAAATACTTCAAATAGCCCAAACTGATGATGAATTAAAGAGGTATACGTCATACTTAGTCTATAACTCCAGATTTTAGCAGCAGAAAAAAAAATCATGAAAAAAAAAAAAAACACATTAAAATTCATAGATTCCCCAGGATTCCTGCGGACGTCAGGCTGTAACCTGGCACAATGACCTGGGAGCAGATCTGACTGTTCTTCATTTATCGCTAATGTGGAAACTAGATTGTGAGGCTTTCTCCTCCTAATTAGAGCAGAGGTGAAAATGTCCTTGTACGGCTCAGCACCAGCATCCTCCGAAGAAACACTTGGCAGATATACTAATGTCTCTGCTGACAGAGCGGACAGCTACATATGGGAGCAGCCGGGGTTAATGAGCCCGGCCTGCATGTCTTCTGCAGAGATATGAGGACATACCAGTAAAGGACCTGCTGAAGAGTCCCTTGGGGAGTAGCTTCCAGGATAATCATCTTCCTCCTCTTGGATTTGCTGGAAACCTCGTTTCAACGACACCACCTTCTCTTCCACCACTAAAAATAAAAAATCAAATCATGAAAAAATGTGGAAAAGTTAACGGGGTGTGAATACTTTTTAAAGACACTGCATATATACACATAAATATACATATTTAGAATCACACATGATATATAGGAATAGATTATTTACACCTCACCATCAGTTAATGCCAATAAGCATGGTGGCACTTTTTGGGTAAAGAATGAAATGTCAAGGAGACAAATCAGCAGAAGATAAGATCAGTGAAACAGCTATTGAGAGAGAACCTGTCAGCTGTCAAATGTCGCCCGTTTTTGCGTTCATATTAATCTGATTTATCTCAGAGTGTTCCGTTTTGATTTTTTTTTTTTTTTTTTTTTTTTAAATCCCCCATACGGTTCAAGAGACACAAGCATTTTTACTTCGTGTGTAAAATTTTCCAGTTTTGAATGGTCTTTACCAAGGGGTCCTAACTCACAGGATTCTCCGGGGGCATGTCTTTGGGGGACAAGGCAGGGATTCTTGTAGACTGCGCCCTGGCTTTGTGTTGCGGGTTAGTTCTTTACGAACGTCTAATATTCACAAGGTTGATAGTCTGGCACCTTTCTTGGCCCTTTAATAGCCGAGTAAAAGGAAGTTGACAGTATTTATTACCAAGTGTATCCGCATCCAGTAAACCCATTCCATCTGCTTCATCTCGGTGTGAAAATTACCCCAGACGTTGCAGCGAAATAATAATTGCTCATTATTTTCACAGTAACACTATGTTGACATTTTCTCATGAAAAAAACAAAGGAATAATTACCAATCATTACTTTCACACTCGTACAACACTGACATAGCCACCGAGACGGCGGAATTGTCTGGTAAGTCGTGACACAATCGGAAGCCACGCTTACAAAGTACGCGCAAAGAGGGCGACGGAGTCTACATGCTCGGCCCAGTATAAGGATTTGGACTCATTATTGCATATTATATATATATATATATATATATATATATATATATATATATATATATATATAAAAACAAGTCTATGGGCCAATTCATCACAGCTTTCACACCAGAATTCTGGCGTAAAAAAAAAAAGTTGAAAAGTCACAAAATTTAGGTACCAATTGGAGTTGCACCAAAATCTTGCTACTTTTGCCGTTTTCACACCAGTTTCTCCCAGCTCTTCCAAAATGGGTGGAACTCCAGGCAGTGGATGCAACAGCTCATCTAATTTATGACAAGAAGCAGCGTTCCCCACTGCAGAAAGCTCACTCCAGTCTCTAACTGGAGTAAGATTACTGGCCTGGTGTGGCACACAACACTAGTCAGACACTCCAGATTCATGGAGAGGTGTGGACCTATGCTGGTCTTGATGAATCAGGCCCTATGCTTCCACTTTTGGGCTCCAGTGTGCAAGAAGGATAGAAAATTTAATGGGTGAAGAGAAAGCCAGGCCAAAATAATAATAATCATATTTTTATATAGCGCTAACATACTCCGCAGCGCTTTACAGTTTGCACACATCATCACTGTTCCCGATGGGGCTCACAATCTAAATTCCCTATCAGTATGTCTTTACAATGTGGGAGGAAACCGGAGTACCCGGAGGAAACCCACGCAGGGGGAGAACATAACAACTCCTTGCAGATGTTGTCCTTGGTGGGATTCGAACCACTGAGCCACCGTGCCGCCCTAAAATATTCAGGGAACGGGTGCACTGCAGTACCATGACAAGTTACAAAGTTCATTTTTATTTTTTTTAATAACTGAAAAACCACCATGTCATGGCAATAACAGGGGCATCCTCTACATCTAGAGGAAATGGTGTAATGGGCGATTAATTAACTCCTTAATGTTAAGGTCTAAAAAGGCCATAATAACCAGCATTTTTTTCTGTTTTAGCCTCTTCAGCATCCGAAATGGCTACCATAAGAAAACCTCATAAAAGACAGATAAAAAAGTTAAACCTTTATTAATAATTCAAAAAAAGTGAAAAACAACACAAAATGAGACACACCATACAAAAAAGTGCCTACTACGTCCACCCTACAGATAAATCCCTGACCTCACACCTACCTGTGAAGGTTTGCACCCTATAGAAAAAGTTTCAAGAATGGCACCCCCACTCAATGGTGGCTGACCCTATTGTCCTGTGTGGCCCTCACCACCTCACCATAAGTGACCAATGCACAATCCTCATGTCCTAAGGGGACCCACAGTGAAACTAGATACTGAAGGGACAGTAAAAAGCAACAAGTAGGTGTATATAAAGTCAGAGAAAGTGATCCATCATGCACAATGATAAAAGAGATGTAGATTATTAAATATAGCTTGCATAACCCCTGTGTACTTTACCAGCGCTGTGGCCTGTCTGAGCAGCGGAGGTTGGCACCCTACTGGTCAGTGGATATGGCGCCCCGGCTACTCAACGGCTGTCCCTGGGAAGCCCTAATAGACTAAAAACCCAGGGGTTTAGAAAAAGTAATGTGTGGAGACAGAGGGTCAATGGGTGCTAATCAAATAACATTCATATAAGAGTGTAAATCAAGTCTCAATCCCTCAATGGATTATCAGATAAAACCATACTAACCAAACGTCCATCGATATAACCCAAAGCTGGATCCACCAATAGGATATTAGATAATCACAAAGAAAGCATCCATAAATATGCACCAACACTAAATCCTCCAGTAGGATATCAAATAAAGCATGATGACAATGAAATAATCAGAGGGGGTACTTATCATTTGGATATCATGTAACCTCTACGCATTTCACTACACGGCTCATCAGGAGATTAGATGGATGGATATTGCATGGCCATAACTTTATCCATAACTTTTTTTTTTAAAAAAACTTAAAAGGTTGCCTGAAGTCTTGTTTTATGATTGAAAAATTAAAAAAAAAAAAAAATTGTGGCATTTTGTGGTTCATATTACGATGTAAAAAAATTTTTGCAAATTTTATTTAAGTTTTATTTGTATCCACTGTTTAGGCATAATATGAAATAAGTGTTTTTTTTTGTTTGTTTGTTTTTTTTACTGAGGGGAGAAGGTAGAACCTTAATTTTTTTCTTTCCCGGTGAAGTTTTAATGGGATACTTTATAAATACCCCCAAGAGATGATATAAGATCTCAGGAGAACAACTTTTTACTTTAATTTTTCCACTGTAAAGTGACGTTCATAGTAGACCCAGATACAGGGAAAAATAGGAAAGCTGCTTCTGTTTGTTTACATGCATTTTTGTTGTGGATTTTTCCCAACTCATTAGTATGGATGAAATCTGCTAAAAAAAGATGAAATAAATCACATGCTGCAGATTTAAATCTGCAAGGGAAAAAATAAGCTACGTGTGCATGAGACTTTCAGGAACCTCGTTTGCTTTGTTGGTACGAAGAAATCCTTCAGGTGTGTGAGAAAAATGGGACAAAAAGCGCAACGTGTGCCCCACAACCTTAAGGCTATGTTCACACGTTGAGTTTTTTCTGTGTTTTTTAATGCAAATTTGAAGCAGCGCTTTACAGTACCAGCAAAAGCTATGATATTTCAGAAATTGTTTTCTGCTGCATTATTAAAAATTGCAAAATGTCACTTCCTTCACCCATAGAAAGCAATGAGTAAGTGAAAAAATGCAACAAAAAAATGCAGGTATGAGGTTTTGCCATGTTTTTGGTGCAAAAATCTAAGTTGAATCATGTTTTTTTTTTGGGAGGGGGCACTAAATGTTATCAGCATGCACAAGAGACAATGAAAATGTAGGAAAAAATGCAGCAAAACCTTCTTTTTGTAAGCAGCTTCTTTACTGCCAAGAGAGCTGGTTTTGCTTGCAGAAAAAAAACGCAGCAAAAACGCAACGTGTGAACATAGTGTATGGGTCAATTGGCAATCACTTAATAGCGGATTTTCAGCTAACAATGCTGGATTCTGGATTCCCGAAATGGATTTCTATTTTTTATTACATATTATGTACACTTTGCCTTTTGTAGACATCAGCGCTGTCCTATTGCAGTGAAGTATGGAGACAATGCAATTGTGTTATTTCTATTGTATTTTTTATATTAAATTACACAATCATTTTTTTATAGCGTTCATTAAAACAATAATTTCCCGATACAAAAGTATAATTAAAAAAAATCATTCAGCAGGATGATATCATGGACAGCGGCCCGAGTTTTAGAGGAGATTAAATTCACATTAACGCGTCCCTGGAGAACTCAGTGAAATGTTTCCTAATATGAAGAGATTCCTAGAAGAAATGGATTCTCAGATGCTAATTTCCCTGTACACCTTTAAGCTCATTTACAGGAATAAAGAGAGGGAGCCCCCATTAATCTCCGCGGCAGTCATTCTGCTCTCCCCATTATAGGACAGCGCAGGATCAGCGGCTAAAAGCCTCCCAGAGCCGAGCGGCCTTCTCCATAACAGCAGGAGGACGCGGCGCGCGCTCCATCACAGAGGCCTACCTGAACGATGTGCCCGCTAATTATACAAGCTATAAAATAACGGCAGGGAACACAATGCGTGACTAACCCCCGAGTCGCTGCCTTTACACACACTCTACCTGCCAACGCATTTATTTTCTTTGCCCTGTGGATAGGACCTGACAGAAGAAATTAAAGCAGTGTAAATCCTTCCTTCCTCAAAGTGCAGCTAGAATCTGAATAGGGATTTTCGAACAGACATCAGCGGCCTGCCCATTTTCCAAAAAACACAAGTGAATGATTAAAGTGGCGAGAATTGCCATTTTCTATATTGGTGAAGTTGTAGAAAATTACCCGTATGATATTCAGGCGCCTACATTCAAAAAGGCTTTTTAATCAGCTTTCTTTTCAAGTCAGCGGGAAATGCATGCAGAATGCTTGGGGCAATGAAGTAACGGGGGAGGCGGGTGGGGGATCCGAGAAAGTATAAAGCGCACTTCCTCAGAGACCTCGAATTCACAATGTAGTGAAAAAAAGAAAACTAAAGTCTTTATTAATAACAACTGCACGGATTATTAACGCAGACCTACCAGAAGAAACCTACACGTGGCTCTTAGAACAGACCAGTCATTTGCCACAAATACGTAGCAGTTTTTTTACCTATTATAAATGCCGTTATTGTCCTGAATCTGGCATAGCGTTTCTTTCAGTTCTGGGCCTCTCCATTCCTCTTTTCCCTGTATATAAATCTAGTTTATATTAACAAGTAGGTGTGGTCTTCAACACTTCTGTATAAGGCAAAAGTCAGATGGCTGTATAACTCGGACGAGGATCGCAACGCAATGCACGGACTGGCAGGGAGCTCTCTCTACCAGAGCAGGACAGCTGCATAGAAATAAATGAAGCGGTCACGCTCAGGTCGGGGGAGCCGCCGGCAAGTCTAAGAATTGTGTTGTGCAACACCTCCTGACCTCTAAGTTAAGATATGTTTGGTTGAAGTCACAGGTCCAAAGCCTGAGGTCGCACTTTTAATAGACTGATGTAATTGTAATCACTGACTAAAAAAAAACAAAAACCCACACACACAACCTTAAGAGCACCACTCCAACTGTTTTTTTTCAGTGCTGAAGTGGTGCCACTTATACTTACCAGTCACAGTCTTCAGCTCTTCCCCGCACCACTTCACCTAGCGCCGTCATCTTGTGACCGCAACTTCTGACTGACTGAAAGTCAGAGTTAATGGTCACAAGCTCTAAATGGAAGTCTATGACAGCCTCGTTCTCTACATTGAGTGGTGACGTCTAGATTGCTGAGCAAACACGGGAGTGATCAGGCAGGTCACAAACTACCAGAGACCAACCAAAGCAGTGCCGATTAAAGATGAAGGCAGTGGCTGGTAAATGTAGTACAAAAGGCAGGGAACTTAGTTTAGTGACACCACTCCGGCGATAAAATAAAAACAAATGCACGCTGAAGTGGTGCTTTCAACAACTTTGCCTTCACAGGCACAGCAGCAAGTAATTATCCGCAGGAGTGACTAGTACAGCTTATCCCATGCACTTCAGTGCCAGTATAAATAATGAAGGCAAAGTGCTGAGATCTGGGGTTGGGTGAGGGCTTATTTTTTTGCACCCATAGCTGACGTTTTTAGTGATACCATTTTGGGGTAGATACGATATTTTGATTGCCCGTTACTGCAATTTATTGCACTGTTGTGACAGCCCAAAAAAAAACATCTGAAATCTCCTCACATATTACTGAGCCCTATGTATGAAAGCTGGGTTCACGTTGCCCACAGAATCCCCATATCAGCTCCTGTGCTATGAATCATGACTGGAATAGTGAAAATAAGGACTTCTCATAGTCTGGTACAGGTATAACAAGGCCGCCGCTTCTATGAAACATGAAAAAAAGTCATGGAGTAACGTGTCTATCCGCCAGGAACTGCCCATATATATTGCTCATCACCCCGCTGTGGTCCATTCGGCTCTCAGTACGTGGCCAGAGAACATGGAGGTTACAGGACGTTGCTCAAGTCAGACCAGTTGTCCAAACAGCTGTTACTGGTAGCCGCCGTGCAGGGGTGTGAGCGGGGGGGCAGTGACTAGCTGCTAAATTTAGTCATGATAGCGCATTCAAGGCTAGGACACTCAGATACCGGAGACATATACTGGTCAGACAGCTCCCCCACACAGACCAGCAATGTGTCCATGGAAGAAAGATACTAAGGGGGAGGTGGAATACTTCTGTGTGGGTCACAAATTGGCAGAACAATCCAATATTACACACAGCAGTGTAAATGCAGGTCTTAAAAGGGCACTCCATATGCCTTGTCTTTTTTATTTCCAGCTATTACAACCTTAGGTCTTGACAACTCAGCCATTGCAGTAGTCATTGTCTAAAGGCTGGGCGTAATTTATTAAAAGGGTCAAGCGCTTTGTTGCCCATAAACTTGGTTTCCATTTTTTTGAACTGCCATGGCAAAATGAAGGCTGCACAGTGATTGGTTGCACTTTTCACAAATCTGCCCCGATGCTTATTTAGCATTGTTCTACAACTTTAGGAACTTTCAATACAAAGTCCAATTGTTTTTATCCGAAAATCTCATTACATACAGTATATTACATAGATCGGCTTTAGACTCCTCATTGACCATCAGTATGCCTTCCTACAGCAGTCATTCATTGGCTATATTGTACAGTGTCACGTACTGACTGCACCTAATTGGAGGTCATGCTGCCCCGTCTATTACCCCAGACCCATGTGCAGATGCTCGGCCAGAACCAACCTAGAATGCAGGGCTGTGGAGTCGGTAAGCCAAACCTGCGACTCCGACTCCTCAATTTCCCTTACACCGACTCCAACTCCGACTCCCACACATATTGCTTATATTTAAGTGAAAAATTTATTGTAGTACAATGTGAACCTCAGACATTTAATCATTTTTAGGATCCAATAATCAAGATATTTAGATAGAACAGAATATATATTGGTGTACTACCCGGTATTCATTCTTTTTGGTACAGATACGATATGGATAGACAGATATGGATAAATGGATATATAATTTCTAATCTGCTTTTGCTATTGAAAACATTATCTATGAGCTCAAAAACCTTTCAGGTGATGCAGTTTTTTAAAAAGATGATCAGCTTTTGCAGCTGAAAAACGTATCCTCAAAAAACACAGAAAAAACGCTGTGCGTGAATGTAGCCTTAGATCAGGAATAGAACAGCCATTTATAGGACATTTCATAACTTTCCCAAACTCCTATAAAAAAATATTCAGCACATCCTGCATTGAATTACTGTACCCAATTTATTATATATTTTAGGAGTCGGAGTCGGTCCATTTTATACCGACTCCAACTCCGACTCCGACTCCACCAAAATGAGCACCGACTCCGACTCCACGACTCCGACTCCACAGCCCTGCTAGAATGGGTACCCTTTCAGCAGATAATACTGCCATAGTGTTCTCGCATAATGCGACCGTATAGATCGCACATAATACCACCATATAGTTCACACATAATGCCGCCATATAGACCGCACATAATGCCGCCATATAGATCACACATAATACCGCCATATAAATCACACATAATACCGCCATATAGTTGACACATAATACCGCCATATAGATCACACATACCGCCATATAAATCACACATAATACCGCCATATAGTTAACACATAATACCGCCATATAGATCACACATAATACCGCCATAGTTTCACATAATACCGCTATATAGATCTCACATAATGCCGCCATATAGATCTCACATAATATCGCCATATAGATCTCACATTATACTGTCATATAATTCTCAGATAATACTGCCATATAGATCACACATAATACAATCAGTATCACACATGGGAGGATTAGATACACAGCTTAGCATACAGTATCACAGAATAAAATTAGATACACGGCTCAGCACAGTATCACAGGATGGGATTAGATACACTGCTCTGCATAAAGTATCACACGGGAGAGGATCAGATACACGGCTCAGCAGACAGTATCACACAGGATAGTCATAGAAACACAGATCTGCATACAGTATCACAGGATAGGATTAGATACACTGCTCTGCATAAAGTATCACACAGGATGGGATTAGATACACGGCTCAGCATACAGTATCACACAGGAAAAGATTAGATACACAGCTCAGCACAGTATCACACAGGATGGGATTTAGATACACGGCTCAGCACAGTATCACACATGAGAGGATTAGATACACAGCTCAGCAGACAGTATCACAGGATAGGATTAGATACATGGCTCTGCATACAGTATCACACAGGAGAGGATTAGCTACACAGTTCAGCAGACAGTATCACACAGGATGGGATTAGATACATGGCTCAGCAGACAGTATCACACAGGAGAGGATTGGATACACAGCACAGCAGACATTATCACACAGGATAGGGTTAGATACATGGCTCTGCATACAGTATCACACAAGAGAGGATTAGCTACACAGCAAAGCAGACAGTATCACACAGGATGGGATTAGATACACGGCTCAGCATACAGTATCACAGGATAGGATTAGATACATGGCTCTACATACAGTATCACACAGGAGAGGATTAAATACACAGCTCAGCACAGTATCATACAGGATGGGACTAGATACACAGCTCAGCAGTCAGTATCACACAGGAGAGGATTAGATACACAGCACAGCAGACAGTATAACACAGGAGAGGATTAGATACACAGCTCAGTATACAGTATCACAGGATAGGATTAGATACACAGCTCAGCAAACAGTATCACACAGGAGAGGATTAGATACACAGCTCAGTATACAGTATCACAGGATAGGATTAGATACACGGCTCAGCACAGTACCATACAGGATAGGATTAGATACACAGCTCAGCACAGTATCATACAGGATGGGATTAGATACACAGCTCAGCAGTCAGTATCACACATGGGAGGATTAGATACATGGCTCAGCTGACAGCATCACACAGGATGGGATCAGATACACAGTTAAGTATACAGTATCACAGGATTGGATTAGATACATGGCTCAGCAGTCAGTATCACACAGGATAGGATTAGATACACGGCTCATGCGATTATAGGAGGAAAGTGGAGCTCACATTATACATTGTGGGCTCCAGAAAAATGGCGCCGATCTCCTCCCTTCTCTGTGATCTGGACAGCCCAGGTGGGTGTACCCAGATCACAGCAGGGAGCATCTCAATGCCAAGGTACAGGGTCAGCAGGCGACTGCTGTCTCCTATGCCCAGGGCAGCCATATTTGCAGAGTGCAAGTGTCTCTTACACTCCTGCAAAGCAAAATTGCAGCGCCCAGTGGCTGCAAAAATAATAATAAAATAAATATTTAAGTTAAAAAATTTAATTTTGTATTAAAAATATTTGTTTATATAAATAATCATTTTTAATACATTTTTTTGCCACCTTCCCTTTAAGGGGGCAGCATGGTGGCTCAGTGGTTAGCACTGCAGTGCTGGGGTCCTGGGTGTAAATCCAACCAAGGACAACATTTTCAAGGAGTTTATATGTTCTCCCCATGTTTGCCTCGGCGTCATCCGGGTTCTACGGTTTTCTCCCACACTCGAAAGACATACTGATAGGGAATCTCGATTGTGAGCCCCAGTGGGGACAGTCCCTATGTCTGTAAAGCGCTGTGGAGTTAATGGCGCTATATAGACCGACAGTGCTGAACTAGAGCGGGTGCAGAGAAGGTTATTAAAAGAATGGGTGGATTGCAAGACAGTCAGGTCATCAAACTTAGGGTTATTTGAAAAAACGAAAGGCTTAGGGGCGATCTTACTTACAATGACCGTACAGAGATCGATATAATTATATGGATAGATTTCACCTAACATGGGACACTTGCATCTCGGTTTTTGCTTTCCACTGGATTAATATGTTAGGTTATAGGTTGAACTCAATGGACAATGTCTTCTTTCAACTTTGTAATTCGGATTCCCAGTTACACATGGGAATGACACATCATTCATTTTTTAAGAAATAGTAGGAATGTGAGTTTTCTACAACCACAGAGATTTCCTATTTTAATAATGTGGCCTCAACAACTGAACAAAATGCAAAAAGATTTCGAGCTTTTTGCTCCCTCTCACGGCACCCATATGTTTTAGGCTATGCTTGCCTCAATATCCTTCATTTTGCATCAATAAGCACAATAACAAGATCACATTTGTAATACTTCCCTCTTTACTCCCTGGAGGCGACCATAACTCAGCCGCGCTGGGACCTCTTATTCCTTCAGCGATTTTATTCATGTGCCTGAAATCGGCATGTCATGGACGGAAGGAAGACACAATGCCAGGATTACAAATAGTCTATGCATACAGAGGAATTTATAGAACGGGTTATAATGTCAGCCTCGATGTGCAAAAGAACAATGCCAATAAATGGGTGGCCTTCTGGAGGAGGTGGCTGACTTCTGAGAGATGATCAGGAAGTTGGAAAGTGAGAAGGCACACAATGGACTGTAATTAATTGAGGTGAGCAACCTTCTTCACTAATCTCTGACAAATGGTATTAGACAGTTTTGCTGCTGCTACAATATGGAAACCCTCAGCGCCTTGGACAGAGGCATGTGCTTGTTAACCCATTACACATCTATGCACAACACATGGTGGCTTTTGAATTTAAAGGGAACCTGTCAGCAGTTTTGGCCGATACAAGATGCGGCCACTGCCTTTCAGGGCTTATCTACAGCATTCTATAACGCTGTATATAATCCCCTGATCCAAACTCCAAGATAAGAAAAATAAGTTTTATTATACTCACCTGTGGGCAGTCCGATGCAATGGGTGTCGCAGGTCCGGCGCCTCCCATCTTCTTGCGATGCCGTCTTCCTGTTGCTTCATTGCGCTCCTGCACAGGTGTACTTCTCTGCCCTGTTGAGGGCAGAGCAAAGTACTGCAGTGCGCAGGCACCGGGAAAGGTCAGAGAAACCCAGCACACAAACAAAGAAGAACTGCTTAAATTTTTGTACCAGGAGTGGCATAGGGTCACCCAGAAGCAGTGTGAAAGACGGGTGGAAAGCATGCCAAGACACATGAAAGCTGTGATTATAAATCATGGTTATTCCACAAAATATTGATTTCTGAACTCTTCCGGAGTTAAAACATTAGTATTGTTGTTTCTAAATGATTATGAACTTGTTTTCTTAGCATTATTTGAGGTCTGAAAGCACTTGTTTGTTATTTTGAACATTTCTTATTTTCTGAAAATAAATACAAAATTCAGTACTTGGAAATTCGAAGACATGTTGTCAGTAGTTTATAGAATAAAAGAGCAATTTTTATTTTACATACACAGATGAAAAACCAGCAATTCAGCAGTTACATAGTGTACAATCCAGCAAGAGCTGACAGCATAGAATAGATGGATTACAAACAGTAAATACAAGTAAAATAGGTAGATATACAGATGTCTGTGACAAATAAAATTAGTACAGTGTGTGCAGCTTACTTTACGTGTATTTAATTAATAAAATAATTTTTCTGACAAAAAAATGGCACGGGCTCCGGCGTAATTTTTGTAACCAGCAGCGGGAAAGCTGACAGCTGGGGGGACGATGCTTATAGCCTGGGAAGAGGGTAATACCCATGGAGCTTCCCAGGCTACTAACATTAGCCTTTACTGGCTATTAAAATGGGGGACCCCAAAAAAAAATAAATTACGTAGGTTGGAAATTTTTACACGGTGCTCGCGTTGACGTCAGAAACGAGAAGTGAGTTCATTGGCTGTGAACTTGGAGAACCTGTCTGGCGGCACAGCAAGCAGGAGAACTTTCTTACGCTCGCATTGCACTCAGACAGGTAATAAGAGTTCACAGGGAGACATTGGGCACACGCTGCTCAGTGTCTCTGCTGGATAACAAGCTGTATTGTATGGTCGCATCATGCAACCTGCCATCTATCCATCTATGAAATATATATACTCACATTATATATATATATGTGTGTGTTTGTGTGGGTCACTGATATCTATGTATATCTACCTATTCTATTCTAACCTGTCACTCTGTGATTTTACCAGGGCTGTGGAGTTGAAGCCCATTTTGATGGAGTCGGTGTCATGGAAATTGAGGAGTTGGAGGTTTTGCTTATCGACTCCAAATCCCTGGTATGAGGGAGTCGGAGTCACGGAGTCGGAGTCATGGAAATTGAGGAATCGGAGGTTTAGCTTACCGACTCCACAGCCCTGGATTTTACTGTATGTTGCACATGAACTGCCAGCTTTTCCAAAGGTCACCGGTGCGTAAAAATAAGACATCACACTCCCATGGTCGTTGTGCTGTGTGATTTTTTTCCTCACACCCATAGGCGAGTCTCGGTGCCAATTGCAGCATGCTGCGACACTACACACACGCCGAATATGGCCGAGAAAATAAATGCTGACGTGAGCTGCCCCATAGATTAACACTGGGCCAAGTGCTATGCGATGTTTTCTCGCATAGCACTCGGCTGTATTCTACAGTAGTGCAACTCCGGCCCATTCAGAGACATCTCACTTAGTCCCTCACCAGCGCAAAGAAGGAGGCCTGATTTGGCAACATTCCAAAACATCTGTATATGTATCTGTAAATGGAGTGTCTGGTTTGCCTTCTTTTCCAAATTCATGTGGCATTGCTCGTTAAAAGGTTAATATTGACTTTTAGGATTTTTACACCCAAGAAGTGTCACTAGAGTTCTCATCCATTTAATCTCTGAAGAGGACATTTCCGTATCAAGGCTCTTTGTCATGGAAAGACCCTTCCATGCCACTTCTTAACCACTTCAATAAAAAAAGTTAAATAGAAAAATAAATTGGCACTTTGGTTGTGGCTATCAGTGTTCAGATACCCAACACCTGAGCTAATAACTATTCATTCAAATTCCAAAAAAAGTGTATTAAATAAGGAGAGATTTCCAGCTACAGTGTGTCTTATGCAAAGAGTGGGCATGATGAACGCCAATAGGCCCAATCCTCAGGGAAATGTTCTGACTGCCCAGTACACATGATACACAGGTGATTGTTTGGCGCAGCCAGCTATCCTCTAATATGAATGCCAGTTCTGAAAATGCAGACTACACATAATCAACACTTAGTAAAAGACCACTTTTAACACATACTAATAATTGCAGAAATAACGTCAGTAGGAATGCATATTCCCAATTGTTGACCTTTGTAAAAATATTTGCAATTAACTAAGAAAAGTCTTGTATACAGGGATATGCTACCATTAGTAATGTGAATATAAAGGACAACCGGTAGTTTTACGGATCGTTTATTCACATAGGAGCTCATTAAGATTGCATGTGAGACAAGCGCTGTTCCTGCATGGAGGATCTGATTAAGCGTTAATATAGGAGTCCCTCTATAATTGGCGACTCTGCTCACAATTATATCTAGACATTGAAGCAAACAATACAACTGAATGGCCCATGTTACAAGGTCAAACGCTTCAACATTAGGGCATCTAAAGTATATGAATTCACTCTAAAATGAGCACCATCACGCGACAAGCCACCCTCCAAAGTGCACACAGACAGCGAGGAGAGAGGACCACAAAATAGAATGGCACATAAACCAATGAGTTAGCGAAAGCCGCCTCTCTAAACCCTCTTCTATCAGAGCTGAAATGCTTGCATGCCGGGATTTCCAGGAATGCCTCCTGTCGACAAGTACACTTAGAGTAGCCATATCTCACTCTACTCTTGGCTGATCATCGGATCAGTTGGCAAATTTTTACACAAACTTCCAAAAGCCCAAATTATTTTTGGCAGTTTCACAAAAGATACAGATGCCAGGTGGATGACCTACTTTAACAAGGCTGCTTCAAACATGTCAACCATCTGTGTAAGCTACATGATCACATACAGTCCGAGATATTTATGTAGACTGCACAGAGAAAGGATGCCAGGCAAACGGCCATAAGTCACGACATTTGCAATCTAAAAAGAGTCAGCTCATCTGCTCAAAATGGTAATTATGGGTTTCAATAACTATTGAAAACCATTTAACTGCTGGACACCATGATGCCAAAATAGCTGCCAACCCAAGAGCCAAAAAGCTTTCATCTCAACTGGCTGTATGTGACCATACTAATCACTTCCCAACACTTGGGGGTCAGGTTAAATGGCAGAAGTGAACCGTGCACAGTGGTTCTCCCCTGATCTAAAGTACTAAGAAAACAAATTGGCTTGGACAATCTGTATCAGTTTCCAATTGCAGATCTCCAGGATTGCACGTCTCATGGCACCCTTCAGCCTTAAAATCTGAGGTCAGGCACACGGACTTACAAGAATATGATTACTTCATAAGTCGCAGAACTTCTCACTGGTCACAAGGTTCCCGTCTGGGAGTATCCCTATTCCCATAAATGCTAACATGCTATAAGTGCAGGCATTCAGTCTGTGAGGACAATATAGTGCAAGGGACGCCAACAGAAGGATATTCTTCCCATTATCATTTATGGGTAGGCCATGTCTAAAGGGCATGTCACACTAAGAGATATCGATAGCAATATCGCTATAACTTGTGACGTTATAGCGATATTGCTAGCGATATCGCTGTGTCTGATACTTACCAGCGACCGGCTCCCCCGCTGGTTATCGCTGATCGCGCGAGAACGTTCAGGACTGTTTCTCGTCGTCAGCTTCCTGTGGCGCTTCCTGCTGTGAGGACGAGCGACGCGTGGAGCCGGGCGGGAGGACGCAGGATCGCCTGGTGTGACAGGTAAGTAGCGATCCCCGTCCCCAGCGATGTCGCTAGTGAGATCTGCCTATGTGGCAGCTCACTAGCGACCACTTAGCGATGTACCAGCGATCCTGACCGCGTCATATCGCTGGTCGGGATCGCTGGTACATCGCTAAGTGTGACAGTACCTTAAGAATAGATGTCTGCCAAAAAGTACAAACCACCAAAGATAAGGAAAACTTGTGTGACTCGCTGCACCAGCGCCTGATGTAACAAAGCCGTTTGATCTTCAGGTTACTACCAAATCCACAATAAAATGGCGTGTCACAACTGTTTAAGTTTATCACGAAAAACAATCTGGCAGAAAGATCCAACCTTCTTGTTTATAAGGTCATGTTATTCTCTGAAAGATAATGCCATCCCCATCTTTAAGGGGGTAATTTGCTGCTCCCTGACTGAAAAAGATTGCTGTTTTAATTTATATGCAAATGAGGCTTTATGGGGTGGTCCTCTATGGCACAACCCCTGCTTAATAAAGTCAGTGCCCCACAGAAAATAAAAACAATGTATCCTCGCCTCCCGCAGAGGCACTATTCCAGTGATGGCCTTGCTGCTGTTCCTAATGGTTGACATAACATTGTTGTGTGCGGCGGCGAATGAGCTGAGGCATGGCCAATAGACCAAAGGCCTAAAAATCAATCTGTTCATCTGTAATTAGTTACAAATAGCTTTTTTTCAATACCAGATTTGGGTAAATATAGAATGGGAGAAAGCAGAAACATAAGTTTTATCCTTTAGGGTGAGAGTGCCTATATGATAATTTCAGAGCATAGCCAAGTGCAAAGTGGCCTAAACTGCCCTAAGTACAAAACCAGGTGGTAGCATTACCCTATGACTTAACAGGCTGACTGAATATACCCACTACATGGGCAGCCAGGACCTGTGGAGTCTGACAGAGGCATAGCCTTGGGAACACCAAGCATACCCTCCAGTAGTACCTACAACTAGAGCACAGGCTGACAAACTATAGAAGTCGCTAGAGATCTCTTCTGCCCATCATAGATTGTCATCGGGGCATATGCGAGAGCAACTTGATAATATCAGGTCACAATCCAGAAGATGCCTTCATAAAATTGCCAAAAATAAAATGATTAACGTAGAACTTACATTGGGGAGATGCATCGGAAGTGGTGCAAATCAAATGAGGGAAGCCTCCCCAAGCCAATTGATAAGTTAGCTGCTTTAATTTCCAAAAACACCTTTGAAAATGAGAAAATAGCAGGGTAGAGGTAAAGGAAAAGTCCGCTCACCAATCTCTGCAGGAGCCTGGTTGTCAGACACGCACGGAGGCACCTTGATCAAGGGCGTAGTCCAAAATGAAGAAAGAAAAAAAAAAACTTCAGCCAGTGTGTATACTAACAAAAGTTAAAATTCCAATTTAATTCAAAATATCATTAAAAAATATGTAAGCTCATTACTAGGTGGTACACATGATGGATGGAATCCCCGGTATAACCAACGCGTTTCAACCAATAAAGGTCTAAGTCATGGTATGGCATGTTTTGAATTAAATTGGAATTTTAACGTTTCTCAGTTTGCACGCTGGAGTTTTTTTCTTTCTTCATTTTGAAAATGAGAAGTGCAATCTGATGTGTTGCTATCTGCAGCTATACCACTTTTCAAATCACACCAATTTTGATATATCTGCCCCACTGTGTGTACAAACATGCATATATAGCACAACATAGACACAATCATTTCAATGACTATGTGATATCAATATGAATGTGATGCGGGCACCTGTATGTGAGGAGGGTTAATAAGATGTGCTCCTTAGAAAGCAGTGCCGCTCACATCCATGCCTCAAGAAAAGCAGAAAGGACCAATGTCACATGGGGTCCCTCAGAGGCGGTGTACCTGGAGGTTCCCTGGGGCTCTCATCGCCATCAATTGCCAGTCTGAGTTGCTGGACGAAGTCAGAGGTGTAGACGCTACGCTCCTGCCAGATGTGTAGTAGCCTCTCCAAGGGCTTCCGGCAGCCATCGTCGGCTTCACTGGAAGGACAGAAGACCAAGAATTACATCCAGTGTCCAACATCAGCAAGAAAAACATTACATATAAAAAGCACAATAAATAACAGGAGATAAATTACATGTGTAACCAAACTAAGATCAAAATTGCAAACGCAAAGGGTTATACTAACCCCCCAAAGCTCGGCTCACCTCTGTTAGGGTGTGTGCACACCTTGCGGTTTTTGCTGCGGATCCGCAGCAGTTTTCCATGCGGCTTACAGTACCATGTAAACTTATGGAAAACTAAATCCGCTGAGCACATACTGCGGAAATTTCAGCGCAGATTTGCTGCGGTTTATTTTCCGCAGCATGTCACTTCTTTTTTGAGGAACCGCAGCTGCAGAACGAACATATCTCTCTCTTTCAAATCCGCACAGCCCAAACCGCAATAGAATCTGCATCAATTCCGCTGGACAAAGTATAGGTATCCGCAGGGAAAACTGCATGCGTTTTACCCTGTGGTTTCTGCCAAGCGATGCGGATTTTTCTGCAGAAAAAATCTGCAGCGTGTGCACACACCCTTAAAATCAGCACCATTCTTACGGTTCTAATGTACCAGTTACTAGATCATTGGGGGGGGGGGGTAACTAACTTTCTGATCACTGGGGGTTGGACCGTTGGAGAACACAATGTGTTTAAGTGCTGCAAAGATTGACTTTTTTTTTTTTTTTTTAACATAGGACCTATAAGTTTTCCTCTCTTGTCTATTGTAGGATATTGTTGTATTTTCCACAAAATAACCATTCTGGAGCATTATGTCTTAAAATTTTGAGTTGCTCTGTTCCTCTGTTACTCCTTCTAAAAATGTATAAATAAACTGACAACTGAGAGGTTACCATTCACCTTCCCAAAAGGGTGAATCCCTACACCTACACTGTCAGCTTTGATGGGATACTGTAAAGCAAAGCAGGGACACTCTAAAACGTTAAACACCCATTTGTTAATGTAGTCATAAATTTCTACTAGGAATAACAGCACGACGACGCACAATGTAGAAATGTAAGAATACATGATTTTACTAAAACAGATGTCAGCAGAGCTGAAAGATCCACTTTAACCCCTTAATGACCAGTTTTTTTCAGTTTTGTGTTTTCCTTTTTTGCTCCCTTTCTTCCCAGAGCCATAACTTTTTTATTTTTCCTTCAATATGGCCATGTGAGAACTTATTTTTTGTGGGATGAGTTGCACTTTTTGAATGATACCAATGGTTTTACCATGTCCTGTACTCGAAAACGGGAAAAAAAATTCTAAGTGCGGTGAAATTGCGAAAAAAAAGTGCAATCCCACACTTGTTTTTTTGTTTGGCTTTTTTATTACGTTTTCTAAATGCTAAAACTGACCTGCCATTATGCTTCTCCAGGTAATTACGAGCTCATAGACACCAAACATGTCTAGGTTCTTTTTTATCTAAGTGGTGAATAAAATTCCAAACTTTGCTTATAAAAAAAAAAAAAAAGCGCATATTTTCCAATACCCGTAGTGTCTCCATTTTTCATGATCTCGGGTTGGGTGAGGGCTTATTTTTTACACGCCGAGCTGACGTTTTTAATGATACCATTTTGGGGCAGATACGTCCTTTTGATCGTCCACTATAACATTTTAATGCAATGTCGTGGCAACAAAAAAAAAAAACCCGTAATTCTGGCGTTTTGATTTTTTTTCTCACTACACCGTTTAGTGATCAGGTTAATACCTTTTTTTTTTTTTTTTTATTGATAGATCGGGTGATTCTGAACGCAGCGATACCAAATATGTGTAGGTTTGATTTTTTTTTTATTGTTATATTTTATTGGGGCGAAAGGGGGGTGATTTAAACCAGGGCTGTGGAGTCGGTAGGCCAAACCTGCGACTCAGACTCCTCAATTTCCCTTACACCGACTCCAATTCCGACTCTCACATATATTGCTTATATTTAAGTGAAAAATTTATTGTAGTACAATGTGAACATCAGACATTTAATCATTTCTATGATCCAATAATCAAGATATTTAGGTAGAACATAATATATATTTATTGGAATACAACTTTAGAACACAAAAAAACCGTAATAAATTGTAAATATGTAATACACTATGTAATATCGATTACATATATACAGTACAGACCAAAAGTTTGGACACACCTTCTCATTCAAAGAGTTTTCTTTATTTTCATGACTATGAAAATTGCAGATTCACTCTGAAGGCATCAAAACTATGAATTAACACATGTGGAATTATATAATTAACAAAAAAGTGTGAAACAACTGAAAATATGTCTTATATTCTAGATTCTTCAAAGTAGCCACCTTTTGCTTTGATTACTGCTTTGCACACTCTTGGCATTCTCTTGATGAGCTTCAAGAGGTAGTCACCGGAAAAGGTCTTCCAACAGTCTTGAAGGAGTTCCCAGAGATGCTTAGCACTTGTTGGCCCTTTTGCCTTCGCTCTGCGGTCCAGCTCACCCCAAACCATCTCCATTGGGTTCAGGTCTGGTGAAAGTGGAGGCAAGGTCATCTGGTGTAGCACCCCATCACTCTCCTTCTTTGTCAAATAGCCCTTACACAGCCTGGAGGTGTGTTTGGGGTCATTGTCCTGTTGAAAAATAAATGATGGTCCAACTAAACACAAACCGGATGGAATAGCATGCCGCTGCAAGATGCTGTGGTAGCCATGCTGGTTCAGTATGCCTTCAATTTTGAATAAATCCCCAACAGTGTCACCAGCAAAGCACCCCCACACCATCACACCTCCTCCTCCATGCTTCACGGTGGGAACCAGGCATGTAGAGTCCATCCGTTCACCTTTTCTGTGTCGCACAAAGACACGGTGGTTGTAACCAAAGATCTCAAATTTGGACTCATCAGACCAAAGCACAGATTTCCCCTGGTCTAATGTCCATTCCTTGTGTTCTCTAGCCCAAACAAGTCTCTTCTGCTTGTTGCCTGTCCTTATCAGTGGTTTCCTAGCAGCTATTTTACCATGAAGGCCTGCTGCACAAAGTCTCCTCTTAACAGTTGTTGTAGAGATGTATCTGCTGCTAGAACTCTGTGTGGCATTGACCTGGTATCTAATCTGAGCTGCTGTTAACCTGCGATTTCTGAGGCTGGTGACTCGGATGAACTTATCCTCGGCAGCAGAGGTGACCCTTGGCCTTCCTTTCCAGGGCAGTCCTCATGTGAGGCAGTTTCTTTGTAGCGCTTGATGGTTTTTGCCACTGCACTTGGGGATACTTTCAAAGTTTTCCCAATTTTTCTGACTGACTGACCTTCATTTCTTAAAGTAATGATGGCCACTCGTTTTTCTTTACTTAGAATTTGTATTATGGCAAGAAAAAAAGCAGCTAACAGTCTATTCAGTAGGACTATCAGCTGTGTATCCACCAGACTTCTGCACAACACAACTGATGGTCCCAACCCCATTTATAAGGCAAGAAATCCCATTTATTAAACCTGACAGGGCACACCTGTGAAGTGAAAACCATTTCCGGTGACTACCTCTTGAAGTTCATCAAGAGAATGCCAAGAGTGTGCAAAGCAGTAATCAAAGCAAAAGGTGGCTACTTTGAAGAACCTAGAATATAAGACATATTTTCAGTTGTTTCACACTTTTTTGTTAATTATATAATTCCACATGTGTTAATTCACAGCCTTGCTGCCTTCAGAGTGAATCTACAAATTTTCATAGTCATGAAAATAAAGAAAACTCTTTGAATGAAAAGGTGTGTCCAAACTTTTGGTCTGTACTGTGTATATATATATATATATATATATATATATATATATATATATATATACACACACACACACACACACACACACACACATATACAGTGGGGCAAAAAAGTATTTAGTCAGTCAGCAATAGTGCAAGTTCCACCACTTAAAAAGATGAGAGGCGTCTGTAATTTACATCATAGGTAGACCTCAACTATGGGAGACAAACTGAGAAAAAAAAATCCAGAAAATCACATTGTCTGTTTTTTTTTTCATTTTATTTGCATATTATGGTGGAAAATAAGTATTTGGTCAGAAACAAGCAATCAAGATTTCTGGCTCTCACAGACCTGTAACTTCTTCTTTAAGAGTCTCCTCTTTCCTCCACTCATTACCTGTAGTAATGGCACCTGTTTAAACTTGTTATCAGTATAAAAAGACACCTGTGCACACCCTCAAACAGTCTGACTCCAAACTCCACTATGGTGAAGACCAAAGAGCTGTCAAAGGACACCAGAAACAAAATTGTAGCCCTGCACCAGGCTGGGAAGACTGAATCTGCAATAGCCAACCAGCTTGGAGTGAAGAAATCAACTGTGGGAGCAATAATTAGAAAATGGAAGACATACAAGACCACTGATAATCTCCCTCGATCTGGTGCTCCACGCAAAATCCCACCCCGTGGGGTCAGAATGATCACAAGAACGGTGAGCAAAAATCCCAGAACCACACGGGGGGACCTAGTGAATGAACTGCAGAGAGCTGGGACCAATGTAACAAGGCCTACCATAAGTAACACACGCCACCATGGACCCAGATCCTGCAGTGCCAGACGTGTCCCACTGCTTAAGCCGGTACATGTCCGGGCCCGTCTGAAGTTTGCTAGAGAGCATTTGGATGATCCAGAGGAGTTTTGGGAGAATGTCCTATGGTCTGATGAAACCAAACTGGAACTATTTGGTAGAAACACAACTTGTCGTGTTTGGAGGAAAAAGAATACTGAGTTGCATCCATCAAACACCATACCTACTGTAAAGCATGGTGGTGGAAACATCATGCTTTGGGGCTGTTTCTCTGCAAAGGGGCCAGGACGACTGATCCGGGTACATGAAAGAATGAATGGGGCCATGTATCGTGAGATTTTGAGTGCAAACCTCCTTCCATCAGCAAGGGCATTGAAGATGAAACGTGGCTGGGTCTTTCAACATGACAATGATCCAAAGCACACCGCCAGGGCAACGAAGGAGTGGCTTCGTAAGAAGCATTTCAAGGTCCTGGAGTGGCCTAGCCAGTCTCCAGATCTCAACCCTATAGAAAACCTTTGGAGGGAGTTGAAAGTCCGTGTTGCCAAGCGAAAAGCCAAAAACATCACTGCTCTAGAGGAGATCTGCATGGAGGAATGGGCCAACATACCAACAACAGTGTGTGGCAACCTTGTGAAGACTTACAGAAAACATTTGACCTCTGTCATTGCCAACAAAGGATATATCACAAAGTATTGAGATGAAATTTTGTTTCTGACCAAATACTTATTTTCCACCATAATATGCAAATAAAATGAAAAAAAAACAGACAATGTGATTTTCTGGATTTTTTTTTCTCAGTTTGTCTCCCATAGTTGAGGTCTACCTATGATGTAAATTACAGACGCCTCTCATCTTTTTAAGTGGTGGAACTTGCACTATTGCTGACTGACTAAATACTTTTTTGCCCCACTGTATGTATGTATGTATATATGTATATACACTCACTGGCCACTTTATTAGGTACACCTGTCCAACTGTGTGTTAAGACTTAATTTCTAATCAGCCAATCACATGGCGGCAACTCAGTGCATTTAGGCATGTAGACATGGTCAAGACAATCTCCTGCAGTTCAAACCGAGCATCAGTATGGGGAAGAAAGGTGATTTGAGTGCCTTTGAACGTGGCATGATTGTTGGTGCCAGAAGGGCTGGTCTGAGTATTTCAGAAACTGCTGATCTACTGGGATTTTCACGCACAACCATCTCTAGGGTTTACAGAGAATGGTCCGAAAAAGAAAAAAAAACCAGTGAGCGGCAGTTCTGTGGCCGGAAATGCCTTGTTGATGCCAGAGGTCAGAGGAGAATGGGCATACTGGTTCGAGCTGATAGAAAGGCAACAGTGACTCAAATTGCCACCCGTTACAACCAAGGTAGGCAGAAGAGCATCTCTGAACGCACAGTGCGTCGAACTTTGAGGCAGATGGGCTACAGCAGCAGAAGACCACACTGGGTACCACTCCTCTCAGCTAAGAACAGGAAACTGAGGCTAAAATTTGCACAAGCTCATCGAAATTGGACAGTAGAAGATTGGAAAAACGTTGCCTGGTCTGATGAGTCTCGATTTCTGCTGCGACATTCGGATGGTAGGGTCAGAATTTGGCGTAAACAACATGAAAGCATGGATCCATCCTGCCTTGTATCAACGGTTCAGGCTGGTGGTGGTGGTGTCATGGTGTGGGGAATTTTTTCTTGGCACTCTTTGGGCCCCTTGGTACCAATTGAGCATCGTTGCAACGCCACAGCCTACCTGAGTATTGTTGCTGACCATGTCCATCCCTTTATGACCACAATGTACCCAACATCTGATGGCTACTTTCAGCAGGATAATGCGCCATGTCATAAAGCTCGAATCATCTCAGATTGGTTTCTTGAACATGACAATGAGTTTACTGTACTCAAATGGCCTCCTCAGTCACCAGATCTCAATCCAATAGAGCATCTTTGGGATGTGGTGGAACGGGAGATTCGCATCAGGGATGTGCAGCCGACAAATCTGCGCCAACTGTGTGATGCCATCATGTCAATATGGTCCAAAATCTCTGAGGAATGCTTCCAGCACCTTGTTGAATCTCTGCCACGAAGAATTGAGGCAGTTCTGAAGGCAAAAGGGGGTCCAACCCCTTACTAGCATGGTGTACCTAATAAAGTGGCCAGTGAGTGTATATATATATTATATTATATATATATATATATATATATATATATATATATATATATATATATACACACATATATACATACACATACATACATACACATATACACACACACACACACCGAAATATGTCTCCTAAGGGAGCTCGGGGCTAGTCCCTCGTCTAGGCCTGATTGGAGAAAAGCCAAGATGTTGGGAATAGAGAATGTCAAGGGCGAAAACCCCCGCTCTCGGCACCAAGCAAAGAAAATCTTCCAGGTGTGATGGTAGATTCTCGCCGAGGTAGATTTCCTGGCGCTAATCATTGTAGCGACCACTTCACGCTTGAACCCCGCCTGTGTTAGAATCCAAGATTCAACGGCCATGCTGTCAAACACAGGGCCCCTAAGTTCGGGTGGAAGATTGGTCCCTGGGACAGTAGATCTGGGCATTCTGGCAGTCGCCATGGGACGTCGGCGAGCAGCTGCACAAGATCTGCGTACCACGCCCGCTGGGGCCAGTCTAGTGCCAGCAGAATCGCTGGAACCCCTTCCATTTTGAACTTCCTGACGACCCTCAGAAGTAATGGCAACGGGGGAAACAGGTATGGAAGGCGAAACTGGTTCCATGGTAGAACCAACGCATCCACCTCGAACGCTCGTGGGTCCCATGACCGAGCGACGTACATGAGCACATTGGCGTTCCTTCTGGATGCCATCAGATCCACGTCCGGAGTTCCCCATCGTTGGCAAATCTGCTGGAAGACCTCGAGGTGCAGGGCCCATTCCCCTGCCACGACCTCCTGCCGGCTGAGGAAGTCTGCTGCCCAATTTTCTACGCCTGGGATGTGGACTGCCGATAATACCGACTGGTTCTTCTCGGCCCACTGAAGCATGTATCCTATCTCGCGCATGGCTGCCATGCTGCGCGTGCACCCTTGATGATTTACATAAGCCACCACCGCGGCATTGTCTGACTGCATCCGAATAGGCAGTCCTGCTAGGAAGTGCTGAAAGTGTTGCAGCGCCCGCCGGACCGCTCGTATTTCCAACAAGTTGATCGGGAGGCGTGCCTCCTGTTGTGACCATTGGCCCTGAGCCGTGTGGTGGCGAAAAACTGCTCCCCAGCCCAGAAGGCTGGTATCGGTTGTGCCCACTAGCCAATGCTCTGGGGGAAAAGGTTTTACCCTGAAGAAGGGAGGATCAGACCGTCCACCACCCCTGTGACTACCTGACCTGAAAGGACAGCCGGCACTGCTGATCGAGCGAAAACGGGTTCCTGTCCCAAGCTGCCAAGAGGGCGTGCTGTAGTGGGCGAAGATGAAACTGGGCAAACGAAATTGCTTCTATTGCTGCCACCATCTTCCCTAGTATCCTCATCCCAAAGCGAATGGTGTGAGGGACTGGCTGCTGAAGCTTCTGGACTCCTTGCTGGAGCGCTAGGGCTTTGTCTTGAGGGAGAATTACAGACCCTCGGGAGGTGTCGAAGATAATCCCTAGAAAGGAAATCCTCTGGGCTGGGACGAGGGATGACTTTTCCCTGTTGATTAACTACCCTAAGCGGGAGAGCGTATCCAGCGCAATGCTGACGCTCTCCTCGCATGCCCGAAATGAGGGGCCCTTCACCAAGAGGTCGTCTAAGTAGGGCAAGATGACTATGCCATGAGAGTGTAAGACGGCCATCACGACTGCCATTACCTTCGTGATCACTGTGGGGGCGGTGGCTAGCCTGAAGGGCAGCGCTGCAAACTGGAAGTGTTGGCCATTGATGACGAATCGAAGGAACCTTTGATGTGGCAGAAAAATGGGGACGTGTAGGTAGGCATCCTGGATGTCGACCGAGGCTAAGTACTCTCCCTGCACCATGGCCGAGATAACTGAACGGAGAGACTACATCCTGAAATGTTTGACCCTGATGAATCTGTTCAGGAGCTTCAGGTCCAAAACCGGCCTGACCGTCCCATCCTTTTTGGGGACTGCGAACAGGATGGAATAAAAACCCTGATCGCTCTCGTGCTCTGGTTCGGGAACTATAACCCCGTTGTACTGGAGTGAATCGATGGCCCCCAGCAACACCTTTGCCCGGGACATCACCTTGGGAAGTCGGGACAGAAAAAACCGTCTTGGGGGGTACCTGATAAACTATCTTGTACCCCGAAGACACCAGTTCCGCCACCCATGAGTCGTGTGCTACGTCGACCCAGACATGGCGAAAGAAAAGCAGGCGGCCGCCTACCCTGCTGATGTCGCTTACATGTACTCCGAGTCATCTGGCTGAGGATTTCTGAGGCCTGGTTCCTCTCGACCTGGGCTGGCACGCGCGCACATCCTCCCCAATGGATTGGGTCTATATGGGACCTGTCGCTCCCTATCTTGGTTGAAGCGACTTGAGCCGGCCGAACTGGCGGCCGTCGACCATCCAGTGTTGCGAAAGGCCCGAAACCGTGCCGGGGCTTGGCGAAAAGGATGTTTAACTTTCTGCTGCGGGAGGAAGCTGCTTTTTCCCCCTGTTGCATCGGAGATGAGCTGATCCAACTTCTCCCCGAACAGGCGGCCTCCCTAATAGGGCAAGGAAGTCAAAAAGACTTCTTAGAGATAGAATCCGCTCGCCAAGATCTTAACCAAAGGGCTCTCCTAATGGTTACCGCGTTAGCGGCAGCAGATGCCGCACAATTGGCCGCATCCAAGGAAGCATTGATCAAGTAGTCTCCAGCCATAGCAATCTGAGTTGCAACCTCTGACACCTCCGCCGGCAGGTCTCTATCCTGCAAGGCCCTATTCAATGATTCTGACCATGACATCATGGCCTTGGCCACCCACGTCGCCGCAAACGAGGGGGCGAGCGCTTACCCCGATACCTCAAACACTGATTGAGCCAAGCTCTCTATGAGCCTATCAGTGGGGTCCTTAATGGACGAGCCACTCGGTACTGACAATAGAGACTTCGAGGCCAGGCGCGACACTGGTGGATCCACCACTGGTGATTCCGTCCATTTTTTACGGAGATCCGGGGCAAAAGATATCTTGCCTCTATAGTCTTTTGGCCCGAAAAGCGCCTATCTGGGCGTTCTCTGTGACGCTGCACTATGTCCTCAAATTCTGGGTGAGTACCAAACACTCTGTGAGGTCACCTGGCCTGCTTAAAGGCCACTTTATGGCTCGACGCCAAAGCAACCTCATACTACATCCCCAGGGTTTGATTGAGAGCTTCAATGAGGCTGTCCACTGTCTCTCGACACCCCGGGGTATCTAGGCCCAGCAGTCCGTCTGAGTCACAATCCAAACTGTGCTCGCTCCCGACCATTGGAGAGGGAGAGCGAGATGCTGAACTCCAAGATGCCGAGGCACCGGATAGACGGGGAGACCTCGTGTGGGCCCGTTTCCTTCGCACTTGCCTGGCATGAGAGTGGCCCCTGCAGGCCGAAGGTTCTTGTGAGGTGGAGGACCCCTCCCCAATAAGCGAGCCACTATCCTTGCCTCCATTCGGGGCGTGAAGAGACTCGATCGCCCTTGTAATCGATGCCATAGATTGGGATAATGATAAGAGTCCATTCCGGGGGATTTTGCTCCCTGGACTCCGCTGCCGGGGGGGCTCCTGGGCACGTTCGGAGTCACAGGCCTCGCACAACTTGTTGCTCTGCGCTCACGGGAACGCAGCCCTTCAGGAGATGCATGCAGCGTAGAGGAAAGTGTGCGCCTTCCCTTTACCGGCAACATTGCATCAGCCAGGCGTTTTGTCTCACTGTCTTTCCCTTTTTTTTTCTAAATAGAGAGGGTGGCACCCCTTGAGTCTCTAGTGTGCTCCCGCAGACGTGGCTGCACTTACCCGCTCCTGCATCCCCCTCACGTGCGACCGCTCCTGCTCTTGCGCTCCTCTGTGGGGCAAGCCGACTACTTTACCGGTCGCGGCCTACACTGATTTGAAGCCGGGGCCTCAATTTATCTGGCGCCCGCCCAGGCTCCGGGGGGCGTGCCGCCGAAGTGACGCTGCGTGGACGGGGGCAAGACTTCTGCCCCGGCCTAGCTCTGGCCAAAGCCACGGGCTTAATTTTTAGCATGCTGCAGAGGCTGGAGGCGCCGCAACAGTGGCGCGCGGCCCACTGCACTGCCGCCTGTTTGTAATCCTCACCAGCGTCACCTACAGGAGGAACAGGACGGGGGAGGGATTTGCCAGTCCTACTCTCTGCGATTCTAGGCCTGCCAGCACACCGCTGCTCCATTTGCATCTCCCTGCTGCCCAGGAGCCCTCACGCGTGGCCTAGCAGGAATGAGCTGCGCAGAGCCCACCCACGCCCTGTAGCTTCATCCGGGATGCCAACAGGTATGAAAAACCTCCGGGGAGGCGGGGGTGGTGGGAGGATCCAGCTTCCAGGGCCGAGGAGAGGGACCTTCCGCCGCCTTGCATCACCTCCGTCTAGCGTTGGTGGAGCAATGGGGGCCGTACGGACTAGTCTTGTGCCCCTGTACAAGCCCATGGATTCCATACCTAGGGGTGGACAGGGCTAAGTCCGGCATCATGTCCCATGTCGCGGGAGAGAATACGTGGAGGGCCACTCGCACGTGCTCGCCCATTGTTGGTTTGGGGAAATTGGACCCATTCAATAGGATCCGTTGCCCCTGTCTCATCTTCATAGAAAAAAAATAAAGGAAAGAAAAAAACAAACTAAAATAAAAAATTCTGGGGAAACTGCCCTGATTTGTCCCACGGTGCGAGAAAGGATACGTGGAGATGATACTCGACACGTTGATGGTTTGGGGAAATCGGACCCTTTCAATAGGAAAGGGTCTAATCTTCATGGAAAAAAGTCTGGAGAAAAAAAGACCAGACGTGTGCCTCCATGGACACTAAGCAAAAAACTGGGGGATGGCAGTCACTGATGTAATCTGATGTCTTCACACAGCAGCAGATTTGGTGCAGTGTATGTGTGAGCACTGTGTCTCTAATGACACAAATACTGATGGAAGCAGCCTGTCCAATCAGCAGCTGTAACAGTGTGAAGTGTTTGGGGGTGTATGTATGTATTGTGCTGCTTAATACAGGATCACTGCTGTGTTCTTTCTAATGCTGGAATAATGATAAAGATGAGTGCTGGTGCAGTTTACTGCCAGCCAATGAGTGGGCAGTGGGTGGTGCTGGTCACTGGAGCTTGCTGGGAGTTTGGTGGAGCTTCGCACATACACTGCACCAAATCTGCTGCTGTGTGAAGACATCAGTGACAACAGAGCTGTCTCATTCACACAGTAGAGGCTTTGTCACACAACAGATTACATCAGTGACTGCCATCCCCTGTGCAGATTAGAAGCTGCAGACCCCCATCACTGGCCATCACACAGTCTGTTCTCACTGCTGCCAGCAGCCTGGGACAGTGAGGGAAGGAATTACTGATAATGAGTTATGTATTGTAATCATGGAGTGGCCCAGAATACAGGACGATTTTCCCTCCTCACTGGTTTCACTTTCCATAGATAACTGTTCAGCTTGCGTCTGTGGGAGGAGCAGCTCTCTGCTCTGAGGCTGCTGGAGAGGAAGAATTTGTTACTGTGTAATGAGGGCTGCTTCATGTGGACGGGGAGGGCCTGTAGCTATGGAGGGTGGGGGCATGTTTGGAGTAGAGTAGGAGGTTACGACTAGTTCTCATTTCAATGCCATAACACACCTCCCCTTGGACGTTCTGTTCAGAATATCTAGAAAACCGTGCAAACTAGTGACAGAAAGTAAATTACTTATTGTCATAATTCTGCAGCCCAGATATGTGCTGAGATTACAGTGCCTTTCAACCCCCTGCAGATTTAGCAGGTTTACACATTCGGAATTAACTTGGCATTGTGACATTTGGACTGTAGATCAGCCTGGAAGTGTGAAATGCACTGCAGCAAAAAAGAATATTATTTCTTTGTTTAATTTTTTTTTTAAATTGTGAAAAGTTTATTCAGAGGGTCATTTATTATTCAACCCCTCAAACCACCAGAATTCTGTTTGGTTCCCCTAAAGTATTAAGAAGTATTTCAGGCACAAAGAACAATGAGCTTCACATGTTTGGATTAATTATCTCTTTTTCCAGCCTTTTCTGACTATTTAAGACCCTCCCCAAACTTGTGAACAGCACTCATACATGGTCAACATGGGAAAGACAAAGGAGCATTCCAAGGCCATCAGAGACAAGATCGTGGAGGGTCACAAGGCTGGCAAGGGGTACAAAACCCTTTCCAAGGAGTTGAGCCTACCTGTCTCAACTGTTGGGAGCATCATCCGGAAGTGGAAGGCTTATGGAACTACTGTTAGCCTTCCACGGCCTGGACAGCCTTTGAAAGTTTCCTCCCGTGCCGAGGCCAGGCTTGTCCGAAGAGTCAAGGCTAACCCAAGGACAACAAGGAAGGAGCTCCGGGAAGATCTCATGGCAGTGGGGACATTGGTTTCAGTCAATACCATAAGTAACGTACTCCACCGCAATGGTCTCCGTTCCAGACGAGCCCGTAAGGTACCTTTACTTTCAAAGCGTCATGTCAAGGCTCGTGTACAGTTTGCTCATGATCACTTGGAGGACTCTGAGACAGACTGGTTCAAGGTTCTCTGGTCTGATGAGACCAAGATCGAGATCTTTGGTGCCAACCACACACGTGACGTTTGGAGACTGGATGGCACTGCATACGACCCCAAGAATACCATCCCTACAGTCAAGCATGGTGGTGGCAGCATCATGCTGTGGGGCTGTTTCTCAGCCAAGGGGCCTGGCCATCTGGTCCGCATCCATGGGAAGATGGATAGCACGGCCAACCTGGAGATTTTGGCCAAGAACCTCCGCTCCTCCATCAAGGATCTTAAGATGGGTCATCATTTCATCTTTCAACAAGACAACGACCCAAAGCACACAGCCAAGAAAACCAAGGCCTGGTTCAAGAGGCAAAAAATCAAGGTGTTGGAGTGGCCTAGTCAGTCTCCTGACCTTAACCCAATTGAAAACTTGTGGAAGGAGCTCAAGATTAAAGTCCACATGAGACACCGAAAGAACCTAGATAACTTGGAGAAGATCTGCATGGAGGAGTGGGCCAAGATAACTCCAGAGACCTGTGCCGGCCTGATCAGGTCTTATAAAAGACGATTATTAGCTGTAATTGCAAACAAGGGTTATTCCACAAAATATTAAACCTAGGGGTTGAATAATAATTGACCCACACTTGTATGTTTAAAATTTATTAAAATTTAACTGAGCAACATAACTTTTTGGTTTGTAAGATTTATGCATCTGTTAATAAATCCTGCTCTTGTGTGAAGTTTGAAGGCTCTAAGGGTACCGTTACACCTAGCGACTCACCAGCGATCCCGACCAGCGATATGACGCGGTCAGGATCGCTGGTGAATCGCTAGGTGGTCGCTAGTGAGCTGCCACTCAGGCAGATCTCACCAGCGACATCGCTAGGGACGGGGATCGCTACTTACCTGTCAGACGCGGCGATCCTGCGTCCTCCCGCCCGGCTCCACGCGTCGCTCGTCGTCACAGCAGGAAGCGCCGCAGGAAGCTGATGACGAGAAATGGTCCAGCAGCTTCTCGCGCGATCAGCGATTAGCAGCGGGGGAGCCGGTCGGAGGTAAGTATCACATGCAGCGATATCGCTAGCAATATCGCTGCATCGTCACAAAATCGGTGACTTTACAGCGATATTGCTAGCGATATCGCAATGTGTAACGGGGGCTTAACTTATTTGCATCTTATCAAACCTGCTAAATCTGCAGGGGGTTGAATACTACTTGTAGGCACTGTATGTGAAAAGCCCGGACAACTCCTTTAACCTGCCCAATTCCAGGCTTGCTGAAGAATCCCCAGATAATCACTGATCTTCCACCAAATTTCACAGTGGGTGCAAGACACTGTGGCTTGTACGCCTCTCCAGGTCTCCGTCTAACCATTAGACAACCAGGTGTTGGGCAAAGCTAAAAATTAGACTCATCAGAGAAGATTACCTTACTCCAATCCTCTATGCTCCAATCCTTATGGTCTTTGGCAAACTTCAGCCTGGCTCTCCTTTGCTTCTCATTGATGAAAGGCTTTTTTCTAGCTTTACATGACTTGAGCCCTGCCTCTAGGAGCCTGTTACGAACGGTTCTTGTCGTGCACTTCACCCCAGGTCACTTGATGTTATCCTGCGGTTGCTGAGTGACATTCGAATAAGATGATAGTCATCCCGGTCAGTAGAGAGTCGTTTTCGCCCTCTGCAGCTTTGTTGTCCTCAATGTCTGCTGCTTTACCTTGCTGTAATGGACTGCCGTCTTGGAAATTTCAAGGATGGAGGCAACATGACGCTCATCCCTGTGCTAGTAAAGCCAGAATTGAGCCCTTCTTTTCCTCAATCAAGACTTTTCTTTTCAACTTCTTTGGCATGGTTAAAAGTTATTTTTTCATTCTCATTACTTTTGGGATATTACTAGCACTTGTTTTGCCATCCAGCTTGTCCTATTGCAATAGGATTGTGAACACCACAGCAGTGTTTTTTATACTTTCCTTCGTTAAATAAGATTTGGTTCAGGTGATCACCTAATCAGAAGCACATTAAGTAGAATGAGGTGTACTCTGGTTGGAATTCAACTGACACTGGAATGGAATGGCTGTCAGACATGTAGAGAAGCTGTCAGACATGTAGAGAAGCTGATTTTTATAAAACGGTGCAGCAGTCTCTTAATTTTTGCCAGCGCTGTATATAACTATAACCCAGGACAGGACCTATCAGCAGGTAATAATATAAATTCTAATGATATCGTGTTTAAATATACCAATCAGAATAAATAGCACCACATTGGCTTGATGGCAGTGAGAACTTTTTATAGCTATTAGCATATCAGTTGCCGGCATAATATTGTAACCTGGACAATACATATATATTACAATTGTGAGGTACACCTTTGACATTTAAAATGTATGCATGTATGTACCGTATGTATTCTGTGTATTTTATTTAACTAATAAACTCCAATCAATTTGGAATATTCACATTGTATGCCTGAATAGATAGATATAGATGTGTGTGAATATATTGTAGCGTAGCGCCTACTGTGTGTTGGGGAACACTCGCTTGGCAGCGGATTAACGTAGTCAGGCACGGTTTTTCACACAAAACAGTCCATACGGTTTAACATAGTCAGGCACGGTTTTTCACACAAAACAGTCCATACGGTTTATTTACACGTCATAAACCGCACGGTAAGCAAGGTTGCACATCACCAGCTTACACACAGTCCATTACTTCATCACATGTGGTTTTACAAAGCATTCACTAGTCCCGCCTGACTCTCCAGTCACCGGGTGACAGCACAGTTCAGAAACTGGCCATTGTCAATGCACATAGTTCTTTCCCCATAGCCGGGGTTACCTCTCAGGAGCTCCTGCTTCACAGGCTGACGCCTCGTCAGTCCAAGGTCCTCAACAGGACGGTACCTTTCTCAGTGTAGGGCCGTCCCAGGCTCTGCACATATATGTGGCCTGTCCGGATGCTATTCAGGACGTTCGTCCAACACCAAGGCCACCAGGTCCAAGGTCTCACAGCGTGCCCTTCAGGAAGTTCATCCACTCCCGGGACCTTCCAATACAGACCTTCCAGGACCTAGCACTCTGAACAATTCAGGTTCATACACTCTGACCATGTGACCACACCTCAGGTCACATTATATGGTTGTAACCACCCCCATGGATGGGCGGTGCATGTGTGGTTAGTCAATTCCCGCTCAGCTCTCTGACTAACCCTATAAGCCCCCCTTATAAGCAAACACAACAAACACTTGTGGAACTATCAGTCCCAGCATAACCATATCATTTTGAGCTTACAGCACAGAAGACCTCTGTGACACATACCGGCCATTTACAATAATGCCAGTCCCTAATTTACCATCATAATTATGCCTCCAAGCGCATCCTGAAGCGCACACACAGCGCCCCCTAACTGTAACATCACAATATGTATATATACATACATTCAGACATTTCGATCTATTGTATATTTCAAAGTAATATCTATTATAGAATAGATTACCATTTTGGACCCCTTATATAAGTCTGCAGTTTTAATTAGGAAATATACAGAAGATCAGTGATGAACTCTCTTTAAGACAGGCTGTGAGGTGTGAAGGAGGCATGCATGTATTCGGTACACAGAAAGAGTGGAACAGATTTAGTAAAATATGAGATGTATGAAGGCCACAATACAGGTGAATATCCAGATAGAATTTAAGCGTTAACGTTTTTATGCCTTTTTTATATAATCAGCTTTTAGATGAAAGCTCCCGCTGATCTGATATATGGCCTTGAAAATGAGCCTTGCTTGCTGAAACCTGGAACTAGTGATTTATGTGAAAGTGGTTTGCTGCCAAATGCTGTTGGCAATCTATTATCTCACACTTCCTCCTCAATACAGAGTGTGTGATCGCTGCATCATAATTCAGCATAAAAACCTCAGTTAATATAACGGAGCCAATAGCCTCCACCCCACCGTATGGATATACGTCTAGCGCAGGCTTTCTGACCATGGAGTAGTGGCCACAGAACCAGTCCATCAGGTGCAAAATACACTGCAGAGACAAGGGAAACCTATGCATATATGTTATGTGTGTTTCAATATTATCAAACGTGTAAAAAGGAAATTGCATTGCAATTTGATCATTAAAAAAATGCTAAAATATTTTCTGTTTTAATTTAAACCAGTGACACAGACTCACTGATTTCTATAGGAGTGTTATGGACATGCTCTGTGACCTGTGCAGAGAGGTCTATGCAGACAAGAGGAGAAGGTGAGCTGTTATCCTACGTGATATATTATACTGTTATTTATATCACATGCAGGTGCTTCTCACAAAATATCATCAAAAACATAATTTATTTCAACTCTTCAATACAAAAAGTGAAACTCATATTATATAGAGTCACTACAAACAGAGTGATCTATTTCACCTACTTAATTCTGTTAATGTTGATGATTATGGCTTACAGCCAATGAAAACCCAAAAGTCATTGTCTCAGTAAGTTTAGAATACTTTATAACATCAGCTTGAAAACATTATTTCAAAATTCGAAATGTTGGCCTACTGAAATGTATGTTCAGCAAATGCACTCAATATTTGGTTGGGGTTCCGATTGCATCAATTCCTGCATCAATGCGGCGTGGCATGGAGGCCATCAGCCTGTGGCACTGCTGAGGTGTTATGGAAGCCCAAGTTGCTTTGATAGCAGCCTCCAGCTCCTCTGAATTGTTGGGTCTGGTGTCTCATCTTCCTCTTGACAATACCCCATAGATTCTCTATGGAGTTAAGGTCAGACAAATTTGCTGGCCAATCAAGCACAGTGATGCTGTTTTTAGGGTGTGTGCACACTAGGGTGACCGGATCTCTTATGGGGGGAAAAAAAATGTCGGAATCTTGTTCGTCTGGACCCCACAAAACGATTCCCCTTTCCAGATATTGAGATAGCCAAAATTTGAGCTCGATCAAACGACGTTAACCCGTGCAGCTCGTTGCTCAAAGTTTGAAAAAATCCAAATTTTTGGACAAAAAGCTGACATATGGAGCCATAACTCCAGAATGGTAAATAATAAAAACACGCTTAACCCCTTAACGACCGCCGATACGCCTTTTAACGGCGGTAATTAAGGGTACTAAAACCACAGCGCCGTTAATTCACGGCGCTGTGATTTAAGTGAATAGCGCCCCCCAGTGTCGGATTTTCTCCGGGGTCTCGGCTGCCAGGGGTAGCCGAGACCCCAGAGAACATGAATCAGTCAGTTTTTACCGACCCCCGCTTTTGTGATCGCCGTTATTAACCCTATAACGGCAACCGCAAAAAAAAAAAAAGCCGCGATTTTACATTTAATTTCTCTCTCCTCTGATGTGTTCGCACATCAGAGGAGAGAGAAATAGGGTCCCCGATCCCCCCCCGGTACCTCCGTCCCCTCCCGGTGGTCCCACGTCCCGCCGGCATCCTCCGATGGGCGCCGCCATCTTGAAAATGGCGGGCGCATGCGCAGTGCGCCCGCCGGGAATCTGCCGGCTCCAGCTGGCAGATTCCATTCATTATTTTGATCACTATGATAAACGATCATAGTGATCAAAATAAAAAAAATAGTACATAACCCCCCCGTTTATCACTCCCTTATATAGGCCAATATAATGAAATAAAGAAAATATTTTTTTTTTTCAGTTTTCCATTAGGGTTAGGGTAGGGTTAGGGCTAGGGTTAGGGTAGGGTTAGGGCTAGGGTTAGGGTAGGGTTAGGGTTGGGCTAGGGTTAGGGTTGGGCTAGGGTTAGGGTTGGGCTAGGGTTAGGGTTGGGCTAGGGTTAGGGTTGGGCTAGGGTTAGGGTTGGGCTAGGGTTGGGCTAGGGTTAGGGTTGGGCTAGGGTTAGGGTTGGGCTAGGGTTGGGCCACGACTAGGGTTAGAATTAGGGTTAGGGCGAACTAGAATTAGGGTTAGAATTAGGATTAGGGTTGGGATTAGGGTTAGGGTTAGGGTTGGAGCAAGAATTGAGGGGTTTCCACTATTTGCCAACTTTGGGGGTCTAAAAATTGGGGTCTAGAAAATCACTTTTGTGGAAATAAAAAAAGACTTTATTTTCACGGCTCTGCGTTTATAAACTTTTGTGAAGCGCTTGGGGGTTCAAAGTGCTCACCACACATCTAGATAAGTTCATTAGGGGGTCTAATTTCCAAAATGGGGTCACTTGTGGGGGGTTTCCACTGTTTAGGCCCATCAGGGGCTCTGCAAGCGCAACATGATGCCCGCAGACCATTCCATCAAAGTCTGCATTCCAAAATGGCACTCCTTCCCTTCCGAGCTCTCCCATGCGCCCAAACAGTGGTTCCCCCCCACATATGGGGTATCGGCGTACTCAGGACAAATCGCATAACAACTGTGCGGGTATGATTTCTCCTGTTACCCTTGTAAAAAATAAAAATTTGGGGGCGAAAAGATCTTTGTGGAAAAAAATAGATTTCTTATTTTCACGGCTCTACGTTATAAACTTCTGTGAAGCCCTTGGGGGTTCAAAGTGCTCACCACACATCTAGATAAGTTCCTTAATGGGTCTAGTTTCCAAAATGGGGTCACTTGTTGGAGGTTTCCACTGTTTAGGCACATTAAGGGCTCTCCGAACGCAACATGGCATCCGATCTCAATTCTAGCTAATTCTGCATTGAAAAAGTCAAACGGCACTCCATCCCTTGCGAGCTCTGCCGTGTGCTGAAAAAGTGGTTTACCCCCACATATAGGGTATCGGCGTATTCAGGAGAAATTGTACAACAAATTTTGTGGTTGATTTTCTCTTTTAACACTTGTGAAAATAAAAAAAATTGGTTCTGAAGTAAATTTTTTGCAAAAAAAAGTTAAATGTTAATTTTTTCCTTCCACATTGCTTTAGTTCCTGTGAAGCACTTAAAGGGTTAATAAACTTCTTGAATGTGGTTTTGAGCACCTTGAGGGGTCTAGTGTTTAGAATGGTGCCACTTTTGGGTATTTTCTGTCATGTACACCCCTCAAAATGACTTTAAATATGATGTGGTCCCTAAACAAAAATGGTTTTGTAAATTTTGTTGTAAAAATGAGAAATCGCTGGTCAACTTTTAACCCTTATAACTTCCTAACAAAAAAAAATTTTGCTTCCAAAATTGTGCTGATGTAAAGTAGACATGTGGGAAATGTTATTTATTAAGAAATTTGTGTGACACATCTCTCTGATTTGAGGGCATAAAAATTTAAAGTTTTAAAATTGCAAAATTTTCAAAATTTTCGCCATATTTCCATTTTTTTCATAAATAAAACACAAGACTTATCGAAGAAATTTTACCACTAATATGAAGTACAATATGTCACGAAAAAACAGTCTTAGAATCAGCGGGATCCATTAAAGCGTTCCAGAGTTATAACCTCATAAATGGACAGTGGTCAGAATTGTAAAAATTGTCCTGGTCATTAAGCTGCAAACTGGCTCTGTCGCTAAGGGGTTAATATCTCAAAAGAAAGAGAATGTTGTTCTTCAAAATTTATATGTTACACACAGGGTGCATGTAATTTCTATTTTAGGGATGGTGATTTTACTTCAGCGTACAACCGACCTTTTATTTATTCAGTTTAGTTTCTAAAGTGCCTTTGAGCTGGTTAGATCGAACAAGTATCCAGTGAAGATATTTTAACGTTTTTTTTAAATTTTCCAAGTGTGTGTGTTATTGTTTTTATAGCTATTATTATTATTATTATTATTATTATTATTATTTATTGTTATAGCGCCATTTATTCCATGGCGCTTTACATGTAAGGAGGGGTACATAATAAAAGTACAATAATCTTAAACAATACAAGTCATAACTGGTACAGGAGGAGGGAGGACCCTGCCCGCGAGGGCTCACAATCTACAAGGGATGGGTGATAATACAGTAGGCGAGGGTAGAGCTGGTCGTGCAGCGCTTTGGTCGATCGGTGGTTACTGCAGGTTATAGGCTTGTCGGAAGAGGTGGGTCTTCAGGCTCTTTTTGAAGGTTTCGATGGTAGGTGAGAGTCTGATATGTTGTGGTAGAGAGTTCCAGAGTAGGGGTGATGCGCGATATTATAGTATTATTTTAAAAGATATTTGAAAATATTTTATTGAAATTAAAGTTTGTAATATATTTTGTTTCGTTTTTCTAGTTAACTGTTATTTACCTATTGGACTCTGAAATGGCTTTCACATCAGGTGTACAAAGCCGGAACAAGGATAAATTATTTCTTGTGGGCTATCCCATTCACCAGATCACCGGTTGTAAACTACCCTCAAATCGTCAAGTCTTATGTGCTTTATTTTATAATTTACGTACTGTGAAATTAACTGTAAGAGAATCAGCAAAACTGACCATACGAGAAGTGTTCATTTTTTGGGGGAAAGCTCGAATCCCGACTAAACATGAGCAAGATGCAATTACTAAGCTGGAAAAACTTCACGCCGAGTGGAGAAGTCTTCAAAAAGACCGGAAGAAAACATCGGAAACGGCCAAGAACAAATTTAAACAGTTTGTTGAAAAGTTGAATGATCTCTTTAATATTGCTCAACAAGATGCCTTTGCTCTGATGAAATTGGAAGAAGATAAGGCATTTCTCGTGAAACAGAGGCAGAAGGGCCGCCCAGGTTCCATGGCTGGAGTGGATCTCAAGGTGTCTCGAGCTGAAGAAATCAAAGCGCAAAAGGAACTTGCAAAAATGAACCGACAAATCCAAGAAGAAACTTTTGATATTGGTGAGTTTATTTTATTATTATTCTAAAAAGTAGATAAACAAATAAGTAAATAGTTTCATTATAATTGAAAGAAAATTGCACATGAGAGCATCATTTGGCATCTTTATGATTGAGTTTATATTCTTAAAATAATACCTATTGATAATTAGAAGTAGGTAATTTAGTACCTATGTATTATTACTATTCTGCTAAAACGACAAGTTTTTATAGTCTTTTTTTTCTCTTTCTTTTGTTGCTTCTTAGAGACGGATGATGAAGACAAGCTTGAAGAAGGAAAAGAAGAAGAAGATACTGAAGAGGACAGCATCTACCAGGAACTTGAGAGCTTGGAGGAAATGGACATCCCTGAAGAAGCTGCAGAAGATCCAGGACCATCTGAGAGCAAGAGGATGAAAGTTTCATTTGCAAGGGGCGTTAAAGAGATTTTAAACATGAAATTATCCATTATGTTAGATCGATGTAAGGTATCCGACATAAATGCCACGAGAATTTTAATAGCTACTCTAGAAGCACTAAACCTTGACCCTCTTGAGTACAAAGTCTCGAAAACTTTATTACATTCTAGAAGGCAAATGTTCAGAGAACAATATACTAAAAAATTTTTAGATAAAGTAAACATTCCTGAAAAAGAGCCTGTGGTTGTCCATTGGGATGGTAAACTTTTACCGGGTGTTTTAAAACATGAGCAATGTGAGCGAATAGCTATTGCTATTTCATATGGCGAAAAGGAACAGCTGCTGGGAGTTCCTGTAACAGCAAGCAGCTCTGGAGAAGAGCAAGCCGTAGCCGTATATGAATGCCTACAGGAATGGGGTCTTCCCAACACCGTCAAGGCGATGTGCTTCGACACTGCAGCATCGAACATGGGAAGACTCAAAGGAGCATGCGTCCTATTGGAGCAAATGTTAGGAAGAGAATTGCTACACCTAGCTTGCCGTCACCATATCTTGGAAATTGTGTTAAGAGGCATATTCGACACAAAAATGGGATCAACCACTGGACCTCATCGAGACATTTTCAAAAGATTCCTCACTGCGTGGCCCAAGATAGACAAAGGAAAATACTGCACAGGTATCAGTGACAATCTAATACAAAAGCAGCTAACTCCAGAAGTAATTGCAAATGTTACTGCTGAATTCGAGACCAAATTAACTGAGAGCCACCCCAGAGATGACTACAAGGAACTGTTGCAGTTGGTTCTCGTATTTGTTGGATCACTAGACGGCAATGTTGTGGGTTTTAGAACTCCAGGAGCCATTCATCACGCTAGGTGGATGGCAAAGGCTATTTACTGCTTAAAAATGTTCATTTTTCGTCAATTTAAGATGTCTAAAGAAGAAGAAAGTTCTGTGCGTGCCATTTCTGTTTTCCTAGTTAAAATTTATTGTAAAGCTTGGTTCAATGCTCCAAAAGCTCATCTTGCGCCAAAGCAAGATTTAGGTATTTTGCATAGTCTGTTAGACTATAAAGAATGTGACAACGACATTACAGAAATAGCCCTGACCAAATTTTCGAACCATTTGTGGTATTTGAATGCAGAGTTGGTGGGATTATCGTTTTTTGATCCCACCATTACAGACAATGAAAAGTTGTTAATGGCTAATAAATTGCTCAGTAGCACAGATGAACCATCAGAGCACGCTAGGGTTGTAAATCCAAAAGTTAGGAAAGAAAAATTAAAAGACGTAGTTGATGGAGGATTGGTAAATTTACTTACCAAAGAAACATTTACATTCTTTGACCGATTTAATATAAAAACAGATTTCCTAAGACAAAATCCAAACACCTGGTCTCAAAATAATGACTTCCAAGAAGGATTGAAAATTGTCAAAACATTAAAAGTAGTTAATGATTTGGCTGTGCGTGGTGTTAAATTAATAACCGACTTTAACGACCTTCTGACGAAAGATGAAGAACAAAAGCAATATGTCCTGCAAGTTGTAAGCAAATGCCGAGCATTATATTCTGACATTTCAAAAACTACTTTAACAAAAGCTCTAGAATAGATTAGATAACTATGTAAAATTATCAACTCATGTAGGTACTACGTCTGTATCTTTTCTGTGTGTTTTGTATGTATTATATACCTCATTTTTTTATTTTAAAATAAAAAATCTCATTAGACTTATCAGTATTACTTGTTTTTTTTGTTATATTTCTACTTTAAACTCAAAAATATACCAAAAAAAACCCCAAATTTATCACTTAATAACAAAATATACGAAGTATGCTCCATTGCTCCTAGTGGTACCAGGTCACGTTCTTGGGGCTAAAAGCTGTTGTAACTCAGTTTGACTTAAAATAACAACAATTATGTATAAAATATAAATTTTGAAGAACAACATTAGCTTTCTTTTGAGATATTAAGCGTGTTTTTAATTATTTACCGTTCTGGAGTTATGGCTCCATATGTCAGCTTTTTGGCCAAAAATTTGGATTTTTTCAAACTTTGAGCGACGAGCGGCACGGGTTAACGTCGTTTGATCGAGCTCAAATTTTGGCTATCTCAATATCTGGAAAGGGGAATCGTTTTGTGGGGTCCAGACGGACAAAATTCCGACATCGATTTTTTTGTGGTCACCCTAGTGCACACGCTGCGGATTCTGCTGCGGATCTGCAGCAGTTTCTGCTGCGTTGTACAGTACCCTTATACCCTATGGAAAAAAAAAAAAAAACGCTGTGCAGACGCTGCGGAATTTTCCGCATGGATTTGCTGCAGTTTCAAAACCGCAGAAAGAATTGACATGTCAGGTCTTTCTGCGGATTCCGCTGCGGTTTGCCATCTCCTCCTCCTCTGACCTGCGGATTTTACAAAATCCGCACGGACAAATCCGCAGAGCAATCCGCAGCGTGTGCACGTACCCTTAAACCAGGTATTGGTACTTTTGGCAGTGTGGACAGGTGCCAAGTCCTGCTGGAAAATGACATTTCCATCTCCAAAAAGCTTATCGACAGAGGGAAGCATGAAGTACTCTAAAATGTCTTGGTAAACAGCTGCGCTGACTTTGGTCTTGATAAAACACAGTGGACCTACACCAGCAGATGACATGGATCCCCAAACCATCACTAATTGTGGAAACTTCACACTAGACCTCCAGTAGCTTGGATTGTCTGTCTCTCCACTCTTCCTCCAGACTCTAGGACCTTGATTTCCAAATGAAATGCAAAACTTACTTTCATCTGAAAACAACACCTTGGACCACTGAGGAACACTCCAGTTCTTTTTCTCCTTGGCCCAGGTAAGACGCTTCTGGTGTTGTCTATTGGTCATGAGTGGCTTGACACAAGAAATGCGACACTTGTAGCCCATGTCCTGGATACGTCTGTGTGTGGTGGCTCTTGAGGCAATGACTCCAGCAGCAGTCCACTCCTTTTGAATCTCCCTCAAATTTTTGAATGGCCTTTTATTAATTAACAATCCGTTCAAGGCTGCAGTTATCCTGGTGGTTTGTGCTGCACCTTTCTCTATCTCACTTTTTCCTTCTACTCAACTTTCCATTGATATGCTTGGATACAGCAATCTGTGAACAGCCAACGTCTTTGGCAATGACCTTTTGTGGCTTATCCTCCTTGTAGAGTGTGTCAATGACTGCATTCTGGACATCTGTCAAGTCAGCAGTCTTCCCCATGATTGTGGCGCCTACTGAAACAGGCTAAGGGACCTTTTCAAATGCTTAGGAAGACTTTGCAGGTGTTTTTTGTTAATTATTCTAATTTACTAAGATAATGACTTTTGGGTTTTCATTGGCTGTAAGCCATAATCATCAAGATTAACAGAAATAAACACTTGAAATAGATCACTTGTTTTGTAATGACTATATAATATACGAGTTTCACTTTTAGTATTGAAAAACTGAAATAAATTAACTTTCTGATTATATTCTAATTTTGTGAAAAGCACCTGTGTATATATATGAACATATATAAAACATTTCATTGCATCTTTGTCTGTGAAGAGGTGACTATTGAAAAGTGATCTGTACAATACATCAAATGTCATTCTATTGTGAGCAAACAAAAATAGTAAATAAGTGTACTCATCAGGAAATAATAATTATTTCCCTATATACAATGCTCAAAAAAATTAAGGAAACACTTAAACAACACAATGTAACTCCAAGTCAATTACACTTCTGTGAAATCAACCTGTCCAGCTATGAGGCAACAGTGATTGTGAATCAATTTTTCCTGCTGTTGTGCAAATAGAACAGACAACAGGTAGAAATAATAGGCAATTATAGCAAGACAACCCATGTAAAGGAGTGATTCTGCAGGGGGTGACCACAGACCTTTTCTCTGTTCTCCTTATTTTTGGCTGTTTTGATCACTTTTGCATTTTGTCAATGCTCTCACCTCTAAGGTACAATAGCATGCGGTGGTTATCTACAACTCACAGAAGTCGCTCAGGTAGTGCAGCTCATCTAGGATGGCACAACAATGTCAGCTGTGGCAAGAAGGGTAGCTGTGTCTGTCAGCACAGTGTCCACAGCACGGAGCAGATACCAGGAGACAGGGCAGTGCACCAGGTGATGCGGAGGGGGCCGTAGGAGGGTAACTACCCAGCAGCAGGACCGCTACCGCCTTCTTTATGCAAGGAGGAAGAGGAGGAGCAGTGCCAGAGCCCTGCAAAATGACCTCCAGCAGTCCACTAACATCCATGTGACTCCATGAGGGCCCGCCGCCCACAACTGGGTGATGAGCTTGCAGCCCAACACCGTGCTGAGCGATTGGGACTTGCCAAAAAACACCAAGTTTGCTACATTCGACTGTGCTCTTCACGGATGACAGCAGGTTCACACTAAGAAGCACATGTGACAGACGTGACAAGTCTGGAGACGCCGTGGAGAATGTTCTGCTGCCTGCAACATCTTCCAGTGTGACTGGTTTGGCAGTGGGTCAGTAAAGGTGTAGGGAGGCATTTCTTTGGAGGGCCGCACAGCACTCCATGTGCTAGCCAGAGGTAGCCTGACTGCAATTAGGTACCAGGATGAGATCCTCAGACCCGTTGTGAGACCATATGCAGATGCACTGGGCCCTGGGTTCCTTCTGATACATGACAATGCTAAGCCTCATGTGGATGAAGTGTATTAGCAGATCCTGATGAAGGCATTCAAGATATGGCCTGGCATGCCCGTTCCCCAGACCTGAAACCAATCGAGAACATCTTGGACATCATGTCTCATTCCATCCACCAATGCCACATTGCACCACAGACTGTTCAGAAGTTGATTGATGCTTTAATTCAGGTCTAGGAGGAGGTCCCTCAGAAGAACATCAGGAGCATGCCAAGGCGTTGTAGGGAGGTCATATAGGCACATGGAATCGACACACTACGTAGAATCATTTCCATGTCTTGAGGCATATCCACTGAAGTTGGATCAGCCTGTAATTTGATTTTCCACTTTGATTTTGAGTATCATTCCAAATCCAGACCTCAGCGGGATAGTATTAACTTTGATTTGCATTACCGTATATACTCAAGTATAAGCCAACCCCCCCTAATTTTGCCACAGAAAACTGGGAAAACTTATTGACTCGAGTATAAGCCTAGGGTGGGAAATGCTCCATAGATTATTCCCCCATATGGTGTCCCCAGAAGAAGCTCCATAGATTATTCCCCCATATGCTGACCCCATAAGAAGCTCCTTAGATAATTCCCTCATATGCTGACCCCATAAGAAGCTCCTTACATTAATCCCCCATATACTGACCCCATAAGAAGCTCCTTAGATTATTCCCCCATATGCTGACCCCATAAGAAGCTCCTTAGATTATTCCCCCATATGCTGACCCCATAAGAAGCTCCTTAGATTATTCCCCCAGGTGCTGCTGCATGTAAAAATAAAAAAAACGACATACCTCTCCGTCGCTGGGTGTCAGATACTCACCTGTCCTGCGTCCATGGCTGCTCACCGCTATCTGCCACGCCATCGGTCAGTGACGTTCAGACTGCAGGGGGCGCGGCGCGCACTAATCACGTCACCGCGCCCTCTGCTGTCTGAAGTCACTGACCGATGACAGACAGCAGCAAACAGCCATGGACGCAGGACAGGCCAGTATCGCTATACTTACCCGTCCTGACGCTGTCTCTTGAGCCCCCAGCTTCTCCGCGCTCTCTCTTCCTGCCTTCAGCGGTCACGTGGTACCGCTCATTAAAACTCATGAATATGCGCATATTCATGAGTTTTAATGAGCGGTACCACGTGACTGCTGAAGGCAGGAAGAGAGCGCGCGGAGAAGCTGGGGGATCAAGAGACAGCGTCAGGACGGGTAAGTATGGCCTGACACCCCCGCCCCCCCCGGTGTATATGACTCGAATATAAGCCCAGAGGGGGACTTTCAGCCCAAAAAAATGGGCTGAAAATCTCGGCTTATATTCGAGTATATACGGTAATTATTTTTATGTTCTCAATGCATACCACTATGTAGTGAATAAAGATTTTCAACTGGAATATTTCATTTACTGATATCAGGGATGAAGTATTTTAGTGTTCCCTTTATTTTTTTGAGCAGGGTATATTCAGCATAGTGCCGCTCTTCTCTTAGAAATATATGAATATATTGATAACTGTGTGGAAACAGTTGAGGGGTGTGCCTGCTTAGACTGACACTGACCAATGAATGACAATATTGTGCAGGGACAAACCCCTATAAAGAGAGCAGAACACTTAGTTGTCCATTTATTCATTGTTTGCTTCTCTCCAGGTGTTTTTCATTTTCCAGTTTTAGTTTACCCGATCACATTCTGGGTGGGGTTTTATATGTTCATGCTTCAATGCATTTCCTTGCTGGCTATACCTCTTAGTAGATGTGTATTCAGGTGTTCCAGCTCTTCAGCTAAAAGGGTTTACCTTGCTAAGTAAAGTCCAGTTGTATTCTTGCAGTGAGTCTGTTTGCTTATCCTCCCAGCACATTTTCCTTTTACCATTGTCAACTTCCCAGAAATGTACTTGTTGCTTTTATTTTTGGTTCTCCTTAGGTTTCCCTCTCTACCCTATATGAATGTCTTGTAGCTTCTCACTCTGAATATTCGAATCTTACAGCACACCTTCCTATCCCCTTGTTGGTGGTGTGTTGCGGTCTCCTCGCTAGTTCCTCAGGTGGTACAAAAAAACCTCGAGATGAGAGAGTTAGGTCTGAGTTGGTGTTGTGCGGCTAGGGCCTTTCTTGTCTGTACAGGGACCACTTGGGTGTTGGTGCGGCATTTTTCGTGTGCGAGTGTGTACACCAATTCATCATTTGCAATTTTTTAAGTCACTTTTCATTTTTGTTTTAATCATATGGACGTTTTCTGCACAAAATTCAGAAAAATATTGCATGTAGTTCAAGAATTTTTCCACAAAACATAAAAACGGACATACCATAAATACTCGATTATAAGCCGAGATTTTCAGCCCATTTTTTTCGGCTGAAAGTCCCCCTCTCGGCTTATATTCGAGTCATATGCACCAGGGGGTCAGAGGGGGAGGGGGGCGGGAGTGTCAGGTCATACTTACCCGTCCTGGCGCTGTCTCTTCAGCCCCCAGCTTCTCCGCAATCTCCCTTCCTATCCTTCAGCGGTCACATGGTACCGCTCATTAAACTCATGAATATGCGCATATTCATGAGTTTTAATGAGCAGTACCACATGACCGCTGAAGGCAGGAATTGAGATCCCGGAGAAGCTGGGGGCTGAAGAGACAGCGCCAGGACGGGTAAGTATAGCGATACTCACCTGTCCTGCGTCCATGGCTGCTTGCTCCTGTCTGGCATGTCATCTGTCAGTGACGTTCAGACAGCAGACGGCGCGGTGACGTGGTTAGTGCGCGCCACGCCCCCTGCAGTCTGAACATCACTGACAGATGACATGCCAGACAGCAGCAAGCAGCTATGGACGCAGGACAGGTGAGTATCTCAGGTGCCAGCAGTGACACCGACACCTGGCCCCCAGCGAAGGAGAGGTGAGTATGTCATTTTTTTTTATTTTTAAATGCAGCAGCAGCGGCAGCACATGGGGCCATAATCTATGGAGCATCTTATGGAGGCAGCATATGGGGGAATAATCTATGGAGCATCTTATGGGGGCAGCATATGTGGGCATAATCTATGGAGCATCTTATGGGGGCAGCATATGGGGGAATAATCTATGGAGCATCTTATGGGGGCAGCATATGGGGGCATAATCTATGGAGTATCTTATGGGGGCATAATCTATGGAGCATCTTATGGGGCCATTATTAACCTTTGTGCAGCATTATATGGGGTGTATATTGTATAGAGCATCTTATGGAGCTATCATGAACTGTATGGAGCATTATATGGGGCTCCTGATTCAATATGGATATTCAAAAACATTTAACCTACTGATGTCTCAATTAATTTTACTTTTCTTGGTATCTATTTTTATTTTTTAACTTCATCAGTAGCTGCTGCATTTTCCACCCTAGGCTTATACTCGAGTCAATAAGTTTTCCCAGTTTTTCATGGCAAAATTGGGGGGGGGGGTCGGCTTATACTCGAGTATATATGGTATCTTTAACCTGTTTTGTGACTTTTTAAGGCAAAAAGTCATATGTTGTGCTAAAATGAGGCAAAAAATTAGCCAATATTCCAGACGTACAAAAAATCCCTCCAAGGAAGGGACTATAGTACATTTGTAAAAAGTGGCAAATGTTGAATTAGGTGAAAACATCTGGAAACCCTAATCTACGCCAATAATTATGAGCTAAAAAATAAAAATGTAGAAACAAAATTACACAAAAAAATTACAAAAAAAAGGCACAAATGGAAAGATAACTATAATACTAACAAAGAGAAGGAACAAAACATTAAAAAAAACTTGACAGAAGTAGACACTAATGACAGAACAAATTGGGTTCTAAGTATTTACACAAAATAATAAAAATCAGGAAGTCTAAGAGGTCCTTTTTAAAGGGAATGTTTTACCAGGTTTTTGCTACACAACCTGAGAGCAGCATAATAGAGAGAGGCCCTGATTGCAGTAAATTATCACTTACTGAGCTGCTTACTGTCATTTGATAAAAATCGCAGTTTTATCTGCCACAGATCTACCAGTTCCTGGAATGCTAAGCACTGTATAACCCCACCCACAGCACTGATTGAAAGCTTTCTCTGTACCAGTGTTTCCCAACTCCGGTCCTCAAGAGCCACCAACATGTCAGGTTTCAGGATTTCCTTAAGCTCCCGTTACACACTGCGATATCGCTAGCAATATCGCTGTAAAGTCACCGATTTTGTGACATTACAGCGATATTACTAGCGATATCGCTGCATGTGATACTTACCTCCGACCGGCTCCCCCGCTGATCGCGCGAGAAGCTGCTGGACCATTCCTCGTCGGCCACTTCCTGCGGCGCTTCCTGCTGTGACGATGAGCGACGCGTGGAGCCGGGCGGGAGGACGTCAGGATCGCCGCGTCTGACATGTAAGTAGCGATCCCCGTCCCCAGCGATGTCGCTAGTGAGATCTGCCTGTGTGGCAGCTCACTAGCGACCACCTAGCGATGCACCAGTGATCCTGACCGCGTCATATCGCTGGTCGGGATCGCTGGTCCATCGCTAGGTGTAACGGTACCCTTAGTATGGCCCAGGTGATAATTGCATCACCTGCACAGGCAAGAATTCCATCACCTCTGAAATACTAAGGAAATCCTGAAAACATGACCTGTTGGTGGCTCTTGAGGACTGGAGTTGGGGAACACTGCTCTGTACACTCTGCATAAGCAAAAACCCTTCCTCCAGTGGTGGGAGAGAGGTTACACAAAACTGGAGGAGTCCATAGCATGAGAAACCTGGTGTTAATCTGCTGTTGGTAAAATACTTATTGTATTGAAACTGAAACAAGCAGTCCAGTAGGTGACATCACTGGAATCAGGGTCTCTGCCCCTGCATCACATAGCTGTCAAATTAAATAGAAAGAAATAAAATAAAGGAGCTATTTAGACAGTCCCAAAAGCCAATTTTGCATTTTTAAGGCAATAGCAATAATGCCTTTCAAGGATTTAAAAATAGAAACTTCCAATACCCCCACTGTTCAGTAGAAAGACAAGACCACAAGACTAGAATTCCCTGGTCCTGCATTGCAGTAAAACGCCGCCATCCAACATTACGTGGTTTTGTCTGGTATTGCAGCCCAAACCCCATTCAAGAGAATAGATGGGAATACAGTGAAGTGTCGATTTGATACTGTGGGATCGGCACTCAATTGGTTCTGATCAGGTAAGGTAATCAGACAACGAGCCAGACATAAATTATTTCCTGCAGCTTTACCTGGACACATGAGAGAAGGCATCCAGCAGGACATTCTCAAATTCGCGTGTGAACTCCGGTCCCTTGCGCTTACTGTTCTGTATGACGTCGTTGGCCAAATACAGGAACGTCAGCTTTCGACTTGGCTTTGCTGGAAAATAAAGGGTTAATCTGCTAAGTGACTGAACAAGCGCAAGCTTATAACATAGTCAAACACCCACTGTAGAGGTGCACTCCGTAAAATCCTCATTTAGCATTTTATCCTACAGTTCCAGCTCCCCCTACATGAGAAGTTTGGAAACGCTCGCATAAATGGAAGGCGGCATTTTTCCCTTTAGTGCAGAGCAATAATAGTCCTTCTCTGGAAAACTCATTATTGTAGTCTATGTGCTGTAGTGGGAAATCTACATGGATGCCAAACGGCACACAAACAGATGTTTCCATTGCATAATGGGTGATCTATGCCAGTTATAAGAGCCTGCACAGATCTCGGGGACATTGGTGGCGCGGACTAGGAGAAAGTGTATTTTTCTATGTCTATACAGCCACACACATACCCACTTCCCTCGACACACCTACGGTAGAAATGAAAACCTCTATTGTTGCCATCGCTGTCTCCACGCACTAAACTGGAGAACGACGCACAATAGAACCGAGGTCGTTATAGCAAAGTGACTTCTTCTCTGGCTTTATGACTAACCAGCTTCATCTGTGAAAAAGATTTAGTGTCCCTTTAAAACGCACGTCTTTCAGACTTTAGAGCTAAAATTGCAATTCAGTTCTCAAAGGCATCGGAGCTCTTTGACTGCGATTAGCTCTCCATTTGTATTGTGATTATGCCGGATACAGCCATTTACAGAGATGGAGTCCAAGTGTCATGAATAGTACTTGATTCATCAAACATTACAGAATGATTGGAGCGATTGCATTACCAAGGCAACCTCCGGCAAATTACCCAACTGAGTGATATTAAGGGCCATTAGAATGAAAAATTATGTGTATGGAAGATCATACATATAATACGCACTGTTTGGCGCATTGCTCGCCTGAGCGGTCACTGAATACGTAAGTGTATTGAGGATTATTGTGCATTCATCAAGAAAGGTCAGGATGTCGGATACAGAAAAAGTATTTCCGAAGCGCTCTGATTTATTCACCCATTCTCACAAAAGATAGGAGGAGTGCAATGAATAGGAAATGCTTTATTCCCAATCCTGACCCTGAGGAGACCGTTATGATGCGCTCTGTATTGTATTAAAAAGCTGCCAAAAAAAGAAATGTAAGCAACAGAGACACAGTTAAACTTTATTACGCATTCCTTCCAATATCGTTTCCCTGCAAGGATTACTGGACTTGTATGGGGGGAGGAGGGTAGTGGTGCACACGTAGTATAGGGTCACCAGACATTGTGGCTGCACAGCACGGCCGAGATCCGTGTGCCAAAGATCACATGCAGTACCGCGACAATTTGTCGTCGAATCCCATGGTCGATAGATGGACAGCAGCAACTGTGGTGCAATCGCAACATCCGAGGTTGAAAAGGACTTTTGTAAAGACACACACTGATATAACCAAGGCTGTGGAGTCGGAGTCTTGTGAGTCAATGAAATTGAGATGTCGGAGTCAGAGGTTTGGCTTATTGACTCCACAGCCCTGGATGTAGCACCGAGTTTAGGCCCCAAGCACATGACTGCGTTATGGCACTGTACAAGGCCTGACTTGAGAAACCATAGAAGTATGTGCAGCACAATCAGTAAAAGCTTGAAATGTAAAGGGAATGTGTCACCAGGTATTTTGTCAACTAATTTCACAGCAGCCTAATGTAGAGAGAGACCCTGATTACAGCAATGTGTCACTTATTGGGCTGCTTGCTGTAGCTTTAATAAAATCCCTGTTTTATCATCAGGATGATTAGTAAACATCCTGCCATGTAGTCCTCCATATTCATGAGCTCTGTTTAACCCCGCCCCAACTATGGATTGGCAGCTTTCTGGGTACACTGTGCATGGGCAGAAAACTGCCAATCAAAGGTGTAGATAAAACAGTGATTATCAAAATGACAGCATGTAGATTAGTAAGTGACACATCATTGGAATCAGGGTCTCGGCCACTACATTATGCGGCTCTCAGATGGAAGAGGCAAAAAAACCTGCTGGCAGATTCCCTTTAAGTAGATTAAATACATAAATGTCTGCCAGTCATTTCTATAGGCATCCACTGAGCATCTACTGTTCTCCTCTATGCCTCCTATTCCATACGGTCATACTTTAATTTTTTAATGCCATACAAATGTGTTATTCTCCATCACATGATGTACGTATGACAAGTAGATGGGGCCCATGCTGGGTCTCCACTATTGTAAAGCATGTTTGTGATTAGTTATTCATTATCCATGGGACACAGCATTGCGTAAAGCATGTGATGGAACAATACATAATTTTGCCAGAATGATAACTGTATAAATCTTTGAAAATTGGGACATAAGAAGTAGAGGCTCTGTACAGTAATGTACAGCTTATAGTCATAAGAAAAACTAAGTACACCCTCTAAATTCTACGGTATGATACGTATCGGGAAATAAAAATAATATCTGATCTTCCGGTGGTCTTACAATTAGGTAAATACAACCTTTGATGAGCAAAAACACACGAAAAGTACAACATATTAACAAAAAGTAGGGAAAAAATGGATGAGCAGTATGTGTATTGAACTGCCTCCATAGGAATTAAACCAGTAAGTACAGCCTGGTGCCACTGATCAAATATCTTCGATTACGTTAATGGTTTATCAAAAAGTATGACCAGCCCCATAAAAGCAGAAGTTTTAGCAGTTTGTTGGTCTGGAGTATTCAGAAGTGTGTCAACACAATGCCCCAGAATAAAAGACATCAGCAGTAATTTTCGAGAAGCAATTATTGCTAGCCATGTATCTAAAAAGGGTAATAAGTTAATTTTCAAAAAAAAAAAAAAAAAAAAAAGTCTAAATGGCCAAGGCCCCATATCCCCAAGAGGGACGCCAACTTTTACAGGCCAGAAACTGCACTGATAACGCTAGTCCTGCATGGTCAGTGAAGTTTTCGAAGTTGGCATCATAGGACAAATACTTCATCTGCCATGAGGAACGGCCTGCTACTTCTCTGAGATGGCAGCAATCCCAATGCAGGGGAGAGGGTTCCTCCTGCCTCTAGTATGGCAAGTGAGGAATCAGCTGTTCCTCTCCAGTGGCGGGAGAGCGGAGGGGAGGAAAGGCGGGAGAGCGGAGGGGAGGAAAGGCGAGGAGGAAAGGCGGGGAGGAAAGGCGGGGAGGAAAGGCGGGGAGGAAAGGCGGGAGAACGGAGGGGAGGAAAGGCGGGAGAACGGAGGGGAGGAAAGGCGGGAGAACGGAGGGGAGGAAATTTATCTAGCTGCATCCACTACGTTTTCAAGTGAGGAGGACCCAATCATCTTGGAATCTACTTCCATGAGCTGGAGGAGGGAAAAAGATGGTGGGAAAGGAAAAAGGGAAGGAGTTAAAGCGAAAAACAGAGAGTAAGCAAGCAAGAATTGAGGAAATAGTGAGATGGATAGAGAGGAAGAAAAAGATGAGGGAAAAGGATCAGAAAGGAGTAACAGAAGCCGTAGTGGCACAGAGGAATAGCTGAGGGAACAGAATCAGTACACTACTGCATGAGCTGTAGTATCCACCATGGTAAAATGTTGTCCAGAAAACATTTTTTCAAATTATGTATTCCCCATTATAAAATAAAAAACACCAATAAACACAGCTCCAGTGATACCGGAACCTTGGTTCCCGTGACATTGTTGTGTCACATGAGCCCTGCATTCAATCAGCAGCCGCTAATGAGGGTTGCCCTGTCAGGTCTTCCACATGTCCGACATTCATTCAAAGGAGGTAAGAGTGCAGCAGCCCAATAGCAGCCGCTGATTGGCTGCAGCAATCATGTGGCATAACAATGTCTGTCATGTGTCATGAGACCCAGAGTCGACAAAGCTGGAATAGCGTCAGTGCAGTAGGGGAGTATCTGTTATTTTTATTTTGCAAGACCTACTACTAAAGTGGTTTTCCATTTAATGGAAAACCCCTTTTAACAGGTATTTCTGGTATTCTTAAGGCTAAGTGCACACGTTGCACAAAATTTCTGCACAAAAACCTGAATCCCTTCCCAGAAACCGCACCTAGTTTTCCGCAGCGTTTTTTGCACGGTTTTTGTTGCGTTTTTTACCGCAGCGGTTTCTAAACGCATGGAAGAAGCCAAAACCGCAAATTAATGAGCATGCTGCGTTTTTTACCGCGATGCGTTTTTTTCGCGGTAAAAAACGCATCTATGTGCACAAAAAGTGCAAAATGCATAGAAATGACTGTGCAGCTTATTTTTAGCGGTTTTATAGCGAAAACCGTGGTAAAAACCAGGGCTGTGGAGTCGGAGTTAGTTTTGGTTGGGGTCGGAGTCGGTAGAAATGTACCGACTCCGACTCCAGCTTTAAAAAAAATGTATTAATATTTCATAATTGAACTTTCATATGAATTTTATAAATGTTACTCAAATATATATGTTCTATCAAACTATGAACAACAGTGATAAGCAGTTCTGCTGGAGATAGAGACATTTCTTACTTCTTGTGTGTCACTGTTCTCCACTGCCCTTATCTAATCTTATGCTTGGCTAACCTCATGCTGCCCCAACCCCCCTACTTACAATGTATGAAACAAAGTGAAAATGTGTTGCAAATTCTTAGTAGTAAAGCTCCTCCTCTAGACTAGATCATACTAGGTGTGCGTCTTCCAAGCATCTCACAGCTGCCTGCTACTCAGAAGAGGAAGACTGTAAGAAGTATTATCCTTTCAACAAACTTTGCATCAGTTAACTGTGAGTACATGAGGAATAATAACAGTATTACTGACCACTATATCAGTTGTACGACCTGGCAATAATTTTGTACAATTGTTTTTAGGAAAAACAATTGTCATTTGGATTGTGAATGCAGAATTAAAAACCTGAGAATGTCAAAGAAGCATCACATTAAATCAGCTGTATTTGATCATTTCACCATCACTCAAGATAGAAAACATTATGTCTGTCAGTGTATGACAAATGATCCAGACGAAAACAAATGCTGTGAAGCCAAGATGAGTGCATATTCAGGCAAAGATAAAAATGCTCCTACCAGAGCTTCTAATCTAAAGAGACATTTACAGCGCTTTCATCCAGAAGTACTGAAAGCAGTGGATGAGAAAGACTGCATCCAAATCAATGAACCAGTGCCCAGCTCTTCCAGCCAAACAAAGGAGCAGAGAACTTTGCAGCCATCAGTTGCAAGATATTTTGTCAGTGACAAAGTTACTGTGACAATGACAGTAGATACATTTAAAAAACAGATCATAGAGCTTGTTGTAAAGGATAGTGTGCCTATTTCATTATTTTCACGACCAGCTTTTGTGTGTCTGAATGGGGAAATGGCCCGCAAGCTTGGTGTTTCTCTGGAGAGAAAGAGTATTAGAAAATTAGTAATCGAAGAAGCTTTTAAACAAAAGGAAGAACTTAAAAAAACTCTCAAGGGACGCTTTCTGTTTCTTAAAATGGATGCCTGCACACGTCACAGAGTGAACTATTTTGCCATCAATGTCCGATTTGTTTGTGACAAAAATGAAATAGTTACCAAGACATTGGCAGTAAAAGACACCAAAGCTCATCACACCAGTGAGTTTCTCCAGGTCTTGGTGGAAAAGGTTCTGCAAGACTATGAACTTAAAAAAGAGCAAGTTCTTTCTGTCGTAACTGACAATGCTTCAAATATGATAAGTACTATTAAGCTAATGAATGAGAGTAATGATGGTGACCAGCAGCTAGAAGAACATTCTGGGTCCACAGACACAGAAATGTTTGAAATAGAGGAACACAGTATTGTAACTGAGGAGCAAACTGAAGTTGCTTCAGATGAACAGCAACATGATAGTTTAGATGAGCTTGTTGAAACTGTGTCAATATGTTCTTTCATTCATCACATGCGCTGTGTTGTGCATACGCTACAGCTGGCTAAAAGAGACAGTCTTCAAGAAGGACATGCTGCTGCACTGATTGGCAAGGTGAGAAAATTGGCTACTGTTGCCAGAACCCCTAAAGTTGACTCAATTTTGAAGAGACGTGCTGGAAAAGGGGCAATTATTGATCAAGCCACACGATGGGGCAGTACTTACTTAATGATTCAGCGCTTGGTTGGACTGAAAACCTTTCTTGTAGACATGGCTAACCCTCAACTGATGCTAAATGAAAGTCAGTGGAATCAGGTGACTGAGCTGGAAAAATTGCTAGAGCACCAATTTAAAGTGACTAAAAAATTACAAGCAGAGGACTTAACTCCAGGTATTTTCTTAAAGAAGTGGAAGAACCTGATGTTTCGCCTGTCCCAAAGAGGAGGGTTAATTGCAAGTGGCATTGCTACATCAATGAAACGGAGAGAGGAGCTACTATTACAAAATAACATTCTTTTGGCAGCTGTTTATGTAGACCCAATGCATCGGATTCTTCTAGATGATCAACAGCTAAGTAAAGGAAAAGAAGCTCTGTTTGAAATAGCAGTAAGGATGAAAGGGTTGCAGAACAGTCAGGAGGAACAAGAAGAATTTGGTCGTCCTGCCACATCTTCACCCTCATCATCAACTGATGAAGAATTTAATTTCGAAAAATATTTGGATCACAAGGACCGTGCAAAGCGTTCCCGCATAGAAGAGTCATCCTCATCAAGGAACACAGCCAGTACATTTCACCAGAATTTTTCATGTGCACTAAAAGAAATTGAGAAATTTGACCGTTCATCAAAAATAACAGTGCAACAAGCGATTCCTCTGTATCCTGACATTGTCAGAGATGTTGCCCAAGTGGTTACTGCTTTGCCACCAACACAAGTTAGTGTAGAGAGGATGTTCTCTGCTCTCAAAATAATTAGATCAGATTTCAGGGCATCCATGAAGGAGGATCTGACAGAGGCAATACTTTTTCTGAGGACAAATTTATAGATTTCTTCTTATTAACTGCATAAAAGTGTTTATTGCATATTTACTTACAGTTTAGAAAAGTTTATAAAAGTTATTTGCTATATTCTAATTGTATTCTAAAAATGTAGTTCTTGCTCTAAGTGGTCTGATTACTTATATGATGGTGAGAAACTGAATAAGCACGATGTTTAATATTTTACAACAGTAAATTTGTTGTTATGAATTGGCCATTTATGAAGGAGTCGGAGTCGGAGCCTGAGCCTGATAAAATCCAGGAGTCGGAGTCGCAACTGTGGCTTACCGACTCCACAGCCCTGGTAAAAACAGCTAAAAAAAACGCTAAGGCCCCGTCACACACAGCGATCTCGCCAGCGACCGCCCCCCATCGTCCTGGGCCGTTTTTTGATCGATGATCTCCCGCTGGCCAGCGCGCATCGCTGCGTGTGGCAGCGAGAGACCAGTGATCAACGACGCTGGACACTGGTTTCCAATGTAAACATCAGGTATCTAAGAGCCACGCGGCTCTTAGGTGCCCGCTGGTTTCCAGGTTAAATAGCGGGTATCCAAGAGCCGCGCGGCTATTAGATACCCGATGTTTACATTGGAAACCAGCTTGCTCGCTGGTCCTGATCGCTGGAGGGGCTGTCTATGTGACAGCTCACCAGCGATCAGCCTAACGATGTCCCAGTGATCCCATCCATATCGGAACGTTGGTCGTTATGTGTAACGGGGGCTTTAATCTGCCCAAGACTACCCACAACAGTAACCACCTATCCATTAAAGCAGTGGTCCCCAACCTGTCTGACCTTGAGAGCCACATTCAGCTTAGAGACAGGGTCACGAGCCACATTCAGCACAGAGAGGGTCGCGAGTCACATCCAGCTCCCACCCCCTTCAAAGTAGTGTCATCCAAAGCCCCCATTACAGGTATAATTATAACCAAAGCTTTTCCACAGAAATCACTCCAAAGCAGTACACTGAGATCCAGGGGTTCCCATATTACCCCCATTCAGTATTCTCCCATCAAGGACTCCCAACTCCACACAGCCACATCCAGCTTTGAGCACCTCCTCTAACAGGTAGTACCATCCACCAGTGTACCATACCTAAATCATCTCTAAACCCCTAAGACCAGTATACATGCATCCAGATCTGCTGCGGGGCTACTCACAAAATTCACCATTTTGAGATGTGCTCTTCATACCTGTCTGCTAGACCTGGAGCCAATGCACCAAGCTGGCAGACAGTCGCGAGCCACAATTAATGGGACCGCGAGCCACAGTGGCCCCCGAGCTACAGGTTGGGGACCCCTGCATTAAGGGTATGTGCACACATAGTTTTTTGTCTCTGCGGATTTTGTAGAGAAAACTGCAGGAAATCCGCAGGACAAAGTGCTGCGGTTTTTCTGCGTTTTATCTGCGGTTTTACACCTCATAATGGATGAGGTGTAAAACTGCAGCGTTTCTGCACCAAACAATTGACATGCTGCGTTTTGAAAACCGCAGCAAAACCGAGCGGAAAAAAAACGCAGCATGTGCACAGCTTTTTTTTATTTCCATAGGAAATAAAGGTACTGTACAACGCAGCAGAATCTGCTGCGTTTCTGCAGAGCCAAAAACGCTGCGGAAACGCAGCAGAAACCGCAAAGTGTGCACATAGACCCCTAAGGTTTTCTCCTACTTTTAAAGATATCAATTGGCTCAGGGAGGATTAATAAAAATAATTACAGCCTTTGGCTGACTATATCCAATAGCTGTTGGAAACAAATTTTCCTTGGAATATTCATTTCCCCCGAATCATCTAATGTTTACAGCTCACCTGACAAACGAGCAATTGCTAATTTATTAGGTTAAAACTCCCAAGTAGCACGGCTCGCTGTCTTGGGGTAATATTTAACACAGAACTTTCCTTTATTTCCCAAATCAAATTGCTCATGATACCTGCATCTTAAAAACATCATCATAATCCAAACTTTTCTTACCTGTGAAACTTATTCATTCTCATCTGGACTATTTCAACTCTCTGACCAAACTTTCTCCTCTCCTATCCCATCCTGAATGCAGCAGCCAGGGTCGGATTTCTTTCAAGCTGCTACAATGGTGCCTCCACTATGTGCCAGTTATTGCGCTGGTTACTCATCTGCTGAAAAGTACAATATAAACGCATCACTCTTACCCACAAATCTCTCCGCAGTTCTGCACAACCATACATCTCCTTCCATCACCATGCCCATTCTCTTTATTCTCCAACTGATCTAAGACTAACATCCTCCATAATCCAAACCTCGCACCTCCGTCACCAAGTCTTATCTCGTACTGAGCAAGTGTCCTGGAATGCACTACCCCACACCAACATACTAATATCTAGCCCCAAAACTTAATTAAAACTTTTTGATTTTTCCTTTTTGCAGACACTTAAAATTACCAGCAAATCAGAGGGAGTTCAGATTCTGAGACCCCCCCAACTATCACAAAATAGAATCCATAAGAGTGCGCAACTCAGCTGCCAGGAGTGTACAGCTATGAAGCCTATGAACTCTTGAATCCATACTCTGGTCATGTGTCTATTGCATGATCTGTGGGGTTCTCACAACCTGGACCCGCCGCCAATTTGCAGGCAATTGAACGGTCGGCTGCATATTTAAAATCAGGAAGGAAGTTTGTAAACTATGTCTCCTTAATCTCGGCAGCACATCACTCTTTGTAATCAGCAATGTGCTGTCTAGAACAATGTGTTATGTTTCCAGTATAATTAACTGCTGATCATTCTGTGAACAAGAGAAGTGTGATTGTCTAAAGTGGTTATCAAAAGAACGCCGATCGGCTTCTATGTTTTATGCCCGCCACCTTCCAGCATAAACGCACCCTTGCATTTTGTCCAAATGAGGGAAACCATTAGGATGGTATGTAAATTCTGCAGCTGATCAGCGACCACGTAGTGGCTGCAGCAGCCAAAGGTCAATGTGGTTGGTGAATATAAGATTTTTCTTTTTAACCCACCTTGGGTTCGTTGACAATAACTTTAAAAATAAAGGAAACCTTTTAAAGGGCCAGAGTCGGCATCTAACTTTCCAGGGTAGCTGTGGCTTTAATTTTTTGCCTTAAAATCAATAGTACACATGAATATAAGCAACTATGTAATATATCTTATTACAGAAATTTGCTTCTTTCTCCTCCTGAATTGACCAGTTATTGTCAAAATACTCAATTCCCTGGTAAAAATATGTCTTCAGTGATTGCAGATTTTCCCATTACTGAGATAGGAGATGTCAGTTGGTGCTCATAAAGTTCTATGGAAAACCGTCATTTCAGGAGTGTCCTCCTCCCGATTATTTCTCCATAGAATTTTGAAACCAACACCTCTCATCTCCTATCTCAGTAATGGAAACATATTTGTTCACTGAACACAGACTGTACAGATTTAACCATGAACTGAGAGTTTTGAGAATGACTGATCATTGCAGGAGGAAAAGGAAGCAGATTTATCTGATAAGATACATTACAGAGTTGCTTATTTTCATGTGCACTACTGATTTACAGTATGTAACAATACTTAAAATGGGAATTACTTTAAATTTTTTTTACATCTATATGAATTGCTTCTAAATGTATACAGTTATGTATAGGTACAATTTATTCTTAAATTGGTCATGTATTGTTTATTTATTATGTCAGACACTTCACAGGCCATTATTCTACTTTTATGCATTACTGTTTGGGGAGGATATGCGGCTTACAATTCTCCTTTGTGAAAATATCAGAACAAGACTTACACTTTGCACTGATGAGGGGCAGTACCACGAAACACTGTCTGCAAATTGAGATTCTGATTTGCGTTTTATCCTAAGTCATGTGACAAGGCTCATTAAAGGGTCAAAATTGACTGTTAGGATTGCTACTTCCAATAGGTGACACTAGAGTTCTAGTCCTCTTCCTCTCTGAAGAGTCAATTTGCAGAACAAGACTTAAAAAGGTAACTTGTCATGTCGGGAAACAAAAGAAAATTGAGGATCCGTTTTTTTCAAAACCTGGCGGATTGTGACTGATTGTAAAAAAACTGAAGTGTGAAAAAGGCATTACTGGAAGAACATTTACGGGGAGGAAATCAATTTATATTCTACCTGTAGCTGATCACTTTCATAGAGGCGGTCTGTCACCACTCCCTATAATGTGAAAGGAGGCTGCGATCACTCTCTGCTCTGCAGCGTGTGTGTGCAAAGAAGGCCGTCAAGTGTCAGGAAGTGATTACACCGCGCTCACTGTCTTGTGAGCAGTGACTATAACCGCCCCTAGCACCGTCCCAATGACTGAAAGTGAGCAGCTACAGGGAGAATACCATTTCATTTTCGCCCTGTAGGCGCTGCTCCAGTAAGGCAAAGCAAAGGTGATTTTAATGCCATTTACCTGCAGGTTTACGCTGCATCTGCAGGTAAACGGCCTTTCACCACATGACAGGTTCCTTTTAATCTGGATTTACAATGCAAAATTTTTAGGAAAAAGATTTCCTAGGAACATGTTTCCCAATAGTCCTGCACCGTAAGGATTACATCGACAACCAATGAATGAGAGTTTTACTTAAAAATAATCATTCTCAGCAGCACATTCTTCTGTGTAAACACTTGCTGTCGAGAACAATAATAGTCTATGTGCACAGAACAACCTATTACTGATTATGCCATACAAATCAGAAGCACACTCCACATAATCAACCTATTGAAGGGACTCTGACAGCACAGAATGACTGTTCAAACCAAGTCCCCCCGCTCTGTGCATCATGGCAGGGTCAAATATTTATATACACCTTCCCGCCTGCTTGGTTTCCATCTATCTTTGCCCTTCTCTGGCCCTATGAAGCCAGAGCTGTCAAAGAAAAGGAGGTGGAGACTGAGGTAAAACAAGCAGGTGGGAAGCGTATATAAATGATTGGCCCCGCCATGATGCACCGAGCGGTGGGACTAGGTTTGAACAGTCATCTTATGCTGACAAAGTCCCTTTAACCCCTTCAGGACATGCATCGTACATGTACAGTGCAAGCTGGAAGCGGGTGTATGGAGTGGGCTCACGGAGTTATCCCAAACGTTGCTACAGCCGGGACCTGCCTCTAACAATTACGGATGGCGCGTAGCTCTGCCTGCGATTGTTAAATGCAGCTGTCAAACTCTTGACAGTGGCATTTAACATGCGCACTGGAATGCGTCATTCTAAGCGCCCATCGCCGTGCCGGTGACATGATTGCGGTTTGCGCATGAGTTGCTATGAAAGTTGGGGTGGGCTCTGCTGAAGACCCCCCTGCCTGTCACTATGGAGCTCCTTTGAAAACCTGCCTGTGGTCAGACTTCACAGGAGACCGTGATTTTCGCTCTACACAGAAATGCTGTGACATTGCTGTACATAGCATAAGCAATCAACGATCGCAGAGTCAAGTCCCCTAATAATACATATTTACACACACAGCGCAAGAGGAATATTTAATGTAAAGTGAATCGGTCAGCCCTGAAATCCATATCTCAGTGATCACAGGTCTGTGTAGTGGATCTCATGCTAGAAAAAGTATGCATTTAGCTTACAACTACACTGGATACGCAGATAAAATGGTGATTTTATCTCCAGCGTAATGATAGTATTTTTTTAAAAAACAGAAATTTTATTATGCATAGTTAAAAATACAATGGAAAAATTGACATAATGAAAAAAGAGCAGGCAAATGGGGTCTCTAGTGGTCAGAAACCAACGCGTTTCGACCTAGGTGGTCTTACTCATGGCTGGGCTTAAATGGCTGATGACCAGAGCTTTCAGTGTTCAGTGTGTGCCTGGAGAGGGAGAAAGCAGACAGACTGCCTGGTGGAGAGGTTCAATAAGACTTTGAAATCCATGCTGAAGAAGGTTGTGGAAAAGGATGGTCGAGATTAGGATTGCCTCCTGCCATACCTGCTGTTCTCCATCAGGGAAGTCCCACAGGCCTCTACGTGGTTCTCACCGTTTGAGCTGTTATACGGACAGCACCCCGGGGACTTCTAGATGTTGCAAAAGATTCTTTGGAAGCAGAAGTTACACCCCACCAGAGCATCATTGAGCATGTGGCCCAAATGGAGGACTGAATCACAAGGGTGATGCCGTCTGTGAAGGAGAACCTTCTTCAAGCACAAGAAGCCCAGGCGAGAGTCTACAGTCATGGCCAAAAGTCTACTGCTTCATTTTTTCTAATGGCAATTTGCATATACTCCAGAATATTATGAAGAGTGATCAGCTTAACAGCAATTACTTGCAAAGTCAATATTTGCCTAGAAAATTAACTTTATTCCCCAAAACACATTTCAACATCATTGCAGCCCTGCCTTAAAAGGACCAGCTAACATCGTTTCAGTGATTGCTCCATTAACACAGGTGGGGGTGTTGATGAGGACAGGGCTGGAGATCATTTTATCAAAATGAAATGACAGCAAGCAGCCCAGTAAGTGATACATTGGGTTCTCTGCCTCCACATCATGCAGCTCTCAGATGGGGAAGAAAAAACCTAGTGACAAATTCCCTTTAATAATGAAAACCAGATAGCAATACATATTCCCGACTATAGATTTTTTACTCTGTTTTCTTTATAGTATGATGGTGGCTGCAATAATGTCTGAAGTTCTGGTAACATCATTTAGCAATATGCTGATTACAGCACATACAGTCCATTAACCTGAACACTTCAGAGGTTAATGGACTTCTATATGACATATATGTGACCAGAGCAGAGGTCACTGTGCAGAGAGGAGGAGGAGGTGAGCTATGATACTTATTGTGAATGGCTTTATATACATCTATGATCACAATGAGATGACTGCTGAGATGTGATCTCTAAAGAACAGAAAGGATCACAGGAGCACAAGAACACTGCTGTGTATGGGAGAATCAAGAGAAAAAGCTGCTGGCTGAACTGTCGTTTAGTCAACAGCTAGCAAAAGTGTATGGAGGGCTCAAAGCAAACATGTCAGCATGCTACATAATCTGAGCGCAGCATGATGTAGGCAAAGAGAAGGTGAATCCAGCAATTAGATTGCCGAGTGCAGACGTTCTGACACAAGCAGAGTTCTTAGCCTATGTTCACAAGTTGCTTTTTTTTATGCAAACTTTCAGCTGCGTTTCTCAAGACCAGCAAAGTCTGTGAGACTTCAGAAATCTCAAACACACAGCTTGGGTTTTATTTCCTGACTGTTTGTGAAAGAGCAGAGTTTTTGCAAAACAATGCTGCAAAAGCGCAGGTCTTAGTTTTGTTGCATTCTTGGTGCCAAAACCTGATGAAGTTGAATCTGATCATTTTTTTATGCACTAAACTTTATCAGCATGCACAAGAGACAAATGTACACTGACAAAGCTGCATTAAGGCTGTGTGCACACGATGCGATTTTTAAGAGTTTTTGCCGCGATTTTTGGCGCGAAAACGTTTAAAAATCGTGTACAGAACGCACCCCATGCATTCCTATGGCATTCTGCACATGCTGTGCTAATGCTGCGCTTTTTTCCGCGGCGGAATCGCATCGCAGAAAAAAATCGCAGCATGCTCATTCTTTTGTGCGGAATCGCAAAGAATTACCGCGATCCTGCACCCATAGGAATGCATGAGAATCGCTTACTTCCCGCATGTGGCTATGCCCACCATGCGGAAAGTAAAGCGTCTCATGTGCGGTTGGTACCCACGGTGTGGAGGAGACTGTCCTCCAGGCCCTGGGTACCATACCCCTGTAAAAAAAAAAAATAAAAAAAAAAAAAAAATCGGGGTATATTTACCTTCCGACGTCCCGCGCTGCATTCCCAGCGATGCCTTGCGGCAAGGTCCTGTGATCACAGGTCTCGCAAGGCATCGCTGGGAACGCTGTGGCCTGGGATGGCAGCGCGGGACGTCGGAAGGTAAATATACCCCGATTTTTTATTTTTTTAGCATTTTAACATTTTATATTTTACTATTGAGGCCACATAGGCGGCCTCAATAGTAAAAAGCTGCTCACACTTGTCAAACACTATGTTTGATGAGTGTGACCAACCTGTCAATCACTTTCCAAGCAATGCTTCAAATAGCTTGGAAAGTGCTTGAGAAAATCGCGAACAGAATCACGGTAAAATCGCGGTGAAAAAACCGCGCGATTTCTGGGAAGGAGTCCGGTTTTGAGTGTCCGGATTAAAACGCAACGTGGGCACATAGCCTAAAAATGCAGCAAACATTCAGGAAAACCTGCTTTTTTTACACAGCTGCTTTACTGCCAAGAGAGCAGGTTTTGCGAGCAGGGCAAAAAAAACACGTTAAAAAAATGCAACATGTGAACATAGCCTAGGATGTAGGATGCAGCAGAGCTAAAAAGCCAACCCTGCCCACACCAGGCTCTGGAAGTGAATCTAGAAATGATTGTTAACGTAGGGACCAATGGAAAAATAACTGTCAATGACTGGAGTCGTTGTGTAAGGTATTAGATGAGTGGGTGGCGCCATGCCTCATCCAGCGCCAGCTCAGCCTATATAGGCAGAAAAACTGGGGTGAAGATGCGAAAAGTCATAGACTTCTGGCGATAAACACTTTGATGAATCGGGGCTTAAGAGTGCAGCTGGTTAAACCATTCCAAGACTGAGAATGTGAAAAATTACCTAGGGTGGAAATCAAGAGTTTGTGCTAAACGGATTTTGAAAACATTTTTTTGCAGGTTTTTTTCTTTCCAGATCAAAAAAATAAAAATGAGAACTCTTCCCATGTTCACACTGGCCACTGGGTTTATGTTAGGCTCTAATTTCCTGTTATGTCCAGAAATCCACATTCATTCAGATTACCACTAGTGATGAGTGAACATGCTCAAATAATATGTACGAGTCCCAGCAGCTGCATGTCTCGTGGGGGTACGACAGCCACAACACATGCGGAATTGGCTGTTTGTTAGGGAATCTCTGCATGTGTTGCTCTTGTCTAACAGCTTTGTGACATGCAGTAGGGATCCGCTCTGGTAGGTAATGGCAGGGCCGCAGTAACGAGGCAACACACAGGCCTAAAGTCCAATTTCAGTGGTTTAATGTCACGTTGCAAACAGCTGATTAACAGAAAGTAAGGAAAAACATAAATATACTCCAGCTTGGAGAACCACTGGTCCCAGACTCACCCCTTGCACGGGACGGGCTTATCTAAGCGGCTGCCAGGTCCTGCGGCATCCGCCAGGTGCCATTCCCAGGGTTATTGAGAGTCTTGCTGCTGTAGTCCTGGAGCACGGGGATCCTGTATACAAGTTCAGGCTAAGTCCAGCCAAGTTCCTGTAACTTCCAGACACACTAACCATGTGCCAAACAGCAACCTCCATTACATAACCCATAACCCCTCTCACAAGTGAGGTAGACATCACATGGGCTGATCACGTGACCATGACAACATCGCAGGTCCTGTCTTTAGGGAAAAACCGGCCAAACATAAACCTGCTGGGAGAAATATATCTCCCATCCAGTAAAACACCCTTTACTGTACCACATACTTCCCTCCTATGTTCAACCCTAAGGGGGTGGACACATGACATACAATGAACTCTGGACAGGTCATCTGAATTCCCCTGTAGTCTGCCTGCCCGATGTTCTACTGAAAACTTAAAATTTTGCAGGGACAGGAACCACCTGGTGACTCGGGCATTCCTCTCCTTAGCTTGACTCATCCACGTAAGAGGGGAATGATCTGCCACCAACCGAAATGTTCTCCCCAGCAAATAATACCGCAATGACTCCAGTGCCCACTTGATGGCCAGGCACTCTCTCTCCACAATACTGTACCTGGTTTCAGCTGGGGTAAGCTTCCAGCTTAAGAAACTAACGAGATGCTCGGCCCCGAGCCCTATCTCAGAGGCATCCATCTGCACAACGAACTCTTTTTTGAAATTTGGAGTGATCAGGACTGGTGTACCACAAAGTACCCCTTTTAACTTTGTAAAGGCCTCCTCTAACTGATCATTCCAGTGGACCATCACAGATTTCTTTCCTTTTAAGCAGTCTGTTAAAGGCGCGGACAGGGTTGCAAAGTTGGGAATGAACTGCGTATCCCACCAAACCTAAAAAGGCTTTTACCTGTTTTGTTGTGGGGGGACGGGGCCAGTTCTGAATTGCCTCCACTTTGTTTACTTGGGGTTTGAGGACTCCTCTCCCAATGACGTAACCCAAGTACAGAGCTTCCTCCAACCCTATGGAACACTTCTTTGGGTTGGCAATTAGCCCTGCTTGTCAGAGAATCTATCACCGCCTGTACTTTTGGTAAATCTCTTTCCCAGTCTGTACTGAACACTACAATATCGTCTAGATATGCTGAGGCATAGCGGTGATGGGGACGGAGAACAATATCCATTAATCGCTGGAACGTTGCTGGTGCACCATGCAACCCTAACACCTTATACTGGAACAGCCCCTCGGGTGTTACAAAAGTTGTTTTTTCCTTCGCCTCCTCTGTTAGGGGTACCTGCCAATAACCTTTTGTGAGGTCCAGAGTTGTAAAATACCGTGCCTGCCCAAATCGCTCTATCAACTCGTCAACCCAGGGGCATAGGGTAGGCGTCAAACTTTGAAATGTCATTAAGTTTTCTAAAATCATTACAGAATCTTAGAGACCCATCAGGCTTGGGTATTAGGACAATTGGGCTGGCCTACTCACTTTGGGACTCTTCTATGACCCCTAACTGTAGCATAGTTTTTACCTCTTCCAAGATGGCTTGTCACCGGGCCTCAGGCAGCCAAAATGGCTTTAGTCAGACTTTGGCGTGTGGCTCTGTGACAATGTCCTTTTGGATTAGGGAGGTCCGGGGAGCTCCGAAAAAACATCTGTATTTCGTCTAATGAACTCCCGGACCTCCTGAACCTGTCTAGGAGACAAAGTGTCTGCAATTTTGACTGCGGGTTGGGCTTCTCCTGCCTCGCCCCGAGGTGATGGAGCATTCTCCATCTGAAACGTAGCCAACGGACTATCCCCACCAAGGTTTTCTCTATCTTTCCATGGTTTAAGCAAAGTAACATGGTAAACTTATTCTGGCTTTCTCCGTCCTGGTTGGTGTACCTTGTAGTCTACTGGCCCCACTTTTTCCATGATCTCATAGGGTCCCTGCCACCTTGCAAGAAATTTGCTATCTACGGTAGGCACAAGTACCAACACCCAATCCCCAGGGCTAAAGGTTCTTACCTGAGCCGCCCGGTTATAGACCCGACTGTGACTGTTGTGCTGCCTCCATATGTTCCCGGACTAAGGGTAGGACTGTATCCATTCTTTGTTGCATTTTTGCAACATGTTCTATCACACTTTTGTGGGGGGTAGGTTGGTTTTCCCAGGCCTCTTTGGCTATATCGAGTAAGCCCCGTGGATGTCTGCCGTACAATAGTTCAAAGGGCGAGAACCCCGTAGATGCCTGAGGCACCTCCCGCACCGCAAACAACAAATATGGCAATAAGAGATCCCAGTCCTTCCCATCTTTGGAAACTGCCTTTTTAAACATGTTCTTCAGCGTCTTATTGAATCTTTCTACCAGACCATCTGTTTGGGGTTGATAGACCGATGTGCGCAACTGTTTAACATTTAGCAAACGGCAGTGTTCTTTCATAATTTTTGACATAAAGGGGGTTCCCTGGTCTGTTAAAATTTCTTGAGGAATTCCCACCCGCGAAAACATACCCATGAGTTCCTTTGCTATAAGCTTAGCTGATGTGTGGCGCAGAGGAATGGCCTCAGGATATCGCGTAGCATAATCTAGAACTACCAAGATGTGTTGGTGTCCCCTTGCCAACTTATTGAGAGGCCCGACCAGATCCATTGCCACTCTCTCGAAGGGTACCTCTATGATTAGTAAAGGCACCAAGGGACTCTGAAAGTGAGGCTGGGGACTGGTTACCTGGCACACTGGACAGGAATTACAGTACTGTTTAACTTCTTCAGGGACCCCTAGCCAGTAGAACTGCTGCAGAATTCGGTCTAGGGTTTTCTTTTGGCCCAAATGCCCCCAAGTACATGCGCTTGCACTAAGTCCATTACCAGCCTACGATATGCCTGAGGTACCAGTAACTGTTCTACCATTTCCCCACGTATTTTCTCCACTCGGTACAATAAATCTTGGTTCAGATCAAAGCGTGGCAACACTGTAGCTGCCCCAGGTTGTTGGGGTTCCCCATTAACAAACAGTACATTTTCTCTGGCCCGGGCCAAAGTAGGGTCTCGGAGTTGCGCCGTACCAAAATTGTCACCTGCTACATTCAAGTCTGACAACTCGGGTCCCGGCGGCAAGTCTTCCACCTCTCCAGCCAATACTTCTATGGGAGAATTATTCCCCCTCCTCCACCGAAGGGAAGGTTACCCCTACCGCCAGCACTTCTTCCTCCGGGCCACCAGGTTCATGCCCTACTTCTGTAGACTGTAACCTGGTTGCCTCTGGTGCCGGCAGTTGCTCCGTGGGTGGGACAACAGATGGCCACAGCACAGAAAATAAAGGAAAGTCTCTTCCAATTATCACTTCATAATGCAGATTAGTCACAACCCCCACCTCGTGGCACTGCCTTCCCGCTGGCGTGTTTATCACCACTATTGCGGTGGGATAGTTTTTTAAGTCCTCATGTATACACAACACCCCTATTTTCCGACTCGCTGGTTTGTATCCAGCTGGCTCGTACCAGGGCTACAAGACTCCCTGGGTCCAATAGGGCCACAGCCGGGGTGCTTTCCACTTCAACCCGACACAAATGTTCCATATTGGGACCTTTCGGGGTGCCCATTGCACACATCAGTTCGGCATAGTGAGACTGGCGGTACCCAAAGTTTGTGTCCATGGGCTCAGCCAGGTGGGGGCAATCAGCTCTCATATGACCTGGTTCCTTGCACCACCAGCAGATTATGGGGCTCCTGACTTCCCCAGATAAGTCCTGAGCGGCCTTCCTGGGCTCCGTTCGCCAAACCAGGGGTGGAGACTTAGGGATGGCCATGGGGGACAACACCTCAGGCTGCAACCACTTTCGTAACAGGTGCATCAGGTCCTAATACTGGGACCGAGCCGGCTTGGAGGGGGTAAACTCCCACTGGTGTACCCGCTGGGCCTGAACTAACACATTTACCCCAAGATGTGCCAGTATTTCACCCTTGACAACCGTGTAGTCCGCCCTTTGCTCCGTGGCTAGGTCCTAATATGCTTTCAAAGATCCTGGGGCCAGAAACGGAGCGATTTCTGCCCACTGGTCCCGGGGTAGCTTCTCTCTCTCAGCGACTCCTTCGAACATCTCCAGGTACGCCTCCACATCGTCCGACTTCTCCATTTTGGGAACCGCTGTACGAACCGCTTTCCGGACACCATGGATTACCCGGTTAGTTCCTTTTGTCTGCGCTGTCATGATATGCTGCATCAACAGCTGATTGCTTTCCTGCTGCTGCTGCATAGCCTGCTGTCGCATGGCCTCCTGCTGCTGCATAGCTTGCTGCTGCTGTCACATGGCCTCTATGAGCGTTTTTACCGTGGCCTCCATTTCTAGAAAGTTCCCCGCCTGGGTCTGTGCCACTCGTTTCACCCAGGACATAGGCTGAGGTACAAATCAAAAGTAAGAAAAACAGCCTGGCCTCACTGCGTTTGCCCGCATTCAGTCCACCAATAGTAAGGTTCGCTCTCGTAGATAATGGCAGGGCCGCAGTAACGAGGCAACACACAGGCTTAAAGTCCAGTTTCAGTGGTTTAATGTCACATTGCAAACAGCAGGTTAACAGAAAGTAAGGAGAAACAAATATACTCCTGCTTGGAGAACCACTGGTCCCAGACTCACCCCTTGCACTGGACGGGCTTAACTAAGCGGCTGCCAGGTCCACTGCATCCGCCAGGTGCCATTCCCAGGGTTGTTGAGAGTCTTGCTGCTATAGTCCTGCAGCACGATGATCCTGTATACAACTTCAGGCTAAGTCCAGCCAAGTTTCTGTAACTTCCAGCCACACTCACCATGTGCCACACCAACCTCCATTACATAGCCCATAACCCCTCCTACAAGTGAGGTAATCATCACATGGGCTGATCACGTGACCATGAGATCATCGCAGGTCCTGTCCTTAGGGAAAAATCCCGGCCAAACATTAACCTGCTGGGAGAAATGTATCTCCCATCCAGTAAAACACCCTTTACTGTACCACAATGCACATATTATTCGAGCACAAAGAAAACACTTGGTTAGCACCAGAGCATGCTCAGATAACACCTTATCCCAGCACACTCGCTCATCACTAATTACCAGTAATAAACTGTCAACTGTGAAATCAATTGTGATTGGAGATCCTGTGTTATCAGCTGTGTGTAGAGGCGTGACCCATCAGTGTAATCCTGTCTCTGATGATAGTGAAGCTGCTGTAAACTCTTCCTGAAGAGAGCAGAAGCAAGAGTCTAAAATAAACCCAGTGGCCAGTGTGAATATTGCAGAATTTCTCATTTTGTCTTTTAATACAGAATGTAATATAAAAGAAACACAATTGTCAAATTTTTTTAAAATTTACATTTAACACAAAAGCCTTTTCAGATGAAACTTTCCTTTTAATATCTCAATAATACAAGAATAAAAATTGCAGAAGGGAGGAAAAATTCCATATGCAGAAAAGATTGTTAAGTACTGAGAGCCACACACTCTTAAAGGCATATTTACCAATAAATGACAGCACAAAGAACTTTCTCCCATTTGGTAAAACCAGATTATATGTGCTGGGCAACTAGCTAGGTATTATACGGTGTAGCCAAATAAAATCCATTAACCCCCAATAATGCCCATGAGATCAGATGCTAAAAAAAATATATTTTTTAAAAAGCTCAGAGTGGTATAAAATAAGTAAGGAATAGCAAATCTCAACAATTCCCCGTTGTTGCCGTTCTACTGCTTACCCGGAGTTGCGTGGGATCCGTGAGATAAAATATCGACTCTTATTTTATAAAAGTCTGAGAACTTTAAGGCCACATTCACATGTTCAGTATTTTACATCAGTATGTGTAAGCCAATACCAGGAGTGGAACGGTCAGAGGAAAAGTATAATAAATACAGAAGTGGTGACATGTTTCTATCACCCACTCCTGGTTTTGGCTTACAGATACTGAGGTAAAAAACTCACCAAATACTGAACGTGTGCACATGTGTTGTGAATTCGCTTTCTGGCCTACCTCTGGTTACTAGTGAAGGTAGTGGCGCTGGCTGTATTGACAGAGGGGTCGCGAGTTCTCTTTCTGGGCTCCCTCTGATGGTGACTGGAGGTAATGGAGCTGATCTGATTAACAGAGGCTTGCCACCTGATAATGAGGAGGACGATTGGAGATCTGGATTTTCTGACTGGATTTAAGACAGCCGACTCCCTCTATCCCTGCTGGTGATTTTTTTCCTGCCTCCTGAGGTCTCAATTTCCAGCTCAGTCCCTGCATGCTCAGCTATGTGTTCTTTTGCTATTGTTCTCAATTGATCTGGTTTTGTCTATTTCAGTTTTGTGTGTTCAGCCAGCTCCGGCTGGGGCTGTGCTGAATCTCCATCCATATGTTACTGCTTGTGCCAGTTTGTTTTTGTCCTTTATTAGATTGGCCTCTTTTTTGCTCTGCTTTCAGAATATACCAGAGTGCTGATATATTGGGCGAAGTCATGCGACTTCAGTATTTTTCAATCAGACGTGTTGGGCATTTTTTGCAGGGTTTTTTGCTTGATTGCAGACAGAGTCTTTCCTTTCCTGTCCAGTTAGTGTGGGCCCCATCGTTTGCTCAGTCTATTTTCCTACCTGCGTTTGTGTTTTCATCTTGTCTCTCCGACAATATATGTTTGGGGGCTATCTATTCCTTTGGGGTCTGCTCTGGGGCAGTTTAGATTTCCCCTTTCTTGCTTTAGGCTTATTTAGCTCTCCGGCTGTGTCGAGGCGTCTAGGATCATCGTAGGTACGCTCCACGGCTTCTGCTAGTTGTGTGGATAGGATCAGGGGTCTGCAATCGGCTTAGTTACCAACCTCTCTGGTTTTCTGTGGCTTAGCTTGGTCTTGCTCTCCTCCTCGGTGACCCAATCATAACACACATGGCCTAATAGAAACACATCATCACTTCTATATTTATCACCCACTCCTGGTTTTGGCTTACACATACTGAGGTAAAAAAACTCACCAAATATTGAGCATGTGCACATGGCCTAATAGAAACACGTCACCACTTCTGTATTTATCACCCACTCCTGGTTTTAGCTTACAAATATTGAACGTGTTAATGTGGACTTAAAAAGTTTTTTTTATCAGCTGGACAACTCTTTAAATCTTAACTTCCTTCTTAACCAAAATAAAAGGTGAACAAGTGTTTTTACATTACGTGAAGCAAAAGAAATGCCTTCTCCCAAACTACGGTTCTAAAACCGAGCAGATGCCAGAACAATCCGTCACACCTGCAAGTCCTTCCTGAGCGGGTTTATAGTAAGAGCAAATCTGATCCGTAGGGATTGATATTGGCAAGACTTTGTCTCTGGCTTCAGCTTCTGTTGTGCAGAGGTCTAGAGAAAGTTAGTCTAGTCTACAGGAAGTTCCGGGACAAAACGCCTTTAGGAATGGTAATGGGATTCATTCAAGTGTTTGCCTGGAAATGGTTAGGACTTTTATTTTTACATTAGTATTGCAGTGTATGGTATCTGGAGTCAAGTATTTACGGGATTAAAGGGAATCTGTCACCCATTTTTTGTGATATCAGGTAAAGATATCACTCAATTGTGCGTCCCATAAGTATAACAAACCGGTTTGTTATCCGAAGCTTCCGGTGTAATGTGCAAGGCTTCAGTAAGATTTCCGGCGTCCAGGAACAGACAGCTTGCCTTGGAAGACTTCCAGGGCATAGAAAGTGATGCAAATTACCGGCACATGCACAATACTAATTTTATGCTTTGCCCACAGTTGGGCAAAGCATACTCATGGAGATCAACATCCAACACTGCGGAGACACAATCACATGTTTCACATTGCTCCTACTAGCCAGTTTCCTACTCCACACTGATGAGGGCCAATACCCTGAAACAGCTGTCTGTAGATGGATACCATGTTTTGGCATAGGTGGTTTCCTTCATTGGAGACTGCCCTTCCCGTGGTTGTTCCTTCCCGGTGAAAGTCCTGGCTAGTCATTGCTTGCGCTGAGAAACATGTGATGGTATCTCCGCGGCTGTTGATTTACATGTTTTTGCATATTTCACATAAGGGATGGGGGCATTGCTCTAGCATCACTGCGTTGAGAAACATGTGATGTGTCTCCGCAGTGTTGGCTGTTGATCTCGATAAGGTCATTCATCCTCATTTTTCACAGTCTTTACTAGGCATTGCTCCTACTAGCCAGTTTCCTACTCCACACTGATGAGGGGCAATACCCCGAAACAGCTGTCTGTGGATGGATACCATGTTTTGGCATAGGTGGTTTCCTTCATTGGAGACTGCCCTTCCCGTGGTTGTTCCTACCCGGTGAAAGACCTGGCTAGTCATTGATGGTATCTCCGCGGCTGTTGATTTACATGTTTTTGCATATTTCCCATAAGGGATGGGGGCATTGCTCTAGCATCACTGCATTGAGAAACATGTGATGGTGTCTCCGCAGTGTTGGATGTTGATCTCCATGAGGTCATTCATCCTCATTTTTCATGAGATTCCCTTTAAGTCCTCTAGTGGAACTAAAAATAAAAACTAGTTTATCCCCTTGAGGTCTATAAAAAAAAAAAATTCTGCTGAACGTGAACGTGTTTGGAGAATGTGTTATCTGCGCATGCTCGGGTGCTAGCCAAGTGTCTTTGGCATGGTCGAGTTAAGCAATCCCTGCATGTGTTGCGTCTGTCGAAAACACTCGGTTAGTACCCGAGCATGCTCAGATAGCACCTTCTCCGAGCATATTCGCTCATCACTAATAACTATCTTATGTTTGTGGAGGACTCCCGACTTTGCCCTGACAGATGATAGCAATGAAAGAAAGGATAGGGCAGGTTAAATTTCAACTCCCGATCCTTTTCCTCAATGTGAAATGGATCCAGAGTATGGTGCGGTTATGAATGACAGCAAGAAGAGACCCCGTTTATGATTCTGGTATCCCTTAGATCCGATCCCAGCCTGTATAAAAAGTATCAGAATATCCGAAGCCACAGATCCCAAGAACAACATGATATAGGCGCGGTTATTTACAAAAATTACAGAAAACCCCTTTAAAAGTCCTTTTAACACCAGGTGATGTTTGTAAGAACGAAGTTTATGGGAATTTTTTTTACACAAGCATAAAAATCTCCAATTGTCAGTAGCACATCTGCTCATATAAACAAGGATGTGCTGGCAAAAGGAACACAAAGCAAAATATCAAAGTATATTTGTCCCCCTTCAGATTGAGTATTCACAATGCCTTCATGGAAAATGAGCGCAAATCAACTTCCTAAATCGTCGATCAGTCATGGACTTGTGTGTTGCAACCCAGGACAGTAACCCATGGTACTCCAATGATAGTGGGGTCCACAGGGTTCCCCTGGGGTACAAGTAACACAAATATACTGTATTCTGGAGCAGGTGCTGCCAGCAACAAGGAACCCAAGGCCTAGACCTGGATGTCTCACTGAAGCCTACACTATTCTCAGTCTACGAGACAAGGCCTATTTATTAAAAGAAATCTAATGAGTGGATATTTCCTCAGTGGAGGACATTAATTACCTCCCCGGCATGTAAACAGCAGCACTTCTGTGTAATTAGGGATTGTGATCTGACGAGAAGATTCCACAAAGCTGACAGTGCGGTGTAGACATTACCGTCCCACGGGCTCGTCAGCAGCCTTCTCTCATGTTACGCTATTCACCATGGTCAAATTACGCAAACATAACCATAATATTAATGATTTATTAGGGGCGCTAAACGGCTAAACTAATTTATAGCACAAATATGACTGTGTAATGGAAGAAATAAAAGGACATTGGCTTCTCTCACGTTGGACGCATTTCTGAAGTAAAGAAGTAAAAGTAATTACTTAGTGAGGAATACTTCTATACTCAAGCCATGTTACAACATAGGTGCCCCCGAAATACAGCACCATTTATAAAGAGTGGCTCTAGCTCTACTAAACCCAGTCCACGTATGAGGTGGTGATCAGTAGTGATTAAAGGCAATCTGTCACCCTATTTTTCGCCTATCAGCTGCAGCCACCGCCATCAGGGGCTTATCTACAGCATTCTGTAATGCTGTAGATAAGCCCCCGATGTAACCTGAAAGATAAGAAAAACAAGTCAGATTATACTCACCCTGGCGTTCGGTCTGGTCCGATGGGTGTCGTCGTCCCGTCCGGCACCTCCCATCTTCTAACGGTGACGTCTTCTTCTTTGCTGCCTGTCGTGGCTCCTGCGCAGGCACACTGCTCTGCCCTGTTGAGGGCAGTGCAGAGTCCTGCAGTGAGCAGGCGCTGGGAGTGTACCTGCGCAGGAGCCACGACAGACCGCAAAGAAGAGGCCGTCACTCTTAAAAGGGAGGCGCCGGACCGCAACACCAATCGGACCAAGACCAGACACCCCCCCCCCCCCCGGTGAGTATAATCTAACTCCTTTTTCTTATGTTTCAGGTTACATCGGGGGGGGGCTTATCTACAGCATTACAGAATGTAGTAGATAAGCCCCTGATGTTGGTGACGGCAGCTGACAGGCGAAAAATAGGGTGACAGATTCCTTTTAGTGAGGGTAACCCTTTAAAAGGATACCCTGGTGAATATTTTTTTTATTAAATATAATAAATGGAGCTAGAAAAAAAAAAAAAAAAAGCTCAGAAAAATACAAAGTTACAAACTGTCTCCTCGGATTGTCAGAAGGAGTTCGCTTTACCTCAGTCAACTTATTCTGCAGCCAACAATAGACTGCGCACCAAAGAAGCTATAGAAGGCAAACAGTGCGACAATTGTAATGAAACACAATAGCAAAAATGTCCCCACCTCAAAATAAAAAATGAAGCCCAAAACTGGACAACCCCTTTCAGTGTTCTCATAGAAGTCACGTCCCCTTAGGCCTCCTTTCACTCATCTTGGAAAAAACAGTACTAGTGAGATTCATGGTCCCTGTGCCATCTGTGTGTACGTATGTGACAAATATGGCATGAAATTCACCAAAGAAATTAAAGAATGAGGGTAGAAATGATGTTCAAAGATAGAGATAGTGATGAGGAATGAGAGTAGATAGCTCACAGCTGTTTGCTTAGCCGTTAGTTTACAGGGGAACCCCTGAAAAAAAATGAAGTAGGGTCCCCTATAAATTCTAACTAGTAAAGGCTAAACAGGTAGCTGTGGGCTGATATTAATAGCAAAGGAAGGGGCTATGGATACTGTCCCCACCTCCTAGACGAATAACATCAGCCCAGAGCTGCTCCAGAAATGGCACATCAATAAGATGCGCCAAATCTGGAGCATAGCCTCGCTTTTCTCACTTGCCCTGGTACGGTGGCAAGTGGGGTAACATAGTTGGGGTTGATGAGCGCTGTCTTAAGGCCACTGACATGAAGCCATGGGGTTCATAATGGAGATGTGTCTATAGGATACCCCCATCACTAACCCCATAGTCATATTGTAAAAAAATACACAGGCTCCAGGAGATTTCTATAAATCCCATCCACTTTACTGGAACTGTAAGGCTAAGTTCACGTGCTGCGTTTTTTGCACCATCCATTTCTTTCAATCGCAGAAAAACGGCGCTGCAAAAAGTGACATGCTGTATTTGGAAAAAAACAAGGTATTGCTAAAAATACTGAGGACACAAAAAAACAAGCTGTGTCCATGAGATTTCTGAAATCTCAGACCTTGCTTGTACTGTAAATGCAGCTGAAAATTTGCATTAAAAAAAAAGCAATGTGTGAACATACCCTAAGCTATGTGCCCACGTTAGCGTTTTTATCGCTCAGGAAACGGGTCTCCTTCCCAGAAAACGCACACGTTTTTTCTGCGGAAAAATCACGCGTTTTTGATGATTTTTTTTCCGCGCGTCTTCTGGACTATAGGAAATAGCCAAAAACGCGGACCTATGCGGAAATTAATGAACATGCTGCGTTTTTTACCGCTAAGCGTTTCCTTAGCGGTAAAAAAAGCATCCATTGGCACAAAAAGGCCAAAATGCATTAAAATGAATGGGATGCTTCTTTTAAGCTTTTTTGATGCGGTTTGACCCTGAAAACCGCATCAAAAATGCTTAAAAAAAAAAAAAAAAAACACAACGTGGGCACACAGCCTTACACTGCATTTCTGACTCAGCGAAAATACACAGCGTCAAAAAGTCACCACAGGCACAGAGCCATAGTGTCCATTTACGACATGTGGATAAACTGGGGCCCCAAATTATCAACTTGTGCAAAACAAAACTGCAAAAAAATTCACGTTTTGCACTGCACGTCGCTTCCCAAAGGGACATGGCAAACAACTTTTAGACAGAAGAATTAAGCCTTAAATTGTACATTGCATGCATTTTGGTGCAAACCTGCAGCAGTTGATATCAGGCGAAGATTTAATTTTTTGCCCTTTACAATAATGTGATGGAATTTACTTTAACATTTTTTTTTAATAAACAAGAGGAATGCAGGAGCTCATTTAAATAGAAATATATATTTATTATTACAGTACAAATATTAGAAACAGACAATTAGACAGTGCATTACAAAAGACACCAAAAATTAGGACGTGTGCCCATGGTATTAATGGAAAAAACCCACTAAATACAGATGACATTATAAAAGTGACCAGTATCTCAAAATATATACAGTATTATATGTCACTCCTCCAAAACATATATAGGATGGCAATAAGTAAATCAGCAGAACCTGCTTAAAAGCACCCCCTCAGTAATATCTCATTTAACTCCTAATGTACCATAACGGAATAATTCCAAAGAGTCAAAGTAAGGGGAGGAAACAAGGTGCTTACCCGAAAATGCAGCCCCCATATAGCAAACGGCCCAAAAGCATGTCTAAATTATATATCATTAATGTTATATGTATATAAATAAGGACCAGTGCTTAAGCAGGACCTGTCCCAGACCGCATCACCGGTAATATTTCTTTTAAACTCATGGTGTGCTGAAGCAAAAATAATTCCAAAGAGTTAAACATGAGAGGAGGAGAAGAGATACTCACACAAATATGCGGCACCCCCGTCCCAAAAAACCCCGACGCGCGTTTCGCTACTTCACTATCGCTTTCTCCAGGGGAAGACATATTCCCCTGGAGAAAGCGATAGTGAAGTAGCGAAACGCGCATCGGGGTTTTTTGGGACGGGGGTGCCGCATATTTGTGTGAGTATCTCTTCTCCTCCTCTCATGTTTAACTCTTTGGAATTATTTTTGCTTCAGCACACCATGAGTTTAAAAGAAATATTACCGGTGATGCGGTCTGGGACAGGTCCTGCTTAAGCACTGGTCCTTATTTATATACATATAACATTAATGATATATAATTTAGACATACTTTTGGGCCGTTTGCTATATGGGGGCTGCATTTTCGGGTAAGCACCTTGTTTCCTCCCCTTACTTTGACTCTTTGGAATTATTCCGTTATGGTACATTAGGAGTTAAATGAGATATTACTGAGGGGGTGCTTTTAAGCAGGTTCTGCTGATTTACTTATTGCCATCCTATATATGTTTTGGAGGAGTGACATATAATACTGTATATATTTTGAGATACTGGTCACTTTTATAATGTCATCTGTATTTAGTGGGTTTTTTCCATTAATACCATGGGCACACGTCCTAATTTTTGGTGTCTTTTGTAATGCACTGTCTAATTGTCTGTTTTTAATATTTGTACTGTAATAATAAATATATATTTCTATTTAAATGAGCTCCTGCATTCCTCTTGTTTATCATTATGCTTTGAGCAGTTGAGTACTTTGGTTGTTATTTCAAAAGTTTGTTTACTTTTGGCATTTGTACTATGAGTCTGGTATTTAATTTACTATTTTTTTTTTAATAGTCTAGCATATGAAACGCCTTAAAACGCTGGGTGTAAACGGCGACTTTGGCCGCAACGCACACTGAGTAGGCAAAGACTGCTATGTGTCAATGCTACATCACAAAGTAAAGTAGGCCTTTGAGGGTCACGTTATGAATCCTAGGAAACCAACAAGTTGCTAAAATATCTGACTTGGTGTGAATTTTCAGGAATTTCCTGTTGCAGTACCCTAGGGGTTGTAATTCCACCCCAATAACCTGAATTACTCTGCAATGTGGCACGGCACTGCAGCAATCTTTGGCCAAGCGACGTGTCATTACCTAGCTCCAGTCTAAATCTGCTGCCAGTAATAATAATTTTATTTCTATAGCGCCAACATATTCCGCAGCACTTTATATTATAGAGGGGAATTGTACAGACAATAAAAGACATTACAGAATAACAATAAATCAACAGATACCAAGAGGAATGAGGACCCTGCTCACAAGCTTACAATCTATGGGGAAATAGGGGACACACGAAAGGTGGATGATAATAATTGCTGCATGAACCGGTCATCAGCCAGTATGTGTACAGACACAGTGGGCTAGAAAGTGCATGGAGGGTGTGAGAACAGATGATACGAGGGTCCTAGTTTGGAAAGAAATTTTGTTTGGGAAAACCAAGGACAGGTAGACAAGCAAGAAGAGGTGGTAGGTCAATCTGAAGTAATGTGCTTTTAGGGCACTCTTAAAACTGAGGGTATTCCAGATTAATCTAACTGTTCTGGGTAGAGCATTCCATAGACTTGGTGTAGCATGGGAGAAGTCTTGGAGACAGGGGTGGGAAGTTCTGATGACTGAGGATGTTAATTAGCAAAACAAAGGGCACAGGTAGGGTGGTAGACAGGGACAAGGCAGGAGATGCAGGGTGGTGCTGAAGCATGGAGAACTTTGTGGGTGAGAGTGATAAGTTTATATTAAATTCTGTAGCAGATGGGTAACCAGTGTAATGACTGGCACAGGGTAGAGGCACTGGTGTAACAGCTGGTGAGGAATAAGATCCTGGCTGCAGCATTCAAGACAGATTGGAGAGGGGAGAGTAAGAGAGAGATCGATTAGTAAAGCGTTACAATAGTCCAGACAAGAATATATAACAGTGACAGTTTTTGCAGCGTCGAAAGTAGTAAACGGTCAAATTCTAGAAATGTTTTTGAGATGTAGGTGACATGAGCGATTGGATGTGGGGAATGAATGAAAGATCTTAATCAAGCATGACCCCAAGACAGCGGGCATGTTGCTTGGAAGTAATGGTGGAACCACACACGGAAATGGCAATGTCGGGCATAGGTAGGTTAGTAGGAGGAGGAAGCACAAGGAGTTCAGTTTTTGACTGTGTGGATGGTTAATTTTTTCTTAGCAATTCCAGCCCCTTGTATTACCAGTCCTCTGACTGAAAAGATTTTGTGTACACAGCTGGAAAATTTTTTAGGAGATGGAAGTTTTCAATGACAGATTTTTTCTGAACACAAAGTTGTCATTGTCGAGGCTCCCAACAGTTAGATGCCCACCACTGTATGTACATGGGGTCATGGTAAAAAAAAAAAAAAAAACTGGACTCATCACTTAGAATAAGGCAACATGCACACGTTCAGTATTTGGTGAGTTTTTTTACCTCAGTATTTGTAAGAAAAAAATCAGGGGTGGGACAGTTGGAAGAAAGGTATAACAGAAACACGTCACCACTTCCGTATTTATCACCCACTCCTGGTTTTGGCTTCCAAATACTGAGGTAAAAAACTCACCAAATAGGCCACGTTCAGTAACAGTCACTAAATCTGAGAAAATGGAGAAAGGACTAAATATGGCTTCATGCAGCCACTTCCAGGGGTAATCAGCCAGTAAATTGAATTGTGTGTGCACTACAGCTATGCAGCTTTCCAACACACAGCTTCCTGTATGAGATCCTCAGTTTTCTAGATCTCTGCTTGCTATCATTCAACATTGTTTGTCAGTGGATTCAGATTTGTTTGTGATTAAAGGTACTGTCACACTTAGCGATGCACCAGCGATCCCGACCAGCGATATGACGCGGTCAGGATCGCTGGTTCATCGCTAAGTGGTCGCTAGTGAGCTGCCACACAGGCAGATCTCACCAGCGGCATAGCAGGGGTCAGGGGTCGCTACTTACCTGTCAGACGAGGCGATCCTGACGTCCTCCCGCCCGCGTCGCTCGTCAACGCCACAGGAAGCCCAGCAGGAAGCTGACGACGAGAAACGGTCCAGGACATTCTCGCGCGATCAGCGATAACCAGCGGGGAGCCGGTCAGAGGTAAGTATCAGACATAGCGATATCACTAGCAATATCGCTGCTGCGTCACAAAAACAGTGACGTTATAGCGATATTGCTAGCGATATCGCTTAGTGTGACAGGCCCTTATCCCCTTTATGACCTAGCCTATTTTGACCTTAATGACTTGGCCATTTTTTGCAATTCTGGCCAGTGTCCCTTTATAAGGTAATAACTCAGGAGCTTCAACGCATCCTAGCGATTCAGAGATTGTTTTTTTATGACATATTGGACTTCATGTTAGTGGTAAATTTAGGTCGATAATTTTTGCGTTTATTTGTGAAAAAAATGGAAGTATGGCAAAAATTTAGAAAATTTCGCAATTTTCAAATTTTGATTTTTTTATTCTGTTAAACCAGAGAGCTATGTGACACAAAATAGTTAATAAATAACATTTCCCACATGTCTACTTTACATCAGCACAATTTTGTAAACAAAAATTTTTTTGTTAGGAAGTTATAAGGGTTAAAAGTTGAACAGCGATTTCTCATTTTTACAACAAAATTTACAAAAAAATTTTTTTAGGGACCACCTCACATTTGAAGTCACTTTGAAGGGTCTATATGGCAGAAAATACCCAAAATTGACACCATTCTAAAAACTGCACCCCTCAAGCTACTCAAAACTACATTCAAGAAGATTATTAACCCTTCAGGTGCTTCACAGGAACTAAAGCAACGTGGAAGGAAGAAAATGGACATTTTAATTTTTCGAACAAATTTTTCTTTTAGCATCAATTTTTTCATTTTCACATGGGCAACAGGATAAAATGGATCCTAAAATTTGTTGGGCAATTTCTCCTGAGTACACCGATACCTCATATGTGGTCATAAACCACTGTTTGCGCGCACAGCAGGGCTCAGAAGGGAAGGAGCGCCATGTGACTGGAAAATATGCTGGATCAGTGGTTCCCAAACTCCAGTCCTCGCGGACCCCAACAGGTCATGTTTTCAGGATTTCCTTAGTATTTCACAGGTGATGGAAGTATCACCAAGGCATCAGGAATTCTCTCACATGTGTAACACTATGGAAATCCTGAAAACATGACCTGTTGGGGTCGGCGAGGACTGGAGTTTGGGAACCACTGTGCTGGAATATTTAGCGGTTGCCATGACTAGCAAAGAGAAAAGGAGCATGTACATATCAGAGATCACCAAACAATAATACAAAAAAAATTCTTTATTGTGACACCAACATACTAAAAACATTTAAAACTGCAAAAGTGCAATAATAGTAGTACAACAACCCAAAATAGGGTTAAAAACCCCTGCCGATACCCACAAATGCGGTGTGTTACACTAATAAACAAATGCGTAAGTGACGTTATGCAAATTATTCAGCAAATGAATCCATAAGACTATGTGCACACGCTGCGGATTTGTATCTGCGGAACCACAGGTAAAATGACCTGCGGTTTGCCACTTGGACAATGGAGAAGATGGTAAACCGCAGCAGAATCCGCAGAAAAGAAGTGACAAGTCATTTCTTTCTGAGGATTCAAAACCGCAGCTTTTCCGCAGTTAAAAATCCGCAGCATGTGCACAGCAGAATATAAATCACATAGACTTACATGCTACTGTACACTGTCTGAAGAGCTGCTGCAGATCCGCAGCGGCCAAAACCGCAGCGGATCCACAGCAAAAACTGCAGCGTGTGCACATAGCCTAACAAACACACTGCCAGAATCAACAACCCATTAGCTGCAAGAGCTGGGTGGCAAAAGGGTCAGGGTACACTCTGCTATTTAAGAAATGTAGGATGAGGCCCCAAAATGAGGGGAAGCAGAGCTCCACATACAACCTGAGCCAAAGAGGTGAGAGCCCACATCGGATTAAAATGGCATGAAGCGCTCGTGCAGCAAGGAATAGAAGGAGTGGGGGAGGCAGGGGCACAGAGATGCCCGACGCATTATGCCAGATAGCCTTGCTTCATCATTTACATACTAAATAACATTTGTGCAGTCTATGAATTTGTTCTAAGAAATAGAATTGCCTCCATCAGATCCTCCTTCATAGATGACCTCAAATCGGACCTAATAATTTTAAGGCCAGAGAACAACCTCTCTAAACTAGCTTGGGTTGGAGGCAAAGCAGTAACCACATGGGCAACATCTCTAACAATTTCCGGGTATAAAGGAATTGCCTCATGCACAGTTAGTTTTGATGAACGGTTTAATTTTTCTATTTCTTTGAGAGCAAGTGAAACATTTTGCTGAAATATGGTCAATCTGCTTGCTATAGGAGACGGAGTGAAATCTTTTTCCTTGCGGCAACGCTTTGCCTGCTCCATGTCATCCAAATACTTGTCAAAGTCAAACTCCTCATCTGATGAGGATATGGCAGCAGTAGCACTGTCAGGACCCAAGTCCTCTTGCACCTGGCAGTCCTCCTGTAGGCCACTCATCCTAACTGCTACCTCAGTCAGAGCTTCTTTTCCTTTAGTAAGCTGTTGATCATCAAGCAGTATACGATGACTTGGGTCCACATAAACAGCTGCCAGAAAAATTTTAATTTTACAGTACACTGCGTTCCAAATTATTCTGCAAATTGGATTTAAGTGTCATGAAGATGTAATTTTTTGTTTTTCAAATAAACTCATAGATGGTATTGTGTATCAGGGCTCTTTGGATCACTGAAATCAATCTCAAATTCCTGTGATAATTAGTTTACCAGGTGAGCCCAATTAAAGGAAAACTACTTAAGAATGATGTTCCACATCCACGTTTCAAGGAATTTAGGAAAGAAAAAGGACCTCTCTGCTCCTGAAAAACATCAAATAGTGCAATGCCTTGGTCAAGAGAAGAAAACATTAGATATTTCCCAAAAATTTAAACGTGACCATCGTACTGTTAAGAGATTTGTGGTTGATTCTGAGCACAGACATGTTTGTGCTGATAAAGGCAGAATGAGGAAGGTTTCTGCCAGGCAAGTTCATCGGATTAAGAGAGCAGCTGCTAAAAAGCCATTACAAACCAGCACACAGATATTTAAAGCTGCTGGTGCCTCTGGAGTCCCTCGAACCTCATGGTGTAGGATCCTTCAAAGGCTTGCTGTGGTGCATTATCCTACTATTCGGCCACCCCTAAAAATTGTTCACAAGCAGAAATTGTAGCAGTGGGTCCAGACATACATGAAGACTATTTTTCATACAGTCTTGTTTACTGATGAGTGTCGATCAACCATGGATGGTCCAGATGGATGGTTGGTGGATGGCCACTATGTCCCAACAAGGCTGCGACTTCAGCAAGGAGGAGTCATGTTTTGGGCCGGAATCATGGGGAAACAGCTGGTAGGGCTCTTTAAGGTTCCTGAAGGTGTGAAAATGACCTCTGCAAAGTACTGTATATAGAGTTTCTGACTGACAGCTGTCTTCCATGGTATAAAAAGCAGAAATGTGCCTTCAGGAGCAAAATCCTCTTCATGCATGACAATGCACCATCTCATGCTGCAAAGAATACCTCTGAGTCATTGACTGCTATAGGCATAAAAGGAGATAAACTCATGGTGTGGCCACCATCTTCCCCTGACCTCAACCCTGTAGAGAACCTTTGGAGTATCATCAAGCAAAAGATCTATGAGGGAGGCAGTTCACATCAAAACAGCAACTCTGGGAGGCTATTCCGACTTCATGCAAAGAAATCCAAGCAGAAACTCTCCAAAAACTCCCAAGTTCAATGGATGCAAGAATTGTGAAGGTGATGTCACAGAAGGGTTCCTATGATAGCATGTAACTTGGCCTGTTAGGATGTTTTGGAGTAAAATAGCTTTTTTGTTCAGTGAATGTGACCACCTAATGCTGCAAATGCCACAAATGAACATTTTCAGTTCTTTAAAACAGATCAAATGTTTAGAAATTCTACTGTGCCTAATAATTTGGAACAGTGCAATTTGAGTTTTTATTCAATTTGGAGATTATACTGTTATCATTGGGAGGTTTCTTCAATAAAATTTGATGTATACTCTAAAGGGTGATGACTTTTATTAGACTGATTGTCATTTGTACTGACCATTTAGGAAAATCATAGAAAAATATCATTTGCATAATAATTTGGAATACAGTGTAGTTGTGTCTCTCTCCGTTTCATTGAAGCAGAAATGCCATCTGCAATTAAACCTCCTCTTTGGGACAGGCAAAATAGCCAGTTCTTCCGCTCCCTCATGAAAATGCCAGGAGTTAAATCCTCAGCTTGTAATTTTTTAGTCAAGGTAAATGGGTGATTAAGCAATTCCTTTAATTCAGCCACCTGTGTCCATTGATCTTCATTTAGGGTTACCTGAGGGTTGATGAATCATATATTTAGTTCAAGCAATCGCTCAATCATTAAATAAGTGCTGTCCCGCCGAGTGGCTTGATCGACAATTGCCCCTTTTCCAGCACGTCTCTTCAAGATGGAATCAATTTTAGGGGTTCTGGCTGCAATAACCAATTTCCTCACTTTTCCAATCAGATTTCCAGCATGTCCCTCTTGCAGACTCTCTTATTGCCAGCTGCAGCGTGTGCACAACTTTCTCCAGCTCGGGGCCCAGGAATCGGATCCTGTGCAGGGCAGGCACCCCTCCCCTTCCACTCTCTGGTGAAGACGGCAGAAGACAGGACAGAAGAGGGGAGATTGCCCCCTGCAGTCTGGAGCCGATGCAGGACGGGAGCACTGCAGCATACAAGTGAGTTTTGATAGGTGCGTGCCCCTGCTTCTAGGGGGGGCAGCTGCCCCCCCTGCCCCTCGCTGGCTACGGCCATGATTCACACACAGCATTTTTGCGGATCCGTTTTTTGCAGTAAAATGCAGTGACTCTGGGCATCCCATCAAAGTCAATGGGTTTCAAGATATGACATTCAGACACATTTGAGAGGATCCATTTTTGGGCTGAATGAGCATGTCACTTTGTGCGGCGTTTTTCTAATCTGCTTTTGCTATTGAAAACATTATCTATGAGCTCAAAAAACTTTCAGGTGATGCGGTTTTTTAAAAAGCTGATTTTACAGCTGAAAAACGTATCCTCAAAAAACGCAGCAAAAACGCCGTGTGTGAATGTAGCCTTAGATCAGGAATATAACAGCCATTTATAGGACATTTCATAACTTTCCCAAATTCCTATGAAAAAATATTCAGCACATCCTGCATTGAACTACTGTACCCAATTTATTATATATTTTAGGAGTCGTAGTCGGTCCATTTTATACCGACTCCAACTCCACAGCCCTGCAAGGAGCTTATCTAGATGTGTGGTGAGCACTTTGAACCCTCAAGTGCTTTACAGAAGTTTATAAACGCAGAGCCGTGAAAATAAAAAATCATTTTTATTTCCTTAAAAATGATTTTTTTAGCCTGCTATTTTTTATTTTCCCAAGGGTAAGAGGAGAAATTGGACCCCAAAAGTTGTTGTCCAATTTGTCCTGAGTATTCCCATACCCCATATGTGGGGGGAAACCACTGTTTGGGCGCATGGCAGAGATCAGAAGGGAAGGAGCACCATTTGACTTTTTGAATGGAAAATTACCGTAGCTCCAATCATTAGCGGACACCATGTCGCGTTTGCGTAGCCCCTGTGTGCCTAAACTTTGGAGCGCCCCCACAAATGACCCCATTAGAAACTTATCTAGATTCATAGAACCCCAAGGTGCTTCACAGAAGTTTATAACGCAGAGCCGTGAAAATAAAAAAATCATTTTTTTCCCTCAAAAAATAATTTTTTAGCCCGCAATTTTTTATTTTCACAAGGGTAACAGGAGAAATTGGACCCCAAAAGTTGTTGTACAGTTTGTCCTGAGTACGCTGGTTCCCCATATGTGGGGGGGAACCACTGTTCGGGAACACGTCGGGACTCAGAAGGGAAGTAGTGACGTTTTGAAATGCTGACTTTGATGGAATGGTCTGCGGGCGTCATGATCCGGGACGGCGGGACACCGGGAGCCACAGCAGGACTCGGAGGGTACCGGGGGGGGGGGGTGATCGGAACGCAGGGGGGAGTGGAGGGAAGGGGAGGGTGAGCAGATGATGACGGTGGCGGCAGATCGCTGTTGTAGATCGGTGGCGGGGGGCTGATCGCCCTCGTCAGTCGTGGGGTGGGGGGCGGATCGGTGTCTCCAGCCATGCCCTGTGCTATTTCAGCATCGGCCATGGCTGGATTGTAATATTTCATCAAATTTCGTTGATGAAATATTACTATCGCTCTGACTGGCTGTGAACATGGCATAATAGAAACACGTCACCACTTCTGTATTTGTCACCCACTCCTGGTTGTGGCTTACAAATACTGAGGTAAAATACTGACCAAATACTGAATGTGTGCACATGGCCTAATAGAAACACGTCACCACTTCTGTATTTGTCACCCACTCCTGGTTTTGGCTTACAGATACTGAGGTAAAATACTGACCAAATACTGAATGTGTGACCGTGGCCTAATAGAAACACGTCACCACTTCTGTATTTATCACCCACTCCTGGTTGTGGCTTACAAATACTGAGGTAAAATACTGACCAAATACTGAACGTGTGAACGCGGCCTAATAGAAACACGTCACCACTTCTGTATTTATCACCCACTCCTGGTTTTGGCTTACAGATACTGAGGTAAAATACTGAATGTGTGACCGTGGCCTAATAGAAACACGTCACCACTTCTGTATTTTATCACCCACTCCTGGTTGTGGCTTACAAATACTGAGGTAAAATACTGACCAAATACTGAATGTGTGACCGTGGCCTAATAGAAACACGTCACCACTTCTGTATTTATCACCCACTCCTGGTTGTGGCTTACAGATACTGAGGTAAAAACTCACCAAATACTGAACAGTGTGCACATGGCCTAATAGAAACACGTCACCACTTCTGTATTTATCACCCACTCCTGGTTTTGGCTTACAGATACTGAGGTAAAATACTGACCAAATACTGAATGTGTGCACATGGCCTAATAGAAACACGTCACCACTTCTGTATTTATCACCCACTCCTGGTTTTGGCTTACAGATACTGAGGTAAAAAACTCACCAAATACTGAACGTGTGCACATGGCCTAATAGAAACACGTCACCACTTCTGTATTTATCACCCACTCCTGGTTTTGGCTTACAAATACTGAGGTAAAAAACTCACCAAATACTGAATGTGTGCACATGGCCTAATAGAAACATGTCACCACTTCTGTATTTATCACCCACTCCTGGTTTTGGCTTACAGATACTGAGGTAAAATACTGACCAAATACTGAATGTGTGCACATGGTCTAATAGAAACACGTCACCACTTCTGTATTTATCACCCACTCCTGGGTTTGGCTTACAGATACTGAGGTAAAATACTGACCAAATACTGAATGTGTGCACATGGCCTTACCAGATGGGGGTGTGTCCTTAGCCACCCTGACACTGTCCAATCAGCAGTTACCATTCCAGACTGTATACGGACACACCCCTCCGAGAAGATAATGGTAACGTCCTGCTGAGAGAATTTTTTTTTCTTACTTCTCTGGCCGCCAGAAATGATTTCGGGGTTAAATTTCCTCCTGACTTCATTCCTCCGGGCATGCGCTGTATAAAAATGCGGATCCTTCACTACAAAAAACGTTACATGGTCCGTCCAGGCATCTCGGCGGATGCAAAAAAATTCACGGATCCACAAAAAAACGGATCCAACGGATGGCCATCCGTCAAGATCCGCCAGTAATGCCAGTCAATGGGGGAAAAAACGGATCCGCCAAAAAAATGGCGGATCCGTTTTTTTTTGCAAAAACGGCGGATTTTGCCTGATGGTCAAAAACGGAAGTGTAAAACAGGCCTAAAGAAGAATAACTTTCAAGTCGGGCACTGAGGAGCGGTGGCTGAGCTGCACCACACCTTGAATTGGGGGAAGCAGGTCTGTCACACTATGGCGGCATTCAGCCTCTGATGTAAACAACATGTTTTAATACAGTGACAGCAAGCAGAGCTTTTGAAAATGGTGGAGAATTGAAAAATCACATTTTAGAAGTGTACAGAATGTCCCAGACGGGTATAAATATCATCGTCTCCGTTTAAAATCTGCAGATCTGAAGTTTCCCTGGCTTCTCTAACGCTGCTGTGTCACGGGCTGGGCGGTGTGGCCTTATAGAAATATAGGACGCTGTCAAATTCGGATCATGAGACCTGTGAAAAGTGTGGACATCATGGTCCGTACTCAGACCACGACACCGCGGTGTGGGAATGAAATATATATACACACACGCAGCAGATCACTTATCCACGTGTGTGTGTGTGATCACCCAAACAGCAGATCCACAGACCCATATATATAGATATACATATATATCCTGCAATTACCCTAGCAGCTCTCTACCCCTCCCAGCAGGGCCATGCATCTAACATCTCCGCACACAGTCATGTATCTAGGTGCGTGTAACAACCGGTCACCACACAGCAGATCACAATCTGAGACTGATCATGCTCCCATGTGACTTCTGAATAATGGAGGTCATCACCCTGCTCTGCTGGGAGACTACAACGCCCAGCATGCCCTGAGAGCCGCAGATCACCCCCCCCCTGGAGCTCCCATGCCAGGACCCTGATCACATGGACAGATGGTTACCTCTCCTCAGCTCCCGCTGCCACACCGTGACTATGGTGGCTGCGTGTTTCCGGTGATGGATCAGCCACAGGGACAAGGTCTGCACGCTCTGCTGCGAGTTGCTCAACTCCGACAGTTTCTTCTCCAGGGCAGGCTCGGTAAATGACGCCATGACTGTCCGTTGGGGGAGCCCCCTGGCCCAGCTCAAGATGGCCGCCTGACCTCTCACCCCGCTACGAGTCACGTGTCTCGAATTGAAGGGACGCGTTTCCTTGACTACTGCGTTCTATACCAGAAGCGCGGCGCCGAATTTATGACGTCACTTCCGACATGTGAAACCGCCCTATCTACTGCACCATGGCTTAGGTGAGTGCCAGCAGGTTGTGTGTAGCTGACCGTGGAGGAGTGCACGGTGTGTGTCAGCTAGGGGTGACGCTAGTGGGAAAGCCGCAGAACCAGTACACAACACTGTGGGGTCAGTCATAGGAAGGTAATGTGAGGGACCCCATGTGCTCATTATATGGCAGGCAGGAGGGTGACTGGTCTGCAGGTAACTGAGGGGTGGCTCTATCTTTGTCAGCCCCATAGACTGGGGCATCGCACATGTCCATCCACTGGGGAACACAACTGGCACATGCGTGATCTGGGGGCCCAGAAATCCTCTATTGCCTGTCCTGTGGATGTTTAATATGGATTTACTTCAGGAAATCCCTTGTAACACTTTAAAGGGGTTATCCGGTAAAAAGAAAATATCACCTGTCCATAGGCTCGGTAATGACAGGTTTGCTGTGGGGGTCCGACCGCTGGAACCTGCACTGATATGCAGAACGGGGGACTTTTATCCCTATTAGAATGGAGGACACCACCCATCGCTCCATTCATTCCCCACCCACCCACCGTGCGGCTCCATTCGTTCCCGTCTCCCCCACCCCCCGGGTGCCGCTCCATTCGTCGTAACCCCCCCCCCGGGTGCCCATCCATTCATTCACCCCCCGCTTGCAGCTCCATTGGAGCAGGTCCAGTGGTCAGTTACCAACCTATGATTTTTCTTTTTATGCTTTTGTTTTCTCCTTCCATTCTTTCATGAGCCATATTTTTTGTATAATTTTCTATCGCTATAGCCATATGAGGGCTTGTAGTTTTGAATGTCACCATTCATTTTATAATACCATTTTCTGAAAACTGGAGAGAAGATGGGGAAAAAATGCAATTCTGCCATTTTTTTTCATGGGGTTTCATATTTAGGGCATTAATTGGACTTGGCTCTGCGACCATTTAGTGGTTTGTACTATATACAGCAGTATATAGCAAACATCATGGTCTCCTATGAAGCCCAACAGCGATGAGAGCTCTGTCTGCCCCTGCTGCCACCAGCAACTAGTAATTGCATCAAAAGGGAGCAAGGTGGCTATTGGCACCCAAACTTATGCCTTGCCGGGATTACTCCAATTCAAGTGAATCTGTCAGCATGTTCTGTTGCTGTGTAATCTGACAGCAGCGTGATTTAGGGACAGAGACCCAGATTCCAGTGATGTGTCACTTAGTTTACCAGGTGCAGCAGTAGTGATAGAATCACAGTTTCTTTTGCTGCAGATCTAGCAGTGCTCAGAATGTAGAGCTGTGTACAGCCCGGCCACACCACAGATTGGCAGCTTTCTGTGCACAGTGTATATTGACAGAGAGCTGCTAATAAGTGGTGGTGAGGGGTTGGACCAAAAGGCAACCAGTCTTCTATTGATGATCTCAGGCTGCTAAAACACTGATTTTTTTTTTTTGAAATAGTAAAACAGAGCCCAGTAAGTGATGCATCACTGCATTCAGGGTCTCTGCCTCTACATCATGCTGTGTTCAGATTACATAGAAAAAACTACTGACAGATTCCCTTTAAATGGTTCTGTCAGAGACGTTTATGTGGTTAAAGAGGATCAATTAGAGTTGGCTTCGAATACTGCTGTCAGAGACAGGTGCTAGTCGTATGACACAACCAGAACGTACCGTGTGGAGTGCGCTCATGACGGAGTAATACGTCATGGGGAGTGAAAGAAAAGGCACTAGGAGCTCCGTGCAGTCATTTAGGCTTTCTTTGTAATGTTATGCTCCCAGGGTCGGCTAATAAGCTGCTAAATATACTTAGACTGTTGCATAGCAACACAAGACATCCCCATCGCCACGATCTGAATGGGTCTCTTACTGTGCTGGCAGCTGGGATTGATGCCATTCTCCTGCGCTTACTGCGCCAGCGTTAGTAAGTGTGCTTCATATGTTTTCTAGGTTTTATTTTCTTTGGGGGACGTAAGTCAGATCTCAGAGATAATATTAATTCCCTGGAAAGTCACCTTGTGCTTAAGCTCTGATTATCACACATGCAGCTATTAGAGAAGAGTGTAGGCAGCCGTGATACGGCCGGTGATCCAGCAGAACCATTGGAGTCCAGATCTTATATTAAAGGGATCTTCGTATCTTGGGAAACATGTGTTTTATATACCCAATAAAAAAAACGGTACGGTATTGAATATATTTGTTAGACTTGATGAGGCTGATGTACTTACTTTGAAAATTAATATCAGAACAGCTGTACAATCCTGAACTTAAAATGGACTTGTAAAATGCCTATTTTTTTTTTTTTGGCAGAGAAACGTTCCAAAAGAATTATACAGCCGTTCTGACATAGATTCCCAAAAGTAAACACACCGGTCTTACTAGGTCTTAGGTCTAGTAAATCAATTTAACAATTTATGCAGGGTTTTTGTGAAATATTGTGCCAGATTCACTTTAAGGCATAACAGCAGGGACCCTTATTTATCGTATCCCTCATTTGTCGATCGCTGGCCACTGCAAGTGTATAGCAGGTACAGGAACAGCTGAGCAAGTAGCATTAAAAGGGAATAGATGATAACACGCCACCACGACTCCTTAGAGGGGTTTACCAGGCATGGAGTATTGATGATCACCCGTTACTAGCCTGTGGCCCAGACTGCACCGCTCCTTGCCATCGTTGTTGCAGTGTGACACAAGCGTGACGTAGTGCCGGGCTCACTCATCAGAAAAGACACTGAGGATATTGGCAAGGGTGGAGGGCGTCTCGGCCCCCTTCAGGTGGCCACAGAATACTGATTTTGGCCACTGTCATGGTCCTGTGAATATATTTGCTCATCTTTAGCTCTGGATCTCCAGTACCCGGCAGCCGCTAATACACGTTAAATTCAGCTGTGCATTTCTAGCTTCATTTTACGTTCAGTCGCCGCCAATGCGAATTAAAACAACTTCAGACCCCCAACGATTTGATACAGATGATACGTCCTAAGGATAGGTCATGAAAATGTTACGTCTGGCCACCCCCATTGAAGAGAACCTGTCTGCAGGATTTTGGTCTCTTTACTAAAGACATTGAACTGATTAAAATATTTTTATTTATTTAAAGAAATCTGTTTTGTTGTTCTTCTGGAATCTTCTGGAATCGGCAGTGGACATTTTATGCTAACGAGGCACAAATGCAGCGGGGCTGGACCCCGCACTTTATCCTCCCCTGCCAGTCTGCGTATTATCTGCCTCCGGTCTATGACTGACAGGTCACTGTCTTGTTTTTTCCCCTCTGGCCAAAATTTTGCTCAGACTTCGCCATTACCAGGAGCGGCTCATGCATGGATCGGTTTCTCATCTTAATTATGTCATTTGGACGTCACTATACACACCCAGTCCCCGGCAGGGACCGCGCTTGCAGGATTTCTTTTGGCCAGTGGAGGCAGATCACTAAAAAGGCAGTCATAGACCAGAAGCAAAAGGGCGTATCAATCATTTCCAAACTGGCGGGAAAAGACCAAGTGCAAGGTCCAGCCCCACTGCACTTGTGCCTCATAGCAGAAAACGTCCATGGCAGATTACAGAAGAACGACAAAATGGAAAAAACAAATGATCATTTTATTCAGCTTCAAAGTGCCCCTTTCATCCATATCTTTAGTTAAGAGTCCAAAATCCTGCTGACCGGTCATCTTTAACAGCACTGATGCATTGTAGCAAACCCTCAGAACTGGAAAGCGATTTATACAGCTGTGCATATGTCAAGAGGATTGCATTTACAGATATGAAGTATATAAGCTGGGGAATATTAGACAATAATTAAGATTAATAGAGGCTTTTGTGTTACATTGCATGCATATAATTGTGTCTTCGCCCCTTATAGGCATGTGCACACTTGCTTGGAACAACCCTAAAGCACAAGACAGAAGGGCAGCCATGGCATCCAAGACATATTCACATAGCGCTTTTGAAAGTCTTCGTCCATTTTGTGTTAAGCTGACAGTGGAGCAGACTGTGCAAAATGTCAAAGACTTGAGAACCCAGATTTCTACTACCGATGTCTCCACCCTTCAGCATCTTCTGGACTATGTCCTGTTCCCCCTGCGATTCTCCCTTAAGACAGCAACTGGCCCAAAGAATCCTGGCTTGGCGCAGGCTGTTCTTGAATGCATTACCTATATTCTCTCCATCACTCATATGAAAAACTCCGTCTCCTTAAAGGACATGTTTAGTGAGGTGTGTAGTTGTCTTCCTCCAGATCCGCATCAGCCAGTGCCCGAGGAGCTGAAGCTGGCAGTAGTGTTAGCAGTACATGCTCTTCTCCGATCCTCCCGTGATGAAATACTGTGTGTGCTGTACAAACCATCCATGCTTCCTGAGATGGGCTTCACCATTACTCTGCTGCTAAGGTTTGCAGAACTAGAAAAGTCGCGTGAGATCCGACTGGAAGCATTGAACTGTTTGGAAAGGTTGCTGGTCCCAGACCTGAAGCAGAAGATGCATCTAGGTGACCTGTTTGCTTCCTTCCTTCCTGGAGTGTGCACAGTATTGACAAGGATAATCTGTGGAGACCCTAAGCAAGGACACAGAATAACAAATGGTGCACTCAGGCTGTGGTGCGGGATGGTTAGCACAGTAATGTCAGATGAAAGCCTGGCCAAAGTTGCACAGACAAAGCCGGTCTACCCTGAGTTGTGTAGCCGTGTGGCAGAACTCATGGTGCACAGAGACAGGACTTGGGTGAAGAACTCTGTCAGCCGATTACTGATACATCTAGATAAAATCATAGAACATTGTACTGCCGACCCTGACTGGAGAGTCCGCCTGACTCTGGTGGACTTTGCTTATATCTTGTATTTCCATTGCTCGAATTCATTAGAGGAGGCGGCAGGGAACTTCTTGCAGGTACTAGTAGGTCATATGAGTGATGATAGACCTGAGGTCAAGGCTAGGACTCGTGAAATACTGTTGGGGGTTTTCAAGGAAAGTCCAGCTTCTAGGACTCTTGAAGAAGTGCTTTCGGAGAGCCTCCATTCACTAGCTGCAACTCTTCCCAGGCTGCTCAGTTCTCAGGATGACCAAGGCAAGCTCCAAACATTGACACGTCTTCATGGATATATGCAGCTTCTTGGTCACAGACTTAACGTTACTCTACACTCTCCTGCTCACCTTCAGCGCCTTTCATGTGCTCTCCTGCAGACTCTTGAGTTAGACTTATGCTCTGTTAAGGTGGTGGAAGAAAGACTTCCCTCCTCTGTTGCATCTCTCAAGGAGCAGGACACGGCTCATGCTGGGATGCAGCAGAAGTCGTTCCGCTTTTTTAGGGACCCTCGTATTCTTTCTTCTATTCAGAGTGTCTGTCGACTGTTGGGTTATTATGGAGATTTCTATTTATTAACAGACCACTTTTTGGGTCTGTATCGAGCACAGAGGCTGCCTGCAGTGATTGTCCTGAATCAGTTAGTACTAGGGGCAGCTGGGATTGATATTGAAGCACTTTATGGAGCTCGCCAGTCACCGGAAGCCAATGATCTGTTAGATGCTATCCGTCCACTTTTGGAAGAGTACACAGACCCTGCCAATTGGCAACTTCTTACTTGCAAGGACAGAGATGACTTGGTGGATCAGTTAGAACTGCTTCGCGTTGGGGGTCCGACAAAACCAGCAATTGGTGACATGACAACTAATGCTTGGAAGCTTTGTCTGCAGTTGGAGGGAATATCCTGTTTTGCCCAGGCCCTTGGCTATAATTTCCGACTACTTCTTATATCTACTCTTTACCCGCTGCTTGAAAAAGCTGGAGATCCTTCATTGATGGTGAGTGGGGCAGCAGTGGTGGCCTTGGGCAATGTCAGCCAAGCATGTGGATACAAAAATATCAACCAGCTGATTGAACTCAATGTAGACTATTTAGCCAGTGAAGTCTCTGTTGGTCTCCGCCGTCTCAGACATCGCCATGGGGGAGCTGCACGTGTATTGCATGCCATGTTGGAGAATTGCGGTCCCAGTCTTCTGCCTCTGTTATATGAACTGGTTCAGGATCTGCTTCCAGCATTGGACAAGTCGCAGAACGAAGGAGCTGTAATCCTCTTTCCTGTGCTCAATTCTCTCGTCACAAGATTAGGTAACTAACAAATTCAATTGTAATAGAATCTATATTCAGACTTCTATAGAATGTGGAAAATATGCAATCTGCCATTATCAGTCCATAACGATGTACACATGTATGTGCAAATATAACACTGGTGATTGTATGGAGGCCTGTGTAGTAGCTGGATATGAAATACGCTGAATACAGTACAGAACAGTGGGTCAGGAGTCAGAGCAGGAGCGGGCACTATATTTGGCTAAGAATTGGTGCATGGTGAAAGCATGAGAACATGAGGTGGTACTGAGTTTGGGCAGTACCCAGACTAAGGAGGGGTAATGTACTAGGGAGGACATATGAAGAAGGAAACATTCTGAAACACGAAAGCCTGTAGGAGAAAGAGTTGGATTATGGGAAAAACACATTGGAGAAATAAGTCGCTACTGGTAGCGCACAAGGAAGAGGCAAGACACACTGTAGGAGTTAACACTCTTGGGGCAAGAAACTCCTTAAGGCATTGGACTAGGCAGGGAGGTTGCATATTTGGTGTGTTAGCTGAGAAGATAAGAAGACATTTTAGGTCTGGTGTTCAGGATAGGGTTCAAGGGATTGTTGTCTCAAGATAGGTTTTACGGACCACTGGCTCCCTGCTTACGAATGTGCTCCAGCTTGAATTCTCATGCGAACCAGCAGCATCATTGTGCGGCTGATCCAAACTGTGTGCTTTCCAATGCTGGAAGGAGAGGCAGCTCTGCCTCCGCATCATTGGAGGTGTACAGTGCACTAAAACTGACCGGACTCAATGACCCGTTTTGCTTCAGAGCTGTCCTATAGCAAAGAGCTTGCAAGTCCTTGCCAGGAAACTGGTCACCAATGATATGGTGGTCAGTAACCAAGGCAACGTGCAGTAAACAATCAAATTGAAAATTGAACAGAAGTAAAATGCCAAGAGGCTTGTACAGAAAATCAATGTGCAATATCCCTCATTAAAGAACTTGAGAATTACCCTTTAATAATATAGAGAAGGCATAGAGGTCACATCTGTGGACCCTAAAAGAAGGATATTAATAAACAAAGCTACATTAAAAGAAAGATTTGCCTTTAGTAGTTTTGCTTCTCACGTTCTTTACAGGTAAATGGTTTCCTGTACCTGAAGTTACAACTCAGCCAGTAACCCACACCTCGATCCAGCCCCAGCTGAGTGGTAAGGAGATGGCACGGGAGATGGCACAGTTCCTCCAAGATCATGTGGAGCAACTTCGTGTAGCAAGAGGAGATGTCGAAGAAGAGGAGGCTGCGGGTGATTATAAACCACATTTGTGATCCCAAAAGGCAGTAGAATATTGTGTCATTTGGTGATTCCCATTCCTGTAACAAATTTTGTTTCTAGCAAGTGCGATTAAGCACCCTCCAATTAACCCATCAGCTCTCATAGACTCATCTGGCAAACCGCAGGCCAATAGGTATTTTTTGTAGTATGGAGGGTATACAGAAAAAAAATTCTCTCCATGCAGTATGTATGTTTTTTGTTTCTTTTTTTACTATATAGTGGGTTGTCTCAAATTTTTTATTGAGAGATTACCTACATGTATTTAGCTCCAGTGGACAAGTTTTGCAATGATGTGAACAGAACCTAAAATACTGCAGTCAACTAATTTCCCTTTCCCCGCAGAGGCAATATGGCAGTACCAATTTTTTTTTTTTCAAAAGATATAATAGGACCGTATTTAATGACAGCTGCATTTCAAGCACCAACTGTACAATGCAATGGGAAAAACTGGGTTTCAGTGCAGTCCTGGAAAAAGAGATGTTTAAAATTGCATGCTCTGGATGGATTATTCTTGACATTCATCAGGAGCACCGCTCCCTTGCCTCTCTGCTTTTTTTCTTGATTGACAGCCTGTAAGCACGGCTCTGAAGTTAGCCGGATCCAGCGCTCGTCCGACAGATTTTTGATGCGCCGATGTTGAAAAGGCAACTCTGGCCCTGCTAACGGCATCGGGACTTGTACACTGCTGTGTTGCTGCTGGCAAGAACTGTCCACGCTCAATATTGCAAGCAGAGGCAGCGTCGGAAGAGCTCAGGCCCCAGCCAGCTTCAGAGCAGTGCTCACAACTTCTATAGGAAGAGCTGCAGTCCTTGCCTAGGAGAGTAACCTAAGCTATTAGCAGTACACAGGTTACAAATCCCTCTGCTCTCAGGGCTTTCTTTTCCGTCTTCTTTTGCGGGAACGAGTAGTATCATCCGAAATATAGATTATATATTTTGTTTTTTATCGCTATTTTGAAACCCATAGCTTTTTTTTATTTTTCCATCAACAGAACGATGAGAGCTTGTTTTTTTTTTTTTTTTTGTGCCCAATGCCTCCATTTTTATTAACAGAATTTTGAACTAAATGTGATGTTTTGTTTTTTTTAATTATATTTCATGGGGAGGGGCTGCAACTAAAAAAAATCAGTTATTGTGTTTCAATTTTCTTTTTTGCATTTAATTTTTTTAATATTTTGATATATCACGATATATCAGACTTCTACGAACCCAAGCGTGCAAAATATGCTATTTTTTTTTTATTCTCTTTTCATCTTTCAATTTCCTTTGAACTTTATCCTGCAATTATTTGATTGCATCACTTGAAACTGCAATCCTCCTGTGAAGCACAGCCGCAAGCTTTACTTCATAGGAGGACCAACAAAGCCACCGATTACCTCGCACTGGGGCAAGTGGCAAGCCCATCCATTTAATTACCACTGTCAGTGATTGACAGAGGCACTTAAATGGCTATACTGCAGCGATCAGAAGTCACTCCAGTTGCTGCAGTTCAGGCAGATGCCAGTATGGTGCGGGCTCAGTTCTTATCTTCACAAAGCACTTAAAGGGAATCTGTCACCCTTTTTTTCGACGATTTGCTGCCAGCACCACCATCAAGGGCTTATCTACTGCATTCTGTAGTGCTGTAGATAAGCCCACGATGTAACCTGAAAGAGAAGAAGAATTAGTTAGATTATACTCACGGAGTGGGCGGTCCGGTCCGATGGGTGTTGCGGTCCGGCTCCTCCCATCTTCATACGATGCCGTCCTCTTCTTCCCTTCCTGTTGCGGATCCTGCGCAGGCACACTGCTCTGCCCTGTTGAGGGCATGCGTCGTTCGAATGCGCTGATTGGTCGTGCCGCAGGATTTCCGTGACAGAATTAGACGATTGTATAGTAGATATCTATTACTCAAGTATTTGACACTAGCACTTTAAGCGCTGTAATAGGTACTTAGTAGCTGCACTGAAATCGGACAGTGGAGTAATCCCATTGATACGTAGATACGGTAAACCTTCTTCTGGACCTGTAGTTCACATGCCCTGCGGTGATCCTAGCCACCCTCTACAGTAGCATGTAAAAGTTTGGACACCCCTAGTCAAATGTACTCTTACGGTGAACAGTTAAGAAAGTTGAAGATGAAATGATCTGTAAAAGGCCTAAAGTTAAAGATGACATATTTCCTTTGTATTTTAGGAAGAAAAAAAATATTTATTTTCATTGTTTACATTTTAAAAATTACAAAAAGGAAAATGGGCCAATGCAAAAGTTTGGGCACTGCATGATTAGTACCTAGTAGCTCCCCTTTGAAAGTATCACAGCTTGTAAATACTTTTTGTAGCCAGACAAGAGTCTATCAATTCTTTCTTGAGGGATTTTCATCCATTCTTCCTTGGAAAACGTCTTGCATGTACTGATATTTTGAACAGCTTAGTGAGATGCTGACAAAGATAATATCTACTATCTGTATGCCATTCTATTGGTGTTGAGCAGTTCACCTCTGATACTTGTCTGTGTACTAAAGCACCCTGTTGTCATGGTCCCCTACACCTGGAGTACTTGCTGTTTGCCTGACTCGCCAGCATAGGGACATCTAGGACATTCAGGGACAGCTATTGAAGAGCGGGGGCGCCAGCACTCGTATATCTGTTTAGGGTGACATGCAGGTACGGGGTTCAGGGAATTTATCAGAGTGTACTTAGCACGGTCATGTGTAGGGTGTTTGTTGTTTGTCTTTTAAAGGGAACCTGTCCCCCCCCCCCCCCCCCCAGGCATTTTTAACTAAAAGAGCCACCTTGTGCAGCACTAGTGCTGCATTCTGTCAAGGTGGCTCTTTTAGTTGGGGTCCCTTCCACCGCAGAAAGAATCATTTTTATAATTTGTCACTCATACCTCTAGTTTGTCCGGGGGGCAGGTCTTTCCCCCCAGACACAGACACCTCACAGCCATCAGTCATTTCCTCCATTCTCCTTGGCTCCACCTCCTCAGCGTTCAGTTATTTACCCTGCACCTGCGCTGTAATCTTGTTTCTTGGGCATGCGCAGTTAGCGCTGCCCGTCCACTGACATCACGTGTGTGTAAATAAATCAGAAGAGACTGCGGGGCGGGATCTCGGGGCGCACGTCCACACAGGCGCGATAAGGAAGACATCATGTGATGTCAGTGGACGTGCAGCGCTAACTGCGCATGCCCAAGAAACAAGATTACAGCGCAGGTGCCGGGTAAATAACTGAACGCTGAGGAGGCAGAGCCCAGAAGAATGGAGGAAATGACTGATGGTTGTGAGGCATCTGTGTCCGGGGGGAAGGACCTGCCACCCGGACAAACTAGAGGTATGAGTGACAAATTATAAAAACGATTCTTTCAGTGGTGGAAGGGACCCCAACTAAAAGAGCCACCTTGACAGAATGCAGCATTAGTCCTGCACAAGGTGGCTCTTTTAGTTAAAAACGCATGGGAGGGGTGACAGGTTCCCTTTAAATAGATATATTAAAAGTTAATTTTTATCCTTCATATCTAAAATTTTTAGGGTTTTTTTTCCCAGTTAGTCTATTTTGAGATCTAACTACAGAACTTCAAACATGTTAAGATCAGGGGACTGTGAGGGACATTGTAAAAACTTCAGCTTGCGCCTTTTGAGATAGTCTATTGTGGATTTTGACGTGTGTTTAGGATCGTCATCCATTTGTAGTCATCCTCTTTACAATTTCAGCTTTTTACAGATGGTGCTATGTTTGCATCAAGAATTTGTTGAAATTTAATTGAATCCAGGTGTGTCTGAATAGTCGGACAATGTACCACAACTCCAGAGTCTAAATCTTTCTGAAGGTCTTTTGCAGTCAAACGGGGGTTCTGATTTGCCTCTCTAGCAATCCTACAAGCAGCTCTCATTGAAATGTTGCTTGGTCTTCCTGACCTTATCTTGACCTCCACTGTTAAGCCCCCGTTACACATAGCGATATCGCTAGCAATATCGCTGTAACGTCACCGATTTTGTGACGTAGCAGCGATATTGCTAGCGATATCGCTATGTCTGATACTTACCTCTGACCGGCTCCCCCGCTGCTCATCGCTGATCGCGCGAGAACGTCCTGGACCATTTCTCGTCGGGCGCTTCCTGCTGGGCTTCCTGTGGCGCCGACGAGCAACGCGTGGACGCGGGCGGGAGGACGTCAGGATCGCCGCGTCTGACAGGTAAGTAGCGACCCCCGACCCTTGCTATGTCGCTGGTGAGATCTGCCTGTGTGGCAGCTCACTAGCGACCACTTAGAGATGCACCAGCGATCCATATAGTTGTCGGGATCGCTGGTGCATGGCTAAGTGTAACGGTACCCTTACTTTTAACTGCCATTTCTTAATTGCCTTTCAAACTGATGAAAGGGCAACTTTAAAACTCTTTGCTATCTTCTTATAGCCTTCTCCTACCCTGTGGGCCTTCACCATGTTCACAGTGCTAGGAAGCTGCTTAGAAGAACCCATGGCTGCTGTTTTTTTGGCACAAGGTTAGAGGAGGCTGAGTTTTTATATTGCTGGGAAATTTGCAAGACCTGGCCTTTCCTAAAAATGATAGTGAGCAAGCCATAACCCTAACAGGTAATTAAGGTCTGAAACCTTGGTCAAAGTTTTCTGCACACAAATCTCCAAGGGTGTCCAAAGCTTAGCATTTTCCCATATTTTCCTTTTTGTGAATTTTAAAATGAAAAATAAATGACTATCTTTTTTGTCTAAAATGCAAGAAAATGTGTCATCTTTAGACCTTTTGGAGATCATTTCATCTTCTACTTGCTTAATTGTTCACAATAAGGGTATTTTTGACCAGGGGTGCCCAAACTTTTACATGCCACTGTATCTCGTAAAGTGCCACTTGGCTAGCCTGCGCATGCCTATGATATGCATCATTGAGCTTGCACTGCCTGGCTTGTTAGCCGGCAGTTATGTGAAAGCATGGTATGATCCTACTTTAAGAAGAATGTTTCGCGAAAACAGCAATTCCTAGTTTGTTGTCATGGAGGAAGAAAGCACAAAAGATCTCAGGCAGACACACACAAGATCTCTCCCCCTGAGGAAGCGGACAAGTGAAACGCACTTTGGGGTGATTCACTGTTGGGTCATAACATCCTAGTCACTGTATGGGTAGGAACCTCCTTTTTAATTAAGACTTTGATACATCTATCTGTGTTTTTCATAGTTGATATGTAAATAGTTTTCATACAGTTGATTACAAAAATGTCTATGTGCCACTGTGTTGCAAGTGAACTGCCCAAAATACGTTTTTGACAGCTGTCATTTAGTGTTCTGTAAAAGCAATTACATTTTTACCTTTACTGGTTTAGATGTATTACCCCCTTCTGAGGAAGAAAAGGATGACCAAAAACCACCATTGCCCATCCATGTCCAGATCACCAAAGAGGTGGCAGAAAAATGCACCCACTTCTTGTCGCACAGTGACACACAGCTTCGCATTCAGGTACAGTAGCTCAAATCAGGACTTTTTAACATGTACATGAGTACCGGAAAGATGTCGAGGGATAAAAGGAAATTACTTAACCAACAATAGCTTAAGGGCATGTTCACACTGAGGGGGGTTTGCATCAGACACTCCAACTCTTCACTCAAAATTTGTGTGGGGGGGGGTTAATTCTTTGTGGATTTTGGAGAGTTTGTGCTCCAAAAACTTCTGAAAAAAAAAACTGTGTACATACCCTAAAGAGATTTTCTAGGCTGAAAAGAAAAGTTTGCACTGTGACCGTGTGCGATGCACACACTATCTCAGTATCGCTGTGTTCGCGCTGGGAGTGGGCCACTACATGGATGCAACTTACGTTCTTATGGGAACGTGCCAACTACAATCTTAGCCAATTTGCTCAATAAGCCATTGAGAAAAGTTGCTGTGACTTTAGTCATGATACGATTGCAAGTGTGCAAATCTCGTAAATGCATTCGTGCTTCGAATACAGGGGAATCATGACAGTGTGCGCATTGCACGCTGTCATAATTTGGCAGTATGGAGTCACATGCAGAACATCTCTTTTCTATGTTTCTAAGAATAGCAGCAGAACAAAGTAGGACAACGGGAAAGTGGTGCAACTATGGACTTTCAGGGTATTTGGAAACAACTTATTCTTGTTGGTTGCATTACTTATGTAAAGCCTCCTAAACCCAAAGGGAAAATGTTATCTCCTTCATTTGTGCTATACACACAGTACCCATATAGGTCAGTGGAGAGAGTTGCTCATGTGCACCCATCTCTCCAGTGCCAGCGGAACACAACAAGGATGCATTATTGAGATGGCTGTGGGTACCAGTGGTGGGACTCGCATCTATCATACGTTTTCAACTTGGCGGCAGCTGCTTAAGTGTTCACCAAGGAAGCAGATGCAGAGTTTGTGTTGCTTGTATCTCCGCCTACATTGCTGCACAGCCGCTGTGTGTTCAGCACTGGTGGAGGTACAGATTCTGCGGCTTGTATCTCTGCCTGCGTTGCTGCTCAGCTGCTGTGTGTTCAGCACCGGCGGAGGAACAGGTTCTGAGGCTTGTATCTCTGCCTACGTTGCTGCTCAGCCGCTGTGTGTTCAGCACTGGTGGAGGTACAGATTTGGCGGCTTGTATCTCTGCCTGCGTTGCTGCTCAGCCGATGTGTGTTCAGCACTAGTGGAGATACAAGCCGCAGAATCTGTATCTCCACTAGTGCTGAACACACATCGGCTGAGCAGCAACGCAGGCAGAGATACAAGCCGCCAAATCTGTACCTCCACCAGTGCTGAACACACAGCGGCTGAGCAGCAACGTAGGCAGAGATACAAGCCGCAGAATCTGTATCTCTGCCTGCGTTGCTGCTCAGCCGATGGGTGTTCAGCACCGGCGGAGGTACAGATTCTGCGGCTTGTATCTCTGCCTATGTTGTTGCTCAGCTGCTGTGTGTTCAGCACCGGTGGAGGTACAGAGTCTACGACTTGTATCTCTGCCTGCGTTGCTGCTCAGCCGCTGTGTGTTCAGCACTAATGGAGGTACAGATTCTGCGGCTTGTATCTCTGCCTGCGTTGCTGCTCAGCCGCTGTGTGTTCAGCACCGGCGGAAGTACAGATTCTGCGGCTTGTATCTCTGCCTATGTTGTTGCTCAGCTGCTGTGTGTTCAGCACCGGTGGAGGTACAGATTCTGCGGCTTGTATCTCTGCCTGCGTTGCTGCTCAGCCGCTGTGTGTTCAGCACTAATGGAGATACAGATTCTGCGGCTTGTATCTCCGCCTATGTTGCTGCGCAGCCGCTGTGTGTTCAGCACCGGCAGAGGTACAGATTCTGCGGCTTGTGTCTAAGCCTTTGTTAAGTGCTTTTAACGTCTACAAATTAAAACACGCAGCCAACCACATCTTGGAAAGCTTTGAATGTTGTGTTTATTTGCGTGCGTTAAACATAACATGCTATACCTCCGAAGTGCCTAAGGTAAGCCCAAAAGCGTTTCTACATTTCTTCTGCTGTCAAACACCAATGTATGGCATTTCTGAGCTTGAGCTCTTTTTCTGCAGGCATTGGACACTTTACATTTGGCTTTAATACCCCTTCAATCTCAGGAAAATGTTCTCTTACCACTTGCTCACAAAATCTGGCCATGTCTTGTGAAAAGACTGTTACAGGATGAGCCGCTGGTTCTGCTGCGGGCCTTCCAGGTATGTCTGGCTTTCTTGTCGCCCACTTACTACATACGTAGCTCACAGCGTTGTTTTCTATTTCCAGTTGTTTTCTCATTGTCACAGATCGCTCTTGGAAGTTGTCATTTCTCCCTTACAAACTGTCTCCTGCTTTTCAGATGCTCGTGTTACTCGCTGCATTGTGCAAAGATTTCATCCGGCAGCGTGTGTGTAAGGACGCTCTCCCTGCCTTCCTTACATCGCTGCGCTCTCAGGCTCTTGTCAGCTGTCATGCTGGGCCTGTATACAGCCACACTCTCGGCTTCAAGTTGCAGAAGGCGTTATTGGATGGTTTGGGAACACTCTGTGTAGATTTGGCGTTGGGTGAGTCTTTGATGACGAAACTCAATGTGTTTGTACATTTCATATCTAATCTGTATAAAACGTTTGGTAAATGTGTAAGTACATGGCATTACTTACCGTGTACTGATCATAAATTACAGTCTATGTTCTAGTACAACGATCCATTTACAGTTCTGCTGATTTCTATTTGAACCACAATCAGTTCTGTCTAGAGATGCCCCTAAAAGTTTACCTTGACTTTTTACATGCTTTCTTGGTGGTTTCTGTCACAATGACTGGTTTTGTAGACTAAAGCCCACCCGTACACATTAGGTTGCTGTTGGCAGAACCGTTGTTTGACCAACAGCTATCTTTCCCAACTCTCTCAAAGGGGCGCTCTAGTGTTCTCTATGAGACACTGCCGGTCATATCTGGCAGCGACTTATGTCCTTGAGAACAAAAGGATCGGTAATCCAAAATCGGACATGGCAGATCTTTTATCTCTGGGGACTTCATACGTATTCAACTGTCAGCACAATGTGTCGCTATTTGCTGGCGTTGGTCTAATGTGCATGGGGGGGCCTTAACCCTTCCAGAATGTGAGTTACTATTGCAACTTCTATATAGTCCCTGAGGCAGCAAGGAGTGCTGCAAGAAATAAACTCTGATTATGCCCTCCCCCACCTTTAAAATCCGTTTTCCAGTTAAAGAGGTTGCCTACTTCTACTTACAACTTCTTTATTATCAATTCGCAGGATAGGTTGATAATTTAGTGATCGATGGAGATCGGACCTCTGGGACTTGCACCAGTTGTGATATTTAGGGACTTTAATCCCTGATGCAAAATGGAGCAGCAGATGGAATACCTGACCACCTCGCCATTCATTCCTTATGCGGCTGCAGGAAAAAGCCAAGCCCAGCACTGGGCAGGACCATGAGGAATGACTTGAGCGGCAGTGCATATACTCTAACGGGGATGAAAGTTCCCCATTCTGCCAACTGCGGTTGGTTTCAGCGATCAGACCTCCATGATCAATGAGTTATCATCTATCCTGTGTACTCTATTCAGGCTAGTCTTTTTTTTTTATCTCCTAATTTTTCAATACTGTCTATCGAGGAGTAAAGTGTAAGTCAGCTTTCTTGGTTAATCTGTCCTTCTGCATTTTTGTTGTAGGTGACAGTGATTTGTTGGAGGTGGTTGATTCCTGCACACTCTACCTCAGTGCCAGACAGCCCAAGCAGCTCCAGGAGGCTGCAGTCAGGTGAGACACCTGTTACCCTTAAATATGGATCTGTTATTGTAATGTCTGTTTTATTAATTTAACTTTATAATGGTCAGTCAAAGCAAACCTGCCCCAGAAAACGCAATGCCCTCTGCAGTACCCAGCCAGCTGTGTCCTTAATGCTTCTTATATACCTTAGGTCACTGTTTCCCAAACTAAAGTGCTCAAGAGCCACTAGCAGATCATGTTTCAGGATTTCCTTAGTATTGCACAGGTGATAATTCCATCAAATGTGCAATACTAAGAAAATCCCAAAAACCTGATCTGCTGGTGGCTCTTGAGGACTAGATTTTGGGAACACTGCTTAAGTCATCGTTCGGTTACACGTGAGCAGCCAGTTGGTCATAGGTAACCTTCTCATCCTGTGGAAGAGGTTGACACAGAAGGAGTAAGTATGCATAAATGTATACATCTACATATGGAGGGTGTAGACTTAGGAGCTTTATTTCATACCTGCAGTGATGAGATGCACCCGGTCTAAAAGCTGGACACTTACCGTACTCGCTTCCCTGTTTGATCTTTCCATGCAGAACGTTACTTAGTGTTTCACAACTGGATCCAGACATTGTTTGGCTGCATCTATGCCAGTGGCAAAACCCACCAGAAGCCCCCCACTCCTCTCTTGCGCCACTGTCTTGGACCACCAAACCACACGATGAATACACACAGAATGTCTACAACCTCCTACAACAACTGCAAGGACTGTAGGCAGTCCCAACAAAGGTCTACAACTGATCGGTCTTGGCATCCTCTCCATGTCCTACATGGATGCAAAGATGTCACCAGAGTCTTTGCACCCACGGACAGATGGTCCTGAATTCTTCAAGCTTTAACCCATTCTGTGCCTAATTTGTTAAGATGCATATATTTCTTGGTGTTTCAGGAATCTTCTCCCCATGGGAGGAGTGCTGTATGGGATTATTCACTCCAAAATATCAACTGTTGTGACATGCTGCCATCAATAAATTAAATGTGATATGTATGATATGAGGCGGTTTAAGCTATATAATCGAATATAAAGTTTTCTAATCATAAACTCTGGTGTAGCCGAGATAATAGTGTGATAGTCTGAACGGAAATGAGTATTGCCGTCCTAAGCAACCAACTACTATATGCCGAAACATGGATCAGAGAGGTAGAAGATTTTACATCTTCCACTGTTCATAACCAGCTGTTATGGAGATTTTTTTTCACGTTGTTGCCCTCAAAAGGACACTCTTGTATCCTTTTTTGTCTCTGAAAGGCACCATATGCATTAAATGGAAGTTGGCCAGACTGGCCAACCACTTGATGTGTCTGTGGGGGCTCCTAGTTCTTCCCTGAACGATGAAGTTGGGGTAGAGAAGGATTGGCAGTTGAAATTTCATTGCCTGCTCCTTTTTGTTTTAGGGAACAGAACATACGTCAGGCAGTAGATTAGCTCTCTGGTCGGGCTAGCATTTGAGTCTTCAGGGAAAGAGAGGTAATGCGTATGGGTAATGTCAGGAGATAGAGCTTTTGGGCCAACGAATATTCAGCTGATGGCCATCTCATTTGTATGGCCATCCTTAATAGAGCCTTCTAGATATCCCTTCCCAGCATATACACGAAGCTCAAAGGGGTTGTTTCACGAAGAATAGAAGATTTAAATCAATAATTCTTGGAATAAAAGAAATGTTCCTGTTCTAAGATAATCTTATAAGGTAGGTTCACACAGGGCATTTTTGCTGCATTTTTTTTTCTTTCTGCAGCAAAACATGATTTCTTTCCAGGAAAGAAGCTGCGTCAAAAATGCAGGGCTTGGTGCGGTTTTTTCCTGCGTTTTTGTATCTCTTTGTGCATGCTAATAAAGTTGATGCCCCCAGAGAAAAAAAAAAACTGCTTCCTGTAGGACCATCCATAGCATTAATGCTCATCCTCCTATACCAAGACATGGCTACTGCCAGACACTACCTCACAATAGCTCTCTATCAGGACACCTCACAATAGCTCACTGTCACTATGGACACCTCACTAACCACATCCCAAGCTCTTGGCTGTGAGGTCTCTACCTACTGGCCATGACTTTTCTGCAGAACAAAAGCAGCACGTAATGATACCTGCGTTTTTGCAGCATTTTTTTTCAGCACCCGTTCAAGGCAATGGGTGAAAAAATACTGAAACAAGTGACATGCTCCATGTCCAAAAAACGCAGCAAAAAGCAAAATCTTGATGACACAAAAAAACAATGTGTGTGCATGAGATTTCTGAAATTTCATAGGCTTTGCTGGTAATGGAAAAAGCAGATGAAAATTAGCATAAAAAAAGCAGCAAAAACGCCCTGTGTGAACTTACCCTAAATGTGTCCCTGGTCATGTTCTGCACATAACACAATTCCTGGCCAGGGTCGGGAGAATAAGTGCGTATATAGATAAACAAACAGTGGTTTGCACTTGCTGATTTTTCTGAGGTAACTCATTTCCCTGCCTGTTTTATCACAGGAGTGTTTGTCACTAACTTGACTCCAGCACGCTGAGCTTGGCATAAATCGTGACAGAAATGCTCAATCCTGTGATAAAACAGGCAACGAAATGTTTTACCTGACAGAAAGCACCATCTGCAATTTTGGGCTGTCCTGCCTGTATCCTCTCGTTTCCTCCCTGGGCCAGGAGCTGTGGCATGTGCCGAACATGCTCCTGCACAGTGAGACACAGCCATTACACAGGGAATAGGAGCACAAACTTTAAGATTATCTCAGCACAGGAACATTTTGTGATCAGACCGTGGCTTCACAAAAACCACAAACTGATCGAAAGGTTCTTCAGCTCTATCAGATTCTCCAGTCCTTAATGTTAATTGCCATATTGCAGTCGGGTTCAAAGTGAATACATGGGTGCTATTCTCATCCATGGTGCGAGCAGTCGTTCTACAGTGTTATATAGCATCTAATAGGGCAGATGAGTTTATTACCTGCAGAATTCCCATTACCAAGGATCTTTTCTGTGTGTTTCACTGCTGTATTCAGAAAATGTCTATTTTTAATATTTATAAAGCAACTTTGTAATAAAAAATAGTTGAGTTATACAATCATTGTGAATCTCTTCAGATCCATAAACTATGCATAAACAGCACAAAGTCAAAGAAATTCAACTAGTGGCTCTTGGGATAACAATCAGCTTTATTTACATCCAGGGAGGCGTCACATGTATGGAGGGTGCCATCGTCCTAAACCAGAACCACATCCACCTCACGAGTGGAGAACATGACAGCCATCTCCAATACTGAATGATCTTACAGCCACACCTAAACAAAACTGCCTGCCACGTGTAACCTGAATCACTGGTACAGTATGGAAGCAGCTGTTAAAGCACTCACATAGTAAATGGACTCCATGGTGCCAGTTACAGCAGCATATTAATGGGATCTGTGTAGCACATCTATACAGCCTGTATTAAACAATGCCAAAAACCTTCTCTTTACACAGCTCTTCCCTCTAAGCCCATCATTCCTAAATCGTATTGCTCATTGGCCTCCAGAATATCTTTTGCAGCTCTTTTCATGGTTAAGCATTTTTTATTTATTTTTTTAAAGAGGGTGTTTCGCTCATCCTCTGCAGGCATGCACCATCTCCTTGCTTCAGACCGGTGATGTCATTGTGCCTGTGGCCTGAACTGTGTACTTTCCAATGCTACTAACAGATAGCTTTGCCTCTGCAGGAAGAGCTCTAAAGCTGGATAGAATTGGGAGCCAACAGTGCACATTAACAATCTATCCCCAGCGCAGTGCTTACAAGCTCCATAGATAAGGGCTTGTAAGCACTGCTGTAAATAATAAGAAAATAGTATCATTTTTAGGGAAACTACATATTTTTAATAAATTGGAAAGTTGCTTGTTTTAGATATTGAGAATCCGAGTTTTAGCTAGATGGTCAGAATTATACAAATGCGCCAGGATCTATAACTATATTGAATAGTTATTCATATAGGCCTCTCCAAACGACCCTTTTAAAGAAATCTTCCCAGAATTAAAGAAATATAGAAGATTAACAACCGTAGTCATTCTACAACCTACCTCACGATAGCTGCAAACAACATTTCTGTTGGCATGGCTAAGGGAATCCAATATTATATAGCCAGTGGTAGGAGATGCAATTCCTATCAAGCTGACCAACTTGAATCAATATATGAAGCTCAACTGGAGAAGAACAGAAGGCTTAAATAGGGCTCTATCACGGTATAGAAGCATGGATGGACAGTAAATTGCTGATCACATTTACAAAGATTACACTCAAATTTCAATGGGATTTCAAGAGCTGAGCTCTCGGTTGCAATTTGCTGGTCTCACATTTGTTCTGTCTTATAGTACATAACAAATAACCACCTTGCTCATCAACAGGCTATATATTACAAAGATATCTTTTTTTTACTTGCCTGTTAACCAATTATCACATGGTCTCACTGGGTCTTCCTCAAAAGATTAGACACCTCACATTAAAGGGCCAACATTCATATATATGTTGTATATCTGTAGTTCAACAATCCATGAATGATCCAGATCATGTCCCAGTTGCCTTAGTGCTTCCCCATGAAGAACAAGGAAGGTTGTCCTACATACTCAACTACTGCAGAATTTTATCATAGGGGCCTCTTCAGAAGTCGAAGAGATGCAAGAAACAAGATGTATATACCAAACATTCTTTCTTGGCATTCAATATTTTAGGAGATGGTATGAAATTGATCTAAAATAGATATGATCAATGAACCTCAACATCAAATAAGTCACTATGTGTATGATAATTACATAGATCACTGTTCGATAGATTTTCAGCACTGGAACATCACCTCTGAGCTGAAGTGAGCTTGTTAGAGCCACATCTTCTTTAATGAAAGGCAATATACTGGAGATAGTCAATGTTGATGCCACACATGGAGAATAAGAGCAATGATGCCACTATTGGCATCTATATTCTTGAATAATAACAGGAAATTAAACACTTGGTTAGATATTATTAGCGATTTGAACATCACAATGTTGGCGAGCCGTGTAAAATATTACATTGAAAAGCAGACCAGTCAATGAGAGACCTTTCGAATAAGGCTTTTTAACTTTTACCCCAATCTTAATCTATTTTGAGATCATCTACCTAAAGGCATCCTGGGAACTATATTTCCCATAATGCCTATGGTCTATGAACTCAAAAGCTTGTACAGTACAACTAGTGAAATAGCAGGGCACAGTTACGATCGGTGGACAATGGCAGAAGAAGCTCCATTTTTGTCCACATGGATAACAGTCTGAGCACCTTCAAATGCCCTTCTCTGAGAAAGGAAGTAAGTCACGTGATGGGGTAAAGTGAGAAAGTCATTGTTCTTCCCCGACCACTCCTGATTGCAAGTAGACATCAATTTTCAGATGGAGAAGGTTGGGAAGCCTCTCATGCACTCCTCTGTACATTGGTGGTTGGGAAAAGTACCACAGTCCATCTACACCTGGCATTGGTCACAAGGCTCTGCTGCTCGCTTTCTCAGCTCTTTAACTTGGAAATGACGGTGAGTGCTGGTGTCCTGTTGGCGGTGAGGGATTGAACCACGGCGGCCTAATTCTGTTTCGACACGAAGGAAGGCCTTGACACGATGTTGCCTTCCTTTTCCATCACTGTAATCCAGCACACGACATTCATAGGTTCCTTCATCTGAAATCTTCACATGAGACAAGCGCAGTTTGTGTGAAATGTTGCTGCCAAAGACCTTTACCACCTATGCAGAAAAGATAAGAGTTTGTTACGAGCAAAGCCACCCAAGAAGAATACACCTAATGCCTCAGGATGAAATGTACATGTAAACATAGAGATGGAGCTTGAAGTTCATCAACCTGGATAGAGAGTAATGACAGCTACCCCCAACTGTGTCTAGAATATGTTGGTTTTGTATAGTTAATGAGTTAGCTGCTTCCTTACACATCTGACACCGCATATCTCAAGGAAAATGGGGGTGAGAAAGGTAAAATATCAGCCAATTTCCAAAATGAAAGATGTCGGCTAGAAATCAAGACTATTCCAGTAGATATCAGATAAGTGGTAGACACTCTGCATCCTGCAATACAATTCTGTGAGGCCCACAGGCTATAGTGTAGTGCAGAAGGGGCAGGTTAATACTAAAGGTGCTCTGTTGGGCCATCTTTGATCCCAATATGTCATCAGAATAGGGGGTCTGTGGCGGCCATGAATGATTGTGGTTATCTTTTTTGTGGTTTAGCCAAGCAGCTTGCCGTTACAGAAACTTACACTACAATGGAGAAAGAGCCATGCACACTTAATCCCTTCCTTACCCATTTTTTCCAACAGGTAGGAATCTTAGAGGTGGAATTGGCAACTATAGCTTAGATATGCCATAACTATCTGAGAAGGTAACAGCCTAATGGTGGCCCTTTGGATTTGTTCATTTTGACAATGTGGCCATTGGCCAAAAAAATTGGGTTTTTGGCACATGACATTAACCCCATGAATTTTATTGTAAGTCTTGTGTAGCAGCATGCGGTGTTCTTTTTTACAGCCAAAATGCAGGACTAAAATAGTAACTTTTTTTTTCACATAATGTCTTATTGGTAGGTCTTTATGTAACACTAGACTTAGAGTTGTCCCATAAACAACATTTATTTACCTATCTACAGTATAGATAGACCCTAATAATCCCCAGAACCATGGAAGGGCAAAATTCACTTTATAAAGGAGCAGTAGTGAGTTGTCCCATAAACATTGTGGATCATCTTTCTGCAGGAGATGTAATAAATGCATGATGTCTTGGCTTCTGACCACCGGTAGCCCCACAAATTCTGAGAACTGGGGTCCCAAAGTCTTCTCTGTGATTAGAGTGATAGTGAAAATATGCTGTCAGTTATCTATTAATGGTCTATAGGAGTGGAGTTCGCACATTCCCTCTATCGCGTCATTCACAGAGGGGGACTTTAGGATCCCTGTTCTCATGACTGGTGGGGGTCCCAAACCATACATCACCTTTGTTGTAGATAGATGATCAATAAAATTTATGCGATAACCCCTTTAAACTTACTTGCTCAGCAATGTTGGGTTATCCCTCCATTAATCCTAAAGACCCTTCTAGGATGCTCGATAGATTGCAGGACTGTATAATTATCATACCACCGTTATTCTATATCTCGCTTCTTCATCACAAGTCCCTGTACTCAGGCAATACCCATTTTGTGAATCATCCTGATTTTCCTGGTTCAAGATTAAAATACTACAACTAACCTAAAGATTGACAAAGAGTAATACGAGGGCAGACGACTCCTACCAATGATTTATAAGTCACCACAACACCTAGGGGCATTGTAATTGCTGCCATTAGTAGATGCCATCCGGCATCTGTAACCTAGCTAAGGTAATAGCTAAAGAGGTTATTAAAGGCATCTCAAGGACATATATTTCCAGGTAATGTTTTATTTATAGGGGGACTATGCTCCTTAAATAACATCGTAGGGAAAAGATACCTTAATAACCTGAAATAAGAACAATGCCTTATACATTGTATTTGAGATAGTCAACAGGGGGTTTGAGATTGACCACTGGAGACTGCAGACAATTATCTCAATTGAAGAATAATGCGTTAGATACACTCTAGTGCACTCTCTAATACACTCTAGGTGTGGATATTTACTATTCCATCGGTACATTTTTCGACATTAGCGTTTGTAGGTTACTTTATTAGCTTTCAATTAACAGACTACAATAGGATACTAACACATTGGTGACAGGTCGGGGTGCCTAATGTAGGAAGGTGAGCTTCTGTAGTCCTCCTGACACATCACTCCTCCGATGGTACAGAAGATTAGGTGTTGATAATAGATCTACATCTTTTACTTGATTTATCATTATTGGATGTGACAAGTGACCTTTACATGACTTTACTCAAATTTGAAACCTAGCCATAAGATGACCTCACAGTATGACAGGGCCTAATATACAAAATCCATTTCAAAAACTTAACAGAGCTCCTATATTAATGTTCAGGTCCCAGCAACTATTTAATGTAAGGAGGACTTTTTTTTTTTTTTTGCAATAGTTGTGTTACAGGTTACAACAAAACTCCATGAAGTCATTTCATCTGATGTCCCATTGTGCAATACGTGTAGCCTAAATCTGCAATTATCAGTTCATTTACTGTATTTTTTGGATTATAAGACGCTCCAAATTAAAACTCACCCCAAATTTTGAGGAGAAAAATAGTAAAAGAAAAATTTTTCTTTAACAAAATGTGGTGCTTCTTATAATCCATACGTCTTATTGCTTACCGGGGGTGGTGGCTACAGTGAGGAGGGGTCCCAGGGTCGCTGCTGGAGGAGGCAGGAGTGGGGTGATGCCGCAGGCTGGGATGAAGGGGTGTCTGATGTACAGTGTGCAGCTGCAGGTGTCTGGTGCTGCGGGTGACCCCGGCGCTGCTGCCCGGGGTGTCCAGCGCTGCGGGAGGCTCTGCCGACATTTCGTGAAAGGCCAGAGCCCCCTGCAGTTCCGTGGTTTCCTGTGCGGTGGACTCTGGGGAAAATGGGGGGCGGCAAATGTGCAGATGGAGATCTCGGTAGCCAGATCTCGGGAGATGATCTCATCTCCCGAGATCTTGCTACCAAAATCTCCATCTGCGCATGCTCCGCCCCTGGTGGCCATTTTCCCACAGTCCACCACACAGGAAACTGCGGGGGGCTCTGGCCTTTCACAAAATGTCAGATGTGACCCCCACAGCATCGGGCACCCTCTCATCCCAGCCTGCAGCAATGGTACCGTCAAGGTATATAAGCATTATAAGACGCACCACCATTTCCCCCCCCAAATTTTTGGGGGAAAAAAAGTGCGTCTTATAATGTGTAAAATAGGGTACATCAGCAGCTATGGGTCTTCACACTTTCCCTTTAGCAAACTCCCCAAGTGCAATGATTGTCCATGATATCCACTGATTTATAAATAGGTAATAGTGTGATCATACAAATGTGGACAGTAAACTACAGTAACAGAACATTCCTAAAGGTAGGGCAATATATAACAAACCATTTTCAATCCCCACACTTCTGGTTGTTTTGTTAGCCTAAGCCTCCTTAAGGCTACCTTCTAAATTAATGTATATATTCCCCCAATGAGACAACACTTCAGTCAAACTCTCCCATCCCTGCCAAGTACAGCTCTCTCTCTCCTACAGAACAAGATCAATAAAAAAAATCTCTGCGGCTAATTAGCTTTCCTTCCAAATTGATCTGCTCCTGGTATTTGCCATTCTGTGAAATGTAAAGCTTACCCCTTCCGGAAGAAAAGCAGTGTAAATCAAATTAATGTTCTGCTCCGGCCGTGCAAGCTAGATCCCCATTAGTGTTCTTCAAGATGCTCGAGGGCAAAAGGCCAAGTCTGGGCAGTAGAGAGAAGGACCGATGGGGCTTTATAGTAAAACATTGGAAAAGGGGAAAATCGCCTTACTATAACGGACTATATGTATAGAACACCAAATGAAGGTAAATTCATTACTATACTATAAGAGGGTGTACCATGCTTTTTCCGTTTGTAATAGTAAGGTTTGCTCGGTTCTCAGCAACACAGAACATACTGATAGAGTTAAGAATCCAATTCACAGAAGTAAAAGAACGCCCTTGTGACACTCTCCCAGTTCAGTGATTCATTGTAGACACACCACTAGCAATATGAAGTAGGTGTAAGGTGGGAGGACTGCATTTTAGTATGGTACATGGTTTTCTGTCACTTTACCTACCTTGCTTCTATCCCGCTCACCACAGGTCTTCTTGTGAGGCTTGCTTTTGTTGTTTGGTTTTATAACTATTTGTGTCTTTATTGTACAGGTTCTGATGGCTTCTGGTATAGATATACATAGCTGTCTGTATGCCCACGCTGACATGGCGATGGAGAAGTATGGCCTACAGAGTCCAAAATTGTTTGGGGATCACATGTGAGTTAGGCCCTGAAAGCACGAGAATGTATAGGCGTGGGGATGCCTTGTGGCTCAAATGGGCAGAGAAAACATTTAATAGAAAGATAGTGACAGGGTGAAATGCCACAGCGATAAAGATGCCAAAGTGGGAAGACAACTGGCTCCCCACAAAGTCATGGCCATGGATGGAGAAGAGTTCCTCTGACTAGAAAGAAGAGTCGATGAAGCAGTAAAGGTAGGAGCCTACCACAACAGTGCTGAGATGGATCAATGAGAAACCCAAAGCTAATCGGTAGTGCAGTACTTATGTAGATCCTGACAAGTATAAAACCCTGCATTAGGGAAGACTCTGGCAGACAATAGATAGTCCAGAAAATCTCCATTACCATCTGTGTTGTCATTGTGGATTACAAACAGTACACAACTTTAGGCCAATGTTGGCCAAATGATGGTTTAAACAACAGCCATATCCCCGATACACAGGAGCGCTGTGCTCCCTATGACAAAACCACTGACCGACATCTCTGTCGGTGGCTTATCTCTGGGAAAACAATGCAATTGGCAATCTGAAATCAGTCATGCCTAATCAATATCTCCCCATATGATCAGTTAGCGAACTCCTGTACACATTAGAGCATTGGTTGAGCCAGTCATAATGCGAAGTGAGGCCAACACTAGTGTAATAAGTATGGCGGCTTAACAGTCTAGTAGGCGTGCCACTAAGGGTTTGTGCACACGTTGCGGATTCTGCTGCAGACCCGCAGCGGATTTGGCCCTGTGGATCCGCAGCAAATTCGCAGGCATTGTACAGTACAATGCAAATCAATGGGATTTAAAAACAGTGCACATGCTGCGGATTTTTCCCTCGCGGATTTGCTGCAGTTTTAAATCTGCAGCATGTCAATTCTTTCTGTGGATTGCGCAGCGGTTTGACACTTGTTCCATTGTCCAAGTGTCAAACCATAGGAAAACCGCAGGTCACTTTACCTGCGGTTTTACCTGCAAATTCGCGCTGAAAAATCCACAGATGATTCTGCACTGTGCGCACTCACCCTTACAATGAAGACTGCCTGCTTCCTCATGTAGCCAGAAAACTGTGCTTAAAAGTCAATAAAGACAGTTTTTCTTGCACCTAAAGCCAGCATTAGTTATGACTCTGCATACATGCATGCCTATACTGATACAGGCTTTCAAACATGTGGATATATTAGCCCAGCTCACCAGCCAGTACCCTCAAATTAATTTATTTTATTTACACATCATATTACTATTGGTGTATTACAATAAATCACTGAAATAGGTGAGTACCACAAGTGTGCTCTTTATCTTCCGCGAATTGACTTGTATTTCCAAAATCAGCGCCCCTCTTCTAGATCAGTTGTCTCTGGTACTGCAGCTCAGCCCCCTTCACTAGTCACAGCCCACATACAAGATTGCTGCTGTAAAATACATAGTAGCATAGTTATTAAGGTTGAAAGAAGACTTTAAGTCCATCTAGTTCAACCCATATCCTGTCCTAACTTGCCCTAACATATTGATCCAGAGGAAGGCAAAAAAAACCCATGTGGCAAACAGTAAACTTCACATTGGGGGAAAAAAATTCCTTCCCGACTCCACATACGGCAATCAGACTAGCTCCCTGGATCAACGCAATATTAAGGAAACTAGTGTGTATATACCCTGTAATATCCTTTTCAAGAAAGGCATCCAGTCCCCTCTTAAATTTTAGTAGGGAATCACTCATTACAACATCATATGGCAGAGAGTTCCATAGTCTCACTGCTCTTACAGTAAAGAATCCGTGTCTGTGAGTATGCTTAAACCTTTCCTCCAGACGTAGAGGATGCCCCCTTGTCCCCGTCACAGGTCTAAGAGTGAAAAGATAATTAGAAAGGTCTTTGTACTATCCCCGCATATATTTATACATTGTAATAAGATCACCCCTAAGCCTTCGATTCTCCAAACTAAATAACCCCAAGTGTAATAACCTGTCTTGGTATTGCAGACCCCCCAGTTCCCTAATAACCTTGGTCGCTCTTCTCTGCACCTGCTCCAGTTCAGCTATGTCTTTCTTATACACCGGAGACCAGAAATGTACACAGTATTCTAAGTGTGGTCGCACTAGTGACTTATATAGAGGTAAAATTATGTTCTCCTCCTGAGCATCTATGCCTCTTTTAATGCATCCCATTATTTTATTTGCCTTTGCAGCAGCTGCCTGACACTGGCCACTAAATGTGAGTTTGTCGTCCACCCATACACCGAGGTCTTTTTCAGTGACAGTTTTGCCCAGTGTTTTACAAATAAGCACATAATTACACATCTTGTTTGTTCTACCCAAGTGCATGACCTTACATTTATCGCCATTAAAGCTCATTTGCCATTTATCAGCCCAAGCTTCTAGTTTACAAAAATCCTCCTGTAATAGAAAATTGTCCTCCTCTGTATTGATTACCCAGCAGAGTTTAGTGTCATCTGCAAATATTGAAATTCTACTCTCTATGCCCCCTACAAGGTCATTAATATGTTAAAAAGAAGCGGGCCCAATACTGACCCCTGTGGTACCCCACTGCTATCTGTGACCCAGTCTGAGTGTGCTCCATTAATAACCACCCTTTGTTTCCTATCCCTGAGCCAGCTCTTAACCCACCTACACATATTTTCCCCTATCATGTATCAACCTTTTGTGTGGCACTGTATCAAAAGCTTTTGAAAAGTCCATGTACACCACGTCCACTGCATTCCCCTTGTCCAGTCCGGAACTTACCTCTTCATAAAAGCTTATCAGATTAGTCTGACAGGAACGGTCCCTTGTAAACCCATGTTGATATTGGGTCATGAGATTATTCTTCTCCTGATACTCCAGTATGGTATCTCTTAGAAAACCCTCCAGGATTTTACCCACAGTTGAGGTTAAACTTAGTGGCCTATAATTTCCAAGTTCAGTTTTTGTCCCCTTTTTGAATATTGGCACCACATTTGCTATACGCCAGTCCTGTGGTACAGACCCTGTTATTATGGAATCTTTAAAGATTAAAAATAATGGTCTATCTATGACACTGCTTAATTCCTGCAGTACTCGGGGGTGTATCCCATCTGGGCTTGGGGATTTGTCAATTTTAGTGATTTTTAGACGCCATACTTCCTGCTGGGTTAAGCAGGTGACATTTAATGGAGAATTTTTATCCCTGATCATGTTATCTGTCATGGGATTTTCTTGTGTGAATACTGTTGAAAAAAAGTCATTTGGCATATTGGCTTTTTCCACATCCTCATCCACCATTTCACCCAGACTATTTTTAAAGGGACCAACACTATCATTTTTTAGCTTCTTACTATTTATGTAGTTAAGGCTGGTTTCACATTTGCGTTTTTTAGCGCTGGAAAAAAACGCACACCTGCGCATGCGTTTTTTCCCCTATATTTAACATGGGTGCGCATACCTGCGCACTGGTCAGCGCATGTATGCGATTTTCATGCGCTGCGTTTTTTTGGGGTGTGCGATTGGATTTTCCAGACGCAGCATGTTGCATTTTTTGGCCCTGCAAAAAAGCGAATGCGCACATATGCGCACGTTTTGCGCTAAAAATGGCCATTATAGCCTATGGATGCGCATATGTGCGCACTGGCATGCTCATGTATGCGTTTTTTTGCATATGCGTTTTTTTTTTTAAACCATGGAATTTAGGGGTTTGGGTTAGAGTTAGGGTTAGTTAAGGGGGTTTAGGGTTAGGGTTATGGTCAGGGTCAGGGTTAGGGTTAGGGTCAGGGTTAGGGTTAAGTATGGTTTTGTTAAGGATTAGGGTCATGGTTAGGGTCAGGATTAGGGTTAAGTATGGTTTTGTTAAGGGTTAGGGTCAGGGTTAGGGTTAGGGTCAGGGTTAGGGTCAGGGTTAGGGTCAGGATTAGGGTTAAGTATGGTTTTGTTAAGGATTAGGGTCAGGGTTAGGGTCAGGATTAGGGTTAAGTATGGTTTTGTTAAGGGTTAGGGTCAGGGTTAGGGTCAGGGTTAGGGTCAGGGTTAGGGTCAGGATTAGGGTTAAGTATGGTTTTGTTAAGGATTAGGGTCAGGGTTAGGGTCAGGATTAGGGTTAAGTATGGTTTTGTTAAGGGTTAGGGTTAGGGTTAGGGTCAGGGTTAGGGTTAAGTATGGTTTTGTTAAGGGTTAGGGTCAGGGTTAGGGTTAGATTCAGGGTTAGGGTTAGGGTCAGGGTTAGGGTCAGGGTTAGGGTTAGTTAGGGTTTAGGGTTAAGTATGATTTGGTTAAGGGTTAGGGTCAGGGTTAGGGTTAGGGTCAGGGTTAGGGTCAGGGTTAGGGTTAGTAAAGTCATGGTTTGGGTAGTGTGAGGGGCCACCTAAAAATGTTGGAAAAAAACGCAAACGCGGTAAAAACGCGCTAAAAACGCATACAAACGCATAAAAACGCTGCGTTTTTTTCATGCATGCTCATAAAAATGCTTGAAAAAAACGCAGCAGTTGTATGCTTATGTATGCGTTTTTTCAATGCGTTTTTTTGCGGGAAAAACGCGCTGCAAAAAAAAGCAAGTGTGAAACTAGCCTAAAGAACATTTTGGGATTATTTTTACTTTCTCTGGCAATGAGTCTCTCTGTCTCAGTCTTTGCTATTTTGATTTGCTTTTTACAGAATTTATTTAATTTTCTGTATTTATTTAATGCCTCACTACTACCTACTTGCTTTAATTCACGAAATGCTTTATTTTTATCTCTTATTGCGCCCCTTACAGCTCTATTTAGCCATAGCGGTTTCCTCCTACTTCTAGCATGTTTATTTTCATACGGTATATATTGTGCACAGGTCCTATTCAAGATGCTAATAAACGTCTCCCATTTTCTTTGTGTATTTTTATGTCTCAGGATATCGTCCCAGTTAATTGCACCAAGATCATCTCTCATCTGTTGGAAATTTTCATTAGATTCATATATATTATCATGAAGGATGGGTTTTAAGGATGATTTTACATATAAACACACGCCTCCCCCTCGCTTATTTGTTCGGTCATTTCTGAACAGACTATAGCCCTGTAAATTAACCGCCCAGTCGTGGCTCTCGTCCAGCCATGTCTCAGATATCCCCACCATGTCATAATTATGCTCCAACAACATTAACTCTATTCCTCCATCTTGTTGGCGAGGCTTCTGGCATTAGTATACATGCACTTTATGTATCTCTCTGTACCTCTATTCTTTTTTAATTTATTAACTGTTCTAACCCCACCCCCCCATGCCATCCCCACCCCCAATTTCATTATTTGTGCCCAGGTCTCTATCTGCACTGGCTTCCCCTCCTATAAAAGGAATACCCTCCCCCCCCCCGTCCCTAGTTTAAACACTCCTCAACCTTCTAGCCATTTTCTCCCCCAGCACAGCTGCACCCTCCCCATTGAGGTGCAGCCCGTCCCTAGCGTAGAACCTGTAGCCAACTGAGAAGTCGGCCCAGTTCTCAAGGAACCCAAACCCCTCCTTCCTACACCAATTCCTGTGCCACTTATTAACCCCCTAATCTCCCGTTGCCTCTCTGGCGTGGCACAGGAAGTATTTCCGAAAATACCACCTTGGAGGTCCTTGCTTTAAACTTAGAGCCTAATTCCCTGAAATCATTTTTAACCCCTTTCCTACAATGGACGTAATATTCCGTCCATGTGACCTGGGACCTAAGTCCCATGGACGGAATATTACGTTATGCCCTTTAATGCGACATCGCGACTTAAGTCGCGGTGATCGCATTAAAATGCTGACGCCATCTTACCTCAAGATAGATGGCCTCGGCATCCCGGGCAGTCTCCGCCCTGGCCTGCCCCTCTGTGAGCTGTGATTGGCTGTTCAATTCAGAACAGCCAATCACAGCGCTTCTCTTTGTTTCAGCCAGATTGGCTGAAACAACAGGATCCTAGGCTAGGATCGAGTACCGATATACTCGATCCTAGGACTGGTGCCTGGCGGAGAAAAGCCCCCAGATTGGCACGATCGCCGATCTAATCGATTGCGCCAATCGCAGCGCACAGCGGCTCAATATCGCCGCTGTGCCCTGCCGGTACCGGCCCGGATTGGTGCTGTAATAGCACCGATCCTAGGCCGGAGCCTAGGACAGGCCCAGCAGGGCCTGCTGGAAGTGGTTGGCGCAATCGATTAGGTCGGCGATCGCGCAAGCCACAGGGCACAGCTGCGGTCACGCTGTGACCGCTCTGTGCCCTGCTGATGACTTGGCCATGACCTGCATAGGAATCGGAGCTGTGAGCTCCGATCCTAGGCAGTTACCATGGTCACCAGGCAGAGCAGGGATTGGTGAGATCGATGTAATCATTCGATCCCACCAATGACAGGTCACAGCAGCGATGTGACCGCTCTGTGACCTGCCCCTGACCTGTCTATGTCTGCAGGGGTCCTCACTCTAGCTGAGGATTCCTGCAGAGAGGTCGGACGTAGCAAGAGCTCCTGTGCTGGGTATTGTGGTGCCACAGCTTGTAGCATCACAATCCTATCTTCATCCCCCCTCCACCCCCCCTTTTGCGCTGCCTCCGTGCGCAGCCGCCGAGCGTTGATCGGTGACGCAGTTCACCGATCAACACTCGTGCTCACTTTTTATTCCTTAGCCCCCTTTGACGCACATGACTTATCAGAGCTTGTACCTGCCGTTTTTCATTTTTTTTCACCCCTTTTTGTGCCACCTAACTACAACCCTAACTGTTGATCCCTGCCCGATCTCTATTCATCCACCCCAATCCCCCTCTTTTTACCCCCCTTTGCGCCGTTTCCGTGAGCACATTTAGCAGCCGCCGAATTTTGATAAGTGACGCAATTCACTTATCAAAGTTTGTGCCGGCTGTTTTCCATTTTTCTTTTTCACCCCCCCCCCCTTTGAGCCACATCTGTGCACACATCCAGCAGCCACTAAATTTTGATAAGTGACACCGCTCACTTAGATCTAGGACCTGCTGTTTTAGACTTTTTCACAGGTATTTTGCTCCCCATTTCCTTTTAGCTTTTTCTTACAGGATAGTGTGCACCAATCACCAGCCCCCCCCCCCCCCCAACACATACACAGATATAAATAAAGTACACCCCAGCACCATATTTACACAAAAAAAATGTCCCCCCCATCACGTTCCTCCCAACAGCGCTATTCAATGGAGGAGGCATATGCTTTACTTGCCTCCGACACTGATAGCGAGGATGACGATCCGACTTTTCTTTATATTTCGGATTCTTCATCCTCTTCCCCCTCATCTTCCTCCTCGGGTCCTGCGGAACCGTCACGCAGACGCTCCAGGACAGAAGATGAGGCAGCGCCCACCATGCCCGCAGCTGATTCAGCAGACCCTGTGTGGACCTTGCCCCCCGAAAATTACAAGCCACTGATTCCTGATTTTGTGGCAGAATCAGGAATCAAGTTTGACACCACCGGCCTCACAGAAATTGACTTTTTCAAAGTCTTTTTCGCTGAGGATTTTGATAACCTCATGGTGGAGCAAACTAATTTGTATGCTCGGCAATTTTTGGAGCAAAACCTGCGCTCATCCTATACTAACTGGTCTCCTGTGGACGCAGTTGAAATGATGCAATTTTGGGGCCTGGTCCTCCACATGGGTATCCTGAAGAAGCCTGAAATTCCGCAATATTGGAGTGTTGATAGTTTATACAACACTCCAGTATTCCAAATGGTCATGGTCTGGGCTAGTTTTCAGGCCATCCACAAGTTTCTGCATTATAACGATAATGCACAGTGTCCCGCACGAGATGACCCCAACTTTGACCGTCTGTTCAAAGTTCAGCCGGTCATCGAACACTTCAACAAAAAGTTTGCTGAAGTGTACGTGCCCCAAAGGAACATCTGCGTGGATGAGTCCTTGGTCCATTTTAAGGGCAGGCTCGGATTCCGTCAATACCTGCCCAGTAAGAGGGCCAGGTACGGAATCAAACTATAAGCTGTGTGAGAGTACCTCAGGGTACACCCACAGGTTTAGAGTGTACGATGGAACGGACACCAGGATTGAACCCCCTGAGTGTCCTCCTGACCTGAGAGTGAGTGGGAAAATTGGGATTTGGTGCACCCACTGCTGGATAACGGTTATCATCTCAACACTGGTAACTTTTATACCAGTGTCCCACTCTACAAATCCCTCTCTGCGCAAGGTACCACAGCTTGCGTTACTGTGCGCAAAAATCAGAGAGGCCTCCCGAAGACGCTACTTGGGCAGATGCTCCGAAAAGGTGAGAGCAGGGCCCAATGTATTCTACCACCTGCTGGTGATCAAGTACAAGGACAATAGGGATGTCCTTCTCTTGACCACCATACACGGTGATGGCAGCCCCCTCAGCACTGTACGGGGTACCTCTGCACAGGTCAGCAAACCTGAATGTGTGCTGGGGTACAATAAAAACATGGGGGGCGTTGATCGCTCCGATCAACTCCTCCAACCGTACAATGCTTTGAGAAAGGCCAAGGTGTGGTACAAAAAGCTGGCCGTGCACATCATCCAATTGGCAATGCTCAACGCGTTCCTGCTGTCACAATGTGCACACCACACCGATACGTCGTACCTTGAGTTCCAGGAGGTAGTGGTTAAGGCCCTGATGTTTGGAACTCTGGAAGGAGCGGGCCCCAGAACTTCCGGAACTGAAGGTGCTTGTATTGTACCAGGTCAGCATTTCCCGGGGGAGGTCCCGCAAACTGGTAAAAAAGGTAAAATCGCAAAAAAGGTGCAGAGTATGTTACAAAAACGAAATACGCAAGGACACCATTTATCAATGCGACACCTGCCCCAAAAAACCTGGCCTGTGTATGAAGGATTGCTTCAAAACCAGGGGAAGAGTCTTGAGGCGATCATTTGCATATTCCCAGTGCCTTCTGGGATAAGTGAAGAGTCTCCGCGAGCTCAACGATCACTGGGTTTTGGCCATTGCAGCTGAAAAGAGGAAATCGGAAAACCAGTGGAAGAGTCTTGAGGAGATCATTTGCATATTCCCAGTGCCTTCTGGGATAAGTGAAGAGTCTCCGCGAGCTCAACGATCACTGGGTTTTGGCCATTGCAGACTTGATAAACGAGGAGGAGGTGTCACATTGTATGTTAGAAACGCGTATATCTGCACAGAGATTGAAGCTTCAGAGACTGGGAGTTCTGTGGAAACTGTTTGGGTAAGAATACAAGGACAGAACAATGGAAAGGACACCATTGTAGGCATTTACTACAGGCCGCCTGTGCAAGCTGAAGATATGGATGAACTCTTTATGCATCAAATGGCCAAGTTCTCCAAAAAATATGACATAGTTGTCATGGGAGATTTCAACTATCCAGACATTTGTTGGGAATCTCTCAGGCAAAACTAACAGGTCAAGGAAATTCTTATCCTCTCTTGCTGACAACTTTATCTTCCAAAAGGTAGGGGAGAAAACAAGGGGAACTGCTACCTTGGATCTAATCCTTATAAACAGGGAGGAGATGGTTGAGGAGGTAAAAGTGGCTGGGACCCTAGGAGGTAGCGACCATGCTATTTTAGAATTTTGGATAACTAGAGGAGGAAGACCTGTGAAGACTCAGACGTCAAGGTTAGATTTCAGAAAGGCAGATTTTAAGGGATTCAGAAAGAGAATTGGAGGGATCCAATGGCTGGATATCCTTAAAGACAAAAATGTCCAGGAAGGATGGGAAATCTTGAAAAATGAAATTCTCAAAGCACAATTGTTAACAATTCCGAAAAGAGAGAAGAATAGGAAGCATTTAAGGAAACCAGGATGGATGAACACAGAACTTAAGCACATGCTAAAAAGGAAGAAAAAAATGTTTATAAAAATGGAAAGAGGGAGGCATCTCTAAAGAAGAATATAATGCTGTCTGCAGAACCTGCAGGGCACAAGTCAATTATCTAAAGCTGAAAATGAATTGAGGCTTGCAAGAGATGTCAAAAGCAATAATAAAAGATTTTGGGGATATGTCAAAAGTAAAAGAAAAGTCAAATATGCTATAGGATTTTTACAGGATGAAAATGATGAAATGGTACGACAGGATGTTGAGAAGGCTGAACTTTTAAATTCCTATTTTGCATCTGTTTTCTCTCAGAAAGGAAATGAAACATCAACTGTTCTTCACTGTCCTATTAAGAGAATAGAAGAATCCAGGATATCTATAAACAGAAAGATAGTGAGGAAACACTTAGCTAACCTAAATGAATTCAAGTCTCCAGGTCCAGATGAATTACACCCCAGAGTACTGAAGGAGATAGCAGAAGAAATTTTTGAACCCCTCTCCATAATCTTTGAAAATTCTTGGAGAACAGGAGAAGTGCCAGAAGACTGGAGAAGAGCAAATGTTGTTCCTATCTTCAAAAAGGGGAAGAAGGTGGACCCAGGCAACTATAGGCCGGTGAGTCTGACTTCTATACCAGGAAAGATCTTTGAACAAATTATTAAACAACATGTATGTCAGTACCTGGATAAGAATGAAGTGATTAAACAGAGTCAGCATGGGTTTTTAACAAATAAGTAATGTCAGACTAACTTAATTTCCTTCTATGATGGAATCACTGATTGGGTGGATCAAGGAAATGCTGTAGATATAGTATATCTTGACTTCAGCAAAGCATTTGACAAAGTCTCTCATACAATCCTTATTGAAAAAATGACTAAGTATGGAATGGACAAGGCAACTGTTAGGTGGATTCATAACTGGCTTAGTGATCGGACCCAAAGAGTGGTCGTAAATGGCTGCACATCCAGTTGGAAGAATGTCTCAAGTGGGGTACCACGGGGCTCTGTCCTGGGCCCTGTATTGTTCAACATCTTTATCAACGATTTAGATGAAGGAATTGAGGGTAAACTGATTAAATTTGCTGATGACACAAAGCTAGGAGGGATAGCTAATACTAGAGAAGAGAGAGAGAGGATTCAAAAAGATATAAATAAACTGGAGAAGTGGGCAGCAACTAACAGAATGGTTTTTAACAGGGAGAACTGCAAAGTACTACATCTGGGCAATAAAAATGAAAAAAGCATATACAGAATGGGAGGAATAGGGCTAAGTGACAGCACATGTGAAAAAGACTTGGGTATACTAATAGATCACAGACTGAATATGAGTCAACAGTGTGATGCAGCAGCAAAAAAGGCAAATGCAATTCTAGGATGTATTAACAGAAGCATACAGTCTAGATCACGTGAAGTCATTATTTCCCTCTACTCCTCTTTGGTCAGACCTCATCTGGAATATGGTGTCCAGTTTTGGGCACCACATTTTAAAAAAGACATCAACAAACTGGAGCAAGTTCAGAAAAGAGCGACCAGAATGGTGACCGGTCTGCAAACCCTGTCTTATGAGGAAAGGTTGCAGGATTTGGGAATGTTTAGTTCGCAAAAAAGAGAAGACTGAGAGGAGACTTAATAGCTGTCTACAAATATCTAAAGGGCTGTCACATTGTAGAAGGATCAACTTTATTCTCATTTGCACAAGGAAAGACTAGAAGCAATGGGATGAAACTGAATGGGAGGAGACACAGATTAGATATTACAAAAAACTTTTTGACAGTTAGAGTGATCAATGAGTGGAACAGGCTGCCACGAGAAGTGGTGAGTTCTCCTTCAATGGAAGTCTTCAAACAGAGGCTGGACAGACATCTGACTGGGATGATTTAGCGAATCCTGCTTTGAGCAGGGGGTTGGACCAGATGGCCCAGGAGGTCCCTTCCAACTCTACGATTCTATGATTCTAAAATTGTACCACACCTCAATGCACTACTAAATTACTTTACCTGAAACAGTTGGGGCACATCTAGATAAGTTCCTTGGGGGTCTAGTTTCCAAAACAATGTCACTTGTGGGTTTTTTTTTACTGTTTAGGCACATCAGGGGCCCAGCAAATGGAAAATGACGCCCGCAGACCATTCCATCTAAGTATGCATTCCAAAACGTCACTCCCTTCCAATCCCCGACATGTTCCTAATCAGTTTTTTCCCACATATGGGGACCAGCGTACTCAGGACAAATTGGACAACAACTTGAGTCCAATTTCTCCTGTTACCCTTGGGAAAATTAAAAATTGGGGACTAAACGATCATTTTTGTGGGCACAAAATAGGATTTTTTATTTTCACGCCTGGGCAGTATAAACTTTAGTGAAACACTTGGGGGTTCAAAGTTCTCACCACATATCTAGCTAAGTTCCTTAGGGGGTCTAGTTTCCAAAATGGGGTCACTTTTGGGGGGTTTCTACTGTTTAACCACATCAGGGGCTCTGCAAACGGAACATGACTCCCGCAGACCATCCCATCAAAGTCTGTATTCCAAAGCGTCACTTCTTCCCTTCTGAGCCCTGACATGTACCCAAACAGTAGTTTTCTCCCACATATGGGGTACCAGTGTACTCAGGAGAAATTGAACAACTTTTGGGGTCTAATTTCCCATGCTACCTTTGGGAGAATAAAAAATTGGGGACTAAACGATCATATTTGTGGAAAAAATATGATTTCTTTATTTTCACACCCGGGCATTATAACTCGTGTGAAGCCCTAGGGGCTTCAAGGTGCTCACAACACATCTAGATAAGTTCCTTAGGGGGGTCTAGTTTCCAAAATGGGGTCACTTGTGGGGGGTTTCCACTGTTTGGGCACATTGGGGGCTCATCAAACGCAACATGGCGTCCAATCTCAATTCCAGCCAATTTTAGTTTGAAAAAGTCAAACGGCGCTCTTTCCCTTCCGAGCCCTGCCGTGCGCCCAAACAGTGGTACCCCCCACATATAGGGTATCATCGTACTCAGGACAAATTGGACAACAACTTTTGGGGTCCAATTTCTCCTGTTACCCTTGAGAAAATTAAAAAATTGTTGCTAACAGATCATTTTTGTGACTAAAAAGTTAAATGTTAATTTTTTCCTTCCATGTTGCTTCTGCTTCTGTGAAGCACCTGAATGGTTAATAATCTTCTTGAATGTAGTTTTGAGTAGCTTGAGGGGTGCAGTTTTTAGAATGGTGTCACTTTTGGGTATTTTCTGCCATATAGACCCCTCAAAGTGACTTCAAATGTGAGGTGGTCCCTAAAAAAATGTTTTTGTAAATTTTGTTGTAAAAATGAGAAATCGCTGGTCAACTTTTAACCCTTATAACTTCCTAACAAAAAAAATTTTGTTTCCAAAATTGTGCTGATGTAAAGTAGACATGTGGGAAATGTTATTTATTATCTATTTTGTGTCACGTAACTCTCTGGTTTAAGGGCATAAAAATTCAAAGTTTGAAAATCGCAAAATTTTCAAAATTTTTGTCATATTTCCGTTTTTTTCATAAATAAACGCAAGTTATAGCGAAGAAATTTTATCACTAAAGTGAAGTACAATATGTCACGAGAAAACAATGTCAGAATTGCCTAGATCCGTTGAAGCGTTCCAGAGTTATTACCTCATAAAGGGACAGTGGTCAGAATTGTAAAAATTGGCCCGGGAGTGAACGTGCAAACCACCCTTGGTGGTAAAGGGGTTAAGGACCTACCTCTAACTTTGTCACTTGTGCCAATGTGCACCATGACCGCTGGATCCTCACCAGCCCCTCCCAGTAATCTGTCAACCCGATCAGCGATGTGTCGCACTCGAGCTCCAGGTAGGCAGCACACCGTTCGACGATCCCTGTCTTTGTGACAGATTGCCCTATTTGTTCCCCTAATAATTGAGTGCCCCACTACCAGAACCGGTCTGGCCTGCCCTGCTCTCCTATTTCCCCCCTTACTGGAGCAGACACTCCTCCGGCTTTCAGAGGACATGCCTTGCTGCAGCAGTGCTACTCCTGCACTAACACTCCCCTCATCTGCCAACTTAGCAAACTTATTGGGGTGTGCCAGATCAGGACTAGCCTCCCTGGTGCTCTTCCCTCTACCCTGCCTTCTAACTGTCACCCAGCTAGCTGCTTCACTGTCCTGCAGCTCCAACCTAGCATCCCCCCCCTTCTATCCCATTGAGCGTCTGCTCAGTGAGCAGAAGACTCCTTTCCAAATTGTCTATGGATCTCAGTGTTGCCAGCTGCACATTTAGATCTAGTATCTGGGCTTCCAAATGCACAACATGCTCACATCTCGCACAGCAGTATGCACCCTCGACCGGCTGCTCAAGGATTTCATACATGCGGCAAGACGTGCACTGGATGGATGGCGTTGGCAATAGTGGAGCACATCCTAATGGGGATTGCACCAGACAGAATAGATAAGCAAAAATAAAATAAAAAGTATTAATAAAATATTACAGTAATTCAGTAATACCTCCCTTGGAAACTCCCTGAATCCAAAGTCACTGAATCACAAGTCACACACTCACCATAGTTCGCACTTACGGTCAGGTCACACTCAGCTTGTTCACGCTCGCTCAGGCAGAAGATTTAAAAGTTTTTTGTTTTTTTTCCCCCTTTTACCAGCACACCACCCTGATGCTCAATGCGCTTCCAAAAGGAGTTGAGCCCCAACCAGCTGCCCCTTATAAACCCTTAATTATGAACTCCCACCCTTAATTAACCCCTTGTGAATAGTTACACCTCAAGATTTAAATGCAATATAGTTAACCCTTAAAAACACAGAGTAAAATAAGAGATTAACCCTGTAGAGAGAGAGAATAGGTTAAACAAGCCCCCCAAAAATTGAACAGGTAGAAAGCACTCAGCAACCCTCAATTCAGCAACTCACACAGGTATTTGTAAAGGGTTTTCCAAATACCTCTTCACTGAATCACAAGTCACACACTTACCACAGTTCGCACTTACGCTCAGGTTACACTCAGCTCGTTCACACTCACTCAGGCAGAAGATTTAAGAGTTTTGGGTTTTTTTCCCCCTTTTACCAGCACACCACCCTGCTGCTCAATGCACTTCCAAAAAAGCAACTTTATTAATTATATTCTAAGTTAATTACAACATGTAAAGCAAATTGTCCTTTTTATGTGACACTCACACTTATCTTAGTGGCGCCTTTCTCCGGAGTCCCTGGTAGAGATTTTAACTGCAAGATAAAATTAATAAATTAAGTTAGATAAAGCAATGTCAATAAGAAGTCATATCTCTCCTTTACCGCCAGCACCCTGATTCCATGCTATAGCTTATCGTAATGAAGCAATCTAATACCACAGGGAAGCTGGCAATAGAGGGAAATTTATCAAGACTGGAGTTGATTATGTCCTGTTCCAGGAGTGACCAACACTGGATCCACAGGGATGACTGCTGGTAAATATGCCCCATATCATGGCCATAAAACCAACCAAATGAGGTGTGATGGTGTGATGTTATGTGGATATCATTTTTTGTATATTCCTATTTTTCTATTTCAGTTATTTTCATAGTGTTTTTCTTATTACATTGTAAGTCTACAGCCTCATTGTATCTGTCTCTTGATGACCCCCTGTAGTGCATTAATCCCTAAGGCCCTTTGTTCTCCTCTGAAAACCTGGAAACCGCCCCAACTTGTTTGACTACCCCTGGACAAGGAAGGGGGTGGGGAGAACAGCAGCTGGACAAGTCAGTTCCGGTGTGGACAGGATCGTGTACAGACAGCACTTCAGAGAGAGAAGGACCCATTTTTATCCCCTGGTGGTAGAGTTTTGGAATCTCGTTCCCTGGACATTTTATCTTGATACTGGACTGCATTCTTATTCTGGACTATCTTATCCTTTGTGTGGTGGACTGAATATGGACCTTTTCATATTTTTGCCTGAATAAAGGTCTTGGAATTGTTCACTCTTCGCTTGCTCTGTTGATTGTGTGATACCAGAGAAGGACCCCGTGACATGAGGGTTCAGATCTCCAACGTTTTTATACTGCAGGTCAGAGTGGCCCAGCACCTGCGCACTGCAGTACTGCAGCATTACAGAATGCTATAAATAAGCCCTGAAAGGCAGTGGCCGCATGTTATATCAGCCAAAACTGATGACAGGTTCGCTTTAAACTGTGAGAGATAGAATATTAAAAAAAAAGAAAATCACATTGTATAATTTTACATAACTAATTTGCATTTTATTACATGAAATATGTATTTGATACAATATAAAAACAGAACTTAATATTTTCTACAGAAACCTTGGCTTGCAGTTATAGAGAAAAACTTTTCCTGTAGTTCTTGACCAAGTTTGCATGGATTTTGGCCCATTCCTCTATACTGATCTTCTCAACATCTTTCAGGTTTTGGGACTGTTACTGGGCAACACTGAGTTTCAGCTCCCGCCAAAGATTTTCTATTGGGCTCAGATCTGGAGAGTGGCTAGGCCACTCCAGAAACTTGAAATGCTTCTTACGGAGCCACTCCTTAGTTGCCCTGGTTGTGTGTTTCTGGCCATTGTCATGCTGGAAGACCCAGCCACGACCCATCTTCAGTGCTCTTGCTGATGGAAGAAGGTTGTTGGCACAAATCTTGCGATACATGACCTCATCCATCCTCCCTTCAACAAGGTGCATTTGGCCTGTCCCCTTTGTAGAAAACCACCTCCAAAGTATGATGTTTCCCCTACTATGCTTCACGAATAGGATGGTGTTCTTGGGGTTGTACTCATCCTTCTTCTACTTCCTAACACGACGAGTGAAGTTGACACCAAAAAATTCTATTTTGGTCTCATCTGACCACATGACCTTCTTCGATGCCTTCTGTGGATCATCCAGATGGTAATTAGCAAATTTCAAAAGGCCTGGACATGTGCTTGCGTGAGCAGGGTGACCATGAGTTTCCTGCAGGATTTTAATCCATGACGGTGTAGTGTGTTACTAACGGTAACTATTGAGATTGTGGTTCCAGCTCTCTTCAATACATTGACCAGATCCTCCTGTGTAGTTCTGGGCTGATTCCTGACATTTCTCAGAATCATCCTTACCTGACGAGGCGAGATCTTGCATGGAGACCCAGCAAGATAGACAGTCATCTTGTGTTTCTTCCATTATCTAATAATTGCACTAACAGTTGTTGCCTTCTCACCAAGCTGCTTGCCTATTGTTCTGTAGCACATCACAGCTTTGTGCAGGTCTACAATTTTGTCCTAGTTGTCCTTAGACAGTTATTTGATCTTGGCCATGTTGGAGAGGTTGAAGTGTGACTGAGTGTGTGGACAGGTGTCTCTTATACAGTTAATAAGTTCAAACATGTGCAATTAATCCAGGTAATGAGTGCAGAGTAGGAGGGCTTCTTAAAGAAATACTAACAGGTCTGTGAGAGCCCGAATTCTTGCTGGTTGGTAGGTGATCAAATACTTATTCCATGCAATAAAATACAATTTAAATATGTAAAAATCATATAATGTGATTGCCTGTTTTGTTTTTTTTTGTTTTCAGATTCTGCCTCTCACAGTTGAAGTTTATATACAAAAAAAAAATTACATACCTCTCCATATTTTGTAGGTGGGAAAACATGCAAAAATCATCATTGTATCAAATACTCATTTTCCCCACTGTAGATACATTCATTTGGGCTTGTTATATAGAGACATGTAAGCTTTATACCCATAATCAGCCGACATACGACCCAATACACTTTCACTTACACCCTATAAGGTCTTCTGAGGTTAATCTATTGGGGATGAAATCATTGCATGCTTAAAGGCCTCTTTGTATTTATAAGGATACACGTGTCACGAATAAAGTATGGTCTGTGATGAATTGTGGCCTAGGAGCCTCAAGTTTTACATCTAAGTGCTATACGATGTACAAAAGCAAAGGCACAGTGCAAGATAAATGCTTTTCAGTATATTACCCATGCAGAACTGAATAAAACGCACGTGTGTGTGTATATATATATATATATATATATATATATATATATATATACACACACACACACACACACACACACACACACACACATACACATACACACACACACTGTACAGCTCTGGCAAAAATTAAGAGACCACTTCCAAATGTTCAGTTTGTCTGATTTTTCTCTTTATAGGTATATTTTTGAGTAAAATGTAAATTGTTCTCTTAGTCTATAAAACTTCTGACAACATGTCTCCGAATTTCCAAGCAATTCTTTTTTTTTCTGAAAAGGAGAAATGGTCAAAATTTTAAAAAAAAAACCAATGCTTTCAGACCTCAAATAATGCAAAGAAAACAAGTTCATAATCATTTTGAAACGACAATACTAATATTTTAACTCAGGAAGAGTTCAGAAATCAATATTTTATGGAATAACCATGATTTTTAATCACAGCTTTCATGCGTCTTGGCATGATTTCCACCAGTCTTTCACACTGCTTCTGCCGCAAAAATGTAAGCAGTTCTTCTTTGTTTGATGGCTTGTGACTATCATCCTCTTGATTACATTCCAGAGGTTTTCAATGAGGTTCAGGTCTGGAGAATGGGCTGCCCATCACAGGGTTTTGATGTGGTGGTCTCTTAATTGTTGCCAGAGCCAATATAAAATATGTACAGTATACAGCAACACTCATAGCATCGCAGCAAAACAGCTCACATTGAAGGTCACGACATTGCAAAGTACTTATCATCTGCGGCTGAGCTTATCTGCATTCATCTCAATATCTCCAATATGTAATTACTACCTGCATAGAATCTCTAAATTTGTGGCTAAACGGACATTTATATTGATATTTTTTTTCCTTGGCTTTGTAACGGTAGTGGCTATATCCAGTAAAATCCTGAAGGGTAGTTATACTATTCAGGACGCTATATCCTATATGTCCCAGCATGGACCTACAAATGACACAGAAAACGAGCCCAATTGTAGCAAAAAACCCTTGCCGAATAGGTACACTAGATGTTGGTTTGAGAGTATGTCTACGAAATGTATATCCCTATAATACATGCTGAAACATTTGTGACTGATACATTTTACTACAAAGTCCTAAATCTTTAAAGAGAACCCTTCACGTTATTTATTTTTAATTTAAACTGGAGCACTTCCTCTGAATGGCGCTCCTCCACTGATTCTGGAACAGTTTTTCCTAATTTTCTGCGCTCCTCCTTTCCAAAGTTATACCCCCGTAATAATAGTGCATATTTTCCTTTCAGCCAACTGGGCGTGTGCCTCAGAACTTCTCTGTAGGCCTTTGTTTTTTCTCCTCTGACACTGTCCAATCAAAACACAGCCGCTCCCACAAAGAAGCTGCATGGTACACGCCCAACTGGTTGAAAGGAAAAGTTGCACCATTATTAGCAGGTGGCATAACTTTAGAACTGGGGGGCATAAAAGAGAAAAAGACTCCCAAATCAGTGGAATAGCACCAAATGGAGGAGGCACGCAGCTAAAATAAAAAAAACTCTGAAAGGTCCTCCTAAATGCAATCACACTTGGGACAATCTCTATTTGTTGGACGGTCTCCTAACCATAAAGGGTGTCCAGCGATCAGATGCAAATCCTGGTACAGGTACAATCCAGCAGCAAGGGGACAATTCTGATGCAGGGCCACCATTGGCAAACTAAAGCGATACACTGTTCCTAATAAAATCAATGGAAGATTAAAGAGAATATATCCTCAGAAAATGCTCCACTATTTAAAACAGGTTTATCAACTTGCCTGTTATTAAAAATCTGCTCCATTCTCAAATAACGAAGGAATTTTTCATTTTATAGTTTATTGCCTAGGTTACGTCCAACCTCTGCAGTCTATCAGAGGTGGCCTGTTTCCTAGGCAAGGAGCACCGCTTTTACAGCTTCTTTCTTTACAGCTACTGGCCCAAATTATCAATCACTGAGCACACACAGGTCCGCAGCAATCAGGTAGCAATGAATGCTCCTGAAAACACAATTAATGAGGCAACTCTTTTAATGAAGGAATTTAGTGGATATACAATATTATATATTACATCAATTTCTCATCCATCCACAATAAAGTAGATAGAAGACACGATTTATAATTCCGCAGCATTGTCTTCTCCAAGCCTCTAGATAGAATAGCATTTACAATAAGTCTTGGTTCTGCACATTTTTCTCCATGTCTGCCATATTTTTATTCTAAAGCTGTGTAATCTCTTTGAGAAATGGGATCTTATACCATAGGCTGGCTCTGAGCCAATTTCAGTGTGAGTGGGTGCTTATGTGAGGAATATGCTGAATATTAGCAGTCACCGTCCATACACGCCACACTCTCCACCTCTCTTATATGGTTTAAAGGGGACAGTCCCAAGTAGTAAAACAATATGCCTTTAATCCACTTCAATCAAGCACATATAGATGTTATGGCTGAGCAACGTCAAGCAAGTTAAGGAGGATATCCAGGACTTTAAAAAAAAAAGGGCATGGAGTTGCTAACAGAGGTAGCTACCTGCCCTACCGGCGCCAGTCACTGACCGCTCCTGCCAGAGATTCAGCTACTCCCTGTCAACAGAACACCAGTTTCTCTTCCTGTTGACGGAGCAGGACTACTGGTGTCATGCTGATTGACAGCCAGCTTCAACCAGTTAGGCAGCGGAAGCCAGCTGTCGATCAGCATGACACCAGTAGTCACTCACGTCATGTCAATGGGAAGAGAAACCACTGCTCTGTTGACGTGACGTGTGACCACTATGTGCTGGTGGAGAAGACCAAGCACAACAAGCAGGTAGGTAGCCTATTAGTGCTTGGGCACATTTTTTTTGTTTTTAAGTACAGTATATCCCCTTTAAGTTCAATCGAAAATGGGTAAATAAGTGGTTGCCATGCTGATGCTTAAGGAGGACTTGTCACCAGGTCCGAAGTGGCCAGTTTTTGCTTTTAATTTATTCCCCCCTGAGCATTACCTTTATTGCTTTTTTTTTTGTTTGTTTTTTAAATCCGACATACTGCTCCAGAGACATAGCACTTTTTATTTAGTGCTCCCGATATGTTCATTTTTATGATCTTCCAACAGGAAGATTCTCTGAAGGAAGGGTGTACAGGCTGCTCTGCATATATAGCCTATGAACGACGCCCCCTTGGTTAAGACCATACACATTACCATATTAGGCGCACTAAAGAAAAGAAAAAAGCAATATAATCAGCAGAGCAGCAGTAATAAAATAAAAGCAAACACTGGCCACTTTTCACTTAGTTAAAGTGTTTGCCTAATTTACAAAACTACCTCATTAGTGAAATCCGAATGAATGGAGGGAGTCTCCTTTTCTAAAAATCCTTATCTTATAGTCAGAAAATGTTGGTCATATTATCTCTTTCTCCAGAAGGGCCCACCCAAACCTGCATTACACAGATAGTTACTGTGAAAGTCAATGGGCTATGTAATGTTTTACTTTCCCTTAGATGGAGCTGCCAGGAGATAGAAGACTACAACAGGCCTGCACCAGAAATGAAATGTGTTGGTTCTGTGCTTGGTTTTACTTTCCAGGGTACAGCATACAGCAATGGGGGACATTATGGGGCAATGGGTACATTATGGACCTACAGTAGACAGGGGGCAATTTGGGACATTGAGGCAATTAGGGTGCAATTGTGAAACGGTGTATAGTATAGTGTACAGTGGGTGGACTTTATACAGAGAGGCAGTTCGGGGGAGATATTGAGAGGTGCAGTTTGAGGGGACATTATGGAGAGGGGGAGTATGTGTGAGGGAACATTATGGAAAAGAGCTGTGTGAAGGAAATCTTATGGAGAGGGTCAGAGTGGGTGTGAGATTATGGAGAGCGATAGTGTGGAGGGGACATTATGAAAATGGGAAGTGTGTTTGGGGACATTCTTTGCCACTCTGTCCTGAAGCCAAGCATCCCGGAGTCGCCTCTTCACTGTAGACGTTGACACTGGTGTTTTGCGTGTACTATTTAATGAAGCTGCCAGTTGAGGACCTGTGAGGTGTCGACTTCTCAAAGTACAGACTCCAATGTACTTGTCTTGTTGCTCAGTTGTGCAGTGTGGCCTCCCACCTCTCTTTCTACTTTGGTTAGAGCCTGTTTGTGCTCTCCTCTGAAGGGAGTAGTACACACCATTGTAGGAAATCTTCAGTTTCTTGGCAATTTCTCTCATGGAATAGCTTACATTTCTAAGAACAAGAATAGACTGTCGAGTTTCACATGAAAGTTTTTTTTTCTGGCCATTTTGAGAGTTTAATGGAACCAACAAATGTAATGCTGATTCTCAACTAGCTCAAAGTAAGGTCAAGTTTATAGCTTCTCTAATCAGCAAAACTGTTTTCAGCTGTGCTAACATACTTGCACAAGGGTTTTCAGGGGTATTCTAACCATCCATTAGTCTTCTTACACAGTTAGCAAACACAAAGAACCATAAGAACACTTACCTGAGTGATGGTTGTTGGAAATGGGACTCTATACACTACGAACATATTGCATTACAAACCAGACGTTTGCAGCTAGAATAGTCATTTACCACATTAACAATGTATAGAGTGTATTTCTTAATCATTTAATGTTAGCTTCATTGGGAAAAAAAACTGTGCTTTTCTTTAAAAAATAAGGAAATTTCTAAGTGACCCTAAACTTTTGAACGGTAGTGTATAACACAAGCTTGAAAAATGATTTTAAAATCCGAAATGTTGGCCTACTGAAATGTATGTTCAGTAAATGCACTCAATACTTGGTTGGGGCTCCTTTTGCATCAATTACTGCATCAATGCAGTGTTGCATGGAGGCGATCAGCCTGTGACACTGCTGAGGTGCTATGGAAGCCCAGGTTGTTTTGATAGCAGCATTCAGCTTGCCTGCATTGTTGGGTCTGGTGTCTCTCATCTTCCTCTTGACAATACCCCATAGATTTTCTACGGAGTTAAGGTCAGACAAATTTGCTGGCCAATCAAGCACACTAATACTGTTGTTTTTACACCAAGTACTGGTAATTTTGGCAGTGTGGACAGGTCCCAAGTCCTGCTGGACTCCAAAAAGCTTATAGGCAGAGGGAAGCATGAAGTGCTCTAAAATTTCCTGGTAGATGGCTGCGCTGACTTTGGTCTTGATAAAACACAGTGGATCTACACCAAGCAGATGACATAGCTCCCCAAACCATCACTGATTGTGGAAACTTCACACTAGACCTCAAGCACCTTGGATTGTGGCCTCTCCACTCTTCCTCCAGACTCTGGGACATTGATTTCCAAATGAAATGCAAAATTTACATTCATCTGAAAACACCTTGGACCACTGAGCAACAGTCCAGTTCTTTTACTCCTTGCCCCAGGTAAGACGCTTCTGGCATTGTCTATTGGTCATGAGTGGCTTAACACAAGGAATGTGACACTCGTAGCCCATGTCCTGGATACGTCTGTGTGTGCTCTTGAAAAATGACTCCAGCAGCAGCCCGCGCCTTGTGAATCTCCCCCAAATTTTTGAATGGCCTTTGCTTAACAATCCTTTCAAGACTGTGGTTATCCCAGTGGCTTGTGCACCTTTTTCTATCACACTTTTTCCTTCCACTCAACTTTCCATTAATATATTTTGATACAGCACTCTGTGAACAGCCAGCTTCTTTAGCAATGACATTTTGTGGCTTTCCCTCCTTGGGGTGTGTGTCAATGACTGCCTTCTGGACATCTGTCAAGTCAGCAGTCTTCCCTATGATTATGGAGCCAACTGAAACAGACTAAGGGACCGTTTTAAACACTTAGGCTAGCTTCACACTAGCGTTTTGGGCCGCAGCGCACGGCTGCCACTAAGCCCCAGCCCCTCCGTCATCTCCGCCTAGTATCGCACACGGCTGCATGCGATCTGCACACCCTATCTTTAGCATAGGGTGCACTGACCGTGCGCTAGTAGACTTTTGCGTGCGCTGCGCCCTTTGGGCGGTGCTCCCAGCGCACCAAAATGCAACAGGGTGCATTCGGCGCACACCGGCGCACCATCAAAAGGGCGCAGCGCACGCAAAATTCTACTAGTGCACAGTCTGCGCACCCTATGCTAAAGATAGGGTGTGCAGATCGCATGCAGCCGTGTGCGATACTAGGCGGAGATGACTAGAGAGGGCGGGCACGGGGCGGGGCTTAGCAGCCCAAAACGCTAGTGTGAAGCTAGCCTTAGGAAGCCTTTGCAGATGTTTTTGTTAATTATTCTAATTTACTGAGATAATGACTTTTGGGTTTTCATTGGCTGTAAGCCGTAATCATCAACATTAACAGAAATACACACTTGAAATAGATCTCTCTGTTTGTAATGACTTTATATGAGTTATAATTTTTGTATTGAAGAACTGAAATAAATTAACTTTTTGATGATATTCTAATTTACTGAGAAGCACCTGTAGATGTACATTTTTTGTGATACTGCCCGAGTCTCATTACTGCTATGGTTCCTGTATGGTGGTCCATAGTCTGACGATAGCTGGTAGCAACAACTCCCAGCATTTTCTTACCATTGTTAACCCCTTCCTGACATCAGACGTACTATCCCGTCCATGGGACCCGGGCCCCTATGCCCATGGACGGGATAGTACGTCTACCGCGATCAGCAGCGCCCACGTGGTGAGCGCCGCTGATCGCGGCCAGGTGTCAGCTGATTATCACAGCTGACACCCGGCACAATGTGTCAGGGGCGGTCACGGACCGCCCCCGACACGTTAACCCCTTGCACACCGCGATCAAACATGATCGCGGTGTACCGGGGGTTAAAGGGAAGCATCGGCAGGGAGGGGGCTCCCTCCGTGCTTCCCTGAGCCCCCCACTGCAGAGCAATGTGCAGCGCTGCTGCGGGGGGGCTACTTTCCTGCAGGCCCCCGAATCCAAGATGGTGACGGGGGCATTCGGGGGCCTGCAGGAAGCTGGCTTCCTCAGTGCCTGCAAAGCGCAGGCATGAGGAAGCCTTCTGCACTGCCTGTGACAGATTGCTGATCTGTCACAGTGATCTGTGATGTGACAGATCAGCGATCTGTCACAGGACAGTGATGTCCCACCTGGGACTATTTAATAAAGTTAAAAAAAAATAAAAAAAAAAGTGTTAAAATAAAATTTTTAAAAAAATCGCCAAATAAGTTAGAAAAAAAAAAATATTCCCCCAAATAAATCCATTTTTTGGAAATAAAAAAAAAAAAACAATAAAAGTACACATATTAGGTATCGCCGCGTCCGTAACGACCCGCCTTATAAAACTGTCCCATTAGTTAACCCCTTTAGCGAACCCCTTAAAAAATAAAAATAAAAAACGAAGCAAAAAATAATGATTTATCATACCGCCAAACAAAAAGTGTAATAACGTGAGATCAAAAAGACGCATATAAATATCCATGGTACCGCTGAAAACGTCATCTTGTCCCGCAAAAAACGAGCCGCCACACAGCATCATCAGCGAAAAAATAAAAAAGTTATAGCTCGCAGAATAAAGCGATGCAAAAATAATTATTTTTTATATAAAATAGTTTTCATTGCATAAAACCGACAAAACATAAAAAAACGACCTAAATGAGGTATCGCTGTAACCGTACTGACCCGAAGAATAAAACCGCCTTATCAATTTTACCGCACGTGGAACGGTGTAAACGCACCCCCCCAAAAGAAATTCATGAAACGCTGGTTTTTGTTCATTCTGCGTCCCAAAAATCGGAATAAAAGCGATCAAAAAATGTCACGTGCCCGAAAATGGTACCAATAAAAACGTCAACTTGTCCCGAAAAAATAAGACCTCACATGATTCGGTGGGTCAAAATACGGAAAAATTATAGCTCTCAATATGTGGTGATGCAAAAACTATTTTTACAATAAAAAACGTCTTTTAGCGTGCGACAGCCGCCAAACATAAAACCCGCCATAAATAGTAAATCAAACCCCCCGTTATCACCCCCTTAGTTAGGGAAAAATAATAAAATAAAAAAAAATGTATTTATTTTCATTTTTCCATTAGGGTTAGGGTTAGGGCTAGGGTTAGGGCTGAGATTAGGGTTAGGGGTGTGTTGGGGTTCGGGTTGGAATTAGAATTGGGGGTTTCCACTGTTTGGGCACATCAGGGGCTCTCCAAACGCAACATGGCGTCTGATCTCAATTCCAGCCAATTCTGAGTTGAAAAAGTCAAATGGTGCTCCTTCCCTTCCAAGCTCTGCCATGCACTCAAACAGTGTTTTACCCCCACATGTAGGGTATCAGCCTACTCAGGTCAAATTGCAAAACAATTTTTGGGGTCCAATTTCTCCTGTTACCCTTAGGAAAATAAAAAATTGGGGGCAAAAATATCATTTTTGTGGAAAAAAATGATTTTTTTATTTTCACGTCCGAGCGTTATAAAATTCTGTGAAGCACTTGGGGGTTCAAAGTGCTCACCACACATCTAGATAAGTTCCGTGGGGGGTCTAGTGTCCAAAATGGGGTCACTTGTGGGGAGTTTCAATAGTTTAGGTACATTAGGGGCTCTCCAAAGGCAATATGACACCCGCAGACCATTCCATCAAAGTCTGCATTCCAAAACGTCACTACTTCCCTTCCGATCCCTGACGTGTGTCCATACAGTAGTTTTCTCCCACATATGGGGTGTCAGCGTACTCAGGACAAATTGGACAACAACGTTTGGGGTCCAATTTCTCCTGGTACCCTTGGGAAAATAAAAAAAATGGTGACTAAAAGATCATGTTTGTGGAAAAAATACGAATTTTTTATTTTCACGCCCGGGCGTTATAAACTTCTGTGAAGCACTGGGGGGTTCAAAGTGCTCACCACACATCTAGATAAGTTCCTTGGGGGGTCTAGTTTACAAAATGGTGTCATTTGTGGGGGGTTTCCACTGTTTAGGTACATCAGGGGTTTTCCAATCGCGACATGGTGTCCGATCTCAATTCCAGCCAAAAACGTCAAATGGCGCTGCTTCCCTTCCGAGCTCTGCCATGCGCCCAAATAGTGGTTTACCCCCACATGTGGGGTATCAGCGTACTCAGGACAAATTGCACAATAACTTTTAGGGTCCTGTTACCCTTGGGACAATAAAAATTGGGGTGAAAAGATCATTTTTGTGGAAAAAATATGATTTTTTAATTGTACCGCTGTACGTTATAAACTTCTGTAAAGCCCTTGTGGGTTCAAAGTTCTCACCACATATCTAGATAAGTTCCTTGGGCGGTCTAGTTTCCAAAATGGGGTCACTTGTAGGGGGTTTCCACTGTTTAGGTACATCAGGGACTCTCCAAACATGACATGGCGTCCGATCTGAATTCCAGCCAATTTTGCATTGAAAAAGTAAAATGGCGCTCCTTCCATTCTGAGCTCTGCCATGCGCCGAAACAGTCGTTCCCCCCCACATATCAGGTATCAGCGTACTCAGGACAAATTGCACAATAACTTTTGCAGTCCAATTTCTCCTGTTACCCTTGGTAAAATAAAAAAAAATTGAACCTGAAGTATTTTTTTTGTGAAAAAAAGTTAGATGTTCATTTTTTTTTTTAAATATTCAAAAAAATTCCTGTGACGCACCTAAAGGGTTAATAAACTTCTTGAATGTGGTTTTGAGCACCTTAAGGGGTGCAGTTTTTAGAATGGTGTCACTTTTGGGTATTTTCTATCATATAGACCCCTCAAAGTGGCTTCAAATGTGATGTGGTCCTAAAAATAAAATGGTGTTGTAAAAATGAGAAATCGCTGGTCAACTTTTAACCCTTATAACTTCCTAACAAAAAAAAATTTTGGTTCCAAAATTGTGCTGATGTAAAGTAAACATGTGGGAAATGTTAGTTATCAAGTTTTTTGTGTGCAGTATCTCTGTGATTTAAGGGCATAAAAATTCAAAGTTGGAAAATTGCGAAATTTTCAAAATTTTCGCCAAATTTCCATTTTTCTCACAAATAAACGCAAGTTATTTGAATGAAATTTTACCACTAACATGAAGTACAATATGTCACGAGAAAACAATGTCAGAATCACCGGGATCCATGGAAGCGTTCCAGAGTTATGACCTCATAAAGGTACAGTGGTCAGAATTGTAAAAATTGGCCCGGTCATGAACGTGCAAACCACCCTTGGGGGTGAAGGGGTTAAAGAAGCACTTCCATGAAAGTTTTTATCCTCTTAATATATTGCAGTCATCATATTATATAGCACTGTGAACTTACAAGTGCTCATTTTACCTTTCTACACAGCTAATTATTCTCTTTTCACTGCTGTATGTAGAAACAGGAAGTCTCTAGTCCCTGCAGAAACCATTCCACTCTTCAACTCCTTACCCATCTGCTCCGCCCTTCCCCCCCTGCAATTGACTTTTGCAGTAACTGATGAGTCATACAGGAAAAAATAACCTCCTGTTTCTACATAGAGCTTACAAGGATTTAGGAAGTCAGTTTTCAATCACATCATGTCATAAACCTAATGGAAAATAGAAGAATTAAAGTGAATCTCTCAGGTCTGTGTCCTCGAATCCAGCACCATTCGGCTAAGTGTGATTAGACTCCCTCCCTAATCAGCCCTGTATAACGTTATTCAATTAACTAAATGCTTTAAAAAAGCATTTATAACCTCCACTTTTCCTTTGCTAAAGAGGGCTTTGACTAGTCGATGGGGCGTTAGTTCCCCCAGACTAGTCAGCCCTCTTTACATGTTATCACGCCCCTGTGGGCGTGATAAAATAATTTGCATGAGCTGGCCTCATCGCCAGCTCATGCAAATCTGTGCACGCGCGCTGCTCATTCCGGCAGCTTCACTGCGTCTCTGAAGCCACTAAGGATTCAGACGTATGGGTGTCATACTGAACTCGACAAATCAGATGTGCTTTCTTACAGAACAGAAGAAATACAAAGTAATGTCTTTAGCCTACTAGGCCATGAACAGACTAATTATATCTTTCAGGAGGGCTATGTCATTGTTATAAACCCTGACCTCTTACATCCCCGCAGTATTGTGGGCCCAGCGCCAGTGGGAATTGTTGAAAGGGCAAAAGCGGTTAGGAGGGTGTTTGGAGGGAAGGTTAAATCTTTCCTCAAAGACTGTGGAGTCGTGGATAGACATAGAAAATCTATCAATGGGTTCCATTGGTAAATCCAATAAGAGATATCATAACAACAGACGCAAGCACGACTGGATGGAGGGGCACATGTAAGAGAGGATGTGGTCCAGGGAGTGTGGATGAACCATGAGGAAAATAAATCTTCCATCATGAGGGATTTATTGGCTGTGAGGAAAGCATTAGAAAAGTTTCTCCCTGTCCTTCAGGGCCGTCATCTTCATATATTGTCGGACAACCGGGTGACAGTTGCTTATATAAAGCATCAAGGGGGAACAAGATCCCACTCCTTGATGAAGATAACTGGGGACCTTTTTTGCTTTGCAGAGCAACACCTCTTCCCTAACAACACTACACATAAAGGGGAAAGAAAACGACAGGGCAGATTTCCTGAGTCAGAATCAGTTAAGGCAGGGAGAGTGGTCAATGAACCCTGCGGTGTTCCAGCAGATTATAGGTCTATGGGGGGGGTCCCAGAAATAGACCTGTTCACCAACAGAGGAAACAGGAAAGTGGACAGTTTTTCTTCTCTAAACCCAAAAAAAAAAGCCTTATGCAGTAGACGCCTTCCAGATATCATGGGGTCCGGCTTAGTCTGCGCCTTTCCCCCTATAGTGATGATACCATCCACTCTGTGGAAAATCAGGGAAGATCAAGCAAAAGTGATGTTAATAGCCCCATTCTTGCCCAAAAGACCATGGTTTTCTTGGTCAGCCTTGGAGGCGCTGTACAATTATAATTTAGCAGCTAGTAGTTACATTATCCGGTTTATTAAATCCTGCCATAGATCTATACCAATCCCTAGTCCAAACATTCCTCCCTGGGATTTGAATTTAGTTTTGTAACAGTTGACCAAAAGTCCTTTTGAGCCCCACCAGGAAATGTCCATTAAAAATCTCACTTTGAAGGCCATAATCCTAGTAGCATTAACATCAGCTCGTAGGGTCAGTGATATTCAAGCTTTGTCAGTAAATACCCCATACACTTTGGAAGATAGAGTGATTTTGAGATCTGACCCTGCCCATCTTCCTAACGTTGCTAGTAGATTCCATAAAAGTGAGGAAATCATACTCCCCTCCTTTTGTAATACACCAAAAAACCCAAAAGAGGAGCAGATCCAAACACTAGATGTGAGAAGAACCCCTATTAAATATATAGCAGCAACTAAAGGATGGATGAAAACCCAATCATTGTGTCCTTTCAAGCTAGGAAAGGGATTAAAGTCTCAAAGATCACCTTAGCAAGGTGGATTAGGGAGGCCATCAGTATGGCTTATTCTGCCAGTAACGTGTTAATTCCAGAAGAAATTAAAGCTCATTCCACTCAAGCAATTGCAACTTCTTGGGCAGAAAAGGCGGAAGTATCCATTGACCAGATATGTAAGGCAGCAACTTGGTCCTCTCCTTCAACCTTCTATTGACACTATAGACTAGACTTATCCTCCTCAACTGATCTAACGTTCTACAAGTGGTGGTCCCTCGCTAAGGTGGATTGTTATTCTCTATAAATCTATCAAGTGGTGCTGTGATGGGTGAAGGCAAAAATCTAAGTTACTCACCAGTAATGGAATTTTCCAGAGCAGCATCCTTATATTTCCCCCTCATCACTGGTTGTGGGTGCACTTTTTCATGTCGAGTGATTAAATTAAGAGTGCAGTAATATTTAGTAATAATCTGGTGAAGATATGCATGTACAAATAATTATTTGGAGGTCCTCTCATGCTCTGTAAACCAACTGATGTGGAGGAGAGTTTTCCTGTCCTGGATTGGCGGATCCTCACTCGAGTGGTGCCATCATGGGTTCTGGAAAATCCCACCACCGGTGAGTAACTTAGATGTTTCCTAACATGTGGAATCAATATAAACTGTTGATTACTAAAACACTGCAGTTCCCATTTAACCAAGGTTGCATTTTAACGGGTAACATGAAAGTTTGCAATATATTTGTTATTAAAAATCCTCTCTGTTCTCAAGAACAGAGTGTATTTTAATTATGTTGTTGATTGCTAGTTGCCTAGGTTAATAGCCACTGCTGCAATCTAATCAGTGGTGGATGAGCATATGCAGCGCTTACAAGCTATTTTCTATTGAGTTTGTAAGCTCTGCTTTGAAGTCTCCTGGATGAAAGGAGGTTACATTGATCCACATCTCAGCCAGCTTCAATGTCACTGTGTGCCTAAGGGCCCCGTCACACATAGCGACTCACCAGCGATCCCGACAACGATATCAACGTGTCAGGATCGCTGGTGAGTCGCTACATGATCACTGGTGAGCTGTCAGACAGAGCTGGTAACTAAGGTACACATCGGGTTTCTAAGGGACGTGCGTCACTTAGAAACCCGATGTGTAACTTAGTTACCAGCTCCCTGCATCAGCGCGCTGGTAACTAAGATACACAGAGGGTTTCTAAGCATAGCGCTGTGCTTAGAAACCATGCGTTTACCTTAGTTACCAGCGCGCTGATCGCTGGTCTCCCGCTTGTCACACGCAGCGATGCGTGCTGGCCAGTGGGAGACCAGCGACCAAAAAAAATGTCCAGGGCTTTCCTACAGCGATCAGCGATACCGGCAGGGGGGCCGGTCGCTGATCACTGTCACACACAGCGATCTCGCTGGTGAGATCGCTGTTACGTCACAAAACTTGTGACTCAGCAGCGATCTCGCTAGCGAGATCGCTATGTGTGACAGGGCCATAAGCTGCTGCAGAGACAAAACTGCATTACAGACGCATTGGAGAGAGCACAGATCTGGCCAGTGGTGTGAAGATACCGCTGGTCCAACCTGTCGATCAAGTAGGAGTGCACAGCCCTTCAGCAACCAAAAAAGCGGTGCACTCCTGCAGAATAAGTTGAAACATCCCTTGCATTGCTTATTAATCTATGTGTTCATTATCTGCATCTTTAAAGATCCATTTGGGAATGACAGAGGATGGAGATGTCGGGGCTGAGCCTTGATCCGTGTCACCATCTGTCTCAATATGATGAGCTTTACAGCATCTGTGAAGGTAGAGTTCCACGGTACGGTTGCCACATACAGCCAAAGATCATGCCGACAGGTGGAGGTGAATGAGCACCTCCGCTTCTGTTGCACCATCCACTTTAAATGGCAAGCTCTGTAAGGAGGGAAAACCTGATAACCCTATCCAAAAGGGTGTAACATTTTGGTTAGGAATCACCTGAGAGGGCTAAAGCACTGAAGCCGCCTAAGAATACCAATTTCCATCTCTTACATGTAATGAAAAAAAGAAAAAAAAAAAAAAAACACAGCAAACCTCTAGTCGACTTTTAGCACTATTCTTTCTAGTTGTGACTCATTTACTACAACAAACCTTGGCAGCTTGCCCTTATCACTCAGTGCTCTAAACCGTGCTCCGTAGGCATTAACATTGAGTTGGTTTTTCTAACACTACACTGCCCGATCCATTTTAGTTAAAATACTTGACATTACCAGTTGCGGTATTTTCGAGTGATCCCCGCAGAGCATGGAAAGCAAAACTGATGCCAAAAAATGTACCAACATGCGGCACTGTCACACTCACGTGGTGTGTGCTACAACGTGAGCAAGGTTTAAGGTCTAAAATGCGCACAAAAGAAGTACAGTAAATCTATTTTGATCGAAATAGGTGATGTCTAAACTATCAAAGTTTTTGAAGATGTGAAGAGGAAGCTGAGATACAGTGAGATGTATGGCGGGGACTTTACATGGGTGGTAAAGCCGCTGGTTTCCCTTTCCTTGCCTAATAAAAGATGGGTTAAAAAAGTGTAATCATTCCCCATGAAATATTACAATGACCCTGTCCACTACAAATCTCAGTGTCCTAGTTTCTCGGACCCCCATGAGAATAAATTGAGGAAGGGGCTGTACGGCCAGGACTAGTCATCCACAATTTTCAGCTCTCTGCCATGATACTCTCTATGTTAAAAGATTGATCATCCAACCTCCTACTTTAACTTTACATGGCAATCAATTAACTAAAAGCAAAACAAGCAACTTAAAGAGTATCCGTCGTATCTGTCACCAGAGATTCAATGGCGCTTTTACTTCAGTGTGCAGCGCCTCGTACCCTTTATTTGGGCAAGATGCCCAGGATCGAGAACCACTATAATGAGCGAGCAGCTCCCAGATGACCCGTCAGACGTCTCGCACTCTATACTAATAAGGTTTGATCCCTAGCACTTTCCATGCACATTTCAGGTAAATTAATGGAGAGCCCACACAGGAGAACATGTCCTCTTCTATGCAATTAAGAATGGAGGGCTTTTGATGTTTATGTAGAAAATGAAATGACTGCTCAGGCTCCAAAGAATCAGTCAATGATGAACTGTGACCTAATACAATATAGCTTAGCCATCATTAAAAAAAAGAAAACATAAAAAGTGCTAAGGTTGGGCGATCTGTCGACAGCGAGTATCGGAAAGCACTCCATGACCGGCTCATATTGGCTTGTCATCATCTTTTGATGCTCTGTCCTTCTCAGATTAATTGCAGTTTGTGTTAATGAATTGTGTCTGGACTCTGCTCAGACAGCAGCCCTCATTAAAATCTCCAGAACATTTTTTGCATTACTGCCTCTTATCCAAGCACATGGCTATAAGGAAAGATTGTTAGAGTCAGGGGAGGGAGAGCCGAGCCGTAAGAAGATTAGAAAATTAATATTTATAGCTTAGTCATTAAAGGGACATCAACAGTGAAGCTGTGCCTTTGTGAGCGTACCCCATAATCAATTGGAGTTGATGATTTTTATTTTTTTTTTTATTTGCAGATGCATATTGTCACTATGACGATATTAGTGTCTGGCTATTTAGCTTAGGGTTGTCAGCTCTTCAGACATCATTTTGGAGCATCTTTTTGTTGAGCTCTGCTTTGTGCCTCTCCTACATTAGGTCTTCTGATTCCCCTTGCCAACTGGGTTTGTCCCTACAGAGTATGCTACGGTCAGCACTGATTGGACAGGGGAACACAGTACCGATAAGCGGAAAAGTAATGCCCAGTTGTAAATGTGTTCATATATCTCTAGGAAGAATATCAGCAAATGGTGCAATTCAGAAGCATCAGCTTCTTAAGGTTTGTCCATGTTTTCAGACATTTTTTCAGTGGCGGAATCACTAGGACTAAGCAGATTAGAATTGCATGAAAAATGCAGTTAACCTTTCGATGATAGCTGCAGTGTTACACTAGTCCTACCTGTATGCCTCATATTAATGGTCTTGATGTTGAGAAATGTTATATTCTTTCTTTATGTTAATGATTTCTTCCAGGTTCCAGGGCATGCGGTGCCTGGAAGAAATCCCTGCTCCTTGTCCTCATTGTAATACTACCCCCCTCCCATGCACATCAGTTACAGCCCCGGAATCCTGCGCACGCGCCCTGCACTGCCTCAAAAATCCATACCTCTTTCTCCCTTCTATGGGCGCTGCATTCAGGGATGTTCTGAACAGGTGCCAGCGTCTTCCGCTCCAGTGACCCTCTGTGTGCCCTCCGATAAGGTGGTCTCCCCACTTCTTCCCTACATAGTCATCACTATGTACATGTGAGGAGGCTAGGGTGATAGTCGTGGCGAGGTGCTGTTGCATTCCAACACCCTGCACCCCACAAAGGAAACAAAAGTAGAACACTCACTTTAGATTCTAGGGTTCCTTCTGCCTCAGCCATCCTGGATCCAGATTCCTGGTTCTCACAAACGACTCCAGAATCTATGTCCATGCTTAACAGTTTAACTTTACTTAGCAACAGGATTCTTATTACAGATGCAGCACAGTTCTCATGCAATGACATTCCTGGAGCTTTCCCTAACAATCTCTGCCCCGCTGGACAATCTCCGTCCCTTCTGCAACGTCTGTGCCTTTAGGTCCACCAACTTCCTCCCATTCCCTTTTTCCCCCTTTCAATATAAAAAGCGTGCTCAGCTCTGCCCAATTCCGGCCGTAGGCTCCGGATCCTCCTTGGAATGGTTACTGTTTAAGAAGGTGACCACTTGCACGTTCCTCAGCCTGGGGTCCCTTCTTACTTCGGCAACCTCATTCCCACGGCTATCTGACTGCCTTCTCTCACTGCTGCATCTCTACTTCTCACTAACCACATAGTCTCATCATTATCCCACTGCTCTGCACTACACTCATCTGTAGCTCCTCCCAGTAGGGAAAACGCCTTATGCTAACTATGCCAATTCTAAGACTCTCATTCCCTACCTATACACAATACATGTCAAGTACATACACATTACAGTAACAGTAAATTAATACATTCACAGTCATAAACTGTATGGAACCGCACATTTTTAATATGAACACTATTCAAAGAGGGGAAGGCACACGGCAGCCTCGGTCACCTCCTTTCATACACATGGTTCCTAACTATCACTATGCATGGAGGAAGTTGGAGATCACCTTATCGGCGTGAACGCCGGACGTCACAGTGACTCGCCTGCGCAGAAGAACCTTGAATGCAGTGCCCATAGACGGTTGTAAGAGGTATGTACTGTGGAGGGAGTGTAGGGCGCAGGATTCCGGGGCCGTAACTGACACTGATGGCAGGGGGTGTGTATTACAATGAAGACAGGAGGCAGGTATTTTTTTTTGCAGGCACCGCACGGCCCGCCAAGTGAATAGTGCTGACTAGATGGGCACAGCCTCACTCAATGCAAGCATATTGAGCGAAGCCTGACAAGTCTAGTTGGAAGTTAACCAAATTGCATACTTGCGGTCACATGACCGGCACCAGAGAATCCTCACAATAAGAGGATTCACAAGTCTGCAGTTACACTGAGTGACTGCAGACTTATAGCTTAAGGCCTCATACCCATTGGCGATTAAAAAAACGGTCCGATTTCTGGACAGGAAAAAAGGGTGGAGAGTTATGCGAGTGTTACGCCATTTCTATGCGATTTTTAACCTTTCCATCCGTTTTCCATCCGTTTTTTTTTTTCCAAGCAATTCTTTTTCTACAGTCATTTACAGGACCATTTACAGTGTTCTATACCACAGAATGGTGATGTATCCGTTTAAAATGGATGGAAAACAGATGGTCCTTTTTTGGTCCTTTTTTTAAATCGCACCCATTGACTTCTATTGGCGAAAATAGCTGCAAATCGCAGCATGCTGCGATTTTTTTTCTCAGACCGATTTTGGATGAGAAAAAAAAAATCGCAAGTGAGAGGTCACCCATTCACTAACATGGGTCAGAGTGCAATCCGATTAAAAATCGGATTGCAATCGACCGATTTTATCGCCAGAGAGTATGAGGCCTAAGACTGGACAACCCCCTTTAATGCCTAGTTAGTGCTGATTTAAACATTAATGTACATGTTCTGTGTTCTTAATCTGTGACGTACATGTTCTATCTGCTTTAGGATGGGGTTCCCTTTTTTTTTCTGGACAGGGGGCCCTCGGCTAATCGGACTTTTCCTAAAAATAAATAACAGGCTAATATAATTCCCCACTTTGGTCACTGCAGTCATATTCATTATATGTGAAATAGTAAACTAGTTCAAGATATTGTAGGATCCAGAACATGAAGCAGTTCTTTATATAGACATCCTATCAAATAAAGCCAAGCTGAACGTCAACCAATGCAGAAATGTTTTCGTTTTGCAAGGAAAGTTCTCTAAATTATTAATTTTAATAAAGGCTCTTCTAAAACTGGTTTGTTGAGTTCAGAGACTGAATAGAACGTGGTATTTTTTGTGTATTTCAGTCACGACGTCAGTGACTGGCCATAGCTATGTGCGACCAACAGTGCACCAGCCACCAAACTACAGTTGGGGGGCGACAGAGTCAGGTGCAAGTTGCTCACTCTTCCTCTGTACAATGCTCGCGGATGCCCCACTGCTGCTCATCCTCGCCACTCACCCCCCAGTTTTGCATCTTCTTGTCTTGATGACCACTAGTCATTGCTACAGTCAGGACACTGGGACTGAATTAGGCACCACGCAGGGGCTCTTCTATATATTCTTCTTATGCAAATACCCTGCAGCAGTTGAGCAGAGAGACAGAGTAGTGGGCGTTTTTTTCAGGTAAAAATCCCAGTATGTAGCAGTTCAATAGTTAAATGGAAAATAGGCACAGTTCCCAATTGCCATCTCTCGCCCATTTAGTTCCCTTTTGGTCAGTGTCCCCTTTATGCCCAATATCCATTCATTGCCAAACTAAGTAAATATGGAAGAATGCTAGTTTTGCGGAGAAGGACCACAATTGGTTTAGTGTTTATATGCTATTATTGTGTCATATTATGGAAATTCCCATAGAACTGAATGGTGAGAGGTGCAAACATGCGTGGCTTGCTCAACATGCAGGGTGAGCACCTCGTCACAGGATTGGGGAACACCTGTACTCAATATAAATGCAAATCCCAAAGGAAAACTGCCTGCATTTTTCAGGAAAAAAGAGATATAATTTTATACTGGACTTTTTCTTCTCTTTTTTTTCCTTCAAAAAAGCCATTTCTTGTATTGCTTTTGGTGGCATTTTTTGACACGTTTTTGGTGCAAGAAAATGCTGTGCCCATACACTACATGTTAGTCAGTACAGACAATAATGAAACTCATTATAAACAATTGATGGCGCATTTGTCTCAAAGATGTTTTTTTATCAAATGACTGCATTCTCTGGGTGCATTTTCTCAGGTGTTTAAATATATATTTTTTTTATTAAAAGGAAAAAAACTGCAGAAAAAAAATCTAGTCAAATGCTGTGAGACCAAAAATTGTCACCCAAAAATAACATAGTAACATAGTTAGTAAGGCAGAAAAAAAGACATTAGTCCATCCAGTTCAGCCTATAAAATTCTGTCAGAATAAATCCCCAGATCTACATCCTTCTAAAGATCCTATCAATAACTGTAAGATACAATATTGTTGCGCTCCAGCAAGACATCCAGGCCTCTCTTGAACCCTTCGACTGAGTTCGCCATCACCACCTCCTCAGTCAGGGAATTCCAGATTCTCACTGCCCTAACAGTAAAGAATCCTCTTCTATGTTGGTGGAAAAACCTTTTCTCCTCCAGACGCATAGAATGCCCCCTTGTGACCGTCACCTTCCTTGGTATAAACAGATCCTCAGAGAGATATTTGTATTGTCCCCTTATATACTTATACATGGTTATTAGATCGCCCCTCAGTCGTCTTTTTTCTAGACTAAATAATCCTAATTTTGCTAATCTCTCTGGGTATTGTAGTTCCCCCATCCCCTTTATTAATTTTGTTGCCCTCCTTTGCACCCGCTCTAGTTCCATTATATCCTTCCTGAGCACCGGTGCCCAAAACTGTACACAGTACTCCATGTGCGGTCTAACCAGAAATTTTTACAGAGGCAGTATAAAGCTCTCATCATGTGTATCCAGACCTCTTTTAATGCACCCCATGATCCTGTTTGCCTTGGCAGCTGCTGCCTGGCACTGGCTGCTCCAGGTAAGTTTATCATTAACTAGGATCCCCAAGTCCTTCTCCATGTCAGATTTACCCAGTGATTTACCATTCAGTGTGTAGTGGTGATATTGATTCCTTCTTCCCATGTGTATAACCTTACATTTATCATTGTTAAACCGCATCTGCCACCTTTCGGCCCAAGTTCCCAACTTATCCAGATCCATCTGTAGTAGAATACTATCTTCTCTTGTATTGACTGCTTTACATAGTTTTGTATCATCTGCAAATATCGATATTTTACTGTGCAAATCTTCTACCAGATTGTTAATAAATATGTTGAAGAGAATAGGTTCCAACACCGACCCTGCGGTCCCCACTGGTCACAGCGGCCCAGTTAGAGAATATACCATTTATAACCACCCTCTGCTTTCTATCACTAATCCAGTTACTTACCCGTTTACACACATTTTCCCCCAGACCCAGCATTCTCATTTTGTGTACCAACCTCTTGTGTGGCACGGTATCAAACGCTTTGGAAAAATAAAGATATACCACATCCTCACCACTCACCTTGGTCCAGTCTATAGCTTACCTCTTCATAAAAACTGATTAGATTGGTTTGACAGGAGCGATTCCTCATAAACCCATGCTGATATGGCGTTAAACAGTTATTCTCATTGAGATAATCCAGAATAACATCCCTCAGAAACCCTTCAAATATTTTACCAACAATAGAGGTTAGACTTACTGGCCTATAATTTCCAGGTTCACTTTTAGAGCCCTTCTGAATATTGGTACCACATTTGCTATGCGCCAGTCCTGTGGAACAGACCCCGTCGCTATAGAGTCTCTAAATATAAGTGTAACGGGGTCTACCAAGCTGGGGTACCTCTTTCAGTACCACCCCGTGTTTTCGGAGGTCCGCTCTGCGTTGGCTGGAATCTGAATGAATGACGCTGGTTGGAATCCCTGGGTTACATGGGCGCATATAAAAGATCACTGCTTCTCCATGTATTTCCAGTCTGACAACACTTTACTCACAGGACACAGAATATATCACACAGATACAGAGGGCAGGCCAATAGGAAAGCGGCAGGCCAGACATGCATTACAAAAGCCGCAGGTGGCCGGAGCCTGCCGATATTTACTGTGGAAATTACAAAGGTGGGGGGAGGGCGGACAAAAGGGGAATGCTGATGCATTAGGGACATGCATCTCACATAGAACCTATTATCCATACATATAACTGCACAACATATTCTGGGTGCTGAGTGGTTCTGTAACACGGTTCCCCTTTTCAACGACGCGATCGGCATACACAGTCTGATACCTCAACGGATTGGTTTGGGGATGACCGAAGTTTATGGGGTTGATACAAGTTCCGTTTGTCGACTTAGTCCATTGGCGTTACCGTTTTGTTTGCCGGGTCTGTAGTGGATGGTGAAGTCCAGAGGTTGTAGGGCTAAACTCCACCGCAGCAATCTGGCGTTGTCTCCGGAGACCCGATTAAGCCAGACTAGGGGATTATTGTCCGTTAGGAGGGAAAACTGTCGTCCATACAAATATGGTTGCAATTTCTTGAGTGCCCATACTACCGCCAGGCACTCCTTCTCGATGGCCGCATAGCTTACTTCACGGGGCAGTAGTTTCCGACTCAGGTAAGCTACCGGGTGTTCTTGGCCGTCCGGCCCGACTTGGCTCAGTACTGTCCCCAATCCAAACATAGAAGCATCGGTATGAACAAGGAAACATTTAGTTGGATCGGGTGCGGCCAATACAGGGGTATTGGTGAGGGCGTCCTTTAGTTGGCGGAAGGCTTCCTCACACTCTGAGGTCCAGGTTACCTGGCGGGGTTGGTTCTTACGGGTCAAATCAGTGAGGGGCTTGGCTACGCTGCTGTAATTGGGAACGAATTTCCTGTAATACCCCGCTGTCCCTAGAAACTCCATGACCTGGGTTGTAGTGCGTGGGATGGGCCATTTGGCTATGGCCTCAATCTTGGCTGGTTCTGGTCGCTGTTTCCCACTTCCCACCCAATGCCCTAAATGCTGAACCTCTGCTTTGCCCACGTGACACTTGTTTGGGTTCAGGGTGATTCCGGCCTGGTGGATCCTGTCCAATACTGTCTATAGGTGATTTAGATGCTCTTCCCATGTCGCACTGTAGATGGCGATGTCGTCCAGGTAGGCACAAGCATAGTCCTGGAGACCATCCAGAAGCCGGTCAGCCAGCCTTTGGAAGGTCGCCGGGGCATTCTTCATCCCAAATGGCATAACTCGAAACTGGAATAAGCCGAACGGGGTGACAAATGCCGATTTCGGAATAGCGTCAGGACTAAGGGGAATCTGCCAGTAGCCTTTGCATAGATCGATGGTGGTCAAATACTTTGCCCCCGCCGGCCGGTCTAACAACTCATCCACACGCGGCATGGGGTATGCATCCGTCACTGTTTTCTCATTGAGCTTACGATAGTCTACACAAAACCGTGTAGTCCCATCCTTCTTGGGCACTAACACTACGGGGGATGCCCAGGGACTGACTCTTCAATGACCCCTTAACGCAACATCTCTTGTATCTCTTGTCGCATCCCCTCTCGTACAGACTCAGGGACGCGGAAGGGGTTTTGTCGCAGGGGGTCTGATCCTGGGTCTCAACCTTGTGTTGTGCCAGACGAGTGTACCCCGGTCTCTCTGAAAACATCCTCTGTCGCAGCCTCAACAACGCCTCCGCCTGCTGTCTCTTCCGGGGGCCTAGGTCTTCACCCAAGTGTACCTGGTCCCATGTTTTAGACGGAGTGCTTTCCCCTAAGACATCCGTCAAGGGAAGTTCGGCTAAATCCTCTACTTCAGGTGCACAGATGGCCACTACCTCTTCAGGGCGCTCCCAGTAGGGCTTCAGCATATTCACGTGGAACATGCGGATAACCCTGGGGTCGTCACAATCGGCGACATTATAGGTTGTGTCGGCTATTTTCCCCACTACCTGGTAGGGCTCCTGCCATGCAACTTGAAACTTATTTTGCTTAGTGGGCTCTAACACCAGGACCTTCTGTCCTATTTCCAAAGTGCGCTCTCTGGCCCTCCGATCGTACCATATGCGCTGGCGCCGCTGGGTCGCCTGCATGTTCTCATGTACAGCCTGAGTCAGCTCCTGTAGGCGGTCACGGAATTCCAGCACATAGGGTACAATAGGTACCCCTTCTATGAGGCCCTCCCCTTCCCAGTGTTCCAGCACTAAGTCTAGGGGTCCCCTTACCCGTCTCCCGTATACCAGCTCGAACGGGGAGAACCCCGTGGATTCTTGGGGCACCTCCCGATAGGCAAACAGGAGGTGTGGCAAGAATTTCTGCCAGTCCCTGTAGGTCCTGGTAAAAGTCCCAATGAGCTGTTTTAATGTCCCATTAAAGCGTTCACACAACCCATTGGTTTGCGGGTGGTACGGGGCGCTTCTAATGGACTTTATGCTGCACAGCTTCCATAGTTGGTTGGTCACCTCTGCTGTAAACTGGGTACCCAGGTCCGAGATAATCTCCCGGGGAAATCCAGCCCGTGAGAAAACCTTGAGCAGGGCGGCCGCCAACGTCTCTGCCAGTATGTTAGGTAACGCAACCGCCTCTGGATACCGTGTGGCATAATCTACCACGGTCAATATATATTTTCCCGGACGGACTGGGTTTGGCTAACGGCCCTATCAGATTGACCGCTACTCGGCTAAATGGTTCCTCCACAATGGGGAGGGGGCATAATTTGGCCTTGCATCGATCCCCCCTCTTGCCAATGCACTGACAACTGTCACAGGTCTGGCAGTACTGACGAACATCATAGGTTACCCCCGGCCAAAAGAAGTTTTGTGTCAGACGATGCTTGGTGCGACTGACGCCGAAGTGCCCGGCCAAGGGTATATCATGAGAGATTCGCAGTAGCTCCTGCCTATACTTCTTGGGAACTACCAGCTGTTGTTTTATAGTGGGGCTCGTCCCTGTGTGGTGCTGCTCTGTGATCCGGTAGAGGAGTCCCTGCTTCCATACAAACTGTTCCCCTTCCAGTACTCCTCTCCCCTCCTGTGCCTTCCCACGAAATCCCTCTAATGAAGGATCCTCAAGTAACTCCCTCTTAAATTCATCTGGGGTGGCTCAAGAAATGTGTCGGGCTATGGGAATACGTGCAGGGCTGGGATGTCTTACCTGGGCCTCCTCTGAGTGTGATTCCGCCTCCACAGCTCGAGCTTGTCTCCTGGTGGTCACAGGATAGGTCTCAGCCAGAGGGGCCACCGAGAATGCAGACAACATGGGCCCCAAGTCATTTCCCAGCAAGACGTCTGCACGCAAATCCTCCATCAAGCCGACCTCAACAAGGCCATCCCCGACTCCCCAGTTCAGGTGAATCCTGGCAGTGGGTAGTCGATGTATAGCTCCACCTGCTACACGGACTGCCACTGTCCAGTCCGTCTTCTCTTGGTCCCGGACGAGATGAGGCTTCACAAGGGTCAAAGTTGCTCCGGAATCTCTTAGTCCCTGCATCCGTTTCCCATTAACCCACACGACCTTTCGATGCTGTTCTCGATTATCTGCCCGGGCTGCCTGCACGGGGTCTACTTCATGGAGCACTTCCTCCATCTCTTCCACCCCTTGGTTAGTCGTAGCCCCCAATGCCGGGTCAGCTTCGCCTTGGTAGCAGTGTACAACAGCCCGGCTGAAGGTAGCTGTTCCCATCTTTGGCCACTGGGTATGCTGAGTCCGGTTGGGGCATTGTCTTTGCAGGTGGCCCAGCTGACGGCAGGTGTGGCATCGCGCCCCAGGGGGACTGTGGTAGGCTGGGTTTCTAGCTGGTCCCCCTACAATCTTCGGAGGTTTGTGGCCCTCCAGGTCAATGGGCAGGCCCCTAGTGACCACCTTTGATCCGGAGAACTGCGGCCTCCTGGCATCATGATGTTCATCGGCCAGACGAGCGGCTTCCTCAAGAGTCGTTGGCCGCCTGTCCCGAAGCCATTCCTGTGTCTCGGGGTTTAGTCCATTAAAGAATCGTTCTAACAGGAAGAGCTGGAGGACGTCCTCCTTAGTGGCTGCTTGGCTCCCTTGTACCCACTGTATCAGTGACCGCCGTAATTTAAAGGCCCATTCAGCGTGGGTATCGGTTACGCATTTTATAAGTCCGCGGAACTTTTGGCGATAGGCCTCTGGTGTCAGCGCATACCGGGTCAAGATCACGTCTTTGATCCGCTCATAGCCAATACAGTCCTCATCAGGTACCGTGCGATAGGCGTCCGCTGCCCGGCCTGTCAGCTTGCTGGCCAGAATCTGAAACCGATCCTCCGGCTTCACTTGATGAAGGGCACACTGCCGCTCAAAGTCCTGCAGAAAGCTATCAATGTCTTCCTCTGCCTCCCCCAACTGTCGGAAGGCATTATACTGGATCTTTTTGTGGCTTACTGTTGAAGGTACCTGCTCGAAGGCCAGAGCTCCCCCTGCGCGCTGGCTCTCCTCTCTGCCATCTCCATCTTGGCCAGCTCCACTTTGGTCCGCTCTGCCATCACCATCTTGGCTAGCTCTATCCTGGTCCGCTCGGCCATCTTTTCCTTCAGATCAGTACGCACATCAGCCATCACCTCTCGTGTGATCTCTACTGCAGGGTTCGGGCCATAGAACGCCAGTCTGTTCTTTACCTCCCTCTGGAATTCGGTCTCCTCCACGTTCACATTGGGGGGGCGCTGCACTGTCGTGTTCCATGATGGCTGCTATCAAATCCTCTTTTGTTTTGTTGCTGGCGATCAACCCTCGGGCTTCCACCAGATCTTTTAATGTAGTCCTCTTTAACTTCTGGTAGTTATTTTCCATTCATTCCTTCCCTCCTGTAGAAGGGGTATCAAATCCCGCTGTCTGCCACCAGTGTAACGGGGTCTACCAAGCTGGGGTACCTCTTTCAGTACCACCCCGTGTTTTTGGAGGTCCGCTCTGCGTTGGCTGGAGTCTGAATGAATGACGCTGGTTGGAATCCCTGGGTTACATGGGCGAATATAAAAGATCACTGCTTCTCCATGTATTTCCAGTCTGACAACACTTTACTCACAGGACACAGAATTTATCACACAGATACAGAGGGCAGGCCAATAGAAAAGCGGCAGGCCAGACATGCATTACAAAAGCCGCAGGTGGCCGGAGCCTGCCGATGTTTACTGTGGAAATTACAAAGGTGGGGGAGGGCGGACAAAAGGGGAATGCTGATGCATTAGGGACATGCATCTCACATAGAACCTATTATCCATACATATAACTGCACAACATATTCTGGGTGCTGAGTGGCTCTGTAACACGTAACAATAAGAAATAATGGTTTTGCACCTCTTCTTGGGTTAGATTGGTGACCCTTAATATAGGGTTTTCTTTGTCTCTCGGCATTTCACCTAGCATTTCATTTTCCACCGTGAATACCGTGGAGAAGAAGGTGTTTAGTATATTAGCTTTTTCCTCATCATCTACACCCATACTTTCCTCACAATTTTTTAATGAGCCTACACTTTCACTTTTGATTCTTTTACTTTTGATATAGTTGAAGAACAGATTGGGATTAGTTTTACTCTCCTTAGCAATGTGTTTCTCTGTTTCCTTTTTGGCAGCTTTAATTATTTTTTTAGATTAAGAATTTTTCTCCTTATAGTTTTTTAGAGCTTCAACTGTGCCATCCGGCTTTAGTAGTTTAAATGCTTTCTTTTACTGGTAATTGCCCCTCTTACTTTTTTGTTTAGCCACATTGGGTTTTTCCTATTTCTTGTCCTTTTATTCCCACAAGCTATAAACCGCTTACAGTGCCTATTAAGGATGTTCTTAAACATTTCCCATTTATTTTCTGTATTCTTATTTCTGAGGACATTGTCCCAGTCAACCAGATTAAGGGCATCTCTAAGCTGGACAAGCTTTGCCTTCCTAAAGTTCAGTGTTTTTGTGACTCCCTGACAAGTCCGCCTAGCGAAAGACAAGTGAAACTGTACAATATTGTGGTCGCTATTTCCTAGATGCCCAACAACCTGCAGATTTGTTATTCTGTCAGGTCTGTTAGATAGTATTAGGTCTAAAAGTGCTGCTCCTCTGGTTGGATTCTGCACCAATTGTGAAAGATAATTATTCTTGGCTATTAGCAGAAACCTGTTGCCTTTATGGGTTTCACAGGTCTCTGTTTCCCAGTGAATAGCCGGGTAAAGTCCTCCATAACAAGGACCTCATTATGGGTTGCAGCTTCATCTCTCTGCCTTAGTAGTAAACTTTCCATGATTTCTGCTATATTTGGGGGTTTGTAACAGACCCCAAAGAGAATTTTGTTACTATTTTTCCCTCCATCTATTTCGACCCATATGAACTCGACATCCTCATTCCCTTCGCTAATATCTTCCCTTAAAGTTGACTTTAGACAAGACTTTACATAAAGACAAACCCCTCCTCCTCTCCGATTTTTACGATCCTTTCTAAACAGACTGTAACCCTGTAAGTTAACTGCCCAGTCACAGCTTTCATCTAACCATGTCTCGGTTATTCCCACTATGTCATAGTTACCTGTAGATATTTCTGCAGGGGAAAAAAAAACCCACAAATTTGAAAGGGTTTTTCTTCAGAAATGGCAGGAAAAAACTGTGTGAAGGAAGTCTAAATTCATTTTCCAAGCATATAAATCATACTCATTTGCTCACATGTGTTTTGGGTAACTGAATTAAAAATACAATGGAATAAGGAAACCAAAAAGCAGAGGGCACCATTCAGCCTAAATATGCCCTTCCACCATATATAACAATACTGCTTTACCTGGCTGTCAGCCCATGTTTCCTTGTTTGCCCAGTCCTTGTGGGTGCGGATATACCACCACTGGATTTCCAGTGAGTACGGGATGTCGCCACTGCCACGGAAAGAACATGCCATCTCCACATCTTCTCCAGGGTGTGCACTAACATCTTGTGGGATTTCCGTGAATAAAGCTGAAATAGGAAAAAAATGGCAGCAATGCTTTCAACCAGTTTGGGTCACATTATACTTCCAAATAGGTTAATAATAGACTAAAGTCAGAAGCTAAAATCTCCGTAGCTGAGGTACAACATGCAGGTTACTCTACCTAATACCCAAATATCTGCAGATATACAACCAGAGTATCTAATCTACGCATAACAGCTGAAGAGACAAAGGTTATTACCAAAAGAGGTACAGTTGATTCCCTAATGAGGAAAACCAAAAAATTACAGCCTACCCCTAGCCAATAGAGCAAATAATACCGTGTCCTTCCTTATAGGAAAAATGGGTGAAATGACAATTTGCCTCTATTAGAGTTTGCGCTGTTCATGGTCACATCTCATAATGGTAATGTAGTTGGGGGTCAACCAAAAACATCTACAAAAGCTATTTCAAGGGCAGAACCGGACTGGGGCTGAATCTCAGCCCTGGCATTTGAGAGCACATTTGTGTGGTTAAAGCACCACTCCAGCGTTATTTTTCAGCGCTAGAGTGGTGCTGCTAATCTAAGGTCCCAAACCATAGTATTACATCCATCACTGTCTTTACCTTTTATCGGCACTGCTCCGGTCAGGTGTCGTCATTTTGTGACAGCAACTCCTGACTGACAGGAATTCAGCGGTAAGAGTCACAAGCTCTCATTGTAAGTCTATGACAGCCAGAATGAGACTTTCATAGACTTACTTCAAAAAGTGACCTTTTTTTGAAGCAGCATTCATCCAACAGCCATCTAATGTTTATGGCTGGCCTTAGTGCCAGGAACAGCAGTACCATGAGAAGCAACATCTGCAATCAATGTCTTCGGCAGGGGCGGACATGTTACTGGTGCAATCTGTGAGGCTGCACAGGGGCCCAAGAGGTAAGGTGGCCAATTTCTACCTCCAAAACAGATGCAATTGTGCATTTTTAAGATTTTAAGAATTTAGATTGTGAGCCCCATCAGGGACAGTGATGATAATGTGTGCAAACTGTAAAGCGCTGCGGAATGTGTTAGCGCTATATAAAAAGATTATTATTATTATTATTATTAATAAGATCTCTTGGGCTGCATAGGGCCCATATTGTTCTTGCACAAGGGACTTTTTCTGTCTGTGTGGTCCGGGGTATATAAAAGCCATTTACAGAATTTGCGAGGTTTAACTTTTTCACTGCCTACCTAAAAACATTGTTTTCTCAGTCAGCTGTAATGAGGCAATGGAGAAGTTAACCTACCCTGTCTTGAGCAAATATATTTTATTACCACAGTACTGTGATAAGGGACTGTTCATTGACAAGAGAGCAACACATCTTCAAAGTGCAGGACTTGCCTTTGACTGTCTACCTTCAATATATCCCCAAAGACAGAAAAAAAGCCCTCTATTCACCCGCCAGAATATGGCGGGGCTGGGAGTCTGTAGTCCTAGCAGATGGAAGCAAAAGCGGGAACTACTGCATGCTCCTGAGTCCTTTGAAACTGGCAGTCTCAGCCGGCTCTTGCTAGGCTGGCTGTGCGCAGCAAGTGGTGATGCAGACTGACTGTCAGTGTGGCCGCTGGTGCGTCCTTCCGCCTTCAGAGTAGGAGGAAAAGGACGTCACATGGGAAAGCGGGTGGAAGTAGAACACAGTGCTAGAGTTGATCCCTTCACAGGGATCTAAATATTAAATAATTGGAAGGACTTGTGGAGTGCTTCTGTAGGGAGGCCGAGTGGCCCACTGATGGTACCAGCCCATCTGGCATTTGTCAGAATTGGCGGATGGCCAGTCCAGCCCTATCAAGGGTAAGGTATATACTCTCATGGGATGACTACAAATGGAGACACCAGATCTATCTAGAGATGTGAATGAACAGGAGTCACTGGGTACAGGTTTGGCACTATGTAAAAATAAGGGACATTTTTTTAATGCAGACTGTAGTAGAGATAGCAGTTTTCAGGACTTTGTTCATAGTAACAACTTGGCGGTAGTTTTACTCAAGGGTCACCATCTTCTGGCTTAGATGGTTAACGCCCAAATATTTTTTTCTCCAACACAGAAAAGTGGATTTTTGTGTGAAACTATCCGCAACCAGCTTTATTTTTTTCATACATGGGAAAGCAATTTATATCACAGTGAAAAAAAAGAAAATCTAGGCTGTCGGGTAACTAACACTGCAGCATCCTTACTGCCCAGCACCGCCGACACAGCTGGTCCTTAGCAGGTTTCACTCACACAGACTACGAGTGCCTGCTCTCCTCAAAATGGGTATCCCTCTGTGAAATAGCTCACATCTTATCTCAGTCGGCTCCAAATGAGCGTAATTAGCCAAAGACTGTATAGATCTAGTGGGAGCGCATTCTTCTCTTCCCTTTACAGGAAGGAGGCCTAATCCAAGATTTCCATGAAAGGCGTTTGCCTCAGCAGCACAATGTACTAGCTGCCTTGCTACGATATATTATATACACCCAATATTTTTTATATATTATGGTATATAATTACTGAACATAAATGATTTAATGTTGAATGTGACCAAATTACTACAATAGGATTTTGACCGTCTAGACATTAGATTTCTGTTGGCAGAATCTCAGAATTTCAATAAAATCAGTAAGTCTCATGAAAATTGGGCTGCCCGTCAAAACATTGATCAAAATAGGAAAGAGCACGGCTGGATTTTCCTGCCTTATCCTACTGTTTTCCCCAAAGATTTAAGGTTCAAACGTGTCTGACGGCTTCTTCGATCTCGCTTCGATGTACGCTTTTATTATGGGAGCTGCGGCTGAACATACGGCATTCTAACATGTATTTGGAGAGCCATGAAAGATAACTCATTGAGGCCCATTAAACATACTGGTTGTATATGAAACAGTAGCATCTGCTAAATTAAAATGATCATAGACTGACCAACAACACTGGATCATTTCTATTAATGTCACACAAAGTGTTATGACCGCCACCGGCTATAGGCAGGGGAAACAACAAGATTCACTGTAAAGCTTAATGGCCACTTTTTAGCTTTAGTAAGTCATTTCTAGCTGGTGTAGCATTTGTGCCCATACTGTATAAGTATTTCTGCTGCAATAAGCATATCATTACAGCGGTACTAATTTTACATTTGCTGCGGCGCACCACCCTGCCCTACCACATTCATGGTAACCACAGCTTACCCATGCATGACTACATGGCATACTAATTCGGTTTGCTACAACAGTGTGTTAATATCGGATTTGCCCAGAATGTATTGATTTCATCATTATATGGATGATGCATATTGGTCTTAACACCCCCATTTCCCCTACCCACCTGTCTTCCATAACATCCTTCTCCCATCTTCTCCTCTCCCCTCTGTTATCCCCCCTGTCTCTAGCTCCTTAGCTGTAGTATTTAGTTTCCCTTCAAGGGCGGCAGCGCACCATCTGTCAACAGGGCCATAAAAAGCTGATACATGCAGAGGGGGAACAGCCTGCAGCATGGGGAGTAGGGGAGAGCGATAGATGGAGGGAGCGATACAGAGAGAGCGGGAGTGATGGAGACCAAAGTATAACTGTCTGCAGAGCAGTAAAGCAACAGATCAAACATTATACCCTGCAATATCCCAAGCAGGTGGTGAGGTGACAGCGGCAGATTAATAGTGTGCAGCATATAGGGAAAGGGTTAAGGTAAAGAAAAGGGGGGTGCAGAGTTTACCGAAAGGGTTTGTAATGGAAAGAAGATAAAACACTAATCTTGCAATTCGCTCAAATTCTATCCAGGGAATTTGTTAGGATGCAGATACGCTCGTTTCCTAATCAGCCTAACTAGAAAGGGCTGCCATTCTCCAGACAAATGTGAAAAATGCTCTGTCATCAGGTGACATTAATTTTAAGCTTGCTTACGAATTATCATTCTCGGCAACACATCCTCCTGTGTTTGCAAAACGATGTTGGGACATCATTTTGCCTGCCCTTTCTGCCTCGTTTCTGTCGCCAGGCGACACCGCGATCTCGTTGCAGGTGACACGGGTCAACAGTTCTAGTTTTTTTGTTTTCTGAGACTTGCAGTCCCATCCATACTTGGACACATAGAGTTAACTACTGTGTAGTTTGGGTGGGACCGCAAGCTATTTAAGATCCTGAAATCCTGCTGTCCACTGCCAATTATATTCTGGACAGTCCTGACATTTGGCTATTCTCTTTCTTTACGATTTTGTCCTTACCTGGACCTCCTAATTATGACCCAACTATTGCCACTCTTCTGTGGAAACAATCCAGTGGACCCAGTTTTAAGTCCAGATCCCTGTACAAGGCAGGTGTTCCTCTGGAATCTGGCAGTCTGTCCAAGGTGGCCATTTTGAGATTATGGCCTCTGACAGACGTAACAGATGTGGTGCCGAGAATAATGTCAGACTAGACTCTGTGTGCACAGAATGACCGTACTGTGCACATGGAAGTGCAAGGGAGTACTCTAATGGCCCAAGCCTTTACTATTGATATTCAAGTCCTTTGGCACTGGTGGAGATGGAATGATAGCTACGGTAATACCATTGTCCTGTCTCCATGTATCTGCAGTACATCACTTGTTTACATCAGGCAATGTTCTGCCAATAACCATGATTATAAAAATCACCACACCTGATGAAAATAAAACCTTTTTCTATTTCATCAGATGGCTGCCGGTCTGTTTATACGGGCTGATAAATGAGAACGAACTTTCCCCAAGAACGGTCACTCCCCAATTATCAGCCCGTCTAAATGGACCTGTCGGCAGGGTTCAGTGCGCACATACCTTTAGCCGAGCTCTCACCTCACCACATATATGTTTATAGCACAAGTAGATTAATTGATTTATTAAAGAGATGTATACAACGCTTTTTGTTTCTCCATGGCTGCAAATATTTGCTAACTTGTTTTAAATCTGATGTCAATAGCCAGCTCTGGAGCATGCTGTACTTTATCCTTCCTTGCCCTAAAGGGGTTGTCCACTTTGGACAATCCTTACTTGTTAGATGGCTCCTTTGATGATAAACATATTGCAGTATGACCCCTAATGATCAGCTATAACTGGATAAGAACAAAATAACAAGTGTTCATTTCCCCTGCAGCACGGCCATTAGAGGAGCACAAAACATAGAAAATGCTCAAAGATAATAAAAATACTCCAGCGCGCCGCTGATTGATCTCGTCCTTACAGTTGATCCTATTTTATACTACAAGTAAAACTGAGAAATATATAAAATAAATTTTTTTCTGTGACCTAGGAACCAAATCCACTTTTCCTCCGCCTCTTCACTATACTGTGTAAGGTTGTAAAATAACTAGCTGCAGCAGGAGCCTCCCCCCACCCCAGAGAATTACTTAAGCTTAAGTATTGAGCACCTGAGAACTAGAACCAAGTCTCATAAAAACAGTAACTATTGGGTCTAGTGCTCAAGTTATTTTACAGATTCTCCCTGGAGATCCAAGGATTCCTGGCCTTGGTGCTATATGTGTATGCAATGTTTTCCAAGATGCATCTGTTTCTTGCCTCCACGACGTATCATTGTGTTGACACTTGCTAGAAGGGTTATGGCGGGTAGTGGTTTGTAGAAAAGGCCTCGTCCAGGCTCTCAGTCATGGCTGAAGTAGAGTCTGCAGCTGCAATCAGCTTTTAGTCCTTTTAATAACTGGAGACCGCAGCCTGTGCCCGTTGATGTATAGCCGAATAAAAACTCGTGTGATTGTTTGCCGGCCCTAGTTTTGTGCCAGTGTGTCCCTGATAAAAGTGCATGCGTCATGAAAAGAGAAAAGATGGAAGTTTACCTTAATAGTAAATGAAAAACAAAAAAAACATAAAAATGGGAAAACTGAAGGAGTTTTTGAGAATTACTATAATGCATCAAGACAGGCAAAGAAAAGCTTGACAAAAACAGAAAACAAGCCATAAAGAAAGGTAATGAGCAGAAGAGAATGGCAGAGGTTGAGGGTGAAAGCATTGTGAGGCAGATGGAGAATAAGATGAAGTAAGGGGGAAGCGGTAAAGGTTGGCGAGGCAGAGGGGAGATTAAGGAAGCTAGACAGGAGGAAAGAGAGAGAAGGAAGGTGAAGGAGAGGGGAGAGCGCACCTCAGAGCAGCAGCCGGAAGATTGGAAGAGACAGCTACGGAATTACATATCCAGGGAGATTTAGAGGAAAAAAACAATGTGACAGGAGAACAGAGACAGAAGCGGGTCCATGCAGGCACTTCACAACCTATTACTAAGAGGGACTGCTCATGAAAGGAAGGGATGGAATAAGAAAAAGGAGCGATGAAGAAAGCGATCTAAACACAAGAACAAGGGAAGGAGAAATACAAAAAAAGAGACCATGTAATTAGGCTGAAGGGGGACGGAGAAAATGTCATTTAAAGCCAGGGCAGGTCACAGCCTTCAATGAGCCGCCTTGCCTCATATGTCCAGGCTTTCATTTTATTTCTAGATCATCACTAATAATGACTTAAGAGTTCATTCCTTGGGTTCCCAATTATGTGATCATTATAAACAATATTGTGTGCCTGCATTTTTTTTTTTTTTTTTAGATAAATGACATTGATAGGAAAGAGAAAATATCATGGAGAATCCACACAGGTGATCCATTCTAGTCACATGTTTATATGCCAATAAGCTCATGCCTACAGGTTCCCACGGGACGGACCCTGGTTACATGTGAAACCATATCTGAGAAATGTGTTTTCATACCTCAGTGATATGTAGTCCATTGCCAGTCTGCAGAGAGAACGCAATTATACTACCCACAGCTGTCTGAGGGGATGGGAGTCGGAAAAAAGTGGGCACAGAGCTGGCTTATATTAATGGCAGCCCTACCCCAAAAAATATAGGGGGGGGGGGGGTCTCATGGTAACACAGGCAGTAAATAATCAATTTTGATCATGCTGTTTTCATAGATTCTTGGTATTTATGGCTGTCAGGACAGGGTCAGGTCAGTTCAGTAAGCTGTAGGAGCCACGAGCAGGTTGATTCCAGTTCTGTCCGGTTGTTTTTGGCGCATTTTTTATGCATTTTCATTGGTGGAGTCAGAAAAAAACGGAAAGAATTTCGCTATAAGAGGCCCACTTCATCTATTGAGAAGAGAAGAAGATCCGACCCTCCCCCAAATTTTATTGTTATTCGTTGTCGTGTTATTCCATTTGAGGGAAATTCACCCAGCTCTCTGGCTGGACTGGTTGATTTGAGGATTATTTATTGATATTCTATTAATTTATTATAAAGTTCATTTTGGTTACCCTGAATAAACATCATGGCCATTTTCTTCCATCAAATGTGTTTTTGTATTTATTGAGTATGTATGGGTTTTGTGTTACCATGGAATATTCCTCTATAAGATCTATCTTGTTAAAGGACGTCTGTAAGCACCAAATGACTGTTCAAACCAAGCCCAAGCACTCAGCGCACCCTTGTCGTGGCAGAGCAGTTCAGAGCACTTTTCCATCTACATGTTTCCATATATCTCCACCCATCTTTAGCTCCTGTAAAGTCAGAGATGTCAAACAAGAAATGGCGTAGATATATGGAAAACAAGTTAGATGGCAAGTTGCACTGAACTGGTCGCGCACGACAAAGGGGAACCGAGCATATTTGCTTGGATTCAACAGTAATTTTGTTGTGACTAAGGCTACTTTCACATTTGCGTTTTTTTGCACTGCGCACAGTGCGCATGGTTTGGGTGCTTTTTTTTAAAAAAACGCATGCTTTTTTTGCGCATACGTGCGCATTACCATGCGCATGTATTGCTCCCATAGACTATAATAGGTGTTTGGGTGTAAAAAAAACCGCATTGCGTGCGCATGCGTTTTTTGGGGCCAAGTCGGGCGCACAAAAAATGCAACAGGATGCATTTTGTGCGCCCGAGCACACACTACAAAAAACCGCATACAAACGCATGTGTATGCGCACCCATGTAAAAAAAGATAGGGGGAAAAAACGCATGCGTTTTTCTGCGCAAAAAAACAGTGCAAAAAAACGCAAGTGTGAAACCAGCCTAACTCACCTTAAATACAACTTACAGTAATATGTAACCACATTGTACCAGACTGAACATGCCCAATGGTCAGTATTATGTATTCTGGTGAATAAATGTTTTTACCATTGTACATTGGAATAGAATATAGAGAATAGAGTAAAATGTTAATGAAAGCAATGACGGACATTTGATAACAGTCCGAGGTCAGGACACATGCATTTAGAAGGCAATCGGGGGTTCATGTCTTACCCAAGTGCCTTGCAAACTATGGAATCACTCACAATATTATGGACAGAAGAAGTGGACAATTTGAGCCTATGGCACAGCACATTTTGTACATACAGGCTGCAGAAGTATGAATCCAGTACTGTAATTAAGTGATCTCAGACATTGAAAGTGGTATGTGTTATTTATAGGAATAAGAAAAAAACACAAGCACAATTATCGTAAGAAGCACAAAATGTGCAACTTTAGTGCTTTTGACTTCTTATGCCATCTGTGCTATCTTATGCCATCAGTGTCCAATAAAAACACTCCAGAAAACTTAATAAAAAAATCAGAAGAATGAGGAGTATATAATATGAAGATGCCTCTATTTATGTTATGTTACATTATTGTCGGACGAACCGGACGATATCGACAGGTTTGACAGATGGTCTGATGTGTAGCGGGGTACCAGCTAACTGATGGGTCAAGAGAGATGTCAATCAGGCATGTCCAATTTCGGACTTCCGATCGCATTGTTCGCCCAGAGATAAGCTGCCTGTCGATGTTTCAGTCGGAGGCTTTCTCATAGAAAACACAAAAGCGCTTGGCCAAACGAGCGCTCCTTTGTATGGGAGAACCAACTGAGATGGCCATCGGATGAACAAAGCTGACAGCCAACTAATCTGTATGGTCAACTTTAAGTTGGACTCTACTTAAGACCCTACTGCTGCAAGGCTACAGAGCTAATCATAAGCCATGAAGCTGCCTTATGGAACTGGATGCCAACAGATACAATTTTTAGACTTCGGGTGTAATTAATGGGGTTGTCTGGGCATGTAATATTCATGAACTATCAGGGTACCATGGGTTGGACCCCCAGAAATCTGATATTGATGATGTATTCTAAAGATAGGTCATCAATATTCTACTGACCTGGACAATGAACTTAAGCTCAGCACCAAGACGGGTCAAATATGGTCCCTAGACGAAAAGTTATGTATCAATTGCAGGCAAATCCCTATGGGTTCAATTTTGGGAGCTAAGGCATCCTAGTTTTCATGATGCCTGCGGAAGGGTGTATCCGTGCTCATTATTTATAAGGAATCATTCATACATCTGTATAGTTTCACATGGATCAACAGTGTGATGTACAGGAGAAGCTTTGTAATATATTATCCCTATGTGAAAATCACTGCTGGAACACTGATGGTAAAAACTGACACATGGACCAAATACTGATGAACCTTGGACCCAACACACTGATGACACGCCAAGGGTCCAAGGTTCATCAGTATTTGGTCCGTGTGTCAGTTTTACCATCAGTGTTTCATCAGTGATTTTCACGTATGGATAATAAATTACAAAGCTTCTCCTGCATTGCATTATTGATCCATGTCCTGCTTGATGCCATCTGTGTGCTCTCCTTGAATTTTCAGATCCATAGATTTGCATTTTTATCTGTGATGTCCTTAAAAAATGGACGTCTCCATGATTTTTTCATGGACACGTGATCTACAAAAAACAAGGACATGTGAACAGCCTCACAGACTATATTGGGTACATAAAAAACGGACGTCTGAGTGAGACCTGGCATTGAGGACCTAGAACCTGTACAGATTTTCTCAGTGTGCATTTTCACACCTTCTACAATATAAGTAATAACATCAATTACTGTACATTAAAAAATAAACCTGTAAACAAATTGTCAGTAATGTTTAACTATGATCTAGATTAATTCCGAACCCTCATGAATTTTAGAAATTAAAGTAAAAAAAAAAAAAAAATAAAATAAAGTCATTGGAACTACAAATGGGAAGCAAAAAAACAACTTGGAGGATAAACACATTAGACAGAATCTGGGAAAAGAGCTAAAACATCATTACACTGACTAAATGTGCCATAATGGAGCATGGAGCCAATGCTGCCCTTCCAGGAGATGGATTTTTTGTGCCACATGCAGGGTCTCAGTCGCTGGTAAGTAATTAACATAATACCGACATCCTCACACATTAATAAGAGATCAACATTGTCTATATACCCAAGAGCAACAGACATGGAGGGCGGTGGATGGGGAATGATTGATGATGGTCATACAGACAGGAAAAAGGAAGACACGAAAAAGAAAAGAATGAGGAATAAAGGTTGAGACAGACATAATGAGACAAGCTTCTCGCGCTTCACTGCAAGCATGACTTGCATCAGGATAAGAGCCTGTTTCGGAAATTTTGTTCTGTCGCCGAGTGTTCACTAGTTATGACCCCATGTTAGGGCATTATCTAAGCCACCTTCTAATGAGTCCCCCCCATGAGTGATAGAGAACCCCCTACAGGAACGTGAGTCTGATAACCCTCCTATCAGTGCTCCGCAAATGAGCCATCACAAGTTCATTAGGTTGCAGCGTCTTCCTTAATAGCCTGCTAATTAATATTTAGCTGTCTAATTAGCTTGCAGCGCCCAGATGTGAGTATTTTATAGAGACAGCCTGGACTTTCCATTCCAAATTAACTCTTAACTGTGCTGAAATCTCCTATACCCTCGCCCCCCCACTAAGGACAGATATCATATCATTCGTCTATTCTATCCACCGATATGCTCCTCACAGATTTTTATCATATTTGTCCCTGAATTATTGGAAGTAATGGGAAATAAGTAGGGAAATAAATATCTATTTTTATAACCAGTGAAATTTGCGTGTAAATTCAGGTGCCGTACGCAGACTCCCCTATGACCCAATGTTCCTCTAGTCTTAATCCAGATCTGGAATGAATTTTTGGTGCCTTATTTCTCTTGCTGGGATTCATTTCTGTTTTGGTGGAGAAAACTGATATGTATTGAGTCCTTGGTCAGTGGTAAAGCATACTAGATGAAAAGGGACACTGAAATAAGGTAAAAAAGATACTTTTATGATACATCCATGTATTAACATGCATATTATGCACCAGCAAAAAGTCATAGTCATAGGGGTGTAAGGTAGCGCTGTCATTCAGATAGGGGACACTCGCTTGGCAGCCAAATAATCAGATCCGGCACAGGTTTTCCATAAAAACAATCTCAGTCCATGCGGTTTACTCATGCATAATAAACCACCAAAGCAATAGAAAACAGCATAGCGTCCATGACAGAGCTTCACTCTGTCCAGCCTGTGGTCACACAGGTTATGCAATGTTCCATACGCAGGCTCTTCAGCCTCACAGTTATCTCTCCCGTCAGGGTTCCCTCATGGCTGCTTCAGCTCACTGCAGACGTCCATTCCCTCCAGGGAACTATCAGGCACGTGCAGCCATTAAACACAGCGTTCACTTGCTGTCAGGAAGACAGACCCATCTCTCTCAGACGGGACCTTCCAAAACGGACCAACCAGGTCCCAGCATTCACCTCATGTGACCTACCCTGGCCACCTTATATGGTCCATAGCCACGCCCACCGGATCACATGGCTATGACCTCATCACAGGTCCTTCAACCACTCATACACACTTTATAATGGCATTCTTAAACACACCCCCTGGGTGGGTTTGTAGGTAACTGGTCAGGCCCGTCTCACCAGTTACCTGGAGACTTCCCAAACGCCTTGAAACAGCACCTCAGCAGTATCACTGCTGATCAACATGAACACAAGTCTCCATCCCAAGGCCACCCACCTTGAGATACATAACGGTCAGTCAGTATTCTGCCACTCATCCTCTCTCCTGGGACATCCACACAGCGCCCCCTAGCGGACACAGTGGTCACTACACCACATACCTCCCCCCTCTGTTCAAACTTGTGGGGTTGAACACACATTACCCCAGGATCTTGAGACCGGGCACTCATTACACCTTGCCCCACAGGTCGAGAGAACCCTCTCCATCTGTCGTACGGCCTCATCCCTACGTTAGGCCTCCCCCGCCCCCAGCGGTCAGAATATCGGTCGTTGTCTTTGACCCTCCAGTCACGGTCTGTCTGCGTCATCAGACACTGTTTAGTCACCATCCTTTCTCTATCTAAGCATCTTGTAACAAATGGTACCCCACCACGTCTAAGTTTGCTTTTCAGTGCATTAACCTCACGGTTCATTGCGCCTGCTGTCTCTGTAACATCCTCCAGTTCACACTGTAATCTATGGTGCAACGCATTGGCACGTTGAGCCTCTTTCTCTGCTTCTTCCACCTGGCGTTTCAGCTGTTTCAGATGCACATTTCCCTCTGCCAGGTCTTTGTACTGCTCAGAACTACAACTTTCTTCATCCATTTGCCTTAGTAAAACCTTGTTTTTTCTCTGTACGACGTACTTGTTTCCTTGCAGATTGTCGCACTTTAGTTTCCGCATCAAGTTGTTCCTCCAGTTGTGCAACCTTTGCTTTCAACTCCTTATTCTGGTGATCTAATTGCTGACGGGCATTCTCGTTCTTCTGAGCATTACTACGTTTTGCATTCAGATCAGCATTCATCTGGTCAACCTGAAGTACGGCCTTTCTCAGCCTGTCATTGGCTAATTCAACGTTGCCTTGTTCTTCCTCCAATTCTTCTTCCAGCTGAACAATGCGAGACTCTAACCGCCTATTATCTTCCAAAGCCAGAGCATCTTTACCACTGTTGTTGGCAATCACATCAGCCAGTTCATCTCTTTCCTGCTGTGCTTGCCTTTTAAAATGCTCTGCAGCAGCAAGCTTCTCTTGCATATGGATCATCTCTGCTTCCATACTCTCCAGTTTCTTCTTGCCTTCACTCTGTTCATCACTCAGGCCTGGCAGCTGTAAGTCTTCGTCCCACTTCTTCTCCCACAGGAGACCTCTTACAGTTTCTGTGAGAACTCCTACCTCTTCTCTGAGGGACTTATTCAGACCTTGCCAGATGCCAGGTGACCTTTGAGCTCAAAGACTTCTTTCTCTAGCTCATCTAGTCTGTGCTCCCTCTCTCTCTCAGAGCCACAGTCACCCCTAGAGTCTGAGTCACGCCGATCATCCAAGAGAACCCTCCAGGTACCCTCTGACCGTGTGTCCACTCCAGTCATCTCATCTCATAGCCCACCATCTGTCATGTCACGAGACGTCAGGTCCGTAAGTTGGGCAGATGTACCCTTTCTTCCGGTCACTTCTACAACTGACCTGTCCAGCTTAGCAGGCGTCACCGTCACAATATCTGCTAACCCAACAGTGGGAACGTCTCCATCCCCCTGCCATATATCAAACAAGACAAAGTCCCGGCCCCTCTCCAAGGTATGCACTAAGTTTGGTAGCATACTACCACCTTGATAGTTAACCCCCCCTGTCATCTCAATCAGGACTCTGTCCACCGTATAATTCACAATGACCCCGTGGTCACAGCGAACTCTGACGTTTTTCTCAGTCAGAGATAAAACGAGCGGAGTTCCTGTCAGTCACCTGACTCTTTGAGTCCAACCTCCCAGAGACTCCTTCCCAGTGTAGCATCACGGTACACACCTGTGGCCCGTCGTTATCTGGAAAATACATGCCGAACTCCTCAAAAGACATACACACCCACTGCGGTTCCCCAGACATGTCTACTGAGGTACCCAGTGTTGCCCCGTTTGCAAACTCGGCCCCTTTCTGAACCACCATCCCAATATGGGCCAACGCCTCCCTCTGGGACTCCACCCATTTTTGGGTTACCACCCCTTTCTGGGTCAATCCGGCCCCTTTCTGGACCACCCCGATTTGTGTCACTGCCCCCTTCTGGGAGTCCACCCCCTTTTGGGCTACCACCCCGATTTGGACCACCGCCCCCTTTCGGAATTTCCTTATGTCCGTTTTACTGGTCTCCTTAGACCGCAGTTCACACAACACAGTTTATGTCTCTTACGATATCACACAAGTCCTTGCTGGCACCACCACAGCTCCTGCTGTCACCGATCACCGACACCTCCGGCTGCCGTTCACACACAGCTGCTGGTGTCACCTTCGTAACTCCGCCGAGTTACCGGAAGCCGCTTGTCCCCTTCGTAACCCCGCCGAGTTACAGCAAGCCGCTTGTCACCTTCTTAACTCTCCTGAGCCACCACAAGCTAAGTTGAGAAAAGAGAAAAAAAAAAAACACACTACACAAAACTCACGTGTCCTGTCTGTGTGCTATTCAGGATGTTCCGTCTCCGCCTGAGACCGTCCAACACACAGGGCACACCGGGTGCTATTCAGGGAGCCGACCCTCCTCCCAGGGTTTCCCAACACACCGGCCTCACCAGGTCCAGGGGCTCAGCGGGTGCTCTTCAGGACATCCATCTCCTCCTGAGACTGCCCAACACTCACGCCTCACCAGGTCCAAGGTCATACCACGTGCTCCAGGGATCCGATTCTTCTTCCAGAACCTCCCAACACTGACCCTCCAGGACCTTGCTCACTGAACCCTCCAGGTACAGTCTTTCCCACTGACCCAGGTCAGTACAACACGAACACCTGTCCATTACTTGTGTCGGCCACACAGGTTCTCGGGTACCTCATATCCACAGAGGCACCCTAGCAATCACCAGTCTCTTTCTCTGACCCCGGTCAGTACAACACGGCTTTCACGACCGTCACCTGCTGGCCGTGCAGGTTCTCGGACCCCTCTACCGCAGAGGTGTCCTATAAGTCTTTTCCACTGACCCCGGTCAATATATCACACGGCTTTCAAGACCGTCAGCCATCCTGGCTCAGTGTTGCCAGCACGGCAACATGTGCTTTTGGAAATCGTTGCCCTTAGCAACCGAATTTTGCAGTCCTCTTCCGTTGCTCCTAGCAACAAGGCTACAGCATTTCCCTTTGCATTTCTCCACCAATTGTAAGGTAGCGCTATCATTCAGATAGGGGACACTCGCTTGGCAGCCAAATAAACCCGTGCCGGATCTGATTTCCGTAAAGCAATCTCAGTCCATGCGGTTTATTCATGCATCATAAACCATCAAAGCAATAGAAAACAGCATAGCGTCCATGACAGAGCTTCACTCTGTCCAGCCAGTGGTCACACAGGTTATGCAATGTTCCATACGCAGGCTCTTCAGCCTCACAGTAATCTCACCCGTCAGGGTTCCGTCATGCCTGCTTCAGCTCACTGCAGACGTCCATTCCCACCAGGGAACTATCAGGCACGTGCAGCCATTAAACACAGCATTCACTTGCTGTCAGGAAGACAGCCCCATCTCTCTCAGATGGGACCTTCCATACCGGACCCACCGGGTCCCAGCATTCACTCTATGTGACCTACCCTGGCCACCTTATATGGTCTGTAGCCATGCCCACCGGGTCACATGGCTATGACCTCATCACAGATCCTTCAACCACTCATACACACTTTATAATAGCGTTCTTAAACCAACCCCCTGGGTGGATTTGTAGGTAACTGGTTCCACCCGTCTCACCAGTTACCTGGAGACTTCCCAAACACCTTGAAACAGCACCTCAGCAGTGTCACTGCTGATCAACATACACACAAGTCACCATCCCAAGGCCACCCACCTTGAGATACATAACGGTCATTCAGTATTCTGCCACTCATCCTCTCTCCTGGGACATCCACACAGCGCCCCCTAGCGGACACAGTGGTCACTACACCACAGGGGGCATAAGCCAAGATGGTCAGACCCAGCTCAGTGCTAATTAAAACACATGCCCGGTTTATATTTCTTTTTGTGCCTCCTTTTTTAATCTTTGTAAAATTTTGGGGCTTTTTTGGCCACTTTTATTGGTTTTGTGCCATTTTTACACCGGATTTCTCAGACCTCTTCATTTTGTAGGTTTGCTTGTCAATTTGGGCATATTTTTCATTATCCAGCTCATTTAGGCTACATCAATATTTGAGACTTTTCAAAACATCTCAATATTTTTGCACCCCAGTATCACAGTGAAGTACAAAAACCATCTAATCTCTGTATCTGATGCAACATTTTAAAGATTATTGAATGAGTACAACAAATTTATACTTAAAAAGGCCCCCAAAAAGACAAAACAAACAAGCATAAGAAAAAAGATCAAACAACATGCCCCATTTCAAACAAGAACAACACAAAAAAAAAACCTTAAGTGCTATTCTCAAGTTTGAAAGTTATTGATGGGACCTGTACCAATCCCAAGAACGGGGGCCCTGAGAATCCCCATGTGAACATGAAAATGGACTCGTCGATCATGCGCACTGCCACTCCATTCAATCTTAATGGGACCATAGGGGGAGCACTGAACTTGGCTGGTCTTCGGCACTCCCATGAGAAGAGAATGAATGGAGCAGCAGTGCACATGATTGACCTCCAGTTCAGAGCCCTTGTTCTTGGGATTTTTGGGGGTCCCAGCAGTTGGATCTCAGCTATCAAGAAGTTTGTTCTTGGGATTGTTGGGGTGTAAGGGGTGTACTGGGATCATGTGATGCTCCATTCCCTTTCCTCATACATTGCCTTGTATATAAAGATACTATTTATCTGTATATATATTGTTACCTTATAATGCTGCTAGAATATATATGACCTATTGTATTTTAGGAAGAGTGTAGTAACCTTATTAGAGAACTAGATGGGGCATGATAGTAAACTCAGGATAGGAATACTTATTTAGGAGGAGCAGGTTATAGCAGTAGGGCCTTAGAGCCCGTGCAGTGCGGTTGCCTCCGCAATGTTCAAAGCGAGAAGCCCAGCCGTCCAGGGACAGAAGGGTAGCAGTGGCAGCAGCAGTGGGAACAGAAGCTGTAGGAAAAGCAAGGAACGCAGGTCACTCAACATGTGGCAGCTTACTTCATGGACAGATGCCCTCTTGTCTGGGGCGAAACGGACGAGGGAACTCCTGAACGTAGTAAAGATGAACAGGGAGGACGCTGCGGTACCGGATAGAACGGTACGACCCGGGCACCCACTGGAAGACGTAGGGAAGAGTACAGGGAAAGGGAAGGTTGTGAACTGTATGAAACCCTATACTGATGCTGTATCTGATATGGATGTGCTGCGAAAGGAAAGAAGTAAAGCTAATTGTTTACAGTTGAAATTGGACTGTGTCTCTGTGCGCAATTGTATGGAGGGGGTCTTCAGAACTCAGAGGTGACCCTGAATGTGTAGAGAGCAGAGAGGCAAGTACACTGACAAAAGGACATTGCTTGTATGTGACAGGAGACCAGGGTGCGAAGGAGCCACTAGTCTTAAGGGCCTGTCACACTAAGCGATATCGCTAGCAATATCGCTATAAAGTCACTGGTTTTTGTAACATTATAGCGATATTGCTAGCGATATCGCTATGTCTGATACTTCCCTCCGACCGCTCCCCCGCTGACTATCGCTGATTGCGCGAGAACGTCCTGTACCGTTTCTCGTTGTCAGCTTCCTGCTGAGCTTCCTGCTGTGGAGACGAGCGACGCGTGGACGCGGGCGGGAGGACGTCAGGATCGCCTCGTCTGACAGGTAAGTAGCGACCCCCGACCCCTGCTATGTCGCTGGTGAGATCTGCCTGTGTGGCAGCTCACTAGCGACCACCTAGCGATGCACCAGCGATCCTGACCGCGTCATATTGCTGGTCGGGATCGCTGGTGCATGGCTAAGTGTAACAGTACCTTAAGTCACGACCACAGCGCTCCCTCACAGGGTGTCCCAGCAGTTGGATCTCGGCTATCAACAAGTTTGTTGCCGGCATTGTTGAGGGTCCCAGCAGTTGGATCTTGGCTATCAAGAAGTTATCACTTTTATTAGGGGTTCTATGGGAGATTTAAAGTATTTTTACAGTATCATTTTTCTGTTTAATGCCATTGCTAGTCACTTTTTAGCCAAGGTCACACGCCCATATGAAAAAATTGGCTGAATTTTATCAAACAAACTCAGACAATTTTTTTCCTCATTTGTCATCCGTTTGCAATCCGAATGCAATCTGTTTTTTTTTTTTTTTGTTTTTTTTTTTTTTACAGGAGCAGCTATATAAAAAAGGTTCAAGACTAAATGGTTTAGCCTTCAACAATGGTAGCTGCATATGGAATGCGATTTTTTTTTTTGCACACCTATAGCCTTGAATTAACAAGTCTCACCCAACACATGAAAAAAACCTAGTGCATACCTCACTGAATAACCTTAGCCTAAATGCTGTCCATATGCTGCACGTTTTTCCATGGACAGCACTTACATGGTCGAGTGAGTTTAGCCTTTAAAGCAACAATCCAGCAGTTGTTGTTGGTTTTTTTTTTATAGTCTTCACCTTCTATCATCGCTGCTCCCCAGCTTTTTGTGACCTGCCGGATCACTTCAGTGTTTGCTGGTGAGCTGAAGGTCACTTTTCCATGCTAGCCTATGGTAACCTCGTTATGGCTCTCACAGACTTACATTGAGAGCTTGTGACCGTCACTTCTGGCCAGTCAGAAGTTGTGGTCACAAGATGGCAGACCGGGGCTGGAGCAGCGCCAATAGAAGGTGAAGACGGCGGTGGGTAAGTATAAGACTAGGGGCAGGGACCTTAGAGTAGAAGCACCACTCCAGCACTGTAAAAAGAACAATGCTGGATTGGTGGTTTAAGGCATACTTACGTGGTTTAGTCATTGCTACTTTTATTGGTGGATGTGTTAATGGTGAGAAGGTTGGGTGCTTGGCATTGTACTAAAAGGGTCCAAGTTATGGACATTTTGGAAGGTAGTCTTAAAGGGAGCCTGTCACCAGGAATAACGCTGTTAACCTGCAGATATGCAGTTAATATGCAGGTTAACAGCGTTATTATGGTTTCCGGCGACTGCTCGCAGCCGAGTGCAAAGGGGAGAAAATGATCTTTATTACCACCACCAGCATTCGGTATTGAGTCATGGGGGCGGCACTGTGGGTTCAGTCACCACTCAGAGTATACAGAACGGCTGCTGTAACTGAGCCCCTGGCTCTGACTGACAGCCGGCTGCAATGTAGAGCCAGTGTCAGTAAGGGCCAGTTACAGCGGCCACTCTGTATACTCAGAGGGGTGACTGAACCCACAGCACCACCCCATGACTGAATACCAAATGCTGGCGGGGAGAATAAAGATCATTTTCTCGCTGCTGCATTCGTCTGTGTGCAGGCGCTGGGCAGCATCATAATGCTGTAACAGCATTATTCCTGGTGACAGGTTCCCTTTAGTTTCACCATAATTCCTCACTTTTTTGGGAACACTGGCACAGTTCAGCGTAATCAGCCCCAGTCCAAACACCAACCAAGTTACAATCTGCCATATTCAGTATCTCACAAAAGTGAGTACACCCCTCACATTTTTGTAAATATTTTATTATAACTTTTCATGGGACAATACTGAGGATATGACACTTTGATATAATGTAAGTAGGCAGTGTACAGCTTGTATAACAGTGTAAATTTGGTGCCCTCTAAATAACTCAACACACAGCCATTAAAGGGAATCTGTCACCCTTTTTTTGGACTATGAGCTGCCGGCATCGACATCAGGGGCTTATCTACAGCACTCTGTAATGCTATAGATAAGCCCCCCGATGTAACCTGAAAGATAAGAGAAAAGAGTTAGATTATACTCACCGCGGCGTCTGGTCCGGTCCGATGGATGTTGTGGTCCGGCTCCTCCCATCTTCATACGATGCCGTCCTCTTCTTTCCTTCCTGTCGTGGCTCCGGCGCAGGCGCACTTCTCTGCCCTGTTGAGGGCAGTGCAGAGTCCTGCAGTGCGCAGGCGCCGGGAGAGGTCAGGCGCCTGCGCACTGCAGTATTCTGCTCTGCCCTCAACAGGGCAGAGCAGTGCGCCTGAGCCACGACAGGAAGGGAAGAAGTGGACGGCATCGTATGAAGATGGGAGGCACCGGACCGCAACACCCATCGGACCAAGAACGGACCGCCACCCCCCGGTGAGTATAATATAACTCGTTTTTCTTATCTTTCAGGTTACATCAGCATTACAGAATGCTGTAGATAAGCCCCTGATGTCGATGCCGGCAGCTCATAGTCCAAAAAAAGGGTGACAGATTCCCTTTAATGTCTAAACCGCTGGCAATAAAAGTGAGTTCACCTCTAAGTGAAAATGACCAAATTGTGCCCATTGGCCATTTCCCTCCCTGGTGTCATGTGACTCATTACTGTTACAAGGTCTCAGGTGTAATTGAGGAGCAGGGGTGTTACATTTGATGCTATTGCTCTCACACTCTATCGTACTGGTCACTGGAAATTCAACATTGCACCTCATGGCAAAGAACTCTCTGAGGATCTGGAAAATAGAAATGTTGCTCTACATAGAGATAGCCTAGGCAATAAAAGATTGCCAACACCCTGACACTGAGCCACAGCACGGTGGTCAGGACCATACAGCGGTTTATCAAGACAGGTTCCACTCTGAACTAGCCTCACCATGGTTGACCAAAGAAGCCGAGTACATGTGCTCAGTGTCATATCCAGGTTGTCTTTTCACAATAAATATATGAGTGCTGCAATCATTGCTGCAGAGGTTAAAGGGTGGTGAGTCAGCCTGTCAGTGCCCAATCCATACGACACACACTGCATCAAATTGGTCTGCATGGCTGTCGTCCCAGAAGGAAGCCTCTTCTAAAGATGATGTACAAGAAAACCTTCAAAAAGTTTTGTGAAGACAAGCAGACTAAGGACATGGATTACTTGAACTATCTACTTTGGTCTGATGAGACCAAGATATACTTATTTGGTTCAGATGATGTCAGGGGTGTGTGGTGGCAACCAGGTGAGGAGTACAAAAACAAGAGTGTCTTGCCTACAGTTAAGCATGGTGGTGGAGTGTCATAGTTTAGGGGGGAATGAGTGCTGCCGGCTGTGGGGAGCTACAGTTCATTGAAGGAACCATGAATACCAATATGTTCTGTGACATACTGAAGCAGAGCATGATCCCCTCCCTTCAGAAACCGAGCGCAGGGCAGCATTCCAACACGACCCCAAACACACTTTCAGGGCGACCACTGCCTTGCTAAAGAAACTGAGGGTAAAGGTGCTGGACTCTCCAAACATGTCTCCAGACTTCAACCCTATAGAGCACCTGTGGAGCATCCTCAAACAGATGATGGAGGAGCGCAAGGCCTTCAACATCCACCAGCTCCGTGATGTCGTCATGGAGGCGTGGAAGAGGATTCCAGTGGCAACCTGTGAAGATCTGTAACCACACAAACTACTGCCACTTTGGGCACAATTTGGCCATTTCCACATAGGGGTGTACTCACTTTTGGTGCCAATGGTTTAGACATTAATGGCTGTGTGTTGAGTTATTTAGAGGGAACCAAATTTACACTATTATACAAGCTGTACACTGACTACTTTACATTATATCAAAGTGTCATATCTTCAGTGTTGTCCCATGAAGAGATATCTAATATATACTTACCTTGTAATGTCTTCACATTACAGATGTGTCCAGATCCTAGAATTCCAAGCAGCGGAAGTTCACCGACCCCAATATTGGAACACCCAAGTGATGGGTGTCTCAATATGGAAACTGCTGGTGGTTCCAGCCTCTTGTGCGGTACCACCAGCGGAACACCATCGCACCACACACACACACACACACACACACACACACACACACACACACACACACACTGTGTATGCCGTATGCACCACACACACACACTGTATACGCCGTACGCACCACACACATACTCTGTATATGCCGTACGCAACACACACACACAGTATAAGCCGTACGCATCCTCTTGCACAGTACCACCAGCGGAACACCGTCACGAACACGCTGCCACTGGGATCAGCCGAATAATTCACTGACTGCTGCCATCTTTGTACAGAATTCCGCGCAGTGAATCATTCGGCTGATCACGGCGGCAGATGTGCGACGTGACTACAGGCAGAGGAAGCCGTCACAAAAAAGGGGTTTTCCCATGAACGAAGAGCACATGGGGTACACAGGTCAAAGAAGAGATGACATGAGAGGAGAAGACAGCAGATGGGGGAGAGAAAGTGCACAGGGGTGAGAGAGACAGAGAACAGGGGGAGAGAGCTCAAACGGGACAGTACATGAAGGGAGAACACACCACAGGAAGGAGAGAGACAGCAGACAAGGGGGATAGCACATGGGGTAGACAGGTCAAAGAAGAGAGCGCAGACGGAGGGGAGAAGACAGCAGATGGGGGAGAGAAAGTGCACAGGGGTGAGAGAGACAGAGAACAGGGGGAGACAGCTCAAACGGGACAGCACATGAAGGGACAACACACCACAGGAAGGAGAGAGACAGCAGACAAGGGGGATAGCACATGGGGTAGACAGGTCAAAGAAGAGATGACATGAGAGGAGAAGACAGCAGATGGGGGAGAGAAAGCGCACAGGGGTGAGAGAGACAGAGAACAGGGGGAGACAGCTCAAACGGGACAGCACATGAGAGGAGAACACAGCACAGGAAGGAGAGAGACAGCAGACAAGGGGGATAGCACATGGGGTAGACAGGTCAAAGAAGAGAGCACAGATGAGAGAAGTCAGCACATGGGGAAAGAGAGAGTGGATAGGTGGGTGAGCACATGGAAGGGAGAGATTCTCAATGCTGCAAAGCCTGCCCCCATCGTGACATTACCTCCCTCGCATCGGGCCTCCATCTAGTAATAAAATATTGGCACAAATGTAAAGGTTGTACTCTCGTCTTTGATTTACTGTAAATGGTTTCTATGGGACACAACTTGTCCCACTCCTGTTAGCAGATAGGATGTCTGGTTGTAGAAAACAGATGGAAAAGGAATAAATTACAGACTCAGCAGAGAAAGATGAAAAGGCAGAACAAAGTGTATCAGAAATCATTACTGTGCGCAGCTTATTATACTAGCGAGGATGTCACAAAGTGACAGCAGGGTCCTAGACGTCCACCATCTTACACGGGGCCCACATAATCGACTTATCATCACCGAAGATGATCGTCATATCCAGGAGACTGCTAGGAACTGTATCCAGCCAAGTGGAACATGTGGGAAAGGGTCTCGTCCTTAGAAACTACTCTTTGGATTTATCTCACTAGTTTATTTAAAAAAAATAATCTGTAAAGGTCAACTTCTCCTTTAAGTGACATTTTCATGTTTTCATTAAGAGTCAGATTGTCTAGAAACTGCCTTGTTCTTACCGCAGAATTGATTTTTTTTTTTTTTTTTTTATTGCGGACAGACCAGTGACAAGACTATAGACACAAGGTGCTCGGGATGTGGGCACAATTTACACAATAATGATTCTTTCATTCACGTGTCTGTCTTCTGCAATCCACTATTATTCCTTCAGGGATCTAGGAAATGAACCCCAACTAAGGACAGAAATTGTTATACAGGTTACGGATTATGTATGGCCGACTTAAAGGGAAGCCGTCACCTGGACTGATCCTGTGCACATCAAAGGCACAGATCAGAAATGCTTGCCTAGCTAATGGCCGAGAAGGCAAAGACCAGCAAGTAGTAGGTGAGCATCAGAACAGGAGCTATGGAGGACCAAAAAGGGTCAGAAGAATTAAAACAGTCTCACTGGACCACCCCTTTAATAATTAAAGTGTTTGTTTAGCCAGGAAAAAATAGCATGAGTGTTAAAAATGAAAAAAAAAAAAATAAAAGGTCATACTCACTTTATCGTTCTGACGTTGCCCAGACCTTCCCTTCTCCAAATCTCTCAACGTGGATACATGACCACTGCAGCCAATGATTGGTTGCAGCTCTCATGTGTCTGTGTTGATGGTCTCTACTCTCTGCTCCAGAGATGACTTATGCGGGTGCCAGAGTACAACTGAACAAGAGTAGAGGGAATTGGCTTTTTTATATATTTTTCATGGCTGGATAGCTACTTAAAGATCTGATACAACTCTTAAAGGGAATCCGTCAGCAGTTTTTTGATGACAGCAAGAGGTAGGGACTGAGACACTGATTTCAGTGATGTGTCACTAATTAGGTTGTGTGTTGTTGTTTCAATGCAATGAGTGTTTTATCAGTCACTGCTCGACTAGCCCCCCTGTGCCAAGTAGTCCAACCATGCCCCCAGCATTGATTAACAGATTACTGTCAATATACAGTGTACACAGAGAGCTGCTAATCAGGGGTATGGGCAAGTCAGCTTTCTGATTGTATCATAATTGCTGCACCCAGGAAACTGACACATCGCTGGAATCAGAGTCTCTTTTCCTACATCACACGCTGCTCTCACATGAGGTAGCAAAAAACTGCTGACAGATTCCCTTTAATTGGTGGGGGACAAATCATCAGGACCCCTGCAAATCAGTAGAATGAAAAAGAACTTAATGTGAAAATTACTGAGCTGCCATAGTGGGAACGGCTGCTTATTTAGATGCACCACAGTGGCAGGGTTCCTCCTTTGGCTGATTGTGGGGATTGGTCCCCCAAAAGCTAAATATTGATGACCTTTTTAAGCCTTGGTCGCAAATATCAGATGGGTCCTTAATGACTAACATGAGGGCTGTTGGGCCTGACCTCCCTTTGGTGTACCACCGAGAAAATATCCACCATTGACCACCAGCAATGCTACACCTCATGAACAGGTAACCTGGAGCAATGAAGAAAGTTCCATTGCCATTGCTTCTGACTACACCTCATCTGAGATCCCAAGTGCCCATTTTTTTCCCTTATTGCTCTGACCATCATGAGTGAACCAAAAATAGAGAGATGTATCGTTGCAAACTAATTTGCAATGTTACCTGTTGGACAATTTTCTTCTCTTAGGGCCCAGCTATTTTCAGCGACAGCTTTGGTGCCTTTGATCGGCCTTTTCTGATTGACTGCTGGACATAAGCACAAGCCCTGCACAAGTTCACCCTAGAGTCCGAGCAGAGTCGGTTACATTAAATTATCAGTGAGGAAAAGATTTATGGCAGGCGAAGGAGACATAAAATGCTGAATAAGCCACAGGGTCTGCTCTAAAGAAAAAATCCTCTATGTGTTCACATACTAATGTGTATACTGCTCTTAGGCCGGGGTCACAAGAGCAATGATTGTCTCCTGCGAGAGAATCAGACCAATTATGCTAATGACACGCGGGTGAAAAATTCTAATCTGAGTATCAGTTTACTGTGATCTGATTCTCTCCCATGTATCACAGGTGCGGAGAAGAGGGAGAACTTAATTTCTCCATCTTCTCCATTGTGTGAATCCGCAGAAATCAGACTGCACTCGGGTGACATCTAAGTGCAGCCCGATGTTTTACACTTGTATGGATGCACATGATCTGATTTTTGCAGCCACTCGCAGCATGCTGCAATTTTTTTTTTATCATGCTGTATCGGCACAAGGAAAAAAACGCAGATCTGCTCTGTCCCATAGTATAACACTGGTCCGACTGCTATCCGATAAAACATCACATAGCACTTGTCTGAGTTATACGGCAGTGTGAGCGAGCCTTTACCTTTGGGCTACGCAACCATATTTTCAGTCCAAGTGCTGTCAGTGGGAAATGATGACATCACATGGACAACACTAGGAACAATGTTATTCAATAGAACTGTTTTGTTTTGTTTTTTTGTTTTGTTTTTTACACAAACTGATTGTTTGTTTGAAAAAAATCATATCATGCAATATTCTCTTCCGTCTGTTGGTGAGACTCACCTATTAGTGTATGGGTGCACAAAAAGAATCAAGTTCAATACGGATCAAATGTCTAGCATGCGATTTTACTAATCGTGAATGGGGTGAAGTCACAGGTTGGCAGCAGAAAGTGACATGATGGGAATTGAAAATCTGAACCAGAAGTCAATTTCCATGCTTATTTTGCATTGATTTTTTTTTCTGGATTAGGTAAAATCTCATCCTCTTCGCTGCTACTGTAGCAGATAGGATTTATCACCAGTAAAATCCGCAGCTACGGTAATCTGGCCCTGATGAACGTACCTTTAGATCTAATTAAGTACTCACGATATTTATTTATTTGACTCACTTATTTTGCGCTATTAATTCCACAGTGCTTTACGGATTTACAGCATCACTGTCCCCATTGGGGCTCGCAACCTTAATACTATAAGATCAACATTACGTTTTTTGTATTAAGATTGGTCTAAAAGTGGGTCACAGTCAATACATTGCAAACTATTAATGGTCTTCTCATCTATGGAAATAAAAAAACGCACATGCAGCAATCTTTCTCCAACACACAAGGGAATAGAGGGAGGGACCTGCAGCACTGAGAAGCAGCAGTGTGCTGCTGGGAAAAGAAGGCCTAGCAGGGCTTATGCTGAACTTGTGCTATATAGTCATGCAGAAAAAGTGCTTTGTAAAAAAATATTGTGGGATTAAGCTTTTAAATACATAAGAACAGGAATCCATTATATTTATGTGCACTGTGTGTGGAAGACAACATAGTAGCTGGTTTCCCCTCACTAGCTCAGAGACAAATGAAAATTATAGAAGAAGCATATATTTGGCAAAACTAGTGTTAAAAGGATGAAATTATTTTGAAAAGTCGTCTGAAACAAAAGTTCCTCTTTAAACAAAGCAGAATTACTCAGAGTGGATATGTCAACTATATACTACTTGATTCTTTATTAGGATATGTGCACAGGTGCGGAATTGCCACGGAAATTTCCGCGGCAATTTCGCAACTCCCTACCATGGGGAAATTCTGCCGAAAAACTTGCATTTTGCAAGCGTAATTAGCTTGCAGAATGCTAGCGTTTTCCAAGTGATCTGTAGCATCACTTGGAGAACTGATTGACAGGTTGGTCACACTCGTCAAACATAGTGTTTGACGAGTGTGACCAACTTTTTACTATTGAGGCCGCCTATGCAGCATCAGTAGCAAAAGATCTAATGTTGAAAATAATAAAAAAATAATGTTATTCTCACCTTCCGTCGGCCCCCGATCTGCTCTGCGGGGCTCCCTACACCTTCCAGTCCCAGTAATGCTTTGCGCGAAGGGCCTGTGATGACGTCACACTCGCGAGAGCGCACCGTCATCGCGGTCATTTGCGCAAAGCATTACTGGGATCGGAAGATGCCGGGAGCGTGGTGAGAGGCGGGAAGGACTCTGGTGGCCGTCGGAAGGTGAGAATAACAATATTTTTTATTTTTTTTATTATTTTTTATAGGATTATGGAACCCAGGGCCTGGAGGACAGTCTCCTCTCCTCCAGACCCTGGGTACCATCCGCACATGGAGCGCTCACTTCACGCATGGTGGGCATAGCCACATGCAAAAAATGAGCATTTCAATGCCATCCTATGGGTGCGGAATCCTCGCGATTCCACCAAAAGAATGAGCATGCTGCGGATTTTTCCGCTACGCGATTCCGCAGCGGAAAAATCCGCAGCATTTGCACAGCATTGCGGAATCCCATAGGATTGCATGGGATGCTTTTTTTTTGCATTTTCGCGAGTAATAAAAAAAGCCGTGAAAACGCAAAAAAAAAAAAAAAAAACCTACGCGTGAACCCAGCCTTAGGGGACTCATGATGGGGCATTATATCTAGTATGCTAGATAAAAAAAATTGCTATAATTATTAAAACAATCAATTATTTTTCTGATAATTTTGTATATGTTTATATTTTCTATTTGTAGCGATGGTAGATTGAAAATCCCGTTAGAAAAGAGGTTAAAGGTGTAAGGCACAACCGAGGCATGGCAGATCGGTGCCCATCACAGTGTATACATGCCCTTCCTCAGCTCCCATTACCTGCTGACAGTCTCATAGATTCCACTCTAATGTGAGCGGCAGGTATAGCTTGTGGGGCATGCTTGGAAGGTTTTAATGTCAGGAGAGAGAGATTTATAATGGTGGATGACTTCTCCCTTGTGCTGGTCGGACCAATGCCTGCTTTATAGAGCATAGGCAAAAACCCAACACAGCTAGGAACCACTAAAGCTAAGGAGAATTCCAGCTTGGTGACAACAGCTGGCTCTCAGTACGCATCTTTCTGCGCACGTTTAACATGTATTATTAATTCTTATCACTATTAAATATTGGTCATGTCAGTAAATTAGGTGTCATTGCACATGATAACTGATAGGGGGACTCTAAAAGTTACTACCATAGATATAGGACTGGATCTAGACAGTCTTGTATCTTGGTATGGCTGTTACTTAGTACATACACTCACACTGATTTGTATTATTATTATTTGTTCATTTTATTTATTTCTTGTTCATTACATACAGTTGTGGCCAAAAGTATTGACACCCCTGCAATTCTGTCAGATAATACTCTTAAATGAAAAAACACAAAAGAGAATGAAGCAAAAAGCAAAACATTGATCATTTCACACAAAACTCAAAAAATGGGCCAGACAAAAGTATTGGCACCCTCAGCCTAATACTTGGTTGCACAACCTTTAGCCAAAATAACTGCGACCAACCGCTTCCAGTAACCATCAATGTGTTTCTTACAATGCTCTGCTGGAATTTTAGACCATTCTTCTTTGGCAAACTGCTCCAAGTCCCTGATATTTGAAGGGTGCCTTCTCCAAACTGCCATTTTTAGATCTCTCCACAGGTGTTCTATGGGATTCAGGTCTGGACTCATTGCTGGCCACCTTAGAAGTCTCCAGTGCTTTCTCTCAAACCATTTTCTAGTGCTTTTTGAAGTGTGTTTTGGGTCATTGTCCTGCTGGAAGACCCATGACCTCTGAGGGAGACCCAGCTTTCTCACACTGGGCCCTACATTATGCTGCAAAATTTGTTGGTAGTCTTCAGACTTCATAATGCCATGCACACGGTCAAGCAGTCCAGTGCCAGAGGCAGCAAAGCAACCCCAAAACATCAGGGAACCTCCGCCATGTTTGACTGTAGGGACCGTGTTCTTTTCTTTGAATGCCTCTTTTTTCTCCTGTAAACTCTATGTTGATGCCTTTGCCCAAAAAGCTCTACTTTTGTCTCATCTGACCATACAGTCCCTTTTCATTCAGACGCCGACGGATAGTACGGGTTGACACTGTTGTACCCTCGGACTGCAGGGCAGCTTGAACTTGTTTGGATGTTAGTCGAGGTTCTTTATCCAACATCCGCACAATCTTGCGTTGAAATCTCTTGTCAATTTTTCTTTTCCGTCCACATCTAGGGAGGTTAGCCACAGTGCCATGGGCTGTAAACTTCTTGATGACTGCGCACGGTAGACACAGGAACATTCAGGTCTTTGGAGATCGACTTGTAGCCTTGAGATTGCTCATGCTTCCTCACAATTTGGTTTCTCAAGTCCTCAGACAGTTCTTTGGTCTTCTTTGTTTTCTCCATGCTCAATGTGGTACACACAAGGACACAGGACAGAGGTTGAGTCAACTTTAATCCATGTCAACTGGCTGCAAGTGTGATTTGGTTATTGCCAACACCTGTTAGGTGCCACAGGTAAGTTACAGATGCTGTTAATTACACAAATTAGAGAAGCATCACATGATTTTTCGAACAGTGCCAATACTTTTGTCCTCCCACTTTTTTATGTTTGGTGTGGAATTATATCCAATTTGGCTTTAGGACAATTCTTTTTGTGTTTTTTTCATTTAAGACAAATTAAATGAAGATAATAATACCAAAGAATTTGTGTTTGCAATCATTTTCAGGAACAAACTGAGTATTATCTGACAGAATTTCAGGGGCGTCAATACTTTTGGCTACAACTGTAATATTAACATATTCTGCAGCTCTATACAGGAACCGCCACCAGTCTCATCAGTCTCGGGCCCCAAAGGAGCTAAGCGACTGTTTTTTTTTGTAAATGGGAGCTACACTACACACTAAATACAGTTGTCCTAGATTCAAACCCAGAAACCCAGTACAGAAAAAGGAGAGACCTCCCACACGCTGCTTGCCAAGCTGATTCCTTCTTCCCTGCCTGTATCGTTCCGTAATCCAGACTATATTTACAATGATACCACAGGCTTTACAATAGCAAAGACAGACTAGGGACATAGAACTGCTATCTGCTGACTCACACTGCAGTATGGGTATTCCATGTAATGCACAACAGTCTCCCCTGACTCCTGCTTGTAATAGGTTTCTCCCTGCCAGCGTTTGCAAACAGGAGAGCAGTACGAAGCTAAGTCTATATCTTCACATAGCATTCACAAATAACATAGGATAGGCAAGCAAGGAAAATGTATAACCTCACCTAATCATTGCATGGAATCACCTATTATAGCTCTGGCAAGGAAAGAAAACACAATACAGACAACACAGCTCAGATTCTTGCTGCCCGTAGATTGGCTGGATGAATTCAGTGACAGGTTTACTTTAAACAAGATTATCTGTGATCTAGCGCTTGCGCCCCCAAATGATTGAAGCTGAATGAGACAGCCTTTTAAAGGGCAGAAGACAGGAATTTGGAACTTAGCTAATCTTGGATGCTACGCATTTTGCCCAGCTTTTAATGACTATTTCATACAGTGTGGTCAGTGCATACAGTATGGTCAGCAAAAATGGTATGGTTAGTGCATACGGTATGGCATACCGTGTGGTCAGCGCATACAGTATGGTCAGTGCTTAAATAATAATAATTTTATTTCTATAGCGCCGACATATTCCGCAGCACTTTACATTTCAGAGGGGACTTATACAGATGATAGACATTACAGCATAACAATAATCACATAGATCATAACAGATACCAAGAGGAATGAGGCACTTGCTCGCAAGCTTACAATCTATGAGGAAAAAAGGTAGACAAGAAAGGTGGGTGGTAACAGTTGCCTTCATTGTTCAGACCAGCCATAATGTTAAGTGCGTAGCAATACAGACACAGAAGGCTGATAGATGCCTAAAGCATGTGGGAACATGATGCGGGAAACCTGGTTACGGTAAAACTTTTGACTGTGCCACACAGGGATAGTAAGGTTAATGTGAATACATGCGTTTTTAGGGCACATTTAAAATTGTTGGGATTGGGGACTAATTGAATTGACCTGGGAAGTGTATTCCAAAGAATTGGTGCAGCACGTGTATAGTCTTGGAGACGGGAGTGGGAGGTTCTGATTATTGAGGATGCTAACCTCAGGTCATCAGCAGAATGGAGGGCACGGGTAGGGTGGTAGACTGAGATGAGGGAGGAGATGTAGGGTGGTGCTGAGCCGTGGAGTGCTTTGTGGGTGAGGGTAATAAGTTTGTACTGGATTCTGGAGTGGATGAGTAACAAGTGTAATGACTGGCACAAGGTAGAGGCATCGGTGTAACAATTGGCGAGGAATATGATCCTGGCTGCAGCATTCAAGACAGATTGGAGAGGGTGAGAATTTGTTAAGAGGGAGACCAATTAGAAGAGAGTTACAGTAGTCCAGACGAGAATGAATAAGAGAAACAGTAAGAGTTTTTGTGGAGTCGAAGAAAGGGTCAAATTCTAGAAATGTTTTTGAGGTGCAGATAACAATAGCGAGCCAGTGATCGGATGTGGGGGGCGAATGAAAGCTCAGAGTCAAGTATGACTCCAAGACAGCAGGCATGTTGCTGGGGAGTAATGGGGGAACCACACACAGAAATGGCAATGTCGGGTATAGGTACATTAGTAGATGGAGGAAACACAAGGAGTTCAGTCATTGACAGGTTCAGTTTCAGATATAGTGAGGACATGATGTTAGACACAGCGTTTAGACAGTCGCAGGTGTTTTCTAAAAAGGCTGGCGTGATGTCAGGAGAAGCATATAATTCGGTGTCATCAGTATACAGATGGTACTGGAAACCAAATCTACTGATTGTTTGACCAATAGGGGCAGTGTACAAAGAGAAGAGGAGGGGGCCTAGAACTGATCCTTGAGGAACTCCAACAGTAAGTGGAAGATGTGGGGATGAGGAGCTAGCAAAAGATACAGTAAAGGAGCGGTCAGAGAGATAGGAGGAGAACCAGGAGAGAAGAGAGTCTTTGATGCCGATGGAGCGGAGCATAGTGAGGAGGAGCTGAGGATCCACAGTGTCGAATGCTGCAGAGAGATCCAAGAGAATTAGCATGGAGAAGTGACCGTTAGATTTAGCTGTTAGAAGATCATTAGAGACATTAGTGAGGGCAGTTTCAGTAGAGTGTAAAGAGTGGAAACCGGATTGGAGAGGGTCGAGAAGAGTTATCTGAGAGATAGCGGATGAGACGGAAGTGGACCAGGCGTTACAGGAGTTTAGAGATGAGGGGAAGATTAGAGACAGGTCTATAGTTAGCGGCACAGTTTTGATCAAGGGATGGTTTTTTATGTAATTGCTGTATGATGGCATGCTTAAATGAGGAGGGAAAGATACCAGAAGAGAGAGAGAGAGGTTAAATATTTTAGTCAGGTGGGCGGTGACAGCAGGGGAAAGGGACTGGAGGAGATGTGACAGAATTGGGTCACTGGTGCAAGTAGTTGGGCGAGAAGATGCAAGGAGCCTGCTTACTTCTTCTTCTGTGACTGGTTCAAAATCAGAGAGTGAGCTAGATGCAGTGGGGGAGGGAGGACGGTGCATGGTATAAGGTGATTGGGAGATAATTTCCTGTCGGATATGGTCAATTTTTTCTTTGAAGTAATTGGCCAGGTTGTCAGCTCGAAGATCAGTGGTTGGGGCCTGCACTCTTGGGTTGAGTAGGAAATGAAATGTGTCAAAGAGACGTTTAGGGTTATTGGACAGTGAGGTGATGAGGGTATTGAAATAGGTTTGTTTGTAGAGGTGAAGGGCAGGGTTGTATGTTCTAAGCATAAACTTATAATGGATGAATGTGCTTACAGTAATGTCAGCACATACGTTATGGCATACGGTGTGGTCAGCACATACTATATGGCATACGGTATGGTCAGTGCATACAGTGTGGTCAGCCCATATGGTATGGTCATTGCATACAGTATGGTCAGCGAAAACGCTATGGTTAGCGCATACGGTATGGCATATGGTGTGGCCAGTGCACACGGTAAGGTGACTGCACACGGTGTGATTAGTGCATACAGTGTGGTCAGCCCATATGGTATGGTCATTGCATACAGTGTGGTCAGTGCATACAGTATGGTCAGCGAAAACAGTATAGTTAGCGCATACGGTGTAGTCAGTGCACATGGTATGATCAGCACATACGGTATGGTCAGTGAATATGATGTGGTCAGTGCATACAGTATGGTCAGCAAAAAATGGTATGGTTAGTGCATACGGTATGGCATACGGTGTGGTCAGCGCATACGGTATGGTCAGTGCTTACAGTAAGGTCAGCACATACGGTATGGCATACGGTGTGGTCAGTGTACACGGTATGTCAATGCATATGGCGGTGGTAGTGCATATGGTATGGTCAGTGCATACAGTGTGGTCAGCCCATATGGTATGGTCATTGCATACAGTATGGTCAGCGAAAACGCTATTGTTAGCGCATACGGTATGGCATATGGTGTGGTCAGTGCACACGGTATAGTCAGCATGTACGGTATGGTCAGTGCATACAGTATGGTCAGTGTTTACAGTAAGGTCAGCACATGCGGTATCATCAGCGCATACGGTGTGGTCACTGCACACGGTGTGGTCAGTGCATACAGTGTGGTCAGTGCATACAGTGTGGTCAGTGCATACAGTATGTTCATTGCATACCGTGTGGTCAGTGCATACAGTATAGTCAGCGAAAACGGTATGGTTAGAGCCTACGGTATGGCATACGGTGTAGTCAGTGCACACGGTATGATCAGCACATACGGTATGGTCAGTGAATACGATGTGGTCAGTGCATACAGTATGGTCAGCGCATACGGTAAGGTCAGCGCATACAGTATGATCAGCACATACAGTATGGCCAGCACATACAGTATGGCATCCGGTGTGGTCAGTGCACTCGGTATGGTCACTGCATATGGTGTGGTCAGTGCACTTGGTATGGTCACTGCATACGGTGTGGTCAGTGCATACAGTATGGTCAGCGCAAACGGTAAGGTCAGCGCATACGGTATGATCAGCACATAAGGTATGGCATACGGTGTGGTCAGCGCGTACGGTATGGCATTCGGTGTGGTCAGTGCACTCGGTATGCATACGGTGTGGTCAGTGCACTTGGTTTGGTCACTGCATATGGTGTGGTCAGTGCACTCGGTGTGGTCACTGCATACGACGTGGTCAGTACATACGATAAGATCTTGTTAGGTTTCAAGCCATGGAAAAAAAGGTCATCATTTACCTCTGGCACTTGTAACTCCCACTATGGTGAACTAGATGACAACATGGCTAAAACATATATATTGTTACTTACAATCCCGTCTCCATTTCCTTTTGCAGCCCCTACATGTTGACGTATACTTGTCCTTACATTTTACACATTCGTATTTGCTGACCTCCTCACCTACATGTGTCACTTACTCCTTTATATCACATTACATCCTCTATAGACAACAAGCCTTTGTGTTACACTTACACGCTCTGCTCCGGTAGTCTGTATATACAATTTTCATGTGCATCTCCATCCAGAGAAGTCATTGGGGATGCACAGCTTGTATATTGTGCAAATGATTCCCCCACCTAGATCCTCTCCTCTCCCCCACCTGCCTGCCCATTGTCTGTACACAGTTGCAGATTCGCGGTAATAAAATATTAATAGGGGATTTTCAGTACACAGAGTGTCTACTTCTCCCGGCAGAGCCAGATCCTTCGTACAATAAACGCAAACCCCACAGAGGGTCTGATTAACATGCTGGCAGCATTACAGGAACCCATACAGGCATCTGATTAGGAGTGCAGATCTGATGTAGATAGGAGAACACCGCACTGCCTCTTTTTAACCCACTAGCATCCAAAAGTATGGCACCCTAGCCTAGAGTTTTAGCCTGTCCTGATTAGCTACATTTCAGAGACAGTCAGGAGACAATTCACATTATATTATATAGAAATCCCACACAGTCTGGTCCTATCTTGTCATAGTCAGGGGATCACTAATGCCACATTATATGGAAACCTTATACTGTCTCATCCTGTCCTAACAATCTGTGGTCAGGAGAACAGTGGGGATTACATAAACACCAGCACTGTCTGATCCGGTTTTGATAATCTGTAGCCAGCAGGTCACTTTCGTTCGCATTACATAGATACCCATCACTGTCTGCACTCAGATTACTGGACGTTATATATAGAAAAACTGTACTGTCGTCATGTCCCAATAATCTGCATGATCATTAGAGATAATTGAGAAAAGAACAGCACTTTCTAATCCCAACCGGATTATTTGTATTCAAGAAATCATAGGACATTAGACAGAAACCCAGCACTATCTGATACTGCCCGGATAGACTAAAGTAAGAAGATCACAGGACATTATGCAGAACCCAGCACCGGGGCTATGGAGTCGGATCGTCGGAGTCAGAGCCCTTTTTGGTGGAGTCGGTATAAAATGGACCGACTCCAACTCTTAAAATATATAATTGGGTACAGAAGTTCAATGCAGTTTGTGGGGAATATTTTTTTCATAAGAATTTGGGAAAGTTATGAAATGTCCTTTAAATGCCTGTCCTATTCCTGATCTAAGGTCTAGACTTTTAGCTGAGATGAATCTGTGCTGCAGTTTATGTTCATGATAAGTAGTGAAGCTCCTCCTCTACAGATAAGGGGAAAAAATAACACATAGGGAAGGAATGCCTGCATTCATCTCAGAACTTATGGAGTGAACAGGAAAGCAGGATTAAGGTACAGTGGGGAAAAAAAGTATTTAGTCAGTCAGCAATAGTGCAAGTTCCACCACTTCAAAAGATGAGAGGCGTCTGTAATTTACATCATGGGAGACAAACTGAGAAAAAAAAAATCCAGAAAATCACATTGTCTGTTTTTTTTTCATTTTATTTGCATATTATGGTGGAAAATAAGTATTTGGTCAGAAACAAAATTTCATCTCAATACTTTGTGATATATCCTTTGTTGGCAATGACAGAGGTCAAACGTTTTCTGTAAGTCTTCACAAGGTTGCTACACACTGTTGTTGGTATGTTGGCCCATTCCTCCATGCAGATCTCCTCTAGAGCAGTGATGTTTTTGGCTTTTCGCTTGGCAACACGGACTTTCAACTCCCTCCAAAGGTTTTCTATAGGGTTGAGATCTGGAGACTGGCTAGGCCACTCCAGGACCTTGAAATGCTTCTTACGAAGCCACTCCTTCATTGCCCTGGCGGTGTGCTTTGGATCATTGTCATGTTGAAAGACCCAGCCACGTTTCATCTTCAATGCCCTTGCTGATGGAAGGAGGTTTGCACTCAAAATCTCACGATACATGGCCCCATTCATTCTTTCATGTACCCGGATCAGTCGTCCTGGCCCCTTTGCAGAGAAACAGCCCCAAAGCATGATGTTTCCACCACCATGCTTTACAGTAGGTATGGTGTTTGATGGATGCAACTCAGTATTCTTTTTCCTCCAAACACGACAAATTGTGTTTCTACCAAACAGTTCCAGTTTGGTTTCATCAGACCATAGGACATTCTCGCAAAACTCCTCTGGATCATCCAAATGCTCTCTAGCAAACTTCAGACAGGCCCGGACATGTACAGGCTTAAGCAGTGGGACACGTCTGGCACTGCAGGATCTGAGTCCATGGTGGCGTAGTGTGTTACTTATGGTAGGCCTTGTTACATTGGTCCCAGCTCTCTGCAGTTCATTCACTAGGTCCCCCCGCATGGTTCTGGGATTTTTGCTCACCGTTCTTGTGATCATTCTGACCCCACGGGGTGGGATTTTGCGTGGAGCACCAGATCGAGGGAGATTATCAGTGGTCTTGTATGTCTTCCATTTTCTAATTATTGCTCCCACAGTTGATTTCTTCACTCCAAGCTGGTTGGCTATTGCAGATTCAGTCTTCCCAGCCTGGTGTAGGGCTACAATTTTGTTTCTGGTGTCCTTTGACAGCTCTTTGGTCTTCACCATAGTGGAGTTTGGAGTCAGACTGTTTGAGGGTGTGCACAGGTGTCTTTTTATACTGATAACAAGTTTAAACAGGTGCCATTACTACAGGTAATGAGTGGAGGAAAGAGGAGACTCTTAAAGAAGAAGTTACAGGTCTGTGAGAGCCAGAAATCTTGATTGCTTGTTTCTGACCAAATACTTATTTTCCACCATAATATGCAAATAAAATGAAAAAAAACAGACAATGCGATTTTCTGGATTTTTTTTTCTCAGTTTGTCTCCCATAGTTGAGGTCTACCTATGATGTAAATTACAGACGCCTCTCATCTTTTTAAGTGGTGGAACTTGCACTATTGCTGACTGACTAAATACTTTTTTTCCCCACTGTAAGTACTTCTTAACCCCATTACCCCCAAGGGTGGTTTGCACGTTCATGACCGGGCCAATTTTTACAATTCTGACCACTGTCCCTTTATGAGGTAATAACTCTGAAACGCTTCTATGGATCCCACTGATTCTAACAATGTTTTCTCGTGACATATTATACTTCATGTTAGTGGTAAAATTTTATTCAAAAAACTTGCGTTTATTTGTGAAAAAAACGGAAATTTGATGAAAATGTTGCAATTTTCCAACTTTGAATTTTTATGCCCTTAAATCAAGTAACATTTCACATATGTTTACTTTACATTAGCACAATTTTGGAACCAAAATTGTTTTTGTTAGGGAGTAATAAGGGTTAAAAGTTGACCAGCGATTTCTCATTTTTGCAATACCATTTTATTTTTACGGACCACATCACATTTGAAGTCACTTTGAGGGGTCTATATGATAGAAAATACCCAAAAGTGACACCATTGTAAAAACTGCACCCCTCAAGGTGCCCAAAACCACATTCAAGAAGTTTATTAACCCTTCAGGTGCTTCACAGGAATTTTTTGAATGTTTAAAAAAATGAACATTTAACTTTTTTCACAAAAAAATTACTTCAGGTCCAATTTTTTATTTTATTTTACCAAGGGTAACAGGAGAAATTGGACTGCAAAAGTTATTGTGCAATTTGTCCTGAGTAAGTTGATACCTGATATGTGGGGGGGACCACTGTTTCGGCGCATGGCAGAGCTCAGAAGGGACGGAGCGCCGTTTGACTTTTTCAATGCAAAATTGGCTGGAATTCAGATCGGACACCATGTCACGTTTGCAGAGCCCCTGATGTGCCTAAACAGTGGAAACCCCCCACAAGTGACCCCATTTTGGAAACTAGACCCCCCCAAGGAACTTATCTAGATGTGTGGTGAGAACTTTGAACCCACAAGGGCTTCACAGAAGTTTATAACGTACAGCCGTAAAATCAAAAAAATCACATTTTTTCCACAAAAATGATCTTTTCACCCCAAATTTTTAGTTTCCCAAGGTTAACAGGACCCTAAAAGTTATTGTGCAATTTGTCCTAAGTACGCTGATACCCCACATGTGGGGGTAAACAACTATTTGGGCGCATGGCAGAGCTCGGAAGGGATGCAGCGTCATTTGACTTTTTTGGCTGGAATTGGGATTGTACGCCATGCCGCGTTTGGAAAGCCCCTGATGTGCCTAAACAGTGGAAACCCCCACAAATGACACCATTTTGGAAACTAGACCCCCCCAAGGAACTTATCTAGATGTGTGGTGAGCACTTTAAACCCCCAAGGGCTTCACAGAAGTTTTTAACGCCCGGGCGTGAAAATAAAAAAATCATATTTTTTCCACAAACATGATCTTTTAGTCCCCAATTTTTTTATTTTCCCAAGGGTAACAGGAGAAATTGGACCCCAAAAGTTGTTGTCCAATTTGTCCTGAGTACGCTGTGGGAGACAACTACTGTATAGGGACACGTTGGGGCTTGGAAGGGAAGTAGTGACGTTTTGGTATGCAGACTTTGACGGAATGGTCTGCGGGTGTCATGTCGCGTTTGGAGAGCCTCTGATGTGCCTAAACTGTTGAAACTCCCAACATGTGACCCCATTTTGGAAACTAGACCCCCCCATGGAACCTATCTAGATGTGTGGTGAGCACTTTGAAGCCCCAAGTGCTTCACAGAAGTTTATAACGCCCGGGCGTGAAAATAAAAAAAATAATTTTTTCCACAAAAATGATATTTTTGCCCCCAATTTTTTCATTTTCCTAAGGGTAACAGGAGAAATTGGACCCCAAAAGTTGTTTTGCAATTTGTCCCGAGTAGGCTGATAACCCATATGTGAGGGTAAAACACTGTTTGGGCGCATGGCAGAGCTTGGAAGGGAAGGAGCACCATTTGACTTTTTCAACGCAGAATTGTCTGGAATTGAGATCAGACGCCATGTTGCGTTTGGAGAGCCCCTGATGTGCCCAAACAGTGTAAACCCCACAATTATAACTCCAACCCTAACCCCAACACACCCCTAGCCCTAATGGGAAAATGGAAATAACAAACAGATATTACTACAGAAGAACAGGAAAATGATTATTTACAATAGTCTGCAAGAGGGACGTGCTGGAACTCTGATTAGCAAAGTGAGGAAATTGGCTATTGCTGCCAAAACCCCTAAAATTGATTCCATCTTGAAGAGACGTGCTGGAAAAGGGGCACTTGTGGTTCAAGCCACTTGGTGGGGCAGCACCTATTTAATGATTGATTGAGAGATTGCTTGAGCTGAAACCTTTCCTTTAGATATGGCCAACCCTCAGGTAACACTACATCAAGGTCAATGGACACAGGTGGCTGAATTGAAGGAATTGCTTCATCACCCATTTACAATGACTAAAAAGTGACAAGTTGAGGACTTAACTCCTGGCATTTTTATAATGGAGTGGAAGAACTTTTTAGTTTGCCTGTCCCAAAGAGGAGGCTTAATCGCAGATGGAATTGCTGCTTCAATAAAATGGAGAGACACTGCTATTAGAAAATGAAATTCTTCTGGCAGCTGTTTATGTGGACCCGAGTCATCGTATATTGCTGGATGATCAACAGCTTACTAAAGGAAAAGAAGGTCTGATTGAGGTAGCAGTTAGGATGAGTGGGCTACAGGACGGCCAAGAGCAAGAGGAGTCGGGTCCTGCCAGTGCTGCGGTTGCACTTTCTTCATCCTCATCAGATGAGGAGTTTGATTTTGAAAAGTATTTGGACGACATGGAGCAGGCAAAGCGTTGCCACAGGGAAAAAGATTCCACTCCCATAAAAAACAGATTGAACATATTTCAGCAAAATTTTTCACTTGCTCTCAAAGAAGTAGAAGAGTTCAAACGTTCATCAAAACTGACAGTGCATGAGGCAATTCCTTTACACCCTGAAATTCTTAGAGATGTTGCCCATGCGGTTACTGCTTTGCCACCAACCCAAGTTAGTGTAGAGAGGTTGTTCTCTGGCCTTAAAATAATTAGGTCAGATTTGAGGTCATCTATGATGGAGGATCTGATGGAGGAGATACTATGTCTCAGAACAAATCCATAGACTGCACAAATGTTATTTAGTACGTTTTTATTGAAGACAGGTTTTTTCACTTACTGCATAGTGTATAATAAATTGTAAATACCGTATATACTCGTGTATAAGCCGTGATTTTCAGCCCATTTTTTTGGGCTGAAAGTCCCCCTCTCGGCTTATACACGGGTCATATACCTGGGGGTCGGTGGGGGAGGGGGAGCGGGGGTGTCAGAGATCATACTTACCTGTCCTGCTGCAGTCTCTGCAGCCTAGCTCGCTTCTCCACTGTCTCCCTTCCTGTCTTCAGTGGTCACGTGGTGCCGCTCATTACCACTCATGAATATGCGCATATTCATGAGTGGTAATGAGCGGTACCACGTGACTGCTGAAGACAGTGGAGAAGCGAGCGAGGCTGCAGAGAACGCGGCAGGATGGGTGAGTATAGCGATATTCACCTCTCCCCCAGTCCATCGCTGCTGACCGCTGTCTCTGCTGCATCCTGTGTCAGTGACGTTTAGGCTGCTGGGGCGCGGTGACGTGATTAGTGCGCGCCGCCCCGTCACACATAGCGATCTCGCTAGCGAGATCGCTGCTGAGTCACAAGTTTTGTGACAACAGCGATCTCACCAGCGAGATCGCTATGTGTGACAGCGATCAGCGACCGGCCCCCTGCCGGTATCGCTGATCGCTCTTGGAAACCTCTGGACATTTTTATCGTCGCCGATAAAATAATAAAAAAAAAAAATATTACTATTCTCACCTTCCGACGTCCCGCGCAGCATTCCCGCCTCTCTCCACGCTCCGGTCCCAGTAATCCTTTGCAAGAATGACAGCGAGACTTCGCGATCCAGCGAGAACGGACATCATCGCGGTAATTCTCGCAAAGGATTACTGGGACCGGAGCGTGGAGAGAGGCGGGAAGGCTGCGCGGGACGTCGGGAGGTGAGAATAACAATATTTTTTATTTTAATTCAATTTTTGACATGAATCAGCGCTGAACACAGTGATGCCGCACGCATCGTGACAGCTCACCAGCGATCACATAGCGATTCACCAGTGATCCTGACATGTTGATATCGTTGTCGGGATCGCTGGTAAGTCGCTTAGTGTGACGGGGCCTTAAAGAGGTAACACTGTCAGATCAAATCTCAATAATCTACAGTCAACAGATCATTGGACATTATAGAGATCCCAGCAGTGTCTGATCCTGGCCTGATCCAGGGGAAGAGTCTTGAGGAGATCATTTGCATATTCCCAGTGCCTTCTGGGATAAGTGAAGAGTCTCCGCGAGCTCAACGATCACTGGGTTTTGGCCGTTGCAGCTGAAAAGAGGAAATCGGAAAACCAGGGGAAGAGTCTTGAGGAGATCATTTGCATATTCCCAGTGCCTTCTGGGATAAGTGAAGAGTCTCCGCGAGCTCAACGATCACTGGGTTTTGGCCGTTGCAGCTGAAAAGAGGAAATCGGAAAACCAGGGGAAGAGTCTTGAGGAGATCATTTGCATATTCCCAGTGCCTTCTGGGATAAGTGAAGAGTCTCCGCGAGCTCAACGATCACTAGGTTTTGGCCGTTGCAGCTGAAAAGAGGAAATTGGAAAACCAGGGGAAGAGTCTTGAGGAGATCATTTGCATATTCCCAGTGCCTTCTGGGATAAGTGAAGAGTCTCCGCGAGCTCAACGATCACTGGGTTTTGGCCGTTGCAGCTGAAAAGAGGAAATCGGAAAACCAGGGGAAGAGTCGGCGCGCAAATTTTGGCTCATCTTTCATCGTTTTTTAGAAATCTCAAGATGGAAGAGGCCAGGAGCCATTTGGTGAGCTGCATTTCTTGCTACATGTTCACAGACTTACCAGTGGAAAAGCCAAACTTCACATGCCACAAATGCAAGCTTGTGTCCCTGTTGGAGGAAAAGTTGCAAAATCTCGAAGAGAGGTTGGCTACGTTGAAGATCATTAAGGAAGGTGAAGAGATCTTGGACAGAGCAGAATTATCTCTTCATGTTACAGAAAGAGAAGAAATTCGAAGTGCACCTGAAGAAACAGAGGAATGGAGACATGTGACCCAGAGAAGCAGGAGGATCAGGAGGCAGTCAGCACCCACACTGCTCAGGAACCAGTACCAGGCTCTCACGCAGGAAAATGATGAAGAAATACATCAGGATAAGACTTTGCCAACAAACAGCAACCTTGTACGCCTTCAGAGTCCTCCTGGATGGAGAAAGAAAAATGTTGTGAAGAAGAAACGGAGAGTGGTGGTCATGGGGGATTCCCTGTTGAGAGGAACAGAGGCCGCTATCTGCAGACCGGATATAACTTCAAGAGAAATGTGCTGTCTTCCAGGTGCAAAAATTAAAGATGTGTCTGACAGGATATCAGGACTCTTCAGACCTACAGATGACTACCCATTCCTGCTACTACATGTGGGGACAAATGACACCGCAAGAAACGACCTGGAAACCATCTGCAGAGACTTTGAAGACTTAGGCAAGAAAGTGAAAGAACTGGGAGCGCAGGTGGTCTTCTCTTCCATCCTCCCAGTGGATGGCCATGGAACAAGGAGGTGGAATAAGATTCTGCAGGTGAACAACTGGCTACGTCGATGGTGCCGTCAGCAACGATTTGGATTTCTGGATCACGGAGTGTACTACTTATACGATGGACTACTTGCTAGAGATGGGGTGCACCTTACGAAGACTGGAAAGCATGTATTTGGAAGTCGCCTTGCTACACTTGTAAGGAGAGCTTTAAACTAGAACAACATGGGAAGGGAAGCAAAAGACCAGAAAAAGCCATACACCTGACAAATGCTATTGAGAACTCTGCTAATAGAAGTGGAAAGGAATAACAAAGACGAAAGAATCTAATTAATAAAAATATTGGAGAAAGAGAAACCAATCACAAACTAAAATGTTTCTATACTAATGCACAAAGCATGGGCAACAAACAAGGAGAATTGGAACTACTAACACAGGAAAAGAAATATGATGTCATTGGAATCACTGAAACTTGGTGGGACAATACACATGATTGGAATACAAGACTAGAAGGATACAACTTATTTGCAAGAAACAGACTTGATAAACGAGGAGGGGGTGTTGCATTGTATGTTAGAAACGCGTATTTCTGCACAGAGATTGAAGCTTCAGAGACTGGGAGTTCTGTGGAAACTGTTTGGGTAAGAATACAAGGACAGAACAATGGAAAGGACACCATTGTAGGCATTTACTACAGGCCGCCTGTGCAAGCTGAAGATATGAATGAACTCTTTATGCATCAAATGGCCAAGTTCTCCAAAAAATATGACATAGTTGTCATGGGAGATTTCAACTATCCAGACATTTGTTGGGAATCTCTCTCAGGCAAAACTAACAGGTCAAGGAAATTCTTATCCTCTCTTGCTGACAACTTTATCTTCCAAAAGGTAGGGGAGAAAACAAGGGGAACTGCTACCTTGGAACTAATCCTTATAAACAGGGAGGAAATGGTTGAGGAGGTAAAAGTGGCTGGAACCCTAGGAGGTAGCGACCATGCTATTTTAGAATTTTGGATAACTAGAGGCGGAAGACCTGTGAAGACTCAGACGTCAAGGTTAGATTTCAGAAAGGCAGATTTTAAGGGATTCAGAAAGATAATTGGAGGGATCCAATGGCTGGATATCCTTAAAGACAAAAATGTCCAGGAAGGATGGGAAATCTTGAAAAATGAAATTCTCAAAGCACAGTTGTTAACAATTCCGAAAAGAGGGAAGAATAGGAAGCATTTAAGGAAACCAGGATGGGTGAACACAGAACTTAAGCACATGCTAAAAAGGAAGAAAAAAATGTTTATAAAATGGAAAGAGGGAGGCATATCTAAAGAAGAATATAATGCTGTCTGCAGAATCTGCAGGGCACAAATCAGATTAGCTAAAGCTGAAAATGAATTGAGGCTTGCAAGAGATGTCAAAAGCAATAATAAAGGATTTTGGGGATATGTCAAAAGTAAAAGAAAAGTCAAAGATGCTATAGGATTTTTACAGGATGAAAATGATGAAATGGTAAGACAGGATGTTGAGAAGGCTGAACTTTTAAATTCCTATTTTGCATCTGTTTTCTCTCAGAAAGGAAATGTAACACCAACTGTTATTCACTGTCCTATTAAGGGAATAGAAGAATCCAGGATATCTATAAACAGAAAGATAGTGAGGAAACACTTAGCTAACCTAAATGAATTCAAGTCTCCAGGTCCAGATGAATTACACCCCAGAGTACTGAAGGAGATAGCAGAAGAAATTTCTGAACCACTCTCCATAATCTTTGAAAATTCTTGGAGAACAGGAGAAGTGCCAGAAGACTGGAGAAGAGCAAATGTTGTTCCTATCTTCAAAAAGGGGAAGAAGGTGGACCCAGGCAACTATAGGCCGGTGAGTCTGACTTCTATACCAGGAAAGATCTTTGAACAAATTATTAAACAACATGTAAGTCAATACCTGGATAAGAATGAAGTGATCAAACAGAGTCAGCATGGGTTTGTAACTAATAAGTCATGTCAGACTAACTTAATTTCCTTCTATGACGGTATCACTGATTGGGTGGATCAAGGAAATGCTGTAGATATAGTATATCTTGACTTCAGCAAAGCATTTGACAAAGTCTCTCATATAATCCTTATTGAAAAAATGACTAAGTATGGAATGGACAAGGCAACTGTTAGGTGGATTCATAGCTGGCTTAGTGATCGGACCCAAAGAGTGGTCGTAAATGGCTGCACATCCAGTTGGAAGAATGTCTCAAGTGGGGTACCACAGGGCTCTGTCCTGGGCCCTGTATTGTTCAACATCTTTATCAACGATTTAGATGAAGGAATTGAGGGTAAATTGATTAAATTTGCTGATGACACAAAGCTAGGAGGGATAGCTAATACTAGAGAAGAGAGAGAGAGGATTCAAAAAGATTTAAATAAACTGGAGAAGTGGGCAGTAACTAACAGAATGGTTTTTAACAGGGAGAAATGCAAAGTACTACATCTGGGCAATAAAAATGAAAAAAGCATATATAGAATGGGAGGAATAGGGCTAAGTGACAGCACATGTGAAAAAGACTTGGGTATACTAATAGATCACAGACTGAATATGAGTCAACAGTGTGATGCAGCAGCAAAAAAGGCAAATGCAGTTCTAGGATGTATTAACAGAAGCATACAGTCTAGATCACGTGAAGTCATTATTTCCCTCTACTCCTCTTTGGTCAGACCTCATCTGGAATATTGTGTCCAGTTTTGGGCACCACATTTTAAAAAAGACATCAACAAACTGGAGCAAGTTCAGAAAAGAGCGACCAGAATGGTGACCGGTCTGCAAACCCTGTCTTATGAGGAAAGGTTGCAGGATTTGGGAATGTTTAGTTTGCAAAAGAGAAGACTGAGAGGAGACTTAATTGCTGTCTACAAATATCTAAAGGGCTGTCACATTGTAGAAGGATCAACTTTATTCTCATTTGCACAAGGAAAGACTAGAAGCAATGGGATGAAACTGAATGGGAGGAGACACAGATTAGATATTAGAAAAAACTTTTTGACAGTTAGAGTGATCAATGAGTGGAACAGGCTGCCACGAGAAGTGGTGAGTTCTCCTTCAATGGAAGTCTTCAAACAGAGGCTGGACAGACATCTGACTGGGATGATTTAGCGAATCCTGCTTTGAGCAGGGGGTTGGACCAGATGGCCCAGGAGGTCCCTTCCAACTCTACGATTCTATGATTCTAATTCACAGCCAGGAGATCACTGGACATTATATAGACCTCAGCAATGTCTGATCCTGACCTGACATGTAGGATCCTGACCTGACAATCTACAGTCTGGAGATAATTGGACATTACCAACAATATATCACAAAAGTGAGTACATCCCTCAAATTTTTGTAAATATTTTATTATATCTTTTCATGGGACAACACTGAAGATAAGACACTTTGATACAATGTAAAATAGTCATTGTGCAGCTTGTACAACAGTGTAAATTTAGTGCCCTCTAAATAACTCACAACAATTATTGTGTAAACCGCTGGCAACAAAAGTGAGTACATCCCTAAGTGAAAATGGCCAAATTGTGCCCAATTAGCTATATTCTCTCCTCAGTGTCATGTGAATCATCAGTGTTACCAGGTCACCAGTGTGAATGGGGAGCTTGTTTATTAAATTTGGTGTTCTCACGCTCTCACTCTCATACCAGTCAGCATGGTACCTCATGACAAAGAATGCTCTGAGAATCTGAAAAATATAATTGTTGCTCTACATAGACATGGCCTAGGCTATAAGATTGCCAACACCCTGTAACTGAGCCACAGCACGGTGGCCAAGACCATACAGCGGTTTAACAAGACAGGTTCCACTCTGAACAGGACTCGCCGTGGTTGACCAAAGAATTTAAGAGCACGTGCTCAATGTCCTATCCAAAGGTTGTCTTTTCAAAATAGACGTATGAGTGCTGTCAGCATTGCTGCAGAGGTTTAAGAGGTGGGTGGTCAGCCTGTTACTATCCAGACCATGCGAGGCCCACTGCACCAAACTGGTCCGCATGTCTGTCGTCCCAAAAGGAAGCCTCGTCTAAAGATGATGTGCAAGAAAGCCTGCAAACAGTTTCTGAAGACATGCAGACTGAGGACAAGGATTACTGGAAGTATCCTGTGGTCTGATGAGACCAAGATACATTTTTTTGGTTTAGCTGGTGTTAAGCGTGTGTGACAGCAACCAGGTGAGGAGTGCAAAGACAAGTGTGTCTTGCCTACAGTCAAGCATGGTGGTGGGAGTGTCATGGTTTGGGACTGCATGAGAGCTGCTGGCTTTGGGGAGCTACAGTTCACTGAGGAAACCATGGATGCGAACATGTACTGTACTGTGACATACTGAAGCAGAGCATGATCCCCTTCCTGTCCGGTTAATCTACAGTCAGGAGATAACTTTTCATTATATAGATCCCAACATTGTCTGATCCTGTCCTGATAATATACAGTCAGGAGATCACGGTTAGACCATCTACTGTCCGTTGGACATCACACAAAACCAGACAGTATGTGAATATGTGAAACTAATAGCCTTATCCAGAAATGTATGATTTATGCACAACCAAGTGCAACAGAAATCTTTCTACCTCATTCATCACTTCCAAGTCGACACCATGGAAAAGGGCCTTTAAAGATTACATTAGGATCGCTATACAATAAATTGGCGATGTGATCTGACCACTTTTGCAGCAATTAAATGGGCCAACAGAGCAGAAACTAGAAGCTACTGGATTTTGTAGGTAAATGCTGGCTTATGTATTTTCAAAGATAGTTTATGGCTGCGTTCCAGACCACCTTTGAGTTTTTACAGACTTTTAACACTTGTTCAGCTGTGGATAAGTATATACACAGTATTTAAATAACACCAACATGTCACCAAGCCGGAGTGAGTGCAAAGCGCATGATTTATGGGGAACATTTCCAAACAGTCCTTCTAGTTTCAAGACTATGAAATCATGCTAATGGTTTCCTAATGAAGCGCGCTTTAGAGGGCGCAAGTGAGCCCAAAAATAGTCATCAGATCTACTGAAAGATTTAAATGGAACCTGTCATTAGGTTTAACTGATATAAGATAACACCACCACCTTTAAGGGCTGATATACAGCATTCTATAATGCTGTATATCTGACCCCAACACGACCTGCAAAACAAGAAAAAGAGCTTTATTATGCTCACCTGCCGGGAGGTCCGGCCCGAGGGGCGTCGCTTGTTCTTGTCCGGTGCTTGCCTTCTTGCGATTTGTCATCCACATAGTCTCCCCTACATCGCGCTCCTGTGCAGGCATACTTCTCTGCCCTAGAAAAGTCAAAGAGTCGCGGGCACAGTCTCTGCACTCTGAGACCGGCAAAGTCAAAGAGCCAGGGCAGAAATTCAGACCGGCAGAGTCAAAGAGCCAGGGCAGACACTGAGATCGGCAGAGTCAAAGAGCCAGGGCAGACACTGAGACCGGCAGAGTCAAAGAGCCAGGGCAGACACTGAGACAGGCAGAGTCAAAGAGCCAGGGCAGAGTTTCTGCCCTGACACCAGCAGAGTCAAAGAGTCAACAGAGCCGAAAAGTACGCCTGCGCAGGAGCGCAATGCCGGGGAAACTGTGTCTGCATTACAGCCATGATATATCGGTGTATCACACCTGATTCTGGGTTACTAGGTATATGCAGAGTCTACTGGTCAAAGTTGAACCCGTTAAAGAAAATATGTTGGTAGGATCTATGCTCCTATGCCTTCCATATGGGCATGTAGGTCGTTAACTATTAATAAAGATGTTCTCACCTATCCAACAATATTGGAGCATGTCATTGGCCCTTTCTTCATAGTGCACGCTAATACTCTAATATTGCACTAAGCAGCTAGTGGACGGACATGGGGGGACAAAGGAAAAAAAATGATGAAGGCCACGCTTGCCACCTAGGCTGATAAAACCTCATATTCCACCGGTCGACATCCTCTAACGAACACATCAATACGTTCCTCAAAAGATTGCCCTTTTAGAAAACATTTTCACTTCAGAAGGACACTTCAAGCCTAATTATCTGTTGAATATGGTTTTAGTAAAATAGGCAATTAGGGAATATTTCATTATCGCTGTATTTTCTTAAGCTTTCAGCATATACAGCAAATTAAGGTCCGATGTTACACATCATCATGATAGATCCTAGTCAGCAAAAATTCCCATTATGAAACTGGAAAATGTGATGTCTATTGCCTATGCAATGTAGAGGATGAGAGCACAGGATCTCGGCAGACAATGAGTTTCTAGTGACATAAACGGAGTATTTCATGATCATATTTTATGGTTATTATCCACTAGATTGTCTCCATCAATTGGACATAGCAATGCTCAAGTCTCCATAGACCACCATGAGGTCTGTTCTACATCAGTACCCATACACAGGACCACCATTTGTGCAGTACAGATGGTAATGCTGTCAGAGGTTCACATACATGAGGGGGCTTTGGTGGTCTGCCAGCCACCCGCCAGATATGATAAGGTTTTATTCTAAAATGAAAGAGAAGAATGGAGCCCATCCCTAAACCAGAAAGTATAGGAATGACTGGGCGATAACCCTCTGTGACAACAATGCCCCATCCCAAATATGCTATAGGGGGCATATAGAAATCACAGAGGGCGATCTATCACTCAGGATCTTCATCTATTAATTAGGGCCAAGAGTGGAAAACAAAAGCCCCCCCAAACTGTATTTACACTCTGTAATCCCCCCGAAGTGCTTACTTATAGGGGTATACAGTGCACCGCACAGAACAAGGTCTCTCTTAATAATAATAAATTATACAAACATTTTACGATGAATACAATTTTGTCATAGGTGTTGGAGCTTCATAAAAATGGAGTATTCACTGAGAGTCAATTTTCCACTGCATTTTACACTAGAAAATAGATATAATTGCCTTAATAAATCTCCATGTTTCCTAAAAAGACTTCTGCAAGGATGGCTCTCTATCGGAAAGCTCCAATGAATCTGTGCATTACATGGAAAGCACGTACTAACGCTTAGGACTAACCAGACACCTTCCCCAGCAAGAACAGATCATAATTTAATAACCGTTTCATCCATAGCGGATAAATCCTTTTAAAGGGAATGTGCCATCAAAAAAATATCCAACTGTATAAATCAGGTGAAATGTAAATGTTATATAGATTTAAAAAATATTGTATTTTTTAAATTTTTCATATCACAATATGTATAAGACAAATGAGAGAAACCATGTAATTTTGCCACTGGCCATTGGGACTTATCTGCACTCACACTATCAGTTCTTGCAAGAAATTCACTTGTACATTAGCAGCCACAGACCGAGTCAGACCCTATCTTTTATATTGAAGCATCTAATGCGCGTATAGATCATTTTGAATGGAGGGGAGCAGGGTCAGCTGTCAAATCATCTGTTGTGATTGGTTGATCCTATTATATCAGTTTTGTACAGAGGTAAATGGCAATTTTCACCTTATGTTTTACTCTACATTTACTGTCTCCATTGGGGCTCAGGCCCGAAACCCTACAGAACAGGATTTGGGCGTATCCACTGACGGAGTCATTGACTATAGTGATGCAGAAGGAGTCACAGTGTGCTTTGACACACATCAGTTTCGGCTCTACACACCTATGGGAGGTGGACACCAAGGTGTAGTGTACTAAGTTATGCTACCCGCCTCAGCTAGGCATTATGTATGACAGAGCAGACTGACTCCTACATCATCAATGGCCCTGTCAGCGCATATACCTGAATCCTGTTCTGCGGGGGTTCGGATGTAAGCCCCGATGGAGAGATTCAACGTAGGGAGAAAAGTGATGTGATCCTGCCTTACCGGTCACTGTAGTCCTCTTTGTGAAGGCAATGAAAAACAGGAAACATGAGTCTAAAATAGTCCGATTCGCCAGTGTGAAAATTGCAAGATTTCTGCAAAAAATTTAATTGTGATATGAGTAAGGCTGGTTTCACATTAGCGCATTTTACATGCAGCGCACAGCGCCGTTTATCCCCGCCCCCTGCCCGCCCCATCCGGTCATCGCCTCCTACTATCGCACACGGCTGCATGCGATCTGCGCACCCTATCTTTAGCATAGGGTGCGCAGACCGTGCTCTGGCCGTGCGCTAGTAGGATTTTGGCGTGCGCTGAGCACTTTTGAAGGTGCGCCGAGCGCGCCAAAATGCAACATGGTGCGTTCGGCGCACACCGGCGCACCTTCAAAATCCTACTAGCGCACGGCCAGAGCACGGTCTGCGCACCCAATGCTAAAGATAGGGTGCGCAGATCGCATGCAGCGGTGTGCGATAGTAGGAGGCGATGACCGGATGGGGCGGGCAGGGGGCGGGGCTTAGCAGCGGCGTGCGCTGCATGTAAAATGCACTAATGTGAAACCAGCCTAAGGCTATGTGCACATGTTGCGGATTTTGATGTGGATCCGCAGCGCTTTTGAATGCGCGGAATTGCATCAAATCTGCAATGTAGGGCACAACCAATATTAGCCAATGGGAAATTCAGAATTGGCGTGCACATGCTGCGGAAATATCCGTGCAGATTAGCAGCGTTTTATTTTCCACAGCATGTCAATTCGTTTTGCGGATCTGCAGCGTTTCTGCACCCATTGACTTCCATTGAGTCGGTCAAATCCGCAGGTGTAAAAAGATTTGCGGTTTTGCTGCAGAGTTGTGTGTGTAAAACGCTGCAGATAGGGAGAAGTAAGAGTGTGTGGGCGGAGACTGTGTGTGGGCGTAGGCTGTGTGTGTGCGGAGAATGTGTGCAGGTCTGTCTGCAGGTGTCTGTGTATATCTGTGTGTGTGTCTGTGTCATGATCCCAGTGCAGGTTTTTGAGCTGCACACCTGGGGTTAATGTCTGGAGCTCAGTGCAGGTTTTGACCTGCACACCTGGGGTTAATGATTGTGGCCTCTTTCTGGTTCTGGGAGAGCTTCTTAAACCCCTGGGAAGCTTCACTCCCTGCCAGTTATACTTTTGCCTTAGGCCGAGTGTGCTGACCCCTGTGTGCCTGTTGGTTGTTATAGCTTGTTTATATGGTTCTGACCCGGCTCTGTTTCCCGTTGTGAGTTTGCCTGTTGATTCTGTACTGCGTTATTATCTCTGTGTATGACTCATTGCCTGTGACCTGACTACTCTCTGCACGCCCCTCTTGTGCCTTGCAGCTATCTTTGTGTATGACTCATTGGCTACATCCTGACTATCCTCCCTGTCTATGCCCCCAGGTAACTTTGTCTCGCAGTTACCCTGATAGGAGTTCTCTTGCAGCTCCTAGCTCTCTGGAGTTTAGGCCACGCCTCTAGCAGTCACGTGCTTCAGGTCCTGCGGCTCTGAAGTGCGCATCTACTCGGCTGCTGCCCACTCCACAGGTATCTTTGAGCACAGTTCGCTTTACTCAGGGCACACGCACTGGCTCAGTGAGCAAGTTCAGTGCGGTGTTCCTGACATTATAACTGGCCTACAATTTTTTTTTCTCTCCTCACTTCTGCAGCATGGACCCAATGTGTGCTTTATCTGAGCAGGTGAAATGCTTGACTCAGTCACTGCAGAAGCTAAGTTTGGAACACCAAGCTCTGGCCCAGTCCCAACGGCGGGTGGAGGACTCAGTTCAGGGGGTGCTTTCCGGAGGCTTCCAGCAGGTGGGGAATAGAGATGTCATTTTAGTCCCACCCGAATCCCCGGTTAAATTGCCAGATACATTTTCTGGTAACAAGGATGATTTCAGGGCATTTAAGGAGGGCTGTAAGCTCTTTTTCTCTTTGAGACCCCGCTCCTCTGGGGATGAGAAACAGAGGGTGGGGGTGGTGATGTCCCTGCTTAGGGGGTCCCCACAAGCCTGGGCATTTTCGCTTTCCTCTTCTGCCCCTGAGAGAATGTCTGTGGGTGCATTTTTTGAAGCCTTAGGGCTTATTTATGATGAGCCTGATAGAGTGCGGTTGGCTGAGGACAAGGTGATGAGTGTCTGTCAGGGGGAGCACTCGGCCGAATGGTTCTGTACCGAATTCAGACGTTGGGCAGCCGAGATTTCCTGGAGTGATGCCGCCCTTCGGGGGCTGTTCCACAGAGGCCTGTGTGAACGTCTGAAGAATGCTTTGGCACTTCATCCTCCGCCTGACTCCCTGGAGGATGCCATGATCCAAGCGGTTCGCATGGATCACAGGCTGCGGGCTAGAGGCATTATGCAACGCGAAACACCATTATTCTTCAGTGGAGATGAGACCCGGACTCTTCTTATGGCTATGGAGGTGAGCGCTGTCATCTCTGAGGGAAAGGAAAGAAGACGCCGCCGGGAAAAGCAGTTGTGCTTCTATTGTGGGAAGTCTGCAAATTGGAAGAAGGACTGCCCCTCCTGGCCGTCATCCTCCAAGATGGCGGGAAACGACTAGGTCTGGGTAATAGTCGAGGAGGCTACCCAGACCTTCAGGTACAATTTTCCTAATGTGCAAAAATGGTGCTGCAGGTGGAACTGGAACTTGGTTATGGTCCTGTTCAGACTACTGCTTTAATTGACTGCGGTTCTGCTGTGAACCTGATTGATACCAAGGTTATGACTCTTAATAAGATAGGGACAGTCAGGCTTCATGATCCTGTTAAACTTGTGGCAATTGACTCGTCTCCTCTTACCCAAGACGGTATCTGTTGCAGGTCTGAACTTTTTTCTCTAAAAGTGGGTTACACTCATGTGGAAAAACTAAGTTGTCTTGTGCTAGATAACTTCCCTGCAGGACTGGTACTGGGGATGCCTTGGCTTCAATGCCATAATCCTACCATTGATTGGGTTACAGGGGAAATCACTCAATGGGGATGCAATAATAAATGTGGTAACCGGGGACATCTTGTTAACGCTGTTAAATCCGTGTCTGTGTCGTCTGTCGGTCTGGAAGGTATTCCGGAGTACCTGAAGGATTTCGAAGACGTTTTTTCCAAAAGTGAGGCTGAGGCGCTGCCACCACATAGACCCTACGATTGTGCCATTGATTTAGTACCCGGAGCCACGTTACTTAAGGCTAGATTGTTCAATTTGTCTGGGCCTGAGCGCCAAGCCATGAAGGAGTACATAGCTGAGAGTCTCCGCAAAGGGCATATCAGGCCTTCTGTGTCTCCTGTGGCAGCAGGGTTCTTCTTTGTGAAGAAAAAAGATGGTGGTTTGCGGCCGTGCCTCGACTTTCGGGAACTGAACAAGATAACGGTTAGGAACTCTTACCCGCTTCCCCTCATCCCAGACTTATGTAACCAGTTAGCTGGGACCCAATGGTTCTCCAAGTTAGATCTGCGGGGGGCCTACAATCTGATAACGGTCCAGGAAGGGGACGAGTGGAAAACTGCATTCCTCACATCAGAAGGACTCTTTGAGAACCTGGTAATGCCGTTTGGGTTAACTAATGCACCCGCTATTTTCCAAAATTTCATCAATGTTGTGTTTTCTGATCTGATAGGCCGTTTTGTTATTATTTATTTGGATGACATTTTGGTGTATTCTCCAGACAGTCACTCACTTACAACATCTAAAGACAGTTCTCCAGAGACTCAGGGAGAACCAATTGTTCGCCAAATTGGAAAAATGTTAGTTTTTTTGTACAGGAGCTGTCTTTTTTGGGGTTGATTGTGTCCTGTGAGGGGTTTCGCATGGATCCTAAGAAGGTGCTGGCGATCGCTGACTGGGTTCAGCCTCGAGATCTCAAGGGGCTCCAGCGCTTCTTAGGATTTGCGAACTATTACCGGAGATTCATTAAAGGTTTCTCATAAGTGGTTAAACCACTCACGGATCTTACCCAGAAGGGCGCTGATGTAAAAAATTGGTCTGTACTCGCTAAGGAATCCTTCTCAGCGATTAAGAAATGTTTCATGTCTGCCCCGGTGTTGGTACAACCTGACCCGTCCAAGCCATTCATTGTGGAGGTGGATGCTTCTGAAGTGAGGGTGGGGGCTGTGCAGTCCCAGGGTCCGGCCACCCTTACCAATCTCAAACCCTGTGCCTTCTTCTCCAAGAAGTTCTCTTCAGCTGAGAAAAACTATGACGTTGGCAATAGGGAACTTCTTGCGGTCAAGCTGGCGTTTGAGGAATGGAGGCACTTTTTGGAAGGGGCGGCTCACCCTATCACGGTTGTCACGGATCACAAAAATTTGGCATACCTTGAATCTGCTAAGAGGCTTACTCCTAGACAAGCCCGTTAGTCACTTTTTTTTTTTTCCACGATTTCAGTTCTCCATTACTTTTCGACCGGGGTCCAAAAATGTTAAAGCGGATGCCCTGTCCAGAAGTTTTGATCCAGTGTCTCCCCCTGAGCCTCCGTCCTCCGTTCTTCCCCCAGGGGTGGTAGTGGCGGGGGTCTCAACTGAGTTGGAACAAGAAATTCTAAGGGCTCAGGCCCTAGCTCCGGTAACTAGGCCAGGGGATAAACTGTTTGTTCCAGATTCATTGCGCCTAGACTTCTGCAGGAGTTTCATGAGTCTAGGCTGAGTGCTCATCCAGGTATCACGGCCACTAGAGAGGCAGTAGCCAGGGGTTTTTGGTGGCCTTCATTAAGGTCCGATGTCAAGGAACTTGTTTCTGCTTGTGGCATGTGTGCCCGTTCCAAAAGCTCGCGTAACCGACCGGCTGGGGAACTCATACCATTACCGGTTCCTGATAGGCCATGGACTCATCTTTCCATGGATTTTATTACCGGCCTTCCACCTTCCAGGGGCAATACCGTGATCTGGGTGGTGGTGGATAAGTTTTCTAAACAGGACCATTTCATTCCCTTGGCAGCTTTACCCTCAGCAGAAACATTGTCAAGGTTGTTTGTGCAGCATGTGGTCCGATTACATGGGGTACTCCTGAATGTTGTGTCTGACAGAGGTGTGCAGTTTGTGGCCAAATTTTGGAGGGCGTTGTGTATGAAATTGGGCATCTCACTCTCCTTCTCGTCGGCATATCACCCGGAGAGTAATGGTCAGACAGAACGCACCAATCAATCCCTGGAACAAATTCTCAGGTGTCTGACCTCCGCCAGACAGGAGGATTGGTGTTATGCATTACCGTTGGCTGAATTCGCTTTTAACAACCGGGTGAGTCAGTCCACCAACATGTCCCCCTTCCTGATTAACTATGGGTTTAATCCGCATTTTGGGGAGTTTTCTCGGGTGGATTCCGGTTGTCCAGGGGCAGAGGGGTCCGTTCAACGGTGAAAAAACCCCTGGGCTGAAGTCCGGCGTAATATCTCTCTGGCCCAGGGGAGATACAAATATTTTGCTGACAAAAAGAGAGCCTCGGGAGACATGTTTCATAGAATCATAGAATCGTAGAGTTGGAAGGGACCTCCTGGGCCATCTGGTCCAACCCCCTGCTCAAAGCAGGATTCGCTAAATCATCCCAGTCAGATGTCTGTCCAGCCTCTGTTTGAAGACTTCCATTGAAGGAGAACTCACCAATTCTCGTGGCAGCCTGTTCCACTCATTGATCACTCTAACTGTCAAAAAGTTTTTTCTAATATCTAATCTGTGTCTCCTCCCATTCAGTTTCATCCCATTGCTTCTAGTCTTTCCTTGTGCAAATGAGAATAAAGATGATCCTTCTACAATGTGACAGCCCTTTAGATATTTGTAGACAGCTATTAAGTTTCAGGTGGGAGAGAAGGTTTGGCTCTCCACACGTAACATCAACTTAAAGGTACCATCAGCTAAGTTGGGACCAAAGTTCATTGGTCCATACGAGATTATGGAGATAGTCAACCCAGTGGCATATAGGTTGCGTCTCCCCGCCTCCTTAAAAATATCCAATGTGTTGCATAAACCTCTGTTGAAACCCGCAGGATCTGTCAAAGATAACTCTGAGTCTGTTGTTCCTCCAGTGCTGGTGGAGGGTCAATTGGAGTATGAGGTCGGACATATTGTGGACTCTCGGCGGGTGCGCCGCTCTTTGCAGTACCTGGTCCACTGGAAGGGATATGGACCAGAGGAGCGCTCACGGGTCCCTGCTCGCTCGGTACATGCAGATCGCCTGGTTCGGGCTTTCCATGCCAGGTACCCGGGGAAGCCTGGGGTCCAGAGGCCCCCCCGTTGAGAGGGGGGTACTGTCATGATCCCAGTGCAGGTTTTTGAGCTGCACACTTGGGGTTAATGTCTGGAGCTCAGTGCAGGTTTTGACCTGCACACCTGGGGTTAATGATTGTGGCCTCTTTCTGGTTCTGGGAGAGCTTCTTAAACCCCTGGGAAGCTTCACTCCCTGCCAGTTATACTTTTGCCTAGTGTGCTGACCCCTGTGTGCCTGTTTGTTGCTATAGCTTGTTTATATGGTTCTGACCCAGTTCTGTTTCCCGTTGTGAGTTTGCCTGTTGATTTTGTACTGCGCTATCCTCTCTGTGTATGACTCATTGCCTGTGACCTGACTACTCTCTGCTCGCCCCTCTTGTACCTTGCAGCTATCTTTGTGTATGACTCATTGGCTACATCCTGACTATCCTCCCTGTCTATGCCCCCTGGTAACTTTGTCTCGCAGTTACCCTGCTAGGAGTTCTCTTGCAGCTCCTAGCTCTCTGGAGTTTAGGCCACGCCCCCAGCAGTCACGTGCTTCAGGTCCTGCAGCTCTGAAGTACGCATCTACTCGGCTGCTGCCCGCTACACAGGTATCTTTGAGCACTGTTCGCTTTACTTAGGACACGCTCACTGGCTAGTCCCATCTGGCTATGTCTGCTAAAGTGACAGCATTAGCCGATGATGGGATAGTAGTCCCATCATCCGGCGACTGTGTTGAATAGAAAAAAAAAAAGCATACACACATACAGTACATACTCACCAAACAGCTAATCCCCGATGCTCTCAACCGAACCAGGCTCTTTGCAGTACCTGGTCCACTGGAAGGGATATGGACCAGAGGAGCGCTCACGGGTCCCTGCTCGCTCGGTACATGCAGATCGCCTGGTTCGGGCTTTCCATGCCAGGTACCCGGGGAAGCCTGGGGTCCAGAGGCCCCCCCGTTGAGAGGGGGGTACTGTCATGATCCCAGTGCAGGTTTTTGAGCTGCACACTTGGGGTTAATGTCTGGAGCTCAGTGCAGGTTTTGACCTGCACACCTGGGGTTAATGATTGTGGCCTCTTTCTGGTTCTGGGAGAGCTTCTTAAACCCCTGGGAAGCTTCACTCCCTGCCAGTTATACTTTTGCCTAGTGTGTTGACCCCTGTGTGCCTGTTTGTTGCTATAGCTTGTTTATATGGTTCTGACCCAGTTCTGTTTCCCGTTGTGAGTTTGCCTGTTGATTTTGTACTGCGCTATCCTCTCTGTGTATGACTCATTGCCTGTGACCTGACTACTCTCTGCTCGCCCCTCTTGTACCTTGCAGCTATCTTTGTGTATGACTCATTGGCTACATCATGACTATCCTCCCTGTCTATGCCCCCTGGTAACTTTGTCTCGCAGTTACCCTGCTAGGAGTTCTCTTGCAGCTCTTAGCTCTCTGGAGTTTAGGCCACGCCCCCAGCAGTCACGTGCTTCAGGTCCTGCAGCTCTGAAGTACGCATCTACTCGGCTGCTGCCCGCTACACAGGTATCTTTGAGCACTGTTCGCTTTACTTAGGACACGCTCACTGGCTAGTCCCATCTGGCTATGTCTGCTAAAGTGACAGCATTAGCCGATGATGGGATAGTAGTCCCATCATCCGGCGACTGTGTTGAATAGAAAAAAAAAAAGCATACACACATACAGTACATACTCACCAAACAGCTAATCCCCGATGCTCTCAATTGTCTGCAAAGAAAAATAAAATAAACCAGCAGTATACTCCCTGTTTCCAATTTAATCCATTTAATAATGAGTGTCCCACGACGATCTCCTGTGTAGAGCTGTCACATTGGGAGATGTGATCGTTCTACAGGGGCTCCGGTGTACAGTGACCAGAGGTGATCCTCCACAGTGTATCCCTCCGTCGCCTAGAGGTGACCGGAGTTCATGCTGTCACTTGCGGCACCGCTGCATGAGAAAATTCTCATGCTGCAGTAGTGCCATAAAGTGAGAGCACGAACTCCGATTAACTACACTGCGGGAGTATTATCTCTGGTCAGGGTGTCACCGAAGGCCCTGTAGAGCAGTCACACAGCTCTACACAGGAGATCGTCGTGGGACTCGTTATTAAATGGATTAAATCAGAACAGGGAGTATTTGTGTTGGTTTATTATCTTAGTTTTTTTTGCAGGAGAACGAGGGCGTCGCAGGAATTATGTGTATAATAAATATGGGAAACTGTGTTTTATTTCATTAAAATACTTTATTCTGGCTGTGTCTTTATTTAACCCCTTAACAACTATTGGATTAGTAATGGATAGGTGTCCTATTGACACCTCTCCATTACTATACCGTGGGCTTGATGTCACCTTACACTACAAAGGTGACATCAACCCCACAACTATTATCCCACTTGCCACCGCTACAGGGCAAGTGGGAAGAGAGAGGCTAAGTGCCGGAATTGGAGCATCTTAGAGATGTGCCATTTCTGGAGTGGCTGAGAGCTGGTGTTTGTAGGCGGGGGGCAATATCTATGGCCCCTTCCTAGGATATTAATATCAGCCTGCAGCTGTCTGCATAGCCTTTTCTGGTGATTAATTATAGGGGGACCCCATGTCATTTCTTTGGGGGTTCCCCTATTTTAATAGCCAGTAAAGGCTAATTATACAGCTGTGAGCTGATATTAATAGCCTTGGAAGATCCATGGGTATTACCTAGTGATGAGCGAGTATGCTCATTGCTCAGGTTTTCCCAAGCATGCTCGGATGACGTCCGAGTATTTATAAGTGCTCGGAGATTTAGCTTTTATTGCCGCAGCTGCATGATTTGAGACTACCTGACAACCTGAATACATGTGGGAATTCCCTAACAAACAGGCAATCATGTATTCAGGCTGTCAAGTAGCCGCAAATCATGCAGCTGCGGTGACAGAAACTAAATCTCCGAGCACTTCCAAACACTCGGACACCACCCAAGCAACGAGTATACTCGCTCATCACTAGTATTGCCCCCTTTCCAGGCTATAAACATCTGCCCCCAGTCCTCGGCTTTCCCTGTTCTTTGCCCATGCAATTTTTTTTTTTTTAAATGAAACAGATATTGCGTTTAAGGCTGGGGTCACACCTCAATACCCGGCACTCGGGACCAGAGTGTGCGGCTGCATGTATTTCTATGCAGCTGAACGCTACCGTCCGAGTGCCGGTGGCAGTGCCGGGTACTGAGATGCGAGACTCGTGCGAGTTTCTCGCAAGAGTGACCCCAGCCTAACGCAGATTGTGTGTGTGTGTGTGTGTGTGTGTGTGTGTGTGTGTGTGTGTGTGTGTGTGTGTGTCTTTATTTAACTCTTTATGTACCATTTTATTATGTTCATTACTAAACATCGGCCTTGGTATTCTCTATCTATAGTCACTTGTATTTGTTTTGTGTGTGTAAACATTATATGTGAACATGGTATGTGATGATATGGTATTCAATGGAGTATGTAAAAGAAGAGGTTGGACAAAGAAATTACATCACAATTTTTTTTCGTTAAATAATAGACCTCTAGCTTACAAAAATGCATGAAAATCCGCATCAAAAATGCATCAAAAACGTGGGGATTTTCAACACCATTTTCTGCCAAGAATCTGGGCAGAAAATTCTACAGGCAAATCCGCAACCTGTGCACATAGACTAATAGGTTTATTTTTTGACGGTGCATTCCCTTTAAGTGTTGGATGTCTCTATAAAGTTGCATTGGATGCCCTTTCTCAGTTGATTTCTCATCTTGCTACTAAGTGAAGGTGAACATATAACATTTTTCGGAGTCTCACAAGTAGATGACTCTTTTGGAGTCGTAGAGCAAGTAATATGGCCCCACGTTGCCCATCCGCAACACCAAAAGACATTAGATGCCCTAAATTAAAACACTCTATCCCGGTAACAAGCGCCATTAACTATCATTTAGTGTATCGTCCCAGAGAGCGTAGTGATGAGGTAGACATTATTACTATTAACCCTTGAGAAGACCAAACCTCTTACTAAATATGAGGTACAAGTACTCTAACTTTCCAATTACCAGTTAATCTCAGCTTAAAGCAGCCATTTATCTAACTCCAATTTTAGCCTATGCTCTGGTTAGGAGACGCTTTACACTTTATCAAATCACTGGCAATTTGCTAGTATAGGATTTTTTATAAGAAACGTGCAGGGATCCATTCACAGAATACAGGTGATCAACAGTTATATGTTCATTCTGAGGGTGGATCACACACTGTACCATGGTGTAGATATGCAAAAGTAGCAATCCCACTATAGGGCGGAACTTCACTTTAAATCAGGACATATTATATGCTTGTATCTAATGAGTAGTCGTCATAAACCAATAATTCACATGAAAATCAGAAACTTTATAATATATTTTAGGAGAGAAATCTGCTTCTTTCTCCTCCTGGACTGATCATTCATTCTCAAAATACTCAATTCTCTGGTAAAACCCTCTTCTTAAGTGAATACAGACTTTCCCATCACATAGATTGGAAAAGACAGCTATAGCTCATAGAGTTCAATGGAGAACTGTGACATGCCAAGAAAACTTGTCTGCCTCTAGTTTCTCCCTCTGTAATGAGAAAACCTGTCTTAACTGAATACAGTGGGTACGGAAAGTATTCAGACCCCTTTAAATTTTTCACTCTGTTTCTTTGCAGCCATTTGGTAAATTCAAAAAAGTTCATTTATTTCTCATTAATGTACACTCTGCACCCCATCTTGACTGAAAAAAAAAAAATGTAGAAATTTTTGCAAATTTATTAAAGAAAAACTGAAATATCACATGGTCATAAGTATTCAGACCCTTTGCTCAGTATTGAGTAGAAGTACCCTTTTGAGCTAGTACAGCTACGAGTCTTCTTGGGAATGATGCAACAAGTTTCTCACATCTGGATTTGGGGATCCTCTGCCATTCTAACTTGCAGATCCTCTCCAGTTCCATCAGGTTGGATGGTGAACGTTGGTAGACAGCCATTTTCAGGTCTCTCCAGAGATGCTCAATTGGGTTTAGGTCAGGGCTCTGGCTGGGCCAGTCAAGAATGGTCACAGAGTTGTTCTGAAGCCACTCCTTTGTTATTTTAACTTGAACCTTCGGCCAAGTCTGAGGTCCAGAGCACTCTGGAAGAGGTTTTCATCCAGAATATCTCTGTACTTGGCCGCATTCATGTTTCCTTCAATTGCAACCAGTCGTCCTGTCCCTGCAGCTGAAAAACACCCTCATAGCATGATGCTGCCACCACCATGTTTCACTGTTGGGATTGCATTGGGCAGGTGTTGAGCAGTGCCTGGTTTTCTCCACACATACCTCTTAGAACTTTTTGGTGATAATTCTATCTCCATCTCATCAGATTAGAGAATCTTATTTCTCATAATCTGGGAGTCCTTCATGTGTTTTTTAGCAAACTCTATGCGGGCTTTCATATGTCTTGCACTGAGGAGAGGTTTCCGTCAGGTCACTCTGCATTAAGGCCAGACTGGTGGAGGGCTGCATTGATAGTTGACTTTGTGAAACTTTCTGCCATCTCCCTACTACATCTGTGGAGCTCAGCCACAGTGATCTTGAGGTTCTTCTTTACCTCTCTCACAAAGGCTCTTCTCCCACAATTGCTCAGTTTGGCTGGACGGCCAGGTCTAGGAAGACTTCTGGTGGTCCCAAACTTCTTCCATTTAAGGATTAAGGAGGCCACTGTGCTCTTAGGAACCTTGAGTACTGCAGAAATTCTGAGCTTACGTCACTGAGGATGGCCAGAGGCCCCACCTGACCTGAGGTGAACTTGGCAGCATGGGAAAATGTTCAGAAACTTTCAGACGCTACAGCGTTCATGTCCGGTCAGGCACGGAGGCTGCGCAGGCAGGTTTTCATACATTCCTCATTGGTTTAAAGCCGGTCGGTAGCATTAGCATTTAACCCCTTGAGATGGATTGCAGCATGGGACTTAACTGTACAGTGGACAGGTATGGGATATTGTTGGTTTTTTATTTTTAATTTTTTTACAGGAGAACGATGGCTTCGCTTGGATTGGGAGTTTAATAAAGATGGGAAACCTGTGTGTTTAATTATTTCATTAAAAAACTTTATACTTAATGTGTTTTTTAACCCTTTCAATACCCTTACAATAGCAAGGTGACATTAACCTTTCTGACCACACAATCAGCGTTTCCCACTCCCACACTACCTCCTCATCCCGCCCCCTCTCTGTTGGAGTCCCCCAAGGCTCTGTCCTGGGACCCCTACTTTCTTCCATCTATACTCTTGGCCTAGGACAATTCATGAAGTCCCATGGCTTCCAGTACCACCTGTATGCAGATGACACTCAGATCTACCTCTCTGGTCCAGATGTCACCTCTCTGCTGTCCAGAATCCCGGAGTGTCTATCAGCCATATCCTCCTTTTTCACCTCTCGCTTCCTAAAACTCAACGTAGACAAAACTGAACTCATTATCTTTCCTCCATCTCATGTATCTTCCCTACCTGATCTATCTATTATGGTAAACGACATCAAACTCTCTCCCGCACCTGAAATCCGCTGCCTCGGAGTAACTCTCGACTCTGCCCTGTCCTTCAAACCACACGTCCAATCTCTTGCCACCTCCTGTCGCCTCTAACTCAAAAATATTTCCAGAATCCGTCCCTTCCTCAGTCCTCAATCTACTAAAACTCTTGTACATGCCATCATCTCCCGCCTTGACTACTGCAACACTCTCCTCTGTGGCCTTCCGGCTAACGATCTTGCACCACTCCAGTCGGTCCTCAATTCTGCTGCCCGACTAATCCACCTCTCTCCTCGCTACTCCCCTGTCTCCCACCTCTGCAAATTCCTCCATTGGCTCCCAATTCCCCAACGAATCCAGTTCAAACTACTAACACTGACCTACAAAGCCATCCACAACATGTCCCCTCCCTATATCTCTGAACTAATCTCCCAATATCTTCCCTCACGTAATCTTCAATCCTCCCAAGACCTCCTACTCTCCTCCACACTTATCTGTTCCTCACACAACCGCCTCCAAGATTTCTCCCGAATATCCCCTATCCTCTGGAATGCCATGCCTCAACACGTCCGATTATCCACCACCCTCGGATCCTTCAAACGGAACCTGAAAACCCATCTTTTCAGGAAAGCTTACAGCCTGCAATGACCATTCTGCCACCTCACCACCGCATGAGCTGCCATCTCATCACCACCAGAGCTGCTGCAACCCCGACCTTCTGTCTCTTCCCCACTCTCCCGTAGAATGTAAGTCCGCAAGGACAGGGTCCCCTCCCCTCTGTACCAGTCTGTCATCGTAAATTTGTTTACTGTTAACGATATCTATAACTTTGTATGTAACCCACCTTCTCATGTACAGCACCATGGAATTAATGGCGCTATATAAATAAATAATAATAATAATTAACCCCTTAATACCTCATTTGCCACCCACTACAGGGCAATGGGAAGAGAGAGGCTAAGTGCCGCAATTGACGCATCTTACAGATGCGCCTTTTCTGGGGTGGCTGGGGGCAGATGTTTTTAGCCAGGGGGGGGGCAAAAACAATGGTCCCTTTCTAGGCTATTAATATCTGCCCTCACTCACTGGCTTTCCCTCTCTGGTGGAGAAAATTGCACGGGAGCCCACACAATTTTTTTTCGTGATTATATTCTTTCATTTAACACCTACAGATCCAAAATTTTACACAAACACACTAATAAAATTAGTAGTCACTGACATATATAAATCTCCCTGATGTGCAATGGTTTACTATATGTGAACCATGTGTCATGTCCTGTCAGGTTCTGTAATGACTTTACAGAAGCCGACAAATAAATTAATGGCTATTCTGCTATCTAGCTCTCTCTCAAATTATTATATACCGTATATACTCGAGTATAAGCCGACCCGAGTATAAGCCAACCCCCCTAATTTTGCCACAAAAAAACTGGGAAAACTTATTGACTCGAGTATAAGCCTAGGGTGGGAAATGCTCCATAGATTATTCCCCCATATGGTGTCCCCAGAAGAAGCTCCATAGATTGTTCCCCCATATACTGCCCCCATTAGAAGCTCCATATTGTTCCCCCATATACTGCCCCCATAAGCAGCTCCATTGATTATTCCCCCATATGCTGCCCCCATAAGAAGCTCCATATTGTTCCCCCATATACTGCCCCCATTAGAAGCTCCTTAAGATTATTCCCCCATGTGCTGCTGCCGCTGCTGCAGCATGTAAAAATAAAAAAAATGACATACTCACCTCTCAGTCGCTGGGTGTCAGATACTCACCTGTCCTGCGTCCATGGCTGCTCACCGCTATCTGCCACGTCATCAGTCAGTGACGTTCAGACTGCAGGGGGCGCGGCGCGCACTAATCACGTCACCACGCCCTCTGCTGTCTGAAGTCACTGACCGATGACAGACAGCAGCAAGCAGCCATGGACGCAGGACAGATGAGTATCGCTATACTTACCCGTCCTGACGCTGTCGCTTGAGCCCCAAGCTTCTCCGCGCGCTCTCTTCCTGCGTTCAGCGGTCGTGTGATACCGCTCATTAAAACTCATGAATATGCGCATATTCATGAGTTTTAATTAGCGGTACCACGTGACCGCTGAAGGCAGGAACAGAGAGCGCGGAGAAGCTGGGGGCTCAAGAGACAGCGTCAGGACGGGTAAGTATGACCTGACACCCCCGCCCCCTCTCCCCCTCTGACCCCCCGGTGTATATGACTCGAATATAAGCCGAGAGGGGGACTTTCAGCCCAAAAAAACGGGCTGAAAATCTCGGCTTATATTCGAGTATATATACATATATATATATATATATATATACACACACATACACACACACTACTATGTGTATACATATATATGTGTACGTGTTGAAGATTATTTTGTTTTAAAACGGTGTACAGTTTTTTTTTTTTCAATGCTATTTTAACATGAGATTTAACATAGAGGGAACTGCTGTATGTAAAAGCTCATGTTAAAATCGCATTGCATACGGATTGTATACACATGTCATACGCATGTCATACAGATGTTCCGCGGAAATAAACTGCATGGAAATCACATTACACTTGCATGACACTCGCATAGCACTCACAGTGAATAAAGAGAAGCAACAGCATCCAATCTGGGTGAAAATAGTCAGTCCATTTATTCTGCCATCAGTACAACGTTTTAACGGTGTCCGACACATCGCTGATCGGGTTGACAGATTACTGGGAGGGGCTGGTGAGGATCCAGCGGTCATGGTGCACATTGGCACAAATGACAAAGTTAGAGGTAGGTGGAAGGTCCTTAAAGATGATTTCAGGGAATTAGGCTGTAAGCTTAAAGCAAGGACCTCCAAGGTGGTATTTTCGGAAATACTTCCTGTACCATGTGCCACGCCAGAGAGGCAACGGGAGATTAGGGAGGTTAATAAGTGGCTCAGGAATTGGTGTAGGAAGGAGGGGTTTGGGTTCCTGAAGAACTGGACCGACTTCTCAGTTGGCTAGAGGTTCTACGCTAGGGACGGGCTGCACCTCAATGGGGAGGGTGCCGCTGTGCTGGGGGAGAAAATGGCTAGAAGGTTGGAGGAGTGTTTAAACTAGGGACGGGGGGGGGGGGGGCGTTGGGTATTCCTTTTATAGGAGGGGAAGACAGTGCAGATAGAGATCTGGGCGCAAATAATGACATTGGGGGTGGGGGTGGCATGGGGGGTGGGGTTAGAACAGTTAATAATTTAAGAAAGAATAGAGGTACAGAGAGATACATAAAGTGCATGTATACTAATGCCAGAAGCCTCGCCAACAAGATGGAGGAATAGGAGTTAATGTTGTTGGAACATAATTATGACATGGTGGGGATATCTGAGACATGGCTGGATGAGAGCCATGACTGGGCGGTTAATTTACAGGGCTATAGTCTGTTCAGAAATGACCGTACAAATAAGCGAGGGGGAGGCGTGTGTAAAATCATCCCTAAAACCCATCCTTCGTGATAATATATATGAATCTAATGAAAATGTAGAGTCCCTGTGGGTAGAGATAAGGGGAGGGGGGAAAAATAATAAATTACTGATAGGGGTTTTTTAGAAGTCTCCAAAAATAATGGAAGCAACAGAGAATATCCTCATAAAGCAAATAGATGAAGCTGCGACTCAAGGAGAAGTCATTATTATGGGGGACTTCAACTACCCTGAAATACATTGGGGAACCGAAACCTGCAGTTCCAGCAAAGGTAATAGGTTTTTCACAACTGTGAGACAATTACCTTTCACAACTGGTTCAGGACCCAACAAGAGGGGGGGACTGCTAGACCTAATATTAACCAACAGGCCAGACCGCATATCAAATGTAAGGGTTGAGGGTCACTTGGGTAATAGTGATCACAAGTTTTCATGTATCCTTTAATAAGATGTGTAGTAGAGGGGTTACAAGGACACTAAACTTCAGGAAGGCAAATTTCCAACGGATGAGAGATGATCTTGGTGCAATTAACTGGGACGATATCCTGAGACATAAAAATACACAAAGAAAATGGGAGACGTTTATTAGCATCTTGAATAGGACCTGTGCACAATATATACTTTAACTACATAAATAGTAAGAAGCTAAAAAATGATAGTGTTGGTCCCCTTAAAAATAGTCTGGGTGAAATGGTGGATGAGGAAAAAGCCAATATGCTAAATGACTTTTTTTCAACAGTATTTACACAAGAAAATCCCATGACGGATAACATGATCAGGGATTAAAATTCTCCATTAAATGTCACCTGCTTAACCCAGCAGGAAGTACGGCGGCGTCTAAAAATCACTAAAATTGACAAATCCCCGGGCCCGGATGGGAAACACCCCGGAGTACTGCAGGAATTAAGCAGTGTCATAGATAGACCATTATTTTTAATCTTTAAAGAACCATAATAACAGGGTCTGTACCACAGGACTGGCGTATAGCAAATGTGGTGCCAATATTCAAAAAGGGGACAAAAACTGAACTTGGAAATTATAGGCCAGTACGTTTAACCTCAACTGTGGGTAAAGTCCTGGAGGGTTTTCTAAGAGATACTATACTGGAGTATCTGGAGAAGAATAACCTCATGACCCAATATCAACATGAGTTTACAAGGGACCGTTCCTGTCAGACTAATCTGATAAGCTTTTATGAAGAAGTTCCAGAATGGACCAAGGGAATGCAGTGGACGTGGTGTACATGGACTTTTCAAAAGCTTTTGATACAGTGCCACACAAAAGGTTGATACATAAAATGAGAACAATGGGGATAGGGGAAAATATGTGTAAGTGGGTTAAGAGCTGGCTCAGGGATAGGAAACAAAGGGTGGTTATTAATGGAGCACACTCGGACTGGGTCACGGTTAGCAGTGGGGTACCACAGGGGTCAGTATTGGGCCCGCTTCTTTTTAACATATTTATTAATGACCTTGTAGGGGGCATAGAGAGTAGAATTTCAATATTTGCAGATGACACTAAACTCTGCAGGGTAATCAGTACAGAGGAGGACAATTTTAAATTACAGGAGGATTTATGTAAACTAGAAGCTTGGGCTGATAAATGGCACATGAGCTTTAATGGGGATAAATGTAAGGTCATGCACTTGGGTAGAACAAACAAGATGTATAATTATGTGCTTAATTGTAAAACACTGGGCAAAACTGTCACTGAAAAAGACCTGGGTGTATGGGTGGACGACAAACTCACATTTAGTGGCCAGTGTCAAGCAGCTGCTGCAAAGGCAAATAAAATAATGGGATGCATTAAAAGAGGCATAGATGCTCATGAGGAGAACATAATTTTACCTCTATATAAGTCACTAGTGCGACCACACTTAGAATACTGTGTACAGTTCTGGTCTCCGGTGTATAAGAAAGACATAGCTGAACTGGAGCGGGTGCAGAGAAGAGCGACCAAGGTTATTAGGGAACTAGGGGGTCTGCAATCAATGGCGGATCTTAATAGGGGCGGATGGGGCGGTCGCCCCGGGCCCAAGGTTTTTTGGGGGCCCAGGGGCAGGGGCGGGCTGGGCCGGGTGGCAGAGGCAAATGCCCCCCGGACCGCTCCCCCAGCACCTGTACAGGGCCGGCCGTGCCCTGTGCTGTGACGCCGCCGGCAGCAGACAGCCGCCCGCGTCACATTCTATGAGGGGTCGGGAGCTGTGCACGGCCGTCACCTTGACGGCTGCTCAGCTCCGGCTATACTTCCGGGTCAGATGTCGGGCGTGCGCGATGACGTCATCGTGCACGCGCCGACATGTCCCGGAGGATGCTGAAAGCAGAGGCGCTGCTGGGGAGCGAGCCGGCTGTGAGGTAAGTATGGGGAACTTTTTTGATTTTTTTTTATTTATAAAATGAATTAAATGGGGGAGGGGGTGAGTGGGGGCTGTACACAATGAAGGGGGGGTGACTGGGGCCTGTATATGATGAAGGGGTGGGTGACTGGGGGCTGTATATGATGAAGGGGGGGTGACTGGGGGCTGTATATGATGAAGGGGGGTGACTGGGGGCTGTATATGATGAAGGGGGGGTGACTGGGGTTGTACAGGATGAAGGGGGTGAGTGGGGGCTTCACAGGATGAAGGGGGGATGAGTGGGGGCTTCACAGGATGAAGGGGGGTGAGTGGGGCTGCACATGATGAAGGGGGGGTGAGTGAGTGGGGCTGCATATGATGAAGGGGGGTGAGTGGGGCTGCACATGATGAAGTGGGGGATAAGTGGGGCTGCAAATGATGAAGTGGGGGATAAGGGGGACTGCACATGATGAATTAAGGGGTAAGTGGGACTGCACATGATGAATTAAGGGGTAAGTGGGACTGCACATGATGAATTAAGGGGTAAGTGGGACTGCACATGATGAATTAAGGGGTAAGTGGGACTGCACATGATGAATTGGGGGTAAGGGGAACTGCACATGATGAATTAAGGGGTAAGTGGGACTGAACATGATGAATTGGGGGTAAGAGGGACTGCACATGATGAATTGGGGGTAAGGGGGACTGCACATGATGAATTGGGGGTAAGGGGGACTGCACATGATGAATTGGGGGTAAGGGGGACTGCACATTATGTGTGCACACACCCTAACTGTTTGCCACATGGGTTTTTTTTGCCTTCCTCTGGA